>NC_091823.1:72730858-73460858 GCF_038994185.2 Dermacentor albipictus | reverse complement strand
GTTGTAGGTACGGTTTGAACTACTCGGCTTTATTGGTTGTTTATCGGGAACGTGTTAATGCTATATTTCGAGCGGAGCCCGTGCCCTCTTCGAAAGAGTACAGCGCTGGCGCAGTCCGGCTCAACGAAACCTCTCAAGGATTTCACGTCGTCAGCTGTGAAGTGCTCATCCACGCTTTGCTGCGTTCGTCTCTAATCTGCGGGGTATTCGGCGTGTGCTATGGCTGTATTCACGGACCTTACAAAGGCAGAAAATAAAGCATGTGAAGGTGTTGCTATATCGAGTCTGCAACCCGTTAACAATTAAAGGCTAAGTCCACATTACTCGAGTATTTCAGGAGATCCGGCCGGCAGCCAACATTCATTCTTCTTCTCTTGCTGTCGCTGCCACCATAGGGTTTCCTACAAAAATCATTACAGGCAACCGTGGCGCTGCGAACGTTCATCGACTATGGGAACCATGGTTAGTACATTGATTTGTCTAATCTTAGTGGTTGTGGCTACAGACGTTATTGTGGTTTGGTTTGCTACGCTTTATCTATCTGAATTTCAAATCCCTCACAGGTTTCCAACCCAGCAATGTCTCTGCGAGCATGCGTGATCATTGTAAATTGTTGCATTGATAACGCAATATAAGCGCACCCTGATGATAAAGAGATACCCCCCCCCCCCTCCCGCGACTCACAACACCCTACTCCTCCTCTAGTTCTTTAGCATACATAATGAACTATAGTAACGAGACTCCTTAAATATAAAATGCATAGTGAGTTTCGCAACGTTAAATAAAAGACGTGCGAGATTTAGGAAATTATTTCCCGGATTAACGTTTATGATTGCATACATTTCCCCGTGTTCTGTTACGTGTTTTCACGTGTTAGGTCACGTGTTTCTGTTTCTCTTCTATAATTTGACTGTGTTGTATACTGTACCATACGAGCACAATCTCACGCTCGTTTCACCCCACAAATAACATCGCGCTCGATCGTCGAACTTTCAGAAATCAGTATTTCATACAATATAGAAAGATGACAGGTAAGCGTGCCTTAATACCGTCATGAACGAGTCTGCTAAGAACACATTGAGTTAGAAAGAACGTGCAGACTGCCTAAATGTAAACAATGCGAAAAGCTAAACAAAAGCGCGTATTCTCGCGCCAGTTTTGTATGCGGGGGAAACAAAAATGTATGCTTGGAATCGCGACCGACGGTCCCGAGGGCTGCCCTCCCGCCCACAAGGTTATAAGCAAGCAACAAACACCACGCGTACTCCGTAATTCGCTCGTTAGCTCGTGGTTCATGCGGCCATCGCTCACACCCTCGCCGATCGCCGCGTCGGAAAATAACGGGCACCGTCGTCGCCGCTGACTTAATTCGACTATTAGCAGCGCTGCTCGCATTGAAATCATCGGCGTCGGAATGCGCGGCAACCCTCTCTCTCTCCAGGAGCCGCCGCGTTACGCAACGAGAACGCTGACCTGCTCCTGTAGTTTTTGTTTCTCTACAAGTCCAGTCTCCTCCCGTTATACACCGATCGCTTGCGCAGCCTCGCCGCTACGAGAGGCGCCTCGACGAGGTCACACAACGCGACGCGGCAGACACAAAGCGCCATCGCGTCGCCGCCGCTGTTACACACCGTCGCGCCGCGGGGATTTCGGTGCACGGGGTTCGGTCCTTGGCAGCGGTTGCAGGCTCGCGTGGCGAAGGCGGCGCGCGGTTATCGCCTTCGCGTGGCCGCTTCAATCAAGGCGGCGCGGCGCGAACCGGCGCAGACCGGCGCCGACCTTCAGACAGGCACGCGAGCAGCTGCATGCTTTGCTGGCATTGCCTACACGCAGCTCGCTTGGCCTGCGTCCGCGACGAGTTCGCGCCCGCTTAGTGCAAACACACACCCGGAACACGTGGAGCCCCGTCGGCGCCACAACAGACGTCGTATTCCGTGTTTTTCTCGTATCTAGCCAGCCACCTGGTCACTTAGCGTTGAGCCCTGGGCGAGGACAAATAGCGTTTTCTTTCTTGGCGAACAGGACGATGTTGCTTGCTACAGAGATCACAAAAGCGGATGAGGTACCACTGGAGCATTGATTAATTGATTGATTGATTGATTGATTGATTGATTGATTGATTGATTGATTGATTGATTGATTGATTGATTGATTGATTGATTGATTGATTGATCGATCGATCGATCGATCGATCGATCGAGTGAGTGAGTGAGTGAGTGAGTGAGTGAGTGAGTGAGTGAGTGAGAGTGAAGTTTAACGTCTTAACACGACAACCAAGAGAGAGAGAGAGAGAAAAAGAAGGCAAGGATAGGAAAGGTAGGGCGATCAACCAGACGAGCGTCCGGTTTGCTACGCCCGAAGCTATATACGAGACATGCTGTAGTGGAGGGCTCTAGAGTGGCCACCTGGTGTTGCCTCACGTAGGCCTAAGGCTTCGTAGAGGAGCGCTTTTAGATTCCACCGCCATCAGTGCGCGCCCACCGCAGCCGAGGGAGTCGAACCCGCAACGCCTCGCGCTCAGCAACCATGAGCCGCTGCGGCAGGTGAACTCTGAATTTCTCTAATGCAAGCGTCCGCCGTGTTCTCGACGGCAGGCCGTCTCTATCCGGGTTGATGTCATGGCGAAGTATTGGCGCCGTCGGCAAACGTGCTTGCCTAACAAAAAGGACTGATTGTTAACGGATACCGGTATAGAGCAGGAGCAGCAGCTCAGTCGGCTTGTCAGGTTAAAGCCCCTGCATCCACGCGCCACCGCCTGGTCGGCGGAAACGTGTATGGAGGGGCTTTATGTCAGGTGAGCGCAGTACTGACTGACTATAAAGCAGCGTGGTGATGTCAAAATGCAGTCGGCCATATATGTTTGATTCACACGTTCGACATGACTTCAGACTGTTTAGTTAAGCATGCAATGCTTTTAGCTCCCGTTGTCGACGACCCCCATGAGACTCTGAGCCAAAAGCCAGAGCTGTTATCCGGGCACTCAAGACAGGAATGGGGCGAGAACAAATCGAGAACACCAGGGCATCGTTTTGAGAGCAAAATGAGATCATCCGGGCAACCAGTCAAAACTTGGTGCCATCTCTGGCTCCCAACTCCTTGCGCAGGACCGCATTACATTCGCTAGTTACTGCCCAAATAAGTTTGAAAAATTTTTACTACTTTCTAAATAAAAAAAATGGCTGTGGCTTAGGTAAGGTTAAGCCCAGGATGCGAAGCATACTAGCCTTTATTTTAGTTGTTGAACCACTGTTTAGCTTGGTGAACTGCTGTTGCTTGGCTATATTTGGTTCGGCTAGACGAAGAAACAACTCATGCGTTACTCTGCTTCGCCTTGGACGCCCCGCATTGGACGCGGTGAGCGTCGAGCAACGCAGCGTTCGGCGCGGCAACGAAATGTGCGCCTGAGCAAGCGACGCACGCCTGAGCCTTAGAAACAGCTCGTTTCTAAGGCAACACCGCATTCACTAGAGGCGCTTTTGTACCGCTTTGAAGCATCGTACTCGTGGCTCAGTCGCATTCCACCTCCGGCTTTCAAGCGAAGCGGACGCGGGATGGCTTGCTCCCATGGAGCGGTTTCGGCGGCCCAGGCGGGCCGCGGTAACAGGTTTTTTGCTTCTACTGCCGAAGATTATCAGGTTATTCTGCCCAATCTGCCATCCGGACGCATCGTCGCGAACACCGTTTTCATGCACGGCGACCCAAGAGCTCGGCCCTACCGTGTCGAAGACTACCGGGACACTTTGGCCAATCTAGGTGCGCTCCCCGACGTTTTGGCGTTGGGGGCGTATCAGATGAACCACGTGTGGGCTGTAACAATGACGAGTGCTGACGCCGCTCAGAAATTGCTCACCGCTGTCAACGTGAAGGTAAAAGATCGCCCATGTTTGCTCATCGATCCAAACAACCGAGAGGTACGCTTAAAGCTACACTGGTTGCTGCACGGCGTGACCGACGAAGACATTCGTGTGGCCCTGACACCCTACGGGAAAGTGCTGGAGGTGACGCGGGAGAAGTGGCGTGTGCAAGGCGTCACTGAAAAGGGCTCGACGACTCGCTCAGTTGGACTGCAATTGCATGGCGACGTCAAAGTCGACGACATTCCCCACCAGCTCAAGATAGCCGGAGAGCTGACTCTCGTCGTTGTTCCAGGCCGCGCTCCGCTCTGTCTGCGCTGCAAGAGCACCGGGCACATACGTCGGGACTGCAAAGTACCTCGCTGCAGTCGTTGTCGCCGTTTCGGCCATGAGGACGCGGATTGCCCAAAGACGTACGCCAGCGTGACCGGACCAGTCCAGGCAAACGATGCATTGGACCACCTTATGGATGAGGCAGACTCCGAAGAAACAGCAGGAGTGTGCCAAAACCCGACTACTCAAGAGGGTACCCCGAACACTCCACAGGACGTCCTCCTTGAAGCTCCAGGGAAGCCCGACGCCGGGCTTCTGCATGAAGCCGTGGAGGACCGGAGTAGGAAAGCTGCTCCAAGTAGTACCGGCCACACTTTTTCCAGCGGAGCTGTAGAGTCTACTCCCGAGGCAGTGCCGATGACAGGCATCGATAGCGACAGTGCCAGTGCGACCGCAAAGCGGCCCCACGAAGCAGGCGAAAAGGAGAAGGGGCCCAGCGCCCTCGCAACGGATGAGCCGCCTGCGAAAACGACTCCCGTGCGGCGTCTTTCCCATCGGCTTCGGCCGAACACTTCGACGGAGCGCAAGACGGCGGAAACGCCGCCTTTGCCTCCCTGAGGTCTGCACCGTGTCAAGGCACCCAGGAAAAAAGCGCAGTAGTGAGGTGAGCGTCATGCCCCCGGGTTCTCACCGCCTCGCAATGATGTCTATGGATAGGTCATTTCGTGTGGCCACTTTGAACGTACGTGGGCTTGCCTCAAGGAGGAAGCAAAGTCAACTCTATAGACTAGTTACCGAACATGACCTGGACATTCTAGCAGTACAGGAGACAAAAGTTGAGGGCGACGACGAAACCGGGGGCATGGTGCGTCAATTCTTAGCTCGATACTGTGTTATAGTGAGCCATGCTGTGGGAACTTCTTCCGGGTGCGCTTTGTTCATCCGACATAGCCTTGGAGCAAAAGTAGAAGCTGTGACGTCATGCCCGTCAGGTCGGCTTATTGTCTGCGATTTTTTATTATCGTCATTGGAATGGCGTGTTATTTGTTTGTACGCGCCGACTGTCGCTGAGGAAAGACGCAGATTTTTCGATCAGCTAAAACAGTATACCCTGTGTAATAGGCTCCTCATTATTGCCGGTGATTTTAACTGTGTTCTTTCAGCCCGTGATAAAACTAGCGCCCGACCGTACAAGGATGCAAGCACCATTGCCCTAAGCGATATGATAAGGGACGATGGTTTGGAAGACGTGGCTGAGTGTCTCGGTGGTGGGAGGACTACGCAGTACACCCACTTTCAGGCAGCCAGCCACGCCCGTCTTGACAGAGTGTATGTGAGCCTTGATTTGATACCCCTTTGTAAGGAGTACCACGTGAGCGCACTTTCATTCAGTGATCACTGTTTGGTCAGCTTTTTAGTAGCAAGCACGAAAGAAAAGAAAAAGGGCTTTGAGTGGCAACTATGGAAATTTAATTCGAAATTACTAAGCGACGAAATGTTTACAGCGGATGTAACGAAGCAAGTTGAAGAAATGAATGCTGATGATAACACGACATCTGGTGAAAAATGGGAGAACTTCAAGCAGGTGGTTAAAATCAAGGCTTTAGAGCGTGCGAGCGCTATATGCAGAGAAAAGGGAGCAGAAGAAAAACAGATGCGCAGGAATTTAGAAAAATTGATCAGTGAGGAATGTAGGATGCCCGGCATGTTCATGGACGATATTCGCGCACTGAAACATAAAATAGAACAGTTCGATATCGAGAGATACCGCGGTGCTGTGGTGCGGGCAAGGGCTGAAAGGCTGATAATGGGAGAAGTACCGTCGAAAAGAGCGTTAGGCTCAGAAAAGTGGCATGCGCGCCGCAATCAGATAGCGGAAATCGAATATTGCGGAAAAGTTAGCGACGCAGCAGAAGATATCGAGCGTGCTTTTTTCGAGCACTATAGTGGTTTATTCACTTACTGCGCAGTCGACATTGATCGTTTTAAAAAGGACTTTTTGTCGTTGATGCCAAGGCTAGATGAAAGTACGAAAGAAACATTGGAGGAACCAATTTCGGAAGAGGAAGTGAAAAGTGCTATTGAAAGTATGCATCCAGGAAAGTCCCCTGGCCCTGATGGTCTAACCTCAGCCTTTTATAAATATTTCAAAGGTGCGATCTCACCAGCCTTAGCGGATGTTTATAATGAAGCATTCCAGCTCAAAGTACTACCCCCGTCCTTCTCATCTTCCCACACTATTCTTATACCCAAGTCAGAAGATCCCGTTGCATTGCGAAGGGTAACTTCTTACCGCCCAATTTGTCTCACTAACGGAGACTATAAGATAATGATGAAAATCTTAGCAAAGAGGTTGCAGACTGTCATTGCGAAGCTTGTGGGGCCGCATCAAACGTGTGGCATTAAAGGTCGAACTATCTTCTCAAACATACACGTAGCACGCAGTATCCTCGAATGTTGCGATGCCATGGGTGCACATGTGGCAATGCTCCAAATTGATCTCGAGAAAGCGTTTGACCGGGTGCCTCATGACATACTTTTGTGCATTCTAGATTATGTGAATTTGGGTAGAATCATTAGAGAGGGGGTTGCCATGGCGTACCGGGACTGCTCGACGCGGCTCATTGTCAACAAGATGTTGGGAGCGCGAATCCAAGTTAAGCGGTCTGTGCGTCAGGGCTGCCCTCTCTCGCCGCTGTTGTTTTGCTTGTATATAGAGTCGTTTTGTTTGAGTGTCATGGAGAATGACTGTGTCCGCGGGTTTAAACTGCACGAGGTTGAAGTCCGCCTGTTGGCTTATGCAGACGATATTGCTGTGTTCTGCACTGATTTGGACAGTATAACACAGGCTGTCAAATGTGTTAAAAGTTTTTGTGCTGTGAGCGGCAGCGCGGTAAACTGGGGTAAGTGCCTGGGATTCTGGCACGGGGATTGGCGGGCGACCCCAGACACTTTTGCCAACATGAGTTTCGTTACGACTCCGGTGAAATACTTGGGTGTTCCCCTTCAGTGCTACAAAGACAGTGAGTCGTACTGGAGGAGTGAAGTGGATAAGCTCCGGGACACAGTAAACAAATGGAATGGCTGGAATTGGTCTATGTTTTCCAGAGCCACAATTTGCAACATATTTTTAGTGAGCAAACTTTGGTACATCCTCCAAGTCTTGCATTGCTCAAGGGTAAACATCCAAAAAATTCACCGGGTGTTCGCAGTGTTTGTGTGGGCATCGTCTTGGGAGAGATCAAGTCGTACCAATTTGTTTCTTCGAGTTCGAAATGGAGGACTTGGATTGTCACATTTGTTTTTGAGACAGGTTGTCAATCGTTTTTTTTTCTTCAGGGACGCAAAAAACCCGTTTTTATACACTGTCTGCCAACTTCGCCTGGGCAGGCTCTTGCCCGAAATGGTTGTCTCAACGGGCAGTTTGCCAGGGGGTGTTTATGGTTTTCTACGTGAAGTTGTGGTTTCATGCAGGTTTTTGTCAGCGCGTTTTTCTCTTCAATATTTGAGTGACGTTAACCGGAAAAAACTGTACAGGGACCTGTGTGATGTTGTTCTTCCCGTGCCTTTATATCGGTCACTCTACAGAGCTAGCCATGGGCACAATGTTCTGAAGCGCGTTAAGGCGATGCTAGTACCGTCAGGCGCTAAGACGTTCTTTTTCCAATTGCACTCCGGAACGCTGACTGTCAAACCATGGCTGGCTGAAAGAGGTTTCTTTGTTCCTTGGGGCACTCATTGTACAATTTGCAGGCAGGAGGAGACAATTGAACATGTTTTTCTGCATTGTTGGGATGCCGTTTTCCTCTGGGATGTGCTCCAGCGCACAATCAAAAAGGATTTCCCCCTAGATGCGTATGGGATTCGCTACTTGCCAATAGAAAGTGATGATGGTACCCCATTCGATGTGATCATGCTTTTGGCCCTGCATAGCATTTGGAAATGTAGAATTGCGGTAAGGCATGCCGATCTCGATGCAAGAGCGGCTCGCCAGTATTTCAAAGAAAGCATACGGAACTTTGTAGAGGAACAAAAGTTGCTGGAGTGCATCCCAGAGTGGTTGCCACGAGTGGAATTATTATTGGCGATAAGGGAATTTTAGCACAAGCGCAGCCGCACAAGTTCTGCGGTTGTTTTCAACATATTGTGAGTGTGCCTTTTGATTATTTGTGAATGTGTAATTTTTATCCGGGCCAACGACCGGCAATAAAGAAAAAAAAAAAAAAAAAAAAAAACTCGTGGCTCAGTGGTAGCGTCTCCGTCTCACACTCCGGAGACCCTGGTTCGATTCCCAGCCAGCCCATCTTGAAAGAGTTGAGCCAAAGCCACTGCTCCTCTGTCGTGACGTCACGGTGTCACGTGGTATTCAAGGCGACACCGCCGCGCCTGAGGAGCTGGGTTGAGCCCTCGTAATATGCTTCGCATAAAAAAATGTTTTTCGACCAGAACTTTAACATATATGTTTTACTTCGAATCGAAGTACTCCTCTTCAACCCAATTTTGGTCAACACGGGTATGAAAAGGTGCGCCGCTAGAATCGAGGCAAAAACGGTAGTCGCAGCAGACTGGCTTGAACTCCGCCGTAAAAGGAGAGCGGAGGAAAGAACAGCGAAGGAAGGCGGAGGGTGGCTTTGTGTTTTGGCTGCACCTCAAGACGCACGCGCAAGCATTCCGAGAAACGAAATGACGCTCATCGCTTGTCGCTCCTTCTTCACCCTTCCTATTGTCACGACTTAACCCGTTAACCCGTACAATGTCTTTCCACTGCTTCGCGCTGATAGCGGCCAGGCAGGCAGCGTGGAGGCAGCACGTGGCTGCGGAAAGTGAGAGAGAGAAAGAGAAGTCATAAGGGAAAGACAGTGAGGTTAACCAGGCTGATCGCGGCAGACTACCCTGCACTCTGAAAAGGAGGAATTTGATTGAAAGATGACAAGGAAGAGATGATTTCACACTTTGGACTGGTGCACATACGATCGAAGGCTCATCGCTGAGTCAATCACAGGGGGTCATATAGGCTGGCGCACTTCAAGAAACGCAGCATGACTTTTGTGGTTTTGTACATACCAGACGCACGAGGCCATGGCACGGTCCCAAGACGTTTTCATCTGTGAAATACTTGTCATCTAAGTACCCTAAATCTTTCCGAAAGGCAATCTTCGTATGTTAGGGAGTCACACAGGTGACGTCTGATCGTTTCTTCTACACCACATGTGCTGCATGCAATTGGCCCTGTCCGCCATTACAATTAGGACTGAGTAGGCATTCGTGTAACGAAATTCCTGATCGCAGGCGGCACACTAACGGACGTTTCTTCCCATCAAGTAAAATCGGATAAAAGTTGTAATCTCATATGTGGGTCTACGGCATATAGGCGCCAGTTGGTGAACTCTGGTGTATTCCACTTTCTTAAAGTAATAATATGATCAAGACCGCTGAGCTGCCGTCCTGCATCTGTTCTCGACAGTGGTATCGAGGTGCCTTCACATTCTCCATGTGCCTCACGGGCTGCCTTGTCGGTACTTTCATTTCCAGTAATGTTGGAGTGTCCAGGTAGCCACTTAAACACTATGTCGCGGCCTTTGTCCACTGCTTGATGGTAGTGCAATCGTATCTAGGCCACCGTATGTTCGCGTGGGCCGCGGCGGGCAGCTATAGTTACGTACAGCTTAGGTAACCTTCCCGCCGAAAGGCCGTGACGTTAAAGCAATTGTGGTTGCTCAAGCATGCAAGTCGTGTGCTATATATACTGCGACGGCAGGTAAAAGCTCGAAACTAAGTTTCCTGTGTCCATCTGTCAGCCCGTTCTTTCTGCCACACAAGAATGCTTTCTGTGACGTTGTCGATGACAGCGGCCGTAATCGCCAACAAGTTATCGTCATTTATGTTGTCGTTGTCCGCCCACCTCGTCATCACCGGCTTCAGCCTCGCCATATGGGGCGAAAAAAAGAAACGCACGGACTCAGTATTGCTGAGTCAATGGCAGCGCTGAACAGCTTCATTGCAATGTATCCCTTCACATGACCTAGCAACCCCAGTTTACGAATATTTACATAACTAAGGCTTAAGATGGGTCCTTACATTAACGCGAATGTGCACTGTTGTCACATTATGACCCTGCGAGCAGGCAAATTCATCCAAAGCTTTATTTTCGTTTCCGAGGCTTGAAGCGAAATGTTAAAAATAGACGCAGTGTTACAAGCAGCCGCGATGCTACAAGGAACCATGGTGTTACAAGGAACCTTGATGTTACCTCGCAAGTCTCCCACTAGAAAGGCCCCACATGACATGCAGTGCAACTGTCTTCGCGGACCGTGCCTCTCTTAGGTCAGGTTACGCACCTGTGGCAAGACCATCGATTCCTCCACAGTGTGTGAGCCGAACTCAAGTAAACCTCAGGATTCCAGGACTTCAGAAAAGGCCGGACTTACCGCCATCTGCACTTAAGCCAGTTTACTCCTCTTGTACGAGAAATATACAGCGACTGCACACACGACTATACTGATGGCTCAACTACATCAACCAGTTCCGCTGGCGCTGTAGTTATACCAACAATGGGAATAAGCCAACCTTTCACGACTTCTCATATAATTAGAGCTGCAGAGCTCGCGGCTCTCCGCGGTGCGCTTTATGTGACAAATACAGAGTCCTGGAAAATGGGCAGTCTTCTGCCATTCAAGGCCGGCCTTACAATGTGTATAGTCATTTCTCCGACATGGAACTCACGATCAGTTGACATGCGGAAATCATGGAACTTATCCATCGCTCGAGAGAAAAAGGTCATATCTCTTTTCAGTGGTTACCAGACCATTGTAGTATAAGTGGAAATGTTGACGCAGGTAAGGCAGTTCAGACGTCAAACAAAGAAGACCACTGCGTCCCCATTCCTCTCTCAAGGACCGACGCTGCGAGACAGCTTCGCATTCTAGCACGCACACTCTCGTTAGCTGAGTGGAATACCGCACGTGCAAGGCGCACCATACGGCACAGACTAAACCCTTCGCTGCAACTGAGACCTCCGGCCGGACTGCGCCGACGCGAAGCGTCTCTTCTGGGTCAGTCGTGGTTGGGAGTTGCCTTCACGAAAGCTTCTGCACTAGTTGGAATGGCCGACAGTGCTGCATGTGACGTCTACGGCTGCGAGGAGAACATTGACAACTTATTGTGCCGCTGTGCTCAATTTGAAGCACAGAGGGACTCTGTGTGGATCCCTCGGAAGGAAGTGAATGCACTTTTCTGTTTTCTGAGAACGTCTGGTTTGTACGAGGGCCATTGAACCTGCAGTACTGTCCGTTCACGTCTCTATACTCTCTATCTCCCTTCTTTCTCTTCCTCTTCTCGCTTCACCCAGCGTAAGGTATACAGCCGGACTCTTGACTGGTTAACGTCCCTGCCTTCCTTATCTCTCTCTCAGTCTCCCTCTCGTGATGTTACAAGAAACCGACATGTTACAATAAGCTGTGTTGTTACAAGAAGCCCTGATGTTACAGGGATATCAAAATACTTTAGACATCATAACTGCTTAGCGCAGTAGGAAAAAAAGAAAAAAATATTTGCCCGCTTAGTGATACTGCAGTGCTCGCGCTGCAGACAACCAGAGTCCCAGCATACTGGATTATATAGCACGACATTTCGAGCCGCAAGATAGTAATAGGGAGCGCAGTTCAATTCTGCGTTATCAAACGATAAATATAGACAAAATACTAGTAGCTGTAGTTGAAAAGAAACATGTATAATGATTGCATTCTAAGGGACATAAAGGGCAGAAACTTGGAGGTTAACGAACAAGTTCGAGAGCAGCTTAAGAACCGCGCAAGGGGCGATAGAACGAAAAATGTTAGGCGTAACATTGAGAGACCCGAAGAGAGCGGTGTCGACCAGAGCGCAAGCAGGGATAGCCGATATTCTAGTAGGCATTAAGGGGAAAGAAATGTAGCGGGGCAGACCATGTAATTCATAGGGCAGAAAACCGGCGGACCATTAGGTTTACAGAATGGGTGCTGAGGGAATGAAAGCGCAGGCGAGGACTGCAAGGAACTATAGGTGATGTGATGAACAGGAAACCTGCGGGCATATAAGATCTATAAGGTCAACTGGTGCAAGACGGGGGTAATTGGAGATTGTTAGGAGGGACCTTCCTCCGGCAGTGGACATACAAAGGCTAGTAATGAATATGATGACCTGTACTATATACAGTCATCTCATGATGGCTCCCAAGCACAAAGACCTGCTAATACAACATTGCATGATAATAAATGGTTTCGCTACTTCAACCCATTGGGTGCTGCTTTACGAACGTCGGCAAAACGTGTGGGAGACAGCTAAATATATACACTTGCGCTATAAAAAAAATACCCGCCAACGTTACTCGGAGTCAAACGGTAATGTGTTCTTCAGAGGGGGACACGCTATAGCCACTGCGCACAGTAATTTTTGCAAGGTGTTGCACCCTGCACTTATATTCTGATACTGGTGGCGTCTCTGCATACATTCTGGAGGCGACAAGGGACGCAATGCTGCAATGGACAAGGATGACGCTTGGTTGTTTGCTCCTGACATCATGACACTCATCACTGTCTGTGCGCATCACAAAGGAGTTGTTCTTGAGAAGGTGGCGGTGTCAGCTGTGCCTTATAGACTGCTGCTGTCGCAGAAAATGAGCACAGAGCTAAATGAATCGTTGAAACCCCCTTCTGTTATTTTTTTAGACTAAATGTGTGCTTGTTTGGTTAAACAAAAAAAAGAAACTTTGGTTTTTAGCCGAGGAAAGTTTGTTTCTTTGTTGAGCGCCAACTTCAGTATGATATGAACTGCGAAGTGTTTTCACACATTTCAGCTGTGGCTCAGAAAATGTATCTCAAGACACGCTAGCTTTTTTTTTTGTTCCTTTATAACGCAATTTGTTTCTTGCTGTCGATAACATATTACCTATTCCTGGGCATACGCTGTTTGAATCTCATGATGTCTGTATGTAAAGATAGAGTAATATGTAGGAAAGCGAATGAGAGAGAAATTACATCTGACCGAACTATAACTGTCTAGCGCTGGCTGCTGACATTTTAATGGTGGTTAACAGTTGGAACTAGTAGAAGGGGAGTAAAAAGACGTGCAAGCAATTAGTTCGAGTATACTCTTCCAAATGCATGGAGTTCGCAAGACGGATCCACTTGGAACGAATTCTCAGGATTACACCAGTTTCGAGATATTAATTCCTGAAGTCTGCGGAGAAATGCATTGACTTTCCAGTTACTTTTGTGTTTCAATGCATAAAAAGACGTTTTGTAAAGAAAGTAAGTGGAACGACAGCGCACTTTTACCGTAAGTTTCACAGTGCATATCTCGTAAATGGTGTGATCCATACAATTCTCTTCACGTGGATATGCCTTGCAATCTCACTCGCAAGAATTTGTTAATTGCAATATCTGCCATAAGGTTATTAGTTAAAAACAGAATTAGTAATTTTTGTTAATTAGCTGATTATGCATTTCAATTGTTTGTTCACGTAATGTCGGCCTCTTTGAGTAGACCAGCCCATGGAGCAGAATTGTGTTATCTGCCGCAGGCAATTAAAAAAAATGAGTGTTCGATGAAACACCAACCCTGTGTGCGTATATATATATATATATATATATATATATATATATATATATATATATGTATGTATGTATGTATATATACTGTCGTTTATTCTTCCAGTTGCAGTTGTACAAGAGCACTTCCTTTAAATATGTCAGGGCGTCCTCACAGCGGTCGTTATAAGATGCTTGGGCGCCAGCTCCTCCGAGTCGCTCTGGCTCCGGCTGCTCTACCAGCTTCCCCCAGCCCCTCTTCCCCACAAGCCCTTTCTTCAACGTTGGGCTAAAATGAAAGCCACAACCACCAGGTACTGCGCCCTGGTAAAGTGATACCTCGAGTCAGCCAACCATGTTGTCGGAGCAGGAGGAGTCAGGGAGAGGGTATAGAATGTGGCGTAGTATAGGGTGATGGCCAGTACCAGGGAAAAAGGTGGCTATTGAGGCGGATGTTCATCGGAAAGTGCGCGAAAATGATAGAGTCGCGTGCAAGAACGTAAGGCGTGTGCTTTGGGCCTAGCGTAACAGAGTGCGCCGTGGTGGCGAGGTATAGGAATGAAGGTGGTGGAGAGAAATTTGCACTTCGGCCGAGCCGATCAGTTTCAGAACACAGAGCACGCTCGTACCCGTCTCACGGCAACTTCGAAACCGTTTCACATGTGGCAGCCCTCCTTGATGCGTTTCTCCGGAAGTCGTCTGCGACTACCACCTCTGTCCGTCGTTCTGAACGTTCCTAATCTCAATTAAGCAGAAATTAATTGAGGATTGCGCAGTTGGAAAGAAGGGACGAATAGGATGTGGAGAGAAGCAAATAATGAAGTCTGATGGCGAGTAGTGATATTGAGGAGCAGTGGTGACGTCACGGTGAAGGAACGCAGCATGGCGCAGCTGGTGAATGCCCGTCATGTCACATGTACACGTAGGCAGGAGCGCATGAGGCCGCCGAGACTACTTTGTGTGGTCGCAATGAAAAAAAAAAAGTCTGGCGCGTCGACGTTGGCAGTTGCGTTGGTGCTTGATTATCCAATAAATAGATGGCAAAAAATAAGTTTCGCTTCAGAAAATGAGCGTATTTCGATGAGCTAGGTAAAGTGGCTGCTCCATTTCAACTGATGACATCCTTCTTCAGTCGTTCAGCAATTTAGATTTGCGGAATAAAAATGCTAAATATGCTTAGAACATTTACCCGCGCCTATAAGAACGAATGGTGTCGATACTGCCTTTCTTGAACCACCCTTCGTTGAATTCGCGTCTTACATGCGGGCCTAAACGTGTTTTCCGGCCCGCTCTACCTTTCCTATTGATTAAATTAGCAAGCATGGCGTCACACACGCACAGGCAAGCATGAACAGATCTCACTCGATGACCGCGGACAGTAGCTGTCTGATGCTGGCGTGATGAAGAGCGGCAGCAGCGGTGAGTAAACGCTTCGTGCTGCCTCCATAACTTCAACGCGTCTCCGAAAGTTGATATTACGTTAACTCCAACACTAGGCCCGCGGCAATACTGAGCGCTCGAAGCCACCAGCCATCTCGACTCGCCATCGCGTTGCACCCGCCGCATATTACCCCCAATATAGGGCACACAGTCCCGCGCCATGCGCAGCAACGACCGTGTTAAAAGAGGAGACGCGCTCTCACCAGACACCCCCCCCCCCTTTTGCGCGCAGAACACTGGGCGAGCGGAAGACGGCGCACACCAAGACGCGATCTTTCCTGGCTCATCCTCGTACGCTTTCCCTCGCATCACAGCGTACGGCACCGCGGGGCGCAATGTGATCTTATCGCAATGGGACTTTATACGGAACCTCACGGCGACGGCGGAAATTCGCCTCGAGTGTTCATAAATATATATCGCAATAAAACAATGACGCCCTCTTCCGGCCAAGCTCTCCACTCTTTCCCAACTCGATACCATATGACAACTACGCGCAATAGCTCATTTCGCTTCAACAGCTTTTTTCGAAGAACAGACCATTTTCAGGCGGAATTAGAAAAATATTGTGTATTGACTACTTAAAAATGTGGCCTACAGTGTCCTTTTTCTCCATCCTTTTTCTCTTTCTACACACATCTCTCTTTTCCATTACAGGATAGCAAATCGTACGTATCTGGTTCACTCTGTACTTCGTTATTTGTTTCTTTCAGTCTCCCGAAACCTAGCTGAAATCTGGCCTCTAAACCTGACCTTGGCCAACGCCACATACTTTGAGCATATCATAGGGATTTTTTTCGATTTGTACGAATCGATATCGCGGAAAGATACTGATAGCAGTTGCCAGATGCTGTATGAGCGTATCGTTTCGACTGCTGGTCGGACAGTCCTTGTCAGACGAGTAGTACTTTGAGCCGCATAAGCTAAGAAAACGAAGTCGGCATGATCTCGTGAAGTCAATCAGTGAACAATATAATAGCAATAGTAACCGCGACTGAGTGATCGTCGAGAATCACTAAATATCAACGAGTTTAGAGAGAACGCGGTTGCTGTTTGCGCGGATCCTATCACTCAAATGGCAATTCCAAAGCTCGGAGTATGCTAATTGCACTTTACTGTTCCTTATCAGCAACATGCAGATCAGGAAAACTGCTGTCTGGAAGACGACCAGCCAAATGGGAGCGAGTTTGACCAAAGAAAAACCGCGACGAGAAAGCTCCGTCCCGCGGTGAAAGCAAAGCGCGTTTCTCTGCTCTTTCTCTGGCGGCAATTGAAAAATGTCACCGATCCATTTAACCGCGAGGCATAACCGCGCGGCCCATGGGACATTATGCAGAATCGTAGAGGCCCGTTCGAGCTGAACTTGCGCCAGCGAATATTTATCGGCGCATTTCCACGCGCTTGAGTGATGGTCTGCCGGCCGGCACTCCCGGCTGCTCAGTGCGGAGCGCCAGCTTGGTAGTTCGCCTAGACTGACTACGTGTGGAGAGCAGGAAACCCTCTTCCGACTTGAAGGAACTTTTCCAGTCGAGCTCATAATTCATTCTCAGACGTATTTTGTAGCCATTCGTCTCCGAGAGTCGGTGGGGAGCACAGGCCCGGAAGAGGAAGCATACGTTCCCTCTTCCAATATTCCCTATTTCCTCCGGTCTTCCCTAGAGGGCGCCATATGGATGAACGAGCGCCATCTATGCTGGTGTCTCTCAAATGAGCACCGCCTTCAGTGCTAGCCGGTTCTGTGCGATCGAAGATGTGAGCCCCTCCCCGGCGATTTATCCTTTTGTCCCGTCCTTTTGAAGGAAGGCCGCCGCCGGTGATCCAGACCGCCCCCTTTCCACCCGGAAGCTCAATCAACCGAGTCGTGGTCGCACTTCGTCGGTTGTTTGAAGGTCTCTACCTTCACTTTCGACATACACGCGCTGAGACCGAAGAGCGAGCCTTTCACAACGTCACTGAACGCACTGCACCGATCTAAAAAAGAAAACTTGTTAGAACACTTCCTCAAACTCTTTTAGCAGAGTGTTCTACCGTGTAATATGGCTTGCGTGGCGCGGTCGCCATGGAAGCAGCCTTTTTCAATTTATTCCACGAGTGTACGGCGGACAAGCGCCGCAGCTGCACCTGACTCACAGCATGACGAATACATCAAACATTCCGACATCCATAACTTGTAGGACAACGACGGAATTGAGACGCCTATACACTGTGACTGTGTCAACCGTTTCTTTACCTATATAGAAGTTTCGGTTGTAGAAATACGTGATGGAAACGAAGAAGCTCAACCTTGCCATGCCGTTTATACCCGCCCAGGACAAGCATAACACCCTTAGTGGTTTTACTACAAATAAGGTTTTGTTGCTGTTGTTTTTATCCGTTCGATCCTTAACATACGCGGAAGTAGCTTCCATGACGTAACTAAAGGAGTGACGGGTTTGGTGTTTCAGTAAAATTTCGATGCGGTTAAGGACACGTCTGACGCAAGGCACGCTGGTGGAGCTTTTTGACAGCGCTAGGCGTTCAGACGCTCTTTCAGTCTGGCAAAGAAGTTTCGCGTAAGTTCACCCCCGAGCGCATTACAAAGAGAGGCAACAACCAGTTGTGACATCGTTTTACTTATCATTGTCGAGGACTCGTGACAAGCATAGGACTTGTTTCAGTTTTATGGCGTGAGAGCGAGACACCGTTTTCGTAGCGTCTCACATCTCGCGAGCTTCTGATAAGTGCGACTAACATATTTGTCAGAATATTCATACGCTGAATTGTGTGTATTCGGTGCTCCTGCTTAAACGGGCGTGAGGAACGATTTTCTCCGGTGTCTGCACCACAATTTATTTTACCACAAATATTTTTTTATAAAAGTGGAACGTGCGCCCAGAATAGGACAGCGTGCCATCATAAACTTGTCCAAATATCTGTTCTAACCGTGCAAGTTTTTTATGCATTAGACGCGCTTCCTTTCGAGCTTGGTATTCTTTGAATCACAGTGGTAGGTGCAACAAGTATGAGACAGCCATAGTCACTGCCGCCGCGCAGCATCGTCTGTCTGTGAAAACAGGGCCATTTGAGCCTCTCTGTTAGCAAGTATAGCGACCAGGCCGCCCGAGTCCATCCACCCGGGTGTCCACTGAACTCCAGTAGCGCTGTCGAGACACGCCAGTGTACAGTCGGGGACAAAAGTGTGCGGACCGCCTCCGCAGAGAAAACGCTTAATTTCTCTATGGCCTACATATGCACGAAACTTTTAAGTGAGAAGGGTCAGCTAAATTTCTTCGCTCGATAATCGTGGTGAGTCCCACAATTCCAAGTTGAGCACCCTGAATTCAATGAAATTCAGCGTTTTAGTTACGAGTGCGGTCTACAAATTTTTATCCCCGACCGTACACTGGCACTGCTGAAGCTCGGCGGAACCAGTGAAACGGTTGTCTACACATATATGGCTTGGATTCTCCCCTGCAGATCCATCTTCCGCTTGAGATAGCGCGGGCTGGAGCAACACTTTTGAACCGACTGTGGCTGAGCCACATAGCATTCACGAGTGCCCTTTCATACCACACTGAAATAGCCGAGAGCCCAGCATGTGACAACTGCGGCCTCGAGGAAGCAATAAAGCATCTCCTTTGTGGCTGCCCTCGCTAAAGCTTGCTTATAAGACAGCTTTTGAAAACGCTAAACGAGAGGGGACAATCGCCCCTTGTCGGAAATAAATAACCTTATAGCTGGAGTAGGGGTCTGTGCCGCTGTCGGCACTGGGGCGTTTAAACGCGTCGCTCCCCTTTTGAAGGACAAGCGGATTAGGCGACACCATTATAGATGTCACGTGCTTCATCGCGTTTCTGTGCACTGTATAGTATTTCTTGAATGTCGTTCTTCCTTGTGATATCTTTAAATCCCTTTATCCACATACGTCAGTCAAAGGTAGTTTGCAAGCATTTACAGTGGATAACGCCCTTTACCTTCCCGTCATTTTTCACCTCTTCCCCCACACGTCCGCTCTGTACATACATTACTTAAAACAAAACAGTTGTATGTACGTGTCTGTGCGTGTATATGCTATAGCTGTGTTTTTATTATTGCTGTGTACTCTCACTCAGCAGCTGGAACAACATGCCAGGCCATCCTTCGGCTAACGTATCTCCAGCTTCTGATTAGAGACAGCATTCATTCTCTCTCTCTCTCTATCTCTCTCTCTCTTAAGGTTCCTTAGTATAGCCAATGACTTCATTGGCACTACCGCAATATTTTGAGAACAGAGCTTGCCGTATACAACACGAGTCTGGTGCACTGTACACGCGAAAAGTGCATATAACAGCCGAAGCGGCTCAACCAAAATGGGCCGACACAAACACGCGTCACCGTAACGTATAAACGCGACAGGCAAAGCCAGCTGGTAGACTGTCGTACAGATTTCGTACAACATGCGGTAACAAAGTTGGCGGTACACAAGGCGAGAGTAGCGACAGGAGGCATAAAGACGTTGGAATAGCAGCCACTCCGGTGACCGTATACAGTATACCTGACAGCGAATCAAATAGGCCGATTATTTCACTCACCTCCGGGTCGGGCCCGTTACCGCGGAAAGAGACAGCGCCGTTGGGTTCTCATTCAGCTGAAGACCGGAGTGCGGGCAGCATGCCGTCCGCTCGGGGCTTGCCGCCTTCGCTTCGCGCGGACTGAAGGGGGCGGGTTGGCAATTTGACGTTCAGCCTTTACTTCCTGGGGTCCCTGCCCCTGCTGCGCTGTGCCATCCGTCGGGCCACTGGTCTGTCTCTCTTCCTCTCGATATTTTCTTTCTCTTCTCTCGTCTCGGCCGGAGAGCCCCAGTGTGCCCTAAAAATAAATCTTCTCCGGGCTGCCGGCTCCTCCGCGCTGCACCATCCGACGGCTGGGTACTTGTCGGGGATTCAGAGTACCTAGGATGAGAGGATATTCGACGTCTTCTAGGGAACGCGCCGGGTCCGGCGCCGGGAGCCTCGCTCGCTTTTTTCCCGAAACTTGGCGCGCGAAGAGCATCGGAAGAAGGCTTGCGTGGTGGTTTCCGCCTCGTTTGGTTTCTCTGCATGAACAGGTTGACCGCCTGTGCACGCTTCTTTATCATTTTATCTCCCGAAGATTGCATCTCGGCGACCTATACCATCGTTTTGCGGAGCAAGCGTGCAATGACAGATCGGACGCCTCAGAATACCATAGCAGTCAGATGCTCTATACGTCAGGACAGCCCGGAGAACAACTAGTGCTTCCAGCGCTATTTACGCTCAGTTTCGGCACCGGAGCGTGAAAAAAAAAATAGAAAAAAAGGAGGCGAATTTTTGGAGGTTTATGCCTTAACAAATTGAGTTTTTTTCCTTTTTTTTAACCACGTAAATTGCTCTTGCCTACTGCGGCGATCTCTTCCTCCGATACTACTACCATTGCAGTGCTGGCGTTAACAAGCAAGTAAGTAACAAATTGAATTAAGATGCAAGGGGAACTAAACTAGCTCCATGACAGAGCTAGTGGTTGCACCACTTTGAAAGGACGTTTATCTTGGTATGATCGCGAAATGCTTGCCAGCGGCGAGCCTCGCATCTGGGCGCGCGCGACCGTTTGTGACGGCGCTAAGCAGATTAACAATGAAGTGAAAAAATTGCCTGAATGAACTATGGCGCTAGCATCCTCGAGAACTGCAATCATGGCACTTCATCTAGCGTGGTATTAATGATGGGCAGCGCACGGGTTTGCGTAAACGTTGTCCTTCTTGCTCCAGGCTTATGTGCGACTTTGAAAGTTGATTATTTTCAACAATATATTGCGTTACAAGCGCAGTAAGTCGCAACGATTATGCATGTGGCGTATAGGGACTAATTCCGTTGCCGTGTTACTACGAACAAAAACACTACAATGCTACAACCAATCACAACCACTATTGTTATTAAAGACCTCCGTTGAGGTGTTACATAAGGGGTAAATCACTACAATACAAGAGTATCATTTGAACACACAGTAAGCTAAGCAGCCCCTGCAGCACTGGGGTCTGCGACTCACCTTACAATGCACGTGGTTGACGGTGTTGCGTGTTGCTTTCATATTTATTTTATTAATTTTTTTTTCATATACTGAGCCTGACCGTGGGTCAGTTAGAGGTAATTTGCATGCACCGCAGTTATGCGGTGCATGCAACTCCGGCGTCTAGCTACGCTGGAGCTGTTCCTCGGCCGTGGCCGTCGAGCAGAGGGCGCAGGTCCTGCCCCGAACCAGGGCGCCCTCTGCAACCGCTTCACTGCGCAGCATCCACGTGATCCGCTCGTCACGGCCGTCCTCTCCGTCTCAGTGGTGCGCATGAAGGCACCGAAGGCGTTGCAGTGGGCCGACCAGCACCGTCACGTGCATGTCGATGACGTCACGACGCAGAGCCACATCCGCGGTCAGGCAGAGGTGCTCCACCTCCTTGAGGCTTCACATGTTAGTCTGGAATGAAAGATTGCACAGCACGTACAGTCTGTTTGTATACTTTGGAAGTAAAACTCGATCTTAAAAAAAAGAAACGTTTAAACAAACATCGAATGATGAGGACCGTACGCAGGCACTGTGCAAGAAAAAAAATACAAGATCATCAACTAGCCCGCCAGTACCTGTTAAGTAAGTTCATTTCGACACCTTCCTTGTGGGAATGACCAGCAGCCCCACATACGAAACGATGCTGCTGTGATGAGATGCTCACACACATTACGTGTGTCCACCGGCGCTATAGGGCCCAGAGGCAGGTGATGTGCATAGTGTTGGAGCATTTGGACGCTCGTCCGCTATGAGAACAAGAAGTTCTAGGCCATTGCTCCCAAAGAAACTCCGCGAAGGAGGCTTTATTCGCGCTCCTCACGCCTCTGCGGGCTAAGGGCCTTTGTGATATGGTTTAAAGAGATTGGCGATCGATCTTTAAGGACGCAGTTTTATATGGCGCAACGCAAACCTTATCCTCGGAAGTGTTGATAACTGCAGTGGTATCGTAGAGTATCGTAATCATCGCTGATTTTTTTTTTTACTCACATCAATTGAAGATTTAGCTGCGCATTGTAAGTTAGGCTTATAATAAAAAAAGTGTATTGCATTTCATTATTAAAGCGAGGCCCAGGGGCGCTATAACGTAAAACTATTCCAAACTTTCCTATTCCAATTCTGCTGTCAGCCTTCCACGATTGGTCAAAAACTTTTTTCGACCACGCCCACTTCACCTGTCTGTCACACGACGTCACGAAAACCGCACAAACTCACCGCGTCAAAGTGACGTGTACGCGATAAAGATGCATTATTATGCCGAACAGAACTGAATTTTCTTTGGAATAGCCGCAGGCTGCCCCGTTCCGAAAGGAATGAAAGATGGCTGCCGCGCATCGCTGAGACGCTGGCTACTTGCACCTGCCGGAGAGCATGGGTGTATTTGCGTATAATAAAACTTCTTGCGTGGCCGTGTAACGTTTTCGAGCCCTCTCGGCACCTTTACCACCTCATTCTGCCAACTCTTTTATGCGAAGCATATTACGAGAGCTCAACCCAGCTCCTCAGGCGCGGCGGTGTCGCCTTCAATACCACTTGACACCGTGACGTCACGACAGAGGAGAAACGGGGCTTCAACTCGCGCCGTCGCTCGCGGCGTCGGGGCGGTATATAAGCAGCTGCGCTTGCCTCTGCTAGACACTCATGAGGTGAGATGCCTCCTGGAGACAGAGCTGCTCGTTGGAATGAGAAGCGAAGGTTGCGGCGTGCTACAGAGACTGATTTTCTAGGTGGCTTTGGCTCAAGTCTTGCAAGATGGGCTGGGTGTGAATCGAACCAGGGTCTCCGGAGTGTGAGACGGAGACGCTACCACTGAGCCACGAGTACGGTGCTTCAAAGCGGTACAAAAGCGCCTCTAGTGAATGCGGTGTTGCCTTAGAAACGAGCTGTTTCTAAGGCTCAGGCGTGCGTCGCTTGCTCAGGCGCACATTTCGTTGCCGCGCCGAACGCTGCGTTGCTCGACGCTCACCGCGTCCAATGCGGGGCGCGTAGTCGCTGCGCCGTAGCCCATTGTCTTACACCCCTTGGCGGGTCGACGGGAACGCTGTCGCGTTCCACTCTTGAAGGCGAAGCAGAGTAACGCATGAGTTGTTTCTTCGTCTAGCCGAACCAAATATAGCCAAGCAACAGCAGTTCACCAGGCTAAACAGTGGTTCAACAACTAAAATAAAGGCTAGTATGCTTCGCATCCTGGGCTTAACCTTAGCTAAGCCACAGCCATTTTTTTTTGCTGAGGGTCAGTTTTAGCGTCATTCTTAAGCTTCCGTTGCATGCCGCCGTGATTTTCGACCAGCCTCCACAAGCTAAGTAAGGGAAAGCCGACCAATCGCAGACGCCGGCACCACCCTCTTCATCCGGTTATCGATTATCAGTGCACTGGCTCTGCCCCAGTGAATCCCTCTCGACTGGAGCGTTCTCCTCGCCTCTTGTCAGCCAATTAGATACGACAAGCCGCTCAGTGTAGGCAATGTTATTCGTTTTTCAAGCAAACAAAAGTGACCTCCTATGAACAAGGAGAGCATTTGATTGGTCTGTTCAGACAACCCTGCGGGTGACCGCCCGGTGCTTGCGTCGGTGGTTACGCAAATTTGACGTCAGGAAATTGGAATAGAAGCATATTGGAATAGTTTTACGTTATAGGGCCCTAGGATCCGCGTATACTAACTAAATGTTACGTGATAGGGCATCCTAAATGCGTCAAACGTACGCCAATTTACGCGCCTTTTTGTGAAGAATTGAAAAAGGAATCTTCGTTTAGTGAGGACAACAGTGCCCCTTTCAGTCAAAACGGGACACGATCTTTCAAACAGCGGGGCTACATCTCTGTTCTAGTTCTGAGCGAGTTTATTGTGCTCCTCTCTTTTCCTCTTCCTTTCCATGCATATCCTTTCTCTCCCTCTCTCTCGCTAGTGCCTCTTGGTGCGCACTTCAGCGAAGAACTTGAGGGAGAGCACGAAAGGACATGCAGGATAACAGAGGACACGAAGACACAGCGCTACTAAAACCGATTCTTTACTGCACGTGATCGCTATATATAGGGTGTCCCACGCAAGTTGAGCCAAACTTCATATGCAGACACCACGCGGCTGGGTAGAACCAATATAATGTTGTTTGCCGTAGCTTGGAGACACTCAGACTGGTTTTTGCAGTGTCGCCTAATTACATAAATGGTCTTAAATAATTATTCAACTTCACAAATAATATAATTAGATAAAAAGTGTTACTGAGAAAATTGCAGAGCAACATGTAGAATTCCCGATACAGCTTTCTGTAGCGCAACACGTGCTACACAAAAGTGTTTTTCCAAGCATGAAAGAAGCACGCGAAAACACGCAAAGTGCCTCGAGCGGCCAGTCGCGCGGCAATCTTGCGTGCCATTCGCGGGCTTCTCTCTATATATATAAGTCTTTATGCACTTTATGCACATAAGTCTTTATGTTTATAAATCCCCTGCAGCTGTTTAGGTAAAACCACAACAGACTGTCTCAGGAGTATACAAAAACAATTGCGCGGGGAATACCCTCAGCGTCTTATCGCGATGTACACCACGTCTTTGTGATACCGTATTTTTTTCGTGTAAGGCCCACACTTTTCAGATTTGTCGCCGGGTGCGAGCCAAGACGAGGCAGGCATATGGCTACTCATTGAAGCCTCGAACTGCGCTCAGACTGCCATGCAAATGAAGCAACCGCTGGCAGCCGACTATGAAAACACCTTAGTCGCCGACAGATTTTTTTGGACACGACGCTAGTGTCATCTTGTAGCGGTTTGCAACAGTTAACCAGCACGCGACTACGCACAGCACGCTTCGTGGATGGATGGAAAACTTTAATAAGGCCCTGAGGTACGCGACTCAGCGCGCTGCGGGCCGCTCCCACGTTGGGACAGTCAGGCCTTGCCCGACCGCCGCATCGTGGGCCCTCTGGACAGCCCATAGTTGCGCCCGCGCAAATTTTTTTTTTCTTAAAGAATGTTCGCACTCCGAGTGAGGGTGCGGGCCTTACACGAGTGAATACAGTATACCGCTTTCGGTACATAAAGCCTGACGTAAGTACACCTTCGAGTACGATCGTCGACCCGAACGGCAAGGGTTCTTGCTGGGCAGCTCTCCGATGTCCTTAAAGTCCGAGTGCGACATATAGTAATCGTCGGTGATTTGTGTCCATCTTTGTCTTTTAGGCTCATTTACACGCCTGTTTTTGCATGGTGAAAAAGAAAAGCACGAAGTAGCCCGCAGATACCCATCAGCAGATGCGGCTGGCACGCTCGCCCGTTCCACCATGCCGGCGAAGTTCACCTCGGCGGCCACCGTATAGCTGCTGCGTGGTGCATACATTCTTCCTCCTTCATCGGCTTCGAACTGCCGTGGGAGAAAGCGTTTTAACGCTGACTGCACAATTAAACAAAGAAAACGAATGCGTTTAAAAGGACTGATAAGCATCTTGTAGTTCAGAGCGATGTTCGCTCAGGCGTTACAGGAGCGCACGCAGTATAGCGCGTCCTTTGCTGTAGATGCTAATCGCATAGGCGCCAAAGTTCGGTACCCGTACGTTCTTGCATTCTGCGCCGACTGATAGGCGCCCTCCGCGGCAGGCATCCGGACTGACGACTTCGTGGTCAGCGGCATATCATCATATAACCACTGGTGTATACAGCGACGTATCAATTATCGTGAAAAGAAACGAGAGCTTCAAAACACGATAACAATGATTAAAATTACCTGGTACTGCTTCGTGCAGGAGGCGCAGAGACTTCAGCCTCGGAACATCGCTCAAGGTCACACGATGGAGGCCGCGACAATACCAGGGCATGTCCTCGTTGAACGCGGCCGGTTCATCTGGGTGGAGGGAGAACTCGATATTGCGGGTGTCGCAGATCTCGAAACGACCCCGGCGATCCACGCGTACGTCCACATCTTCAAGGCAACGACAGAGTTGGGACAGGCGTCGCAGAGCATCCGGGTGGCGAAGTCCACAAGGCGTAGCAGGAAGTGCCTGCAGCGACCCGAGTGTCCCATCCTGGAGCACCTGCACAAGGTGGAGGTCCTGGTCAAAGTGGAACGAGCTCGCATTCAGCTCCACGATGCTCCACGATGTTGTCACCCACTATCTACTTATCTACCACTAGCTACTTATCTTATGAAGCATGTTCCAATTTACAAATTCAAGCGGGTGAGACTGCGAGGCATATCCACTTGAAAAGAATTTGTGTGGATGACACCGTTTACGAGATATGCGCCATCAAACTTGGGGGTAAATTGCACTGTCGTTCTACTTACTTCCTTACCAAAACGTCGTTTTATGCATTGAAGCACCAAATTAACTGGAACGCCAATGCATGTCTCCCGAAAGTTCGTGAATTAATATCTGGAAACATGGTGTTATCCTGAGAATTCGTTCCAAGTGGATCAGCCTTGCAACATCCTCGGTTAGAATTTGTAAATTGCAATATGCTCCATAAGATAATTAGCTAAAAAATCTATTACAGAATTTTTTTAATTAGTCGATTATGGATTTCAATTTTTTGTGCAAGTGATGTCCAACTCTTCGAGTAGACCAGCTCATGGACTAGAATTGTGCTGTCCGCCACAGGCAACATCTTTAAAAAAAAAATTGAAAGTGTTCGTTGAAACGACTGGTATAATGCACGAATTATATTTTACTGTACATATGCATGATGTCCCAATTATCATGCACCAAGATTTAAAAAACATAGCGATTGGGTTACTCGAAGAAAAACCTACTGCATATTGTTTCAAGTAGAGTGAAGTAGCCGCCAATATTTTTGTTCGTTACTAAGATTTAATTAGATAATAGTAATTAATTGTGAAACGATAGTTATTGTTCTAATTATCAAAGTGTCATTGAGGCATTTGTGGGCACAGCCAAGGAACATCCAACTGCGGTATAATCAGCCACATCATGATTGCCTACGATATTTTCCCGACTGATAAATAAATCATAAAGTAGCGCCCTCAAACAGGCTATTTCTGAGTTAGCCAGAACGAAACAAAGGAAATACAGAAAACATCATGATCGAGCTAATGCCTTATCTGCCGCGCCCCGGCCAGAGCATCACGTTTCGTTTGGTGTTAGTTGGAAACAAGCTGTGATAGCTGTTGTCTTATCACAGATAAAGGGCACGAATTGTTTTTTTTTTTTTTATCGCGAAACGCATCGCCACAAAAGCGAATTGACAACGTCAGTGCAACGGTTTAAAGGTGCGTTTTGTTTCGGCCCAGTTACTATATGTCTTTCTCTAGTGAGCGGAAGGTTAACCTAGTCCTTGCCTTGGAAGCCGCAAGTCACAATAACAGGAAGGCCGTAAATGTATGTCAGTCATGGAAGTGTGGCGGTAGAACAAACGCATCGACTATTATCAGAAATTATGAAAACCTGATACGAACCGGCAGCTCCAGGAAACGGCGGCGGAGGACTCCATCTTTGAGTCCTGTAGCCTATGCACGGACCTTCTACCATTTATGGCCTCAAACCCTCATGCTAGCGTGCGGGTCATGGCCCCCCTGGTAACAATTTCCAAGTCATCAGTTTGGAGGATTCTAAATGACGGCCTTTCACCCATACCGCCGTAACCTGCTTCAATGCTTGGAAGACAGGGACCTGCGAAATCGTGTAGATTTTTCGAATTGGGTCCTCACGAAAGCCGAATGAGTCACCGGACTTTTTGAGCAGCCTCTTGTGCACAGGTGAAGGCAATTTTCGCAGGAACGCCCAGGTAAATTTGCATAACAAACACTATTGGAGTGACTCCAATACACGTTGGGTAAAGTGCACTCGGTACCAGTACCAGTGGTCGTTCAATGTGTGGTGCGGAATTTACACCGGTGATATTATCGGTCCCATCTTCTTCGATCAGACACTGACTGGACAGCGTTAGGTGGACGAAATCCTTGAAGGAGTGATGGATGAGTTTCTTGGGGAAGTCCCGCTGTCACGTCTTCCACATCTGTGGTATCATCAAGATGGGGCACCCGCACACAGCAGTATAGCCGAGCATGAAACTGACTGGATGCGACTTTTCATGCGCAGTAGATTGGGAGGGACGGGCCTTTATATTGGCCGGCTAAGTTACCTGACCTCTCTCCACTCAATTTCTCTCTTTTGGGTTATGTGAAAGATCGTGCTTACACGATCGAGACGGACGTCAGATTAGCTCAAGACAAGGATAACGGATCTCTGCCGCATAATTCCAGCGTCGGTCATCAAGAAAGCCACTGAAGATGTGGTAAAGCGGACTCTGTACTGCGTAGCTGCAAAAGGAGACCTATTCGAAGACGTCCTCTATGCGGCAGCTGGTGTTCAACGGCGCTTAGGAAGTGAAAGACAATAAGGGCACACCGAAATCTGATGTTTCTTCCTTGTTTTCTTTTTGTATGTGTTGTAGTTTTGTGCAGACATCCCGATTATCAATTAGAAACATTTGGAACTGCATGGTACATTTACTTTCTCGAACGCATCGTTTTTGCCTTTTCTCTACACATGGGTTGCTTCCCAGTCTGTTTCTTTCGCTTTTCTTTTTCGCCACGAACCTGTTCTTGCAGCATATATACGCTTTCCTGAAAAAATAAAACCGTCACTCTAATTTGGCTTTGGTCCGAAGCAAGTTTCTTGCGCGAAATATAGCTGCGCGCGCACTCTGTCGATGCGGTGGGAGCGAAGCCGGGATTTCGAAACATTTTATGGCTATTTTACTGCTTTTCGCGTTTCGTCCGTGATCAGAGCATCGCTTCGGCCGCGTTATCAAGGGGCTTTCGTTATCAGTGTCATCAGTCGGCCTTGAGAGACGGATAGGAAGTGTGACGTGGAAATGAGAGGAAGGAATCGCTGCGAGGCAGCGAAACCTGCTGTTGGTGCTCCTTCCGCATCGTTATCAAGGCGATGCGCTGTCGCTCTTTGGGTTTGCGACAGGCAAAGCAGTTGCTTTCAATCAGCTAACTTGAGGGCGATGCTTTATGGATGCGGGTAGGAGCGCAGTCACGTGATATTTTCTTTTTCTTTCATATTTCGTGGGGCTTCTTTAACAGCCGCAAAAAATTAGTAGGCAATCCGTTCGTCGCTTAAAATATCGCAGTTAGGTGGCACCTGGCGGTGCCTACAAATCTCTCATTGACACTTTGATAATTAGGACAGTACTGCTTGAGTGAGATAACTACAATTACCTAATTAAATCTCAGCAATGAGAATATTACTGGCGGCTACTGCACCTGCACTGGAAACAATATGCATTGGGCCTTCTTGGAGTAACGCAATTGCTGTCTCTTCTTACATCTTGGAGCTTGATAGTTGGGGCACCCTATATATATATATATATATATTTGTGTTCCTGTCAACAAAACAGCGCTTTGTTAAAAAATTTAACTGGAACGCCGATGTATTTCTTCGGACACTGCGAAAAAATATCTCGAAGCTGGCGCTGTCCGTAGAATTCGTTCCAACTGGATACGCCTTGCGAACTAACCGGCTATAATTCGTAGATTGAAATAGTGGTCGTAGTGTTAGTAATGAAAAAGTGAATTGACGTAATTATGTTAAATATTTAGTTAACTGTTGATTTCTCGTAGAAGTATGGGCCGCTGGATCGAGTAATTTAGGTCAAAGATTACAATTGTGCTATCTGCCACAGGCAATTTAAAAAAAAATTGTGCAGCTGAAAAAAAGTCACCCTGTATACAAATGTCACGCAGCTCGACAGAACCAAGGTAGTGTTGTTTGCCCTCCCTTGGAGATACTCAAGACTATTTTTTGCATGTAGCCTAATTACATAAATAGTCTTAAGTAAATAATCAACTTCACAAACAATATAATTACATGAAAAATGTCAATGTTAAAATTGTAGAGCAACATGAAAAACTCCCGCTCTTGCTCAATACGCGCTACATAAAAGTGTTTTTCCGAGCATGAAATAAGCCCGCGAATACACGCAAAGTGCGTCGAGTGGCCAGTCGCGCGGCATTAATGCGTGCATCGCGGACTTCCCTACATAGCCTTTATGCACATAAGAAATCTTTATTTCGTGAAATGTCATACAGATGTTTCGGTAAAACTACAACACCTTGTCTCGGGAGTGCACAAAAACAATTTCGAGGGGAATTCCCTCAGTGTCATATCGCGACGTTTCGGTAAAACTACAACACCTTGTCTCGGGAGTGCACAAAAACAATTTCGAGGGGAATTCCCTCAGTGTCATATCGCGACGTACACCACTCTTTTGTGATACCATATTTTCTCATGTAGACGAGGCGATAGACGAGGCAGGAACGTAGCGACTCACTGAAGCCTCGCGCTGCACCCAGACTGCTATGCAAATGAAGCAACCACTGGCGGCCCACTATGAAAACATTTACTTCGTCACCGACTGATATTTTAAGACACGGGCTAGTGCCATCTTGTAGCGCATTACAGGAACTAGCAAGCACGTGAGTATGCGCGGAACGCATATTGTAAATTTTCATTTGTTCTTCAATGTGTACAATTTTACAAGTCGTCCATTACTAATTTATTATAATACCCCGTAGTATACCCTTTGTTTCTGCCTCTTTCACGTCCTGGCTTGTCCTTCTTCTTCTACTTCTCCTTTTCTTCTCTTGTCTCCTCCCCCATCGAGGGTGGGCGAGAGTGAGCTACGCGTACATAAAAACGATGGCAACAAGAGCAGTTGCTGCCCCAACGATGACACGTCTCCTTGACCGAAACGTCGGCTCCAGCGACATTCCTTCTCCGTCTACTAATGTATGCTGCCCCTTACTTCAAACCTCCGTGTTCCTGTGAAGTTATGTCTTGTTTGCGAGAATTCCAGGGGCTCGAAAATCCGTGCACGATTCGGGCGAACAGAGCTCTCTCTGTAGTTCTCGTCAATATCATTGCACTTTCGCTCGGTATTGACGGTATTCGGTTCACTGAGTTCGTGTTGGTCGGTGACCTCGGGGCGTGTGTGCGTGTTCTCAAGGCTGCTAGTGGATGGTCATGGCGCATGTAGTTCAGATAGCCTTCATTGTCATGCGCAACGACGAGTTGGCTGTAGTACTTTCGATTCGATCGCAGGTCATTCCCACCCACCCCTCTCTTTTTTTACATATATATATATGCTAAGGCAATGAAGTGTGATGCTCATAAATTTAGTTTGGATTAAGCTAAATAAGAAGGACCTCGAAAACCAGAAACGTGCCACGGTTGTTAAGAACTCTTGCTCAATAAAAATATTCCTTGAACTGAGCAAGCATTCGACGCTGCGTTTCATTAAAGCAAACTTCTGATGCAAGCGAGTGTCCCTGACATAAGGAAAATGGTGTTAAATGATCCCCGCGATATCTTAAACGACAGCTAGACTTTCCCGTGAGACCGTTCAAAGTACTTCTTGTGTGTGTTGCGTTGCCATACACGGAAAGCAGCTGCATTGGCACGTGAGGAACAACGACAGGCAGCCTTTCATGCACCATGCGGCTGCCCTCGTTTTGTAAGGGTGTCCAGTGATACCACTACTTTGACCTTTTCGGCAGAGCCAAGGAACAAAACCCCTTGGTTTACCACATATTGCTTTAGAACAAAAGCGTCTTGTGCACACCGCTAGTACCGCACACCAGGGGCGGCATGCACGGACGTTTAATAACGAAAATAATAACGAATCTAAGAACGCGTTCTTGAGTGTTCCCTAGACAACTTCTAGGCCGCACTAGAACGTGTTCTTAAATTCGTTATTATTTTCGTTATTAAATGTTCGTGCAAGCTGGTCGCCCTAGTTCTCCCTTCAGCGTCTTGTTCGGCAGGGATTAGAAACCACAAGGGCGCTGTAACGTAAAGCTATTCCAAACGTTTCTATTCCATTTCTGCAAGCAGCCCTCCACGATTGGTGGGAAATTTTTCGAGCCGCTCCAACTTCGCCTGTCTGTCGCACGACGCCACGAGAACCGCGAAACATCCGCGTCTGATATGACGTATACACGCTGATTATGCATGATTAGACCAACCAAAAGAAAAGTAACTATTTCCAATTATCCACCTTTCTTTTTTGAGCGACAGCTCTACTAGTCCAGGTACAACAAGCCCATGAAACACCTGGTTCCGTAAATCTGACCGTCAAGCTCAGCCAAGGTCAAACTGGGAGCCTGCCACTACCGGCGGCTGCAGCGTACGACGCGTAGGCGCCCATATCATGAAAGCGATCTGCGATGTGGACAGAGTGCGCCGAGTGCTGGTAGCTTCATATGCGCTGTGCTTTCGACGCTTAGTTCGCGTTGAAGCGAGACGCAGCGTGGAGGTTAATTCGCTCGCTGTTGCTGCCGCGCCGAGCAGCGTCTGTGTGCTTTCCCAATGCAAGCAAAACCGTGCTATCGCTCGACCAACTTGGTTTTACCGCCTTCAACCACGGCAATTTTTTGTTTGTAGCTTGTTAATCAGTTATACAGGTGCCGTTTCATTCACATCGGGCGTATATGTAACATCTCCATCTTACTATTATAATGCGCTTTAACATTCCCTGCTAGTTGCAATGCGACTATGGAAATATTACAGTAGAATGTTCTTATTCTTGAGTACAGATTTTTAAATAAGGAATAATATTTTCTCATATATCAAGAAATAGACGCAAACTCACATATTCAACACTATATGTAGTGGTAAGACTCCATCAAGATACTCATATCTTGCGTCGGGAGACGGTCCCGGAAGACTATTGGGCAGACTGGCTACTAGGATCTAGTATCTCCATTACGACTCCTCCAAAGCCTTGCACGTCGTCTGCAGAAAAAGAAACAAAATTGAATGACATGCGCAATATATTTGTTGGGGCATCCAGGGATTAAAGTAAAATAAAGAGAGCGAGGAGATTCTTATCGAAAAGCAGGAGCACAAGGCAGCCTAATATTAGAGAATGAGAATGCTGACCCAGCATATCGAAAATCTGCAAAGAAAATTCCAGGTAGGTGCTGCAGTGAAGACACCCGTTGCACTAAAATATTCTCTACAGCTTACCCTATCTTCTTTTTAACGCGACAGCGTTAAGGAGCTCGTGTCGCAGAAAAGCCGGTGTCGTCGGCGTCGGTGTCGGCGTCGGCGGCGTTGGCCGTGAGCGATAAATCCCAGCAGGCACTTCATGAATAAAAAACAACTTGCAAGATGGGCTGGGTGGGAATCGAACCAGGGTCTCCGGAGTGTGAGACGGAGATGTTACCACTGAGCCGTTCGACGCTTCAAAGCGGTACAAAAGCGCCTCTAGTGAACGCGGTGTTCCCTTAGAAACGAGCTGTTTCTAAGGCTCAGGCGTGCGTCGCTTGCTCAGGCGCACATTTCGTTGCCGCGCCGAACGCTGCCTTGCTCGACGCTCACCGCGTCTGATGCGGGGCGCGTAGTCGCTGCGCCGTAGCTCATTGTCTTACACCCCTTGGCGGGTCGACGGGAACGCTATCGCGTTCCACTCTTGAAGGCGAAGCTTAAGCGTCCTCCAATTTTTATTTTTATTTATGTGCCCATTTTTGTTAGAAAACATGAGAAATAAAATACGCTGAAGGGTTGAGACAATGTTGCGCAATTTTCATGTCATGAATATTGAATAATTGTTAATTTATTTATTCCGTTATTCGTATATTTATACAGATGTGAAATCACGCAATTTAATTTAATTTCCTAAGTTGTTACTTAACGGCTTCGTTCAAGGGTTCCATGAGGTATACATTATTTCTCATACCGTTGTCGGTGTCCATCGATGAGTTGATCACTATGCACGTTGAATTGAAGGTCAATGTTCGCGTTGCCGTGCAACGGTAATGCGTCTATAGCTTTGGCACATACTTCGCGGTCGACATCCAGGGGGTGGTACTTGTGACGCGACAGAAAAGCTGCCCTGTGTGTGAATGTACTGCTTTCTAAAAAGCGTTTGTCAAAGCTGCCTTCTACCCGAATAAGGTACTCTCTGGTGAAAAGCCTGCTTTGCTAATTTTCTTCTGTTTGCTGAGGTGTGGCAGCCTGGCTTCGTGCGTCATTTTTTTTCGTTTATTTACTTGGAAAACCTTACAAGACCCATCAAGGGCCATCGATTATTACAATGCACATAATTTCAGTAGCAGTAACGATAATAACTTCAAAGTATATATAAAAGAAGGAAAACGTACATGCTAAACGTAACTACGGACTAATGATGGACAGAAGCGTGTGCGTATGTGCGGCTATTACTGCAGTAACGCTTCTATTGCATATTGCGCCGATTACCATAACAATTTTCCGTATTTCATGTGGTTTTACGCGCTAAAACCACTTTCTGATTATGAGGCACGCCGTAATGGAGGACTCCGGAAATGTCGACCATCTGGGGTTTTAGCGTGCACCTAAGTCTAAGTACACGGGTGTTTTCGCATTTGGCGACCATCGAAATGCGGCCGCCGTGACCGGGATTCGATCCCGCGACAATTTTCCGTAACAATTTTCCGTAAACTAATCCTAAATGCCGGAGACGTTGGCGTGCGGTTGCATTCTAAGTAGGTGTCTAATTAAATGTTTATGTGACAGGCGTGTATGAATAACCTATAAAGCACGGGCTATGCGGATACACCGCATAGGTGTGGCTACCCACCAATTTCCACAGTGGTATAGGTTATCCTGAGTGCAGTGAAACATCAAGGCATCGTCATTTTTGCAATCCACCTTCATCGATACGCAGGTCACGGCGGGACAGCAGGTATTGAACCTGAGACCGTGTTCAACAGCAGCAGAACCGCCTGGGCCAACGTGGCATGGGGTAATTTACATAGCTTATTCGCGACCGAACGCGCCAGCTATAGGGCCCTCGTGGGGTGTTTTTCCCGAGTCTAGCCCCGGGTAATTTCCACACTGAGATAAATTGCCGTATCGAAGGGGTGCTTTACAAGCACTGCAGGGACTGGCTTACTCCATCGTTGTGTGTGTGTGTGTGTGTGTGTGTGTGTGTGTGTGTGTGTGTTTGTGTTTGTGTTTGTGTTTGTGTGTGTGTGTGTGTGCGCGCGCGCGCGCGCGTGTGTGTGTGTGTGTGTGTGTGTGTGTGTGTGTGTGTGTGTGTGTGTGTGTGTGTGTGTGTGTGTTCTTTCGTTTCCGTGGTTACATATGTAGACGCGTCCGACCGAAGGAAAGTGTGCCCTTGAAATGACAGTATAGTAAAGCAGCACTACACACCACTCGCAAAATGATCATTTAGCTTTGGCCTTGGGGCGTCACTCATGCCGCAGTCGAAGCACTTCCTCGGTTTTCGAAGCGCTCCGACCACCCATTACTGCGCGCTCAAACCTGACATTTATATCTTTCCAGTCTTCCGACCTTCGTTCGTCGAGTTGAGCTTCTAAAGTGCAGTGAACTGCCACGGTATTGGTTTCAAGACATTGTGCTCTCCAGAGTGCAGCGCGATATCATCACACGGGCTATTTTTTCAAGCGAAGCTTGTATTGGCTCACAAGTTTATGTGGCGTTGTGGTCCCGCAAGAAAATCCAGTTGTTCACAGAGCAGTGCAGCTGCGGGAAAGGACGGTTTGATGAGTTGACAGCTGCGCCGGCGCCGGAGCGCGAGTCATTAGCCAGGATTCCAGCTGCATAGGCGCGCGCTCACACAACGCGCCCAAAAACTCAGAGCCGCGGACTAAAAGAGGAACATGTACGACGGGTCCGCGTCCGCGTCGACAGTCCGCGTCTTCGTAGTGCTCTTTTCTTCACGTATGCAAAACTCAGAGCCGTTTCGCTTTCGCCGGGAAGGAAAAGGGCAGGAAGGGATTTCGCGCCCCCGGCGCCGCCTGCGTTTCCGTTCTGTTCAGTCTCGAAAAACGGATGAGGCACCCGCGCGTTGTGCGTTCCCCGGAGGAACAGGCAGCCTTCGACCAGCGGTGCAGAAAACTCGCCCGTGAAAGGGCTCGCTGTCGGCGCGCCGATCCGGCCGTTAGAAATGTCCAAGCCCAGGCAATCCGACAGCAACGAGAAGATACCGAGCTGAGGGAGCGCGAGGCCGAAGCAATCCGGCATGATTACGTGTGAGTTACTTAACCGTGACGAAGGCCAGCTGCACGCAGGACAAGCTTCGCTAACCCCCATTTTCCGGTACGGGAAGAGTTGGTCTTTTTGTTTTGCATTTCCTCACCATAATGGTGTGGTTGCCATGGGTGCGCATCGAAGCTTCGACTTCGTGCTTAGCAGCCAGACGTTGCAGTCGCTGAGACAGCTCGGCGATATTGAACTTTCGCTACGTTTTTCTTGTTCCGTTTCTGTTCACCCAGTGCACTGGGTGAACAGCCATGTTGACTACACAATTTATACCACCATGGCTGTGTGTGAGTGCGCTCGTCACTCAGTTGCGTATTTCTTTTTCTCGATAAGTCCCACGTTCATATATCAAATATCCATCTTCGCATTGTATGAACTTTATTATGTTTCATGTGCGTGATTTGGCGTGTTTCACATCGATCGCGTGAAACGAGCTCTGAAGTTGGAGAGAGGTATACAAAAGCAAGGAGAGGGAGGTCATATAAGGGATATCTCCGGTTGATTACCCTGTTCTCGAAAGTGGGAGGATTGATGCGGAAGTAGAGAAAGATAGCGAAATAAGAAGAAAGGAAATTAAGAAAAGGAAGAACGAGCAATGTTAGAGTATTTATGCCCTCACATGAACTGGAGAACAAAGCAGAGCAACTATCCCGACTCTGTCAGTGGTTGCGTACCATAGCCACTCTTATCAAATGCACCAGAGGGCGCTTGAACGTCACGGTGTATTCACTAATAATACTTAGCATAAACAGAATTACAGAAAGGGAAGAACCACTGTTATTTCTGCGCGCGTATACATATAGCTGGATTTCGGTGCCGACGCATTCGAACATTTCTTTGTCAGACCAAGATTTACTGAATTACTCGGTTATGCTGCCTTTTCAAAGAATCGGCAAACATACGTCGGGCATGGTTGATGCTTCAATTTTCTGTGCGCGCTGTTGTCATTAAAGAAAGCGTTGACAGTTTGATTATTCGTTTTCTGTTGGTACTGTTCTCTCACCATCTGTATTGCCGGCATTGCCTTGCTTTAACGCTGCGAGCCCGGTACTTCCAAGTCACGATCGGCATGCTGTGTGTATATATATATATATATATATATATATATATATATATATATATATATATATATAACGCAAGCAAGACAGATGACGATTGTTGTTGCGTGGCACATATGCACCCCAAAGGGTGCAACTGTTTTTAGAGTGGCGTGGCGTCGCAGCAAATGGGAATTGAGGTCCCGTTTCGCTGCTACAGATGACAGACGATAGCCGTTCTCTCAAAAGGACCAGTCAATGCTTTCGCATCAAAAAGCAACAAAGGCACGCGTCTGACAACTATCAGTGTAGTTGAACCCTTTATCGTGAAGGGACAACGATGATTGGCTCACGCATAAAGTTTTAGTTGTGAGGGAGAGCTTGCATGTGTGTATGTCCTGCCTGTTTCAGTGCAATAAGATTGATTGATTGATTGATTGATTGATTTATTTATTTATTTATTTATTTATTTATTTATTTATTTATTTATTTATTTATTGCAGATTTCCGAAAACGTTTTAATGTTGCAAATCCTTCATGCCCAGCCCTGCAGCGCCCAGACAATCCGCCAGTATCCTCACGAGGTTATAAACAAGCAAGCATAAACGGAATAGGAGAGAGAAACAAGCGGGGAGAAAAAAAAAACGATCGAAGAGCAGTGCAATGGCTGGGTGCTGGTGGCAGTTGCCGGAGGCAGGAAAGTAAAACGCCATAGCGTCGAATAAAGACGACCTCAGTGTGCTCCACACGCGGGACGAACGTGTCCCGCTGCAGGTCAAGGCACCGCCAAGGCTGCCGCGGACTATTGCCCGTAACGGCGCCGGCGAAGGTCTGTACCAAACCCGAGGCACTAGGAAGAGAGATAAGAAGGAATAAAAAGTAAGTCTTGCCGCTCTACGTCGGCGACGGCGCCGAAGCGAAAGAAGGAGGAGAAGCGGACAAGGTCGCAGTGAACTTGAATGCTTGGAATATTCTGGTTCAGTGTAGCAAGGTCACAGCGCGCCAAGGCAACGTCGCCGCCAGACTACGTCTGCTCGACGCAGAACCGTGCAGCACAGTACGGACCTGCGAGCGCTCGTCTGCTGCGCTGTGCAGGCGTAGCGAAGACCAATGTGGAGAGTGGGAGAGACGGTTGCTAAAGAAGAGAACTCATTTCGACCCTCGTGTCCGACTGTGTACGCGTTGACCGCCCGCCGCCTAGTGGGAATGTGTGAAAAGGAAAGTTCACAACACAAGAAAGACGAGCGTGGAGAGAAGATTAATACGTAGAATGAGAAACTTAATGCAGGTGGTGAAGCACGACATTAAAAATGGAAAACAGATAAAGCCGTCTCAGGGTAGCTTCATATACTCGCGTTTCTGTAGGAAGCCCGAGAAAAAATATGATGGCCTTTACAACCTGCGCTGCATGAAATTGTAAAGGAGTAGCTGATTTCACGGCGTAAAGTGAAGAAACCTTGTACTGCACAACATCAAGACAGCAAACGAAGAGAAATGGAACAGAACAAATGGAACAAAACTTTGGATGAAAAGCAAATCCCACACTGAAGTTCCGTATACGGGAGCACGCTTCGTATAAACCTGCTGCAACAGGAACGCGCCGTTTTCGTTGGCAAGGGGCTGGAACAAACGCCGGCTTCGCCGCAAAGCCCCTTCCGAGGCATGCAAAAATCGTAAACGGGAGGTTGTTCTTGAGACGCTGCTCACCACCGGTAAAAGGAAATATAAATATATAGTGGTAAAGCTTCGGCTAAGCATGGTGACCGGCGAGGCATATATAGTTTCGTACAAAAAAAAAATACTGGAGAGAACTCTGGCTCTATTGTAGGGTAGCCGCAAGCATGGCGGTTCAGCCAGCAGGGGAATGACGGACAGTACATGGATTTGCCTAATCTTCGTCCTTCTGGCTTCGAACGACTTTGTAACTTAGCAAATTAATTATCTTCAACAACATCCTAAGTTTGCCTATTCGCAATGATTACGCGTGTGGGCGGAAACCATTATAGCGCCTCGCAAACCAGAATCTCTTCCGGTTAACCTCCCTGCCTTTCCCATGCCCCTCTCTGTCTCTCTCTCTCTCTCTCTCTCTCTCTCTCTTAGCGTGTTTAGAAGGCCACGGGCGATTGAAAATTTAGAAGGATAAAGCGTAAGAAAAAACGACACGGAAACGTCTGAAGCCTCAAGCACGAATATTAGACAAATCCGCGTGCAAAACGTCTTTCCCGCGGCAGGTGAACGATCGCAGCGCCAGAGTTGCCTCTAGCAGCTCTTGTGGGAACCTCTATGCGGTGGGCAATGTGTAACGTCTAAGAAACGCTAGAGAAACAAAATAATTTGAACTGTATTAGTATATTCTCATTAGATAATGGCACAAAAGTCACTGCCGGTGAATATCACCATGACAACAGGCTTCGCAAACAAGAAGAGTGGCGAAACCAAAGGCTATACTGGCGACGTTGCCCTTAAATCCCCGCTCCGGCTCGCCGTGAGGTCGTGGATTTTGTCGGCGTAAGCCTTTAGTGGCTCATGAGTGTCCGTGCGCAGTCCGTGGTGGACGCAGGAAAGCGGTGATCACCGGCGAGGGGAGCAAGGAGAGGAGGCGCGATGCCAGCAGCGCTGTGCGAGTGGGCGCGTGGGAGAGCGCGGACATGCGCGCGGGGGTGCGCGCACGTCGGCGACAAACCTCGCAGCCATGGCTGTGACTGCATCCCATGCTCGCGGCCGCGGCGGCGTCCGTTCGCAGAACAGTTCAGACAACAGCAACACAGGCAGTCATATAGATAATCTAGCTCAGCAAAGTGCCCACAGATTTTGTCGGCGTCTGCAAGGGACCTATATAATCACTTTTTTTGCCGGTAAGGATGCATTTCTTTGTATTGCAGAGAAGTCAAAATCTAACGATAGAAAGTTTCAAGAACTGTTGCTGAGCCACGCGGACTACATACTCGTTGATACGAGAAAATACTTCGAAACCCCACGACGTCGCGCTGAAGAATGCTGGCACCGGGGCATCAGCGCGAAATTAGAAAAAAGAAAGGGAACTCTGAATTTCATTTTCTCATCTAATAATCAACACGTCACCGCGAAATTTTAGCGGAGAACAGGGTTTTGAAAGCACGCTTTATCAGGATGAAATGACTTGGTGTTTCTCCCTCTAAAGTCGACTCGTCTTCGCACACCTCCCGGCTTTCGTGCGAAGAGCTGCACGCAATTTCTTTGCACAGCAGTGCTGGCGCCACTCGCGCTGCAACCGGTTTCGCACCGCACTGGATCGCACGCGCCGCCGATCGACGACGGCGATCTGAATAGCGCGACGCGCATTCCGCCATCAAGTTCGAGAGGCACGCAGAGCACGTTCGGCCGAGGCTTAAGTCAAGGGAACCGAACAAAGAACGCGGGCAACGGTAAAGGCGGCCGCTTTGCGCGCCTGCAGCTAAGCTACAACGGAAGTGAATCGAGTCGCGAAACTGCCGCGGAAGGGACCACCACTTCCGGCTCGGTGCTGTTGCCTCGTTTAATGCGCGGTGTGTGCGGAGCAGAAGGACAATACGGTTCAGAAGCCAACCCCCCTATTGTTACCGGGATTAAGCAGGCTTTCGTACGTTTTCTTAAAATTATTATTATTTGTTAACTCGTAACGTTCGAGCATTTCAAACTGTGTACTGGCGGTTTTTCCGCCTTAGCAAATAATACGATCCAACTTCCAAAGGTTGTCGTTGCGTCCGGAAGGCGCTACTTTGGTTATTACTTCATTTCGTTATTGCGCACCAGCAACCTACATGAAATTGCAGCAACGCGCGGTAGATAACCAAGCATTATACTTATGGTTTCTATGATGGTAAAGAGGTTAGCCCGTAGAACTTATCTGCCTCTGTTTTCTTTTTGTGTGTGCGTGTGTGTGTGTGTGTGTGTGTGTGTGTTTGTGTTGTGGTAAAGTACAATTTTAGTTTGTGCTTCTTTTATTGCTTTTCCAGTGCACTTACTATTAGTGCACTCTGTATCGAGTTCGCTTTACATGCAGGCAGAAGAGAAGCCAGAGCTGCATGCATTGAAAAAACGCACGGCGACAAACCAAACTCCCGCTTCGTGGATGCGGCAAGATACCCAGGCAGGCAGAAAAGAACGGTAGCTGCTGTCACTGACTACACGGGCAGAGAAATCATTAGCGCCTCCACTCACAACACCACTATCGTGGAAGCAGAAGAAATCGCAACAGCCCTTGCTATCAAAGCGACGGAACCAAACCAACGACAAATAAACCACCATATCAGACTCTAAAGCGGCATGCAGAAGCTACCTCAGGGGACGAGTATGCACCGTAGCCTATAGGATTATGCAAGATATAAAACCCCGAGCCAGATTTCACCTTTTATGGGTACCCAGTCATGAGAGAATCAGGGGAAACGAAGAGGCTGACAGAGTAGCTCGTGCGCATGCTACATCCCACGGGTGCTCACTGGACGCCTCTGACGACCCGATCCCGATTGACCAGAACTACTCTGCAATTTTAAACTATCACAGAGGAAATAGCATGAAGCTACCACCCCCAGATAAGAATCTCAGTAAGGAAGAACAGGTTATATGGAGAAAGCTGCAAACCTACACACATAACAACATGCACATTCTCCATAAAATTCATCCCGAAAGATATACGGACACATGCCCATGGTGCGGAGCCACGCCAACCTCAGACCACATCTCATGGGCATGCACGGCATATCCACAAAAGACAAACACAGAAATTACGGAGCATACACAATGGGAGGCGGCGCTGTCCAGTTCACAGGAAGAGGTCCAAAGGGCCATCATCCGACAAGCAAGACGGCGCGCGGAAGCCAGTGGGGCCCCTGTCTAGGGGCTCCGCCCATTGAGCGTGTTATTCTTCAATAAAGTTGTTGTTGTTGTTGTTGTTGTTGTTGTTGTTGTTGTCGTAGTCGTCGTCATCCTCGTCGTCGTCGTCGTTGTTGTTGTTGTTCTTCTTCTTCTTCTTCTTCTTCTTCTTCTTCTTCGCTTTTGCTACTTTCCTGTCGTCTCTTCTGTGGCGCTAATACGGTAATGCAGAACCTATAGTGTGTACTTTTTTCACTTTACCATGAATGGTGGTTTCAGTGGTCTTTTCCATGGTCTTTCGTTTTTATTTACTGTGTATTATTGTATGTAGAAACGCACATTTTCGTATTGCGTCTGGCGTAATAGACTTTATAATGCCAACAGTATTTGATAATAAAAATAAATGACAGGCAATCTAAACTAGAAGTTGGAAAGCTTAAAAAGGACAAACAAAAGCTGCGCGCCTAGTTTAGCAAGTAATCCAAGCCCCTCCGCTGAAGGTCAAGTTGGCTTATAACGAATACAGCTCCACCTTAAGGAATGTATATTAGTGCGACGAGGAAACAAATTATTAAAAAAAGAGAGTAGGAAAGGACAGAGCGTGCGCCAAAGACTTCTATTAGGAGAGCGAAGTCGAAAGCGTACGTGATGCGCATGCGTAAAACAGTCACGTCTCTCTTCATTATTTTAGAAATCGTATTTTATTTTTAAAAAAATCGCTTTCACAGCTCATGTCTATTTGAAATACCTATGAAATTCCTACGGAAAATTTGGTCGTCAAAGCATAGACAAAAGTCCGCTTAATAAGCTTACGCACTATAGCCTGTAAACATCAGTATTATCTATATTATCTTTAAACCTAGCGCTGAGAATTCTCTTTTTCTCTCTCTCTCTGTCTTTCTAGAGAAGCCTACCCTGGACGTACGTTCAGAACGAACTCAGTATAACCTCTCTTCTCATTCATCACTGGACGGGAAACTTACAAGCTCCATTCCATAACCTTTGAGGGCTCCGATATTGAGGCACTCTATAAGAAAAGTTTACACCCTTTGGAGTGTATCTCTGCCACGCAACAATAATCGTGATCTGCCTTGATGCGTTTCCTTTCTTGAAAACGCCGCGCCCGCAACTTTCCTGTAGGGAATGCTATGTCATGCTGATAACGCGCATGCCGTTCGTTACTGGAAAGTACCGGGCTCGCAGCGTTAAAGAAAGGAAGCGCATCAAGGCAGATGACGATTATTCTTGTGGGGCAGATTTACACCCCAAAGGGTGCAAACTATTTTTAGAGTGAAACAAAGCCGTAGTTCGGGTTAGTCGGTGCCTCATCAGAAGTAACGATGAAAGCACAATCTGGACATGACAAACGACAACACACGTCACTAAACCTGAAACGATTTATTTCAAAAACTGAGGAATATGTATATATATATATATATATATATATATATATATATATATATAGGGAGAGAGAGAGAATGATAAATTTTGAAAGGCAGGGAGGTTAACCAGGACTGAGTCCGGTTGGCTACCCTACACAGGGGAAGGGAAAGGAAAGGGAAATATTGAGAGAAGGACAGAAAGTCCACTGTGTATATCGCTGACGTGGTAACAGTTTTCTGCTCTGCATCCACTGACGGTCACTCAGTCCGGATCACAGACGGTCGCTCAATCCGGTAGCTTTCAAATATCGCAGCAGAGCTTTTGTGGCCTTTTGTAGCTGCGATATGCGAGGCCATGGTCCCAAGATCTTGTTCAATGTAAATGGTTTTCTAACTGATTTAGAGCTATGCAGAGTCATGTCTTTCATTTTCAAAAGATGGGCAGAAGAACAGTATAGCCTCCTCGACACCGTCCAAACCGATCATCGGCTCAGAAGGCGGTGAAGGTACTTCTGTGCTTTCTGAGAACGTTTGGTTTGCACGAGCAGTTTTGACTGAAGTACTGTCTCTGCACGTCTCTATACCCTCTCTCTTTCTTCCTTCTCTCTCCTCCCATTCTCTCTTACCCCAGCGTAGTGTAGCCAACCAGACTATTGAGTGGTTACCATACCTGCATTCCTTATATCCTTCTCTAGCTCTCTCTCTCTCTCTCGGCACCGCAGGCATTGCACTCGGCGCAATCGGCCATAACAATCAAACAAGTAAATGCGAAGCACAAGCGTAAGCGGCACATCATTGTTTCTTCATTTCGCGGAAGCCTAGGTAACAGCCGCAGTTTCATAGATGGGTCGAGAGATTTCAACCGATGTTGGGTGAATTCAGGTGTGTGGCACTTCTCCAATGCCATACGGTGCGTTAGCTTGCTTAAGTGTTGCGTTGCGCCAGTCCGCGATAAAGATACAGAAACAAGCTTTGCTCCTTCGTGTGCTTTCCTAGCAGCTTCGTCAGCGAGATTATTGCCGTAGATGCCGCAATGACTGAAACACGACGTCGTGTCTTTTCGCGATTATATGATGGTGCGTTTCTCGTATCTCCGACACGAGCTGTTCACAGGACCCGCGACGAAGAGCTGAAAAAAGACATTGTAGAGCCACCTTCGAGTCCCAGAATATTACCCACCGATTAGCCAGTTGGTTGTTAATATAATCAACGGTACCTGGGAGTGCCACAAGCTCCAAACCGGTCCATGTTATTATGTGAGAAATTTGTATCGGATGCCTATTGATTGTGATGGTATAACCACTGCGCCGGTGGAGCTGGTCTGAGTGGAAGAGTCATCCGTACATATGTAGACTCGGTCAAAATAGATATGTCCAAAAATCCAGACCTGCTTGCTTCAAAACCAAGGTAGGCGGGTCCATAGGCGCCGACTATGGGGGGGGGGGGGGGGTCCGAGCCCCCTCCGAAGTTTACTGGGGCGGGGGCTGAGTCCCCCCCCACCCCGGGTGATGCCGGAGCCTCCCCCTCCCTCACACCCACACCTAAAGGGTCATTACCAGAGCTTTGTCACCCACGTCGTTTGAGGTTTCTTTTGACTTTCCTCAACCTTTTCATTTGAAATTTTACTGGGACTAATAGCTTACTGCATCATTGTTCGCGCGGACATGCACGGCTTTTAATGCATACTTTCGCTTTATGCGTTTTGCCTGGGCGGAAGACGGGGTGGTTATGTACGTGACTCGCGTTGTACAGAGGCTTTGGAGGTTCTTGATCGGCGTCAGCGACGTGATCGTCGTCGCCTAATAGATGTTGCTGCATCTCGGTGAGACGAGTGGTCTCTAACCATTTTGTTCAATTGCCCATTTTCTTCGAATCAAAGGGCAGTCCTTCGAGGATGCATCGTGAGGGCCGCTTCAGTTTGTGCACTTAAGCACACCGGCCTCGCAAGTGCTAGTGGTGTGAGGCCCAGTGCACAGAGAACACACGGTAGTGTTTATGCACACACTATACTCACGTGGCCCAACTTCATGCACTTCCAGCATTGCAGTGGTGTTGGTATAAAGGGGCGGCGAACTGCGTGTCGGAAGCGGCTCACCTTTACATGTGATGTAAGGGATTCTCCCTTAAATATGGTCTTAACACACCGTAACTTGCCGAGACGAAAGGCGTTTGTGATGACGGTGTTTTCTGCAGCTGGCTTAACACCGACAGATCGGAATGGACAATGGTGTCGGCAAACGGTAAATTAGACCAGTACTGACTTCTCTGCGCAGCGGTATATGAAGGCGTATTTTCATCCCGTCAATTTCCGTGACTTTGCACAAGTAATCCAACGCAGCCGCGCGTTCTACGTCAATGGCTAGGACGTTGTTACGGGTGTTCACTCTGATGTCTTTCATTTCATTCGGAACCAGCGCCTCTAGATGTGAAGTCACGGCTTGCCTGTTGAGGCTTCTCAGGTTGTCGTTGGCGAGAACTGGCGCGAAACGGATGGTGCAGTACCTCGGCATTCCGCGAAGATCTCATGGTGGCCGCACTCGAACTCGATGATGTGCTGAGAAACCTTCTCTTTGCTTTACGGCTCCGCACCAGCTCGAAGGTGTCGTCACAAAGTTCTTCACTGCTGACATAGTACTACACGGTGCCATCGCTGTCAATGTCGCTGTTGGTGCCGTTGCGTTTCGTGGAGGCAACAGCCGCGGGCACTGCCGAGTCCCGCGAACACGCGTGTGAGACTTCATCTCCATCGCAAATAAACAAGAAACAGCAGTTCATTGGCAAAATCTAAGAAATTCACAACATGAGTAGAGCTGAAAGACTCAGCGTTGTCCTGAGGCATATAAAAATGTGTAGACGCGCCGTGGTGGCGTATTGTGAGAACGCCCGTATACCGCGCATTGAGTGCACTTTCAAAAGACCCAGGTGGTCAGAATTAACCCGGAGTCTGCCACTACCGCATGCCTCATAGTCATAACGTGGTTTTGGAACGTAATACCTAAGAATTTATTTTTTGTGCGTAAGTTTTATCTGTTTGGACGCGTTCATAAATTCACAGGGCCTTTCCTTCCCCACTCTCTTATCTTTCTATTCATCTGTTCTCTTCACCCAGCGTAAGGTAGCCAACCAGATCCTTTCCTGGCTTAATTCCCTGATTATGCGATGAGACTCTAGAGCCTTCTGTGTCACTGCCCATCCTTTGATGCTCAACGACGTACTCTACAAGCTGGACTCAGCCTATTAGATAATATAGCGCTCTCGGAGGAAAAGATCCTGGTACCATGGCCTGTGCATTATTGAACTCAAAAGGCCACAAAAGCCATTGTGTACTTCTTGAAGGCTACTGGACTGTGCGAACGCTTGTGACAGCGGACATCCCTCAGCAACTCACTATTTTTCCTTCTTATCTTTTCTTCCTCTTTCCCTTCCCCAAGTGTAGGGTAGCCAACCGGGCACCTGCTTGCTTAACCTCCCTACCTTTCCCTCTTCGTTTCTCTCTCTCTGCCTATTTCTTTCTGTTCTATCTCTTTCTCTAGCTGCGTTGCCCATTTAACGCCACCGAGCGTCTTCGTCTGACATCAGGCCGCTCTATGGATGCGGTCGGACTGTCGCGCGCGCGCCGACAGCAGCGCCACTAGGAAGCGCGCAAGTTCTCGCGGGCATCTGCGGCCCTCTTAAACCACGTAGTTGTGTCATCCTGACACGTGCACCTGTAAGCGCAAGTGCAGCCGCTGTCTGCATTCACGGCACATCGTGGAGATGCTTCGCCGCGCCGCCGTCTCGGAGGCGCCAACGGTCGACCGCGTGGCTTCGCGCCCGCAACTGTTCGAGAAGCCCGCTGCGGTCGCAAAAACTGGCAACGCACCGGCGCCGACGTGTCGCAGGGTCGAGCGTCACGGGGAGAGGCCGAAGTCGTCGCTAGGTGTTCTCTTCCTCGGCGCCTGCTACAGCGCAGACGGCGCAGTCCCGCAATAAATTTGGCCGACGTTCCAGAGTCGTTCCGCGCTGCTCATGCGGCGGGCTCGGCCAGGCGGCCAGGCTGGCGCCGGCCGGCGTGCGTTGAGTCTGATCCAACGGGAAAGGTGGCGCTTCGGTGTCGCGACTGGCTGCCTGTGCCGGCGGGTCGATAGTAGCGCCGTCTGGAAGTCGGCAGCAGCTGGTGGCTTGCAGAGACTCGGGTGAGGCAACCGACAGCTCGTTTCTGTCGGTCTGGTGCGCGCCGGCTGCTGCTAGCAGACACGCGTGTCGCTGATGGCAGAGTACGGATGGTGCGGATTTTTAAGTGGACAGAAAGAGGGGGAGGGACAGTGTTTCGGGGAGGGGGAGTGTTTCACGCAATTTCCGAAATTAGGTTAGTCACAATGAAGAAACCGAGGTGTGTGGTTTCCTTTCGCTAAACAGAATTGGCGTTCATACTGACGAGAGACGTGTGTTAAAATGACGCGGAAATAGAACTATCGGGAGAAGGTCAAACAAAATTCAGGGATATGTCGAAAAGAAGAAAAGACTAACCATTTGCTATTGCAGATTGTTCAAAATTGCCAAAAAGCAGAAGTGGCTGGCTCTCGTAAGCACGTAGGTTAAGGAAGAAAGACATCCAGTTTAAGAAATCCTGTAGCCTTCAGGAAACGACCCTAACGGGTTCGTATCCCTGCGCGCTGTAACTGATACACATAACTGTAGTGAGCCCTGAGCCCTACTTTGGTGGCGAGGTTTCTTAAAGAGTCTTTCCAGTGAATCAAAGTACTTTCTTTGAAGTTCTGCTATACATAAGTATCTCCAAGATACACATATTTAGAAATGGAGATATTAGTAAAGAAGGAGTGGCAAATGTCACCGTGCGTGTTCAACAAGCCATGTTATTCTGTTTATTCTGACAACTGGGTATCTTTCTTCTTTTTTAATTTTTAACTGAGCCACTCGCGGACACCTGGTTTTAAAGAAAATAGTTCTCGGGAAATATAAGAAAGCCACTGTCATTCGTAAGCAATAGCATGTGGAAGTATTGCACGGCCCTTCTTGCTCTTCTCAGAGTACTCTAAATTTCACGCGACAGAAACTTCCGTCTTTATTAGTAGTGCATCGCTAAAATATAATGTGTGATTTGAAATGAAGCCCATGCTGAGGAATTCTCGACATAAGCCCATTGGGCAATCTGTTGAACTTCATCGCAGTACATCAGCGTAGCTCAGTGAGTAGCACATTAGGATATATATATATATATATATATATATATATATATATATATATATATATAAACGAGAAGAAAGGCGGTTAACCGAGGGGCCCGATTTTTATTAGTCATATCATAAGAAGCCAACAAACACTGACACCAAGGACAACAAAAGGGAAATTACTTGTGCTTAATAAAATGGAATAATGCAACGATGAATTAATGGGAATTAAAGTTGATGAAAAAACAACTTGCCGCAGGTGGGAACCGAACCCACAACCTTCGCATTTCGCGTGCGATGCTCTACCAATTGAGCTACCGCGGCGCTGTTTCCCCAACCACTTTAATCCCCATTAATTCATCGTTTCATTATTCTATTTTATTAAGCACAAGTAATTTCCCCTGTGTTGTCCTTGGTGTCAGTGTTTGTTGGCTACTTATGATATATATATATATATATATATATATATATATATATATAATAACATATAATATAATATAATATATATAATGTGTGTGTGTGTGTGTGTGTGTGTGTGTGTGTGTGTGTGTGTGTGTTTGAATATCTCTGCTTAGATTCAACAAAGTTTCCCTCAGCAACTTCAAGAATGTGCTTTCTTCTAATAACGTACGCATTTACGGCATTTCTTCAGCACTTACACTGCTTCATTAGAGCAGCGTTTTGGTCAGGACCTAAACACTGCCATAACGCAGCACTGAATGCCAACCAGTGTCATAAATGCGCATGTTATTAAAGGAAGTGCCCTCTCGACATTGCGAAGGGAAACTTGTTGAAACTCGGCCGATATCTTGAAATATAATTTTTGAAAATGCTACCCATTGAACTACGCTGGCGTACTGCATTTTGGCGTACTAGGTTCATCATCATCATCATCATCATCATCATCATCGTCGTCGTCGTCGTCGTCGTCGTCGTCATCAGCCTGGCTACGCCCACTGCAGGGCAAAGGCCTCTCCCATACTTCTCCAACCCCAGTCATGTGCTAATTGTGGCCATGTCGCCCTTGCAAACTTAATCTCATCCGCCCACCTAAAATTTCTGCCGCCCCCTGCTACTCTTCCCTTCTCCGTTGGGGTTCGACAGATGACCAAAGGGGCAATGCGCAAAATTCTTAAGCATGGCCGGACACTTGGGACAAAAAACACAAACCGAATCAGAGCGCTGCTCTTCGGTTTATATCCTCGTCCCAAGTGGCGCTGTCACTCTTCGGGTCATGTACAACCAACTAGCCAGATATTCGACGTTACCATATGCTATGTTATTTTTCAGCTGTAAACCGCCACTCATTTTTTTTTTAAATTTACTTACGTTACAATTAAGCTCATACAGCGCATTCTTTGCAGCTGTTTTCTTGTGGAAGCGAGGTGACACAAAGTGAAAGCCGCTGGCACCATTTATTACTCAACGACTCTAATATTGCGGCAGCGGTCACTTAACTGCATGGTGTGCATGCATGCATACCGCTCTCGCACCGCCATGTTGTTCACAGATATATAGTTGCTGCTGGCTTCTTGCACTAATGGAACGCGGTGCGGCGGTGCTAAAGCGTCGTTCCAAATTTTTTACTTTCTTACGTGTGCGTGCTGAGTTAGTGCAATTTTCTTTAAGAGTCGACAATTCTGCAACGCAGATTTATAAGCTTGTAGACGCGAGGTCCTTGCATTGTTTCGATGTTAATTGTTCGTATATACTGCTGAAAGTTGTGCCGGACGTCCAACATAGTGTTATTTACCTGATGATCCTTGCAGCGCGGCATAGAACTATATCTTCCCCAACTGAACCGTGTTCTATTGCCACTGATGTCCTTGGTTTTAGCGTTCCGGTTGCACGGACTTAACTGGCGCGGATTCATCCTATTGACCGTGGTTTTCGGGGTGTTCTTTGCGTTCTCCAACGCCTCGGTGTGGCTTGGCTATACCTATTCTAAATACTCTCTATTCTTTCTCTCTTCTAAGCCGTGGTAGCTAAGTTGGAATAAATAATAGTTAACAGACACTCCTGTAACCATCGTTCTCATTTTCTACACGAATCCGCGTAAAGTGCTCGCGCTGGCCGGAAATGCCCAGAGTGAAACAAATGTTCGTGGCACATGTGCATGAAGTGAGTAAACGAGAAGCGCGTGTTCAGCTTTCACTAGGAGTTGAGACTGACTCCAACCAAATAACTGAATTTTATTAGCCCGACGTTTCGGAGCCTATTCGGCTCCTTCTTCAGGGGGTTTTTCTTCGGGGGGTGGCGGTGTGCCGCTTTTAAAGCGTCTTGACGCTTAATAAAATAAACTTTTGTTATTTAATAAATAAAATTCAGTTATTTGGCTGGAGTCAGTCTCAAGTTCTAATCAATTTCCCAACCAGACAGGCAATTCAGCTTTCACTGTGTGAGTTCATTAGCATGACACAAGACCGGCTGACTTCTCGTTCCTGGCAATATCTACGCGGGCGCGATCGAGCGATCTTGTTATCTCGGCACCTGTGAGGAATAGCCGTATGCATTAAAGCAAGGGACTGATGTTTTCGGATGCCCCTGATAAAAATCTGAGTAAACAAAGTTCTACGAGGGGGAGCACGCGTGTCGCCGATAAACGGTATCGTTATCTACGAAGCGCATCGGCACAAGAAGAGAAGATCGCTCATCGACTATTTATTATTGCCTCCAATATTCGGAAACTGTGGTGCGAACATTGGGGTGAGCCGTTCAGATGTAACGAAAAGAAAAGCAGGGAAGTTAACCAGACAATGCCTCCGGTTGGTCATGTGCAATTGATATACGTCAGAAATCTGCATTCCATCTGACGTTCCGACGGCGAACATTGTTCTACTGTGAAGTGTCGCCCTATGTCATGTCTTCCTTCTGGCGACAGCCTGCCGCCGCTACTCTTGTTCCGTCTGTGCATCTACGCCTGTCAGTTAATCTCGGCAACAGAAGGATTGCTCGTTAACGTCTCCACCAGAGTGATCGCATCTTACTGAGAAGACATTCGAAAGGCAACCGGTTCAAGCTGGAAGAATTTGAACACGGCAAGTGCAGTGTTCTCCAAGTGTTTCTGAAAGGTGGAACATGATCCTGACAAGGGAGCCCTGCATTGGAAAGTTATTCAGCTTGGTTCGTGTGACGGACTTCTTGACCCCAAATGTCATTCGTTGAATGCTTCATCGCGGGTTTGCATTCTTTCCATGGCCATGTAATCTAGAAAGTTCGAAGTTTTTTCCTCCTTTCTTTACTATTTTTCTTCTTTCTTTCCTCTCTCTCTTGTTAATGTTGTCAGCGTCGGCTGCAGACGTATACATGGCGAAGAAACACACATGTTCGTAACAGCGAATGCGGATTACATCAGATTTTTCTTTTTCCGGAAGGAAAGAACAAAAGAATGAAAAGAAGAGTAGAAAAGCGAACAAATGTTAGGCTGTCCGGTACAGCACGCGTCGTTCTGCAGTTTGTTGCGCAATATAGCTGGCGTTGTTTTGCTGATGCAGTATTTACCTTCGCTCGACCAAAACGCCCAGACTCTCACACGCGCACGCATGACGCACACGCAGGTACACCCAGAAGTACGCAGTCGCGCACGCACGCACGAACACAAAACACACATACACGGGCACAAAAACAGCGAGCGCCTGCGCGTCGGAAGAAAACTTGGCGCACGCTCCTTCCTGCGCAAACTGGATCGCGCTGACCGAAACAGAAGTCCCTCTGGCAGCGCCGCGGCGCGGCGTCGGACTCCGTGACGCCCGCCGGTGCCCTTGCCCAAGTTGATCCACTAGCCCTCTCAACTACGTCAGCGGGCGAGAGGCAAAATGCGCTATCCGAGCGGCCGCCGGGCGCAGTGTGTACGCTAGAGCTTGGGCACGTCGCACGTGCCAACCCCGTTCTCTATCCAGCCTCGCGCACTCTCGCCAGGCCTCTGCGGCAAAGGCCCACCCATTCATTCGCCAACCGCGCGAAGTTGTGCGCCGCACTTGGCCGTAGATATAGCGCCCCGTCGCACGCCACTATTCAGATCATCTTGTATAGCTTTGAAACGCCATATCGAGCAGCACCAGCTGCGTGATTCGTACTTTATTTGTTTCTTTTTCTCCCGCGCTGTCTGTGGGAAAGAAAGAAGAACACATAAGTCCCGCAACTGCTGGCTTTTTCAGCGTGCGGGAGAGCGCGGGGCACGGAGCGTGAAGCGAAGCGCCACGTAAGAAGAATACAGTCCTCGCGTCCGCGCGCGTGTGTCGCGTGCTATAGCAAGGAGGGAGCAACTGCAACTCGTGATCCACCGGCTAGTTGAGCATTTTTTTCCCCCTTCTTCTTCCTCTCTCCCGATATCGGCGAAGAGTAAAGACAAGACCCCGACTGCTTGCCTCTGCTGGTGAATACTTGCTCTCCGGTGGCGCGCAGCAGCAGCAACAGCCCGACTCTGTGATACGCGACTTGAGCCTCCCCTGCCTCCGTCCGGCCTTTCTCTGCTCAGCATCCGGGAACGTTTCTCTCCGACCTCGAGCCACGGACTCCAGACCAAGGGAGCGGCATCCGCACCTCCTCGGAGAGCCATGGCCTACTCCCCCGTCAAAGTGATGCGTTACAAAGTGAGTCTCATCTTTCTGAACTGTTTTGAAGACAGGGCAATTAAGATAGGAGAAAGGAAAAGTGCATTCTATTGGCGGTAGTAGCACGTGTTCATGCCTCGTGCGTAAACGCTCTTCAATGTATCTAGAAGGTATTTCGCCTTTTGCTCCTCGGAGGTTTTGGCAGAGCCAGGTGTCTTGCGTGCCTCTCAAATTTCCCTCAATGTTTTCGTTTCCCAAAGGGTGGTCCACTTTTCTGGGGCCCGGTTTATTATGTTGTCTTCTTCTTTTTTCGTATAGTTACGGCGCGCAGCCTAGCCGTCATCTTAACGGTCTGCAACGGGGCCGTCAGTATCATTAGTGGAAGTGCCACGATCGACACTATCGATCTCGGACTAAAGAGAGAGAATGTGTTCGCAGAGCTTTTCCGGCTTGGGCAGCAGGCAGACCGCGCCTGTCGCGCAACGAAGAGCTGATAGAAGGATTACGTGTGCTACATATCTCGCATGGGCCCCACAGGAATGGCCGAAGCACGTGGCCTTTTACTTTCGGCTCGCATTCAATTAACTTTACGTCGAGTAACGCAACCGAGGAAGTGAAAGCCGACTCGCAGCGTGAAATATGTTTTATGCGGATAACATTGCACGTGTGCGCTGAAAGCGGGACCGTGAGTCCGCATGTTTCACAACCTCGCATGTTTGCTCCATGTTGTTGCGCGTATACGTGCCCTGCGTAGTCGGATTCACAGAGAGGCTGGGCCGTTACGTTTCAAGCGCTACAAAGCGTATGAATGCGGGTGCCACTTATATCGCGTGACCGCCGTGGTAGAGACACCTCAAGATATCGATAAAGGTGAGAGTACTACTCAATCATTTGGACGTAGTAGGTGTCGAGAGTCGCTAGAATTAATGTTTGGGAACGTGGACTGAGTGCACATAATATCGTCAAAAAGGCTGAGACACCTTTGCCTAAACTGACAGACTGTTGCGTTAACAGAGGGTTGCGGATGCGTAGAGGTCGACTTCGTAAACACTGTGGAGGCAGACTAACGGCTAAAGGTAATCGGGACATGTAGCATCACTAAAGGGCTCGGCTAGCCGTAAACACTTGCTTCGTTTCATGTTAAGGTTACCCATGAGAGAGAGCGAGAGAGAGTGATACAAGCTTTAATAATACACTGGAGGTGTTAGCCTGGCTGTTCGACTGACATGCTACTCCAGGAAAAAAACTACTCTTAAATCGTTGAATAAAGTTTGTTATGCTAGAACACATCATCTGTTATATGTTCTATTTTGTTGAAAGTAATCCGGCTAAAGCTAGGTTTACATTAAAAAGGGAAGAAGAAAAAGAACACGGGCAGCTTGTTGACAGTGTTATTTTGCCGTTAATGTTGTCGAAAGCGCAAATTGCCTTCATCTGCCCAACAGATTGCAGGCAATTCTCCTTTGTACTGGCATTTGTGCGCAACAGCTTGCCTGCTCCTTCTACACCTTCAAAGCTACGGCGTCGTAAACTTGAGTACGCGTTGAGAAAGACAGTCTGTCCCACTTTTTAAACAGCTATATAAGGTTTGAGGCCTAGTTAAACGTGCAGGCACAATATGATTTATTTGTGTTTTTTTTTCTGTCTGTAAACAGAACAATCGCTCTGAGCGAGAATTCCGTTCACTGGCGCAAGGCTCACGAAGTAGTTCACTACAGAAAAGCGCTAACGTAAACAAGTTTAGCCTTGTCGCATACACAACGGAGAAGGGAGGGGATAGTTGAGTAGATGCACCAACATTTTCTATAAGAACAAGAATGATTAATTTCTGCATCCAAGAAAGGGGGAGGGGGGAGGCTCCAATCTAAAGCGAAATAAGTTCGCTTGACAGGCTTTCGAACTCCACTTTACATGGCAGTTCACACACAGGAAACAGCAGTTTCCTGTATCAAATTTACATAACACGCACGCAGAGGGGTATATACACAAAACCCTCAGTTTGATGAATGGTTCAGAAGAACGTAACCACACGGGTATGTATTTGGTCGCACTCATTATGGACTGTATATTAAAACAGAAATTCAGAATATGCATCATATACGGAATATTATACACAGAGGAATAAATCATATCCATTGCAACAAGAGAGCAACATATGTGCCAGATTTCGCCGGTAACACTCACTTATTTTAATTGATCATTCGTCAGGCCCGAGAACGTGGACTCAAGCAAGGTGCGTAGGCAGCAAATACATTTCCCATTTGCTTTGGCCGACACACGTTCGTGCAAGGTATTAAAGGCCACACATTTTCACTTGAGCGCTAATGTAACGCATAGAACCAACTTGTAGAATGTGTGCCAAAAGAAAGGAAGCACTGTCGAGGACTGCAAAGATGCGATGGGTCATGCGGTGAAAATGGATTCACGTGATGGGTCACGTGATGAAAATGGGAAATTTGCGGGCATATAAGATGGAGGTGAGCTGGCGCAAGAGAGGGGTAACGGATATCGCTAGGAGAGGCGTTCTTCCTGCACTGGACATAAGTACGTCGGTGATGAGGATGGTTTCCGCTACATGATATCTACAAACGCGAAAGAAAGTTGTCCTTAATGATTCAACCAAAAAGACTCTCCCAGCTAACGTCAGCCAAGCTGTACAACGAAAAAAAGAAGGATTAAAAAAAAAAGCACGGTGCGCGATACAACTATAGAACATACAGTGCTCGGTCGTCGTAGGTCTGACGGCGGAACACCATTGGTTTTAAAATCGTATCTTGCACAGTGTTATCTAACTCTTTCTTTCTTTCCAAGAGCTTAGCTTACGTTAGCCGGAATACCCTATATAATAATACGAAGATGTATATTATCAAGACTCTCTCGCGATTTCAGCGTCCATGGTTTTTTCGTAATGCCTCTGTCTGCCTACCCCCTGCCGCAAAGGTTTTATCAGGCGTTGGTCGGTTGGGGGGTCAGGGGGGTCAGGGGGGGGGGGGGGCTGTAGCATTTGTTGCGCAGTGTTTATAGTGCTGGCAGGCGGGCTCTTCTTCCGAGCGGCTTAAGACGCCAGACGGGTTTATCTCGCTGCATAATTTCGCACCGGTGGTCGCGCGACTATCCTCGCGGCCACAGTAACTTTCCACAGTGTTCGGGAGACAGCCGCCGAAGATTACGCCTGCGCTCGGCGCCTCTTCCAGGGAGCGAACCCCCCAGAGTCCATTTACCTGTCTATATTGCCACATTCGCCCACCGAGGAAGAAATTATTAAATCATAAAGCGAAGTGGAAAGAAAAGAGAGGCCACATATATAAACTGAGGCATGTAGTCAATAAAAAGGAGACCAACGCCGCAATCGTGAGATTAATTAAGACCTCGCGGAAAACGGCAGCGTGAATTATAATCAGCGAACGCGGGTAGACGTGACCCGCATGACGGCAGAAATCTCTGTTATCCGATAAAAGGCTTTTTTTTCTCTCTGCTTTTGGTGCTACTAAGATGAAGGACTGGAGCTGGCGAACTCATTATAATGCGTACGACATATAGTCGGCGGTCTATCGGAGTGTATGAAAGGTGCTACTGACGAGTCTGCGAAGCGAAAGACAGTACGGCCCATTTATTAGCATGGCCCGTGTAATTTCGTAAAACCTGGAACCTATATACGAAAGAAACCGCTTCGAATGTTCGGCAGGGCTTTCGAGGGCGTGTTGCGACAATAGGTTCGTGCACGAGTAACTACCTGCGAGAAGAGGAAAAAGCAATCGAGAGGGCCCATTCGTACGTCATAAAAAACGTTCCCTGCGTTATGAGACGAGTACCAACCGCCAGTGGCTTTCGCTGCATTGGAGCCTTGTGTATTTCTGTAGCTGCTATTAGTCTCGCGCCAAATAATAAAACAAAACAAAACAAAACGAACTGCTAATAAAGGGCCCGAACACGTCCCCCAGCAGACACCTCAGTTCCGTAACGATGCAGCTATAATGACTAAGCCTAATAATTTAAGGATTGCGGCCAGAACGCACGGTCACTAAAGGTGTCCCCCTTTTTGTTTACGGGGTGCTCACCACAGAGGTTATAAACCTCCTTGGTGCTCACCCACATGGCACGTTCGAACAGCTACGCCGCTTGGTGCGTAGGTGCGGTGAAGCGAGAATTACGTGAACACGTTGCTATAGCAACGGCTCGGGCGCACCTGTTCGCGCACCCCGAGCTCTGTTGAGCTCTTCTTGAACGAGCCGGGCTAATGGCCGACATTCGCCTCAACGCGTTTAGCCGCGCTGCGGCATATCCATCTGTTTACAATGTAACACGTGCTTTTTGTTGACGCTCGCCTACAGCGCTTCATCACAAACAAAACTTGCGACCGACTTGGGCACTTGTGATTGCTTGCAATTTTTTTTACCTACCTGGGTCGGTAAGAAAAGGTCCGCAGACACATTTATCGCACACACACCGAGAAGGCGTGAAAGTGTAATCGTGATCAATCAGAATTACTGCGAGCGCTATGGGTGCTCGAGTCAAGCAATGTTGTGTTTGCATGAGGCGAAGAACGCACATCGGATTTTAAAATGCGCACAAGTAGATGCCGTTCGGTCTGCGTGCGACCTTCTTTTTTCCCGTCCGTGTAGCGAAGATATAAAAGCTCCGAATTTTCATCGGCAGTTTGAGCATTCCAAACCCGCAAGTCTGCTGGAACGTGGGCGAACACGTTCTGGCGCAATCAGCCGCGCCATTCACTCGCGAGTAAGTTAAACGGGTAAACATTTCATCCGCATTTGGATTTCGTGACAAATGAAATCCGGGAACAGCAAGACATTGTGATTAAGATAAGATAAAGTAAGTAAGCTCAACGAATCTTCACTCGCGGTTATCGTACCGGACTATAAGCGTTTCGCGTATTACAGGCGCCACCAGTTGCCGCTGGCGCGGAATACACATGACCTTCCTGTAGCGTGCCGTACCGGGAGACCGGGATTAGGCTTCGTTATCTTCTCAGGCGTCTCGTGGAAACGCCCCTCTGTCTTGCTTCTTTTCTTTCTTTTCATCTCTCGTTCTAGTTTGCCTGTTGCGTCCACATCCGCCTGCTGAACGGCGAATGAATTACAATTGCCGCGAAGCTCTCTTTTCGCAAACCGGTAAATGGAATCGGCGCGGAACGCCGACGCCATTATACTGGCCGCGTTCAGCCAGTGAGAAACAGAAAGCACCCATCTGAACGTCCCGGAGAAAGGATTGTTCGCTCGTTCTTGATGCTTCCTTGATTCTTCAATTTAATCGGCGCCCACCCACAACACTATTAGCAGTGGCGTAGCCAGAAATTTTGTTCGGGGGGGGCTACGCCACTGGCCCCATGTGTATGTGTATATATATATATATATATATATATATATATATATATATATATATATATATATATATATATATATATATATATATATATATATATATCAGTGGCGTAGCCAGAAATTTTGTTGTTGCATTTAAAAGAAAGAGTTTAATTCTAGTGACTACTGCTTTCAAATTTTTTATTTAGGTGGTCAATTATTTATTAAAAATTGGCCAAATCGAAAATTTTCAGAAAACGAAGCTATCAAGTTTAAAACTCCGTGACTCAACAATGAAAAATGATATCACGATTCTGTGAATTGCATCTAATAGTACATCTACAGCGGACAAAATGGATATGTTAGACATGAATCTCAAAAAAATTTAGTATTGTGGAAATACGGCTTGTGCAGAACCCTTGTACACAACGTAACCAATTCACGTAAGATACAAATTGACATAGCAAACTTGCCCGCTTTGACTGTTATAATAGATGCCATTTACAGAACCACAATGTCTGTTATTCATGCATAGCTATTAGTTTGTAAACGTCGTGCTTCTATATTTTCAAACTTTCGAATTTTTCAAAATATTTTAAACAACATTCAGGCCCTAAATCGAAGTTGTGTTTCCAACAGAACTAGTATTTAACTTTCTCTCTCAAATGCAACGAATTTCAATAAAAGCGATTAGCAGGATTATCTAAGAAAAGGGTTTCTGCTCTTTACAAGTATTTGAATAGGCCGCGTCGGATTGGGCCCGAGCTAAAGCTTCCTCTTAAACAATTTGTCAAGGGATCAAATCCATGAATAACTGCATTGTCATTGCGAAAGATGCTACAAACGAATTCTTGAACGCTACGCACAGTCAAAACAATAAAATATCTATTTTTTCATAAAAGAATATACTCGTATGTGCCAAAAATATTGCCCAAAATAACTGATATCAATGCTTCCATATTTTTGTCTATTTAAGTAAAGAAAATATCACACGAACTTTAGAACTATATCAATTCGAAACCAGGAAAGCAGTGCATGCCACTGATATGAAAAATTAAAAGGCAATGAACTGAACAAGTTGAGGACAAATATGTTAATGAAACTTTGCCATGCAAGAACCGTGCTTACATTCTTGTATATATGCAATGGCCAGTGAAAAATCTCAATGACGCTGTAATTTGTTTTAATGTATTACGCAGAAGCAGCTGTCACCGGTCGTGTATCGTGAGTAATTGCAACGAAATCAGTCGCAACAGAGGGCACGTTTAAAAAGCAGGAATTCTGCAAGATATACGAGCTAGGGCAAGTCAAATAAATGTGAGCCAACAACGGGGTACTCTTTTAAAAGTAGTCTTCATGAGAATTGAGACATTTGTCCCATCGACTAACGAGTCGCGTGATTCCCGTCTTATAAAACTCCTTGGGTTGCTGCTTCAAAAAGTCTGTATCTGGTTCCCTTGAGCTGTTTTTTCGGTTGCCCCAAAATGTAGAAGTCGTAAGGTGACAGGTCTGAGCTGTATGGCGGATGCTGCAGCGTTTCCCACTTGAACTTTGCCAGTTTTGTATTAACCACATAAGCGACGTGGGGACAGGCATTGTCGTGGAACAAGATGACCCCATTCGTCAATTTTGCACGTTGTTCGTTCTTGATTGCGATACATGCACTGCCGTTCTGGCGTTTCACAATATCGGAAACAATTGATAGCCTCTCAAGATTTAGCAAATTCGATTAGTAATGGACCCTGACGACCGAAAGAAAAGTCAACAACACCTTTCCAGCGGAAATGATGGCCTTTGCGTTCTTTGGGCGTGGTAAATTCGAATGTTTCCACTGTAAGCTTTGCCGTCGTGTTTCAGGCTCGTAGTAGTGGCACCAAGGTTCGTCCCCGATCACAATTGCAAACATGAAGTCGTCATCCTCATTGTGATACCCGATCAGATGAGTCAAGGCAGCGCGAAACTACTCCGTCTTCTCGCTATGGATCAAAATCTTGGGGATCCATTACGCACCAAAGAGCCGATAACCGAGAAGCTCATGAATTAAGGCGTGAACCGAACCGTGACTGATGTTCAGACGGTCTGCCAGTTCATCGATGCTTATCCTCCGTTCTTGTTTCATCAGCTCATGAACCTTTGAAATTGTGTGGGGGGTGATTGCACGATGGTTTTGGCCCGGTCTTGGAATGTCTTTACAACGTCCTTTAAACCGTTTGCTCCAACGCTTCACAGTGGTCGATGAGATACCGTGTTCAACGTAAACGGCAGCCATACGGCGATTAATTTCTGTTTCGGAAACACCTTTAGCTGTCAAAAACTTCGCGACACCGAGCTGTTCAACTTTTGAAGTGTCCATTATGTGACGCAACCATATTCAACCCAGTGTATGAGAGCATTAAAGAACATTTATCTTCACACCTGCGTGTCACTTTTGTAAATGAGACATGCCGTTCTCCTACGCGCATGCCTCGCAGATAATGAACCGAACTATTATTGCGTGGTTAGGGTAGGCGCACTTTCATTTGACTCGCCCTCGTACATTAGAAATGCAAAGATACAATGGGATATACAAATGTGAAAATACGGCTTGATAAAGGACAAAAAAGTGTCACTGGAAACATAGTTCACTGCATGTATACACAAAACATCGCAACAAGATATTTAAGTATACGTATAAGTCTCCAATGAGTCTATGTATGTGAGAAAAAGTAACTGTATGTAATGCGTCAAACAAGGCAAATAAACATGTTGCACAATCATAGATTCACAGAATCCTAGATTCCACCCCCATTCCATCCACTCCCCCCGATGTATTGCGTGCGACGGAAGGCGGCGCGCTTGCTCCCCGCTTTTCTCCTTTGCGCACACAAGACTGAGCCACCATCGTAGGAACAAACAACAACGCCTGCCCCTCCTGCGGGCAGACCTCTACTCTAGCGCACATGCTGTGGGAGTGCGGGTCGACATACCCTAAGTTCATCAAGGAGGAGTGGGACTCGCTTCTGCGTAGCCCCGCTCTGGAAAAGCAAATCCTGGCTGTCCGGCGTGCCCGCGACCGGGCCGGTGGGCTAGACCTGCCGGTCCCGACGTGGGACTAGCCGGGTGCGCGACGAGTTCGCGTCCTCGCCGGACCTACAATAAATGTTTCTTCACTCACTCACTCACCATCGTAGGCTCACCCATTCCACCTCCCCCCCTACGCTTTCATTCGCACATACAGCATGGAGCGCGTGGTCACGATTTTATCACCCTTGGACTTTATACGAAACATGAGGGCGACGGCGACGGCAGGAATGCGCCTGGAGTGTCCATGTAATTGCTTTCGCAATAATACAATAAACGTATCCGGCAGCTAAAGCGTCCCGTCGCCCATTACTTTCCGCAAAAGAAGTATCAAAATCGAACTTTCACCATGCGACAATTCGCTGCGCCGCAACAATGTATTTTTTTTTCTGTGAGGCGGAGGCACCGAAATGAAAAAAAAAAAACGCATAGGAAAGTATGTTGGCCAGAATCGAATGCCTACACCGGGCACCTAATGGGGCTACAGAATTAATACCGAAGAAAACATGAGACGATTGGCCCACTGAGAACCATACGCATATTGCTCAGTATCCTACACCGGCGAAACAAGACTTTCCGGAAAGGTTCCGCTCAAGGAACGTGGTGCAATCCTTCGAGTCCCCACAGTGATGGCGGCGAGCGACCACTGTTTTTTTTTTTCTCGTCTGCTAGCCAGAAAGTTCCCAAAACTCTGCAGGTGAAAATCCGCTCGGCCAGAGCAAACCGAATGCCCACCGAAGTGCACCGCGCGGTGGTCGAGGCCGTACGAGAAAAACATATGCGCTCTGGCTCGCTCTGGCAGCCCGCGGGTAGGGTAGCGAGAACAAAAAAAGTTGAAGAGGCTCAATGTGTTCTCGGCGAATAAAAGTCAAAGTAGACAAATAAATAAGAACGTAGTTACTTTGGCTGGCTTTAGTGTCTTGACATGGTTGTTCTGGCGTAGGTTAAAAAAGTGTTGATATTTTTTTATGTGACATGACGGCACAAATGAACCACCCCAACACATCGTCTCATTGGACCTCGCTGCGTGCTTTGTCAACTCGTCTGCTAGTGTGTTGATTTGGCTTGTCCCGTTGTATGTTCCGATGTAAGACTTTAGAAAAGTCAATGGACCTTTGGCGTCAAATGTTTATAACAACATTAAACCAACAAAGTTCCGCAATTGAAAATTTAAAGCACAACTTTGGAAATGTCAATGCACGTTTCACATCAAGAGCTTATGAGATTTATACCCATAAAGTTCCGCAATTGATATCCATGCGCTCCATAGATTCCGTGGCCTCAGTGAGATGCCGCGGCGAGCCTGCTCACCATCAAAGCGCCCTTGAAACTTTGTGCTCGGATGGGACTGCTTGGCGTTATGTGACAGCCGGTGTATGGGCGTTGCCACGAAATCCAGCCCGAGTTCGCAATCTTCGCGGTTAAATGTCTTTTCGGGCGTCAAAAAGACATTCTAGACAAAATCCAGAGTGATTTCCGGCGCCGGGGGTCGCTTTGGTCAGCGGTGCATGGACAGCACGAAAAAATTTCGGGGGGGGCTGAAGCCCCATAAGCCCCCCCCCCCTGGCTACGCCCCTGACTATTAGTGAAGTACGATGGGTGATCCCATTTTCTGGTGTTAAATGCGGATTAGCTTACTCGTTTCGCAGCCTTCGCTGCAGTGCACGCAATGACTGAGACGAAGCTTAAGTTAAAGAGATTGCGGGAGAAGTGGTCTCGGTGACTGCTGAAGTGACTGGCATGAAATTCTTTAATTTAAGAGTGTCAACGAGGGCCCTCACACCGGCTCTCTCAATCGCCGTTGGCTGGTGAATTTGGGTATTTCATAAAACTCGCGTAAATGTATTGCATAAAGCGTAATTGAACGGGCAAACCAAGTCTGCTTTCAGCGCTGGATCGCGAAATCTAAACATCCATTCTCGTTGCGAACCTACGAAGTTGTCAGATTGGAACGTGAACGCTTTCTAGAAATGGGAAGTTGCGCGGCCGAAACAACTCATTTAGGGTGAGAAGAGAATGTTCCCTCTTCTTCGTGTTTGTATCGTTGACGACGCTGTTCTTTTTTATTATTGTTCGAAATAACTACATAACAGCTGGTCCAAATATGTCGGACCTGCTGAACGTTTCAAATAAAGGAGCCATTTCTTCAAACCATTTCTCAATCAAAGTGAGTTGTTCCGCTGGTTGAAATGCGGCCTGTATAAGTATGCATCAAAATAGCTTCTTCGAAAGGCGACGATAACTAGTTATGACAAATATGATACACGTTGGCAGCTTGAGGAAGGGAGTTTTGCCGCTACGAGAATGAAAGCACCAGGAAGCGATTCGAAGTCGTGGTGGGAGCGCCTGGAGCCAATCACTATCGGTTCGTTCAGCCTTGAAATGTAAGGGACGTTCAGTTCCAACACCGGAAGTGGGCAATCGGAGGCTGGGGGATGGCAATGGCACAGGGACCCTCTCCTTACTTTTAACGAGGTCTGCAGGCACTATCAACTAGGGCGTCGGAAGTTTCCACTTCCACACCCACATCTAAACAGACCACAGGCAATCACCCTGCGGATGCTGCAGACGGAGACGTATCCGTCTCCATTTATTTGCTCAAAGTTCCTAGGTGGCATCAACCCGGGCTGTCCGCGCTGTGGACATCCCAGATGCACTCTTAAGCACATGCTCTGGCAGTGCCCCGACTTGTGCGGGGGCTCAGGGTCTCCCTCTTCGGAGGAAGACTGGCTTCGGCTCGTCACCAGCTCCGCCAAGGAAGAGCAACTCAGGGCTGTCCAGAGAGCCCGCGATATCGCCGAGAGTCTCAACCTCCCGGCTCCGTCGTGGGTGCGGCCCGCAGACGCTGCCCCCTAACGGGGACACTCATCGTCTTCTCAGGACCAAAATAAAAGTTCTTTGTCTGTCTGTCTGTCAGTTCCAACAAGGCCGGGGAAAAGGCGCCAGCTTTCGCGAACAAGCTACGGGCGACAAAACACGCGTAAACACGCATGGAGATTTCGCAGGATGCGTTACGAGGGAGAATGAACATATTATTTTGTTAACAGCCGCCTACATTTTTCGACTTGTCTATTGAGCACCGGATTCTCCTCTCGCAAAGAAAAAAAAAAAATACCTGGCTGGCTTTGCGCGTAAGAGCACTTGACGTACTGCTAACCGAGGAAAATCTGATTCCATAATTTTACGAGCTGCTAAGGGACGCTTTGCACAGATATATTTTAAAAAGCAACACGTAAAATAGGGCGCTCATCGGCCCACTTTGTTTCTTTCATGTTAAGAGAAAGTGAAATAACGAAATCGCTTGCCTATATTTCCTATTGTGTACATCATAGATGTGCGGGTCGTTTTAGCTCCGGACTTCATTTTGTTTCGCTTGCGAGATTGGTTGCAATACATCAGATCTGTTGACTACGTTACATTTTATTATAAAACCTTGGCTTCGACTGTTGTAACTTAAGTGTCAACACTCGTACATTCATTTCTGCCCCCAGAGATGACAGGCTGTCCGCTGACCTGGACGTTTATAGTCCATCGCTATTCATGAGCGGCTACACAGCGCCCCGCAGAGTTGCTTCACTCATTGCCATGGCTAAGGGTAACAGCGACACGCTTGGTCACGCCGTGGCGTCACGCGTCAGGCAGCTCTCTTCGATAAGCCGCAGCCGCCAAAGCACTAAAAGTCGAGGGAACGGTTCATTTATCTCCCCTCCCTCCCACCCCTTTTTGGCAGACGCGCGTAATACCTGGCTCTACCGAAGTGGAGCTTGCTTCCTTAGCCACTTGCTCCTCTGTCGCCTCCCGTTACCGGTCGCTAATGTCACGCGCATCGTCTGCGCGACGTTATTATCGAGAGTCCGGGATGTCGCTCCGCGTGTGTCACGCTTCCTTATCTCCGATACGCGCGCTGCCGTGCTTATCGGCGTGTCTTTTTAGTAGTCTCCGTAATATTTTTGTTGACTCCTGGAAGCCCTTGAGTGAAAGCGAAGGTGTGGCGTAGTGGCGTGCGTATACTATCGGTGTTTTTGAAAGGGATCGCGGGATTCCGCCGAACTGATTTGCTGCTATCAGTGTTTATGCATCGTCTTGATGTGTATAGGGGAAGGTGGTGGTGGCGCCTTGAAGAAGTGAGGACGCTGGCAGACATTTCGTTTGCCTCGGAATGCGAATAAGAAGTGCGATACAAAATTGGTTTGTAAATGCGAGCACACTTTCTAGTTCTACGAAGATGTGTAACATTTCGCGACGCGTAGGAACGTTGTCGTTATTTACAGTAAAGAAACAACAGGGTACATCTGGAAAGAAAGCAGAGGAGGGGAGAAGAAAACTAACGGTTGCCTTGCAAGAAAGTAAGCTAGAGCAATAGCGAGAATGCCGATAGCTTAGCGGCAATCTAGTGATGTCCTTCAGACTTACCTTTTCTTTTTTATGAACCCCTTGCGAGTGAATCGCGGTTATAAAGTGTTGTTGCAATTTTGTATATAAGCTTGTATTCTTCATTAGAAATCGCATCAGTCCATGGAACGTGATACTACAGAACCGCACGATAGGAACTTGCCCACCTTGTTCAAACTATTGCGGTCCTCTATGACTGGCTTTGCGGAAACAAAGAGTACCACCTTCGTATTGCAAGTTTTGCAAATACGGAGTTTTGCTATTCGCAGCCTTTGGGGTAAGAATTGAACCCCTGGCGCACCCACGCACGAACATCATCTAATTCCGAGGTCACCGGAGGGGTGAACATTTGCTACAAGTTACAACCCAGTCGACGTGCCCAAGAAGTGGGGAATACCGCAACCCCTCACGTAGGGAGTTAAACGAGAGCTCTGGTTAAGGTTATAGCTGTCTCACCGCGGTGATTCACCTGTCACGCGACGACTTAGACGGCGGCGCGAGAATTTGGAGTGTCTTGCGTCGGCGCGTGCCCGCTTTCCTGTCGAGATAACAATAATAGCGAAGAAGAAAAAAAAAAGACGCTTCTGACGCACTAAGGCAGTAAAACAACGATACCGCGTCTTGAGACGACCCGGGGAACCTGTGTGTGCACGCCAAGATAAAAGGGGTCCCTTATTGACTCCGGCCTTCGAACGGAGACAGATTGGTCTGGGTCATGGTAATCAGGCGTCTAAGACAGGACGCGACGCCAGCCGTGTTTTCAAGTTCGTGCGTGCGTGCAATGCTTTCCGTGGAAAATTCTGGCCGGACATGCAGGGCTTTTTCTCCGTTCTTTTATTTCGTCGGAAAATCGTTCGAGCAGTCTGCGTCGCCGTCGTGACCTTTCCGTTTCGTCACAAAGTGCGTAGAGACCGTGGAATGCGTCACCATTCGCAGCGACCTCCATAATTTTTTACCTGTAAAGAGTACGAAAGCTCACTAATGCTTCTTTTTTTTTTCCCTTCTGCAATTTCTTTTTTCCTTTTTTTGTTTTCTGCGGGACGGTTGTTCTGCAAGCAGATACAAACGTTGGGCATGTCTCATACTGGCACTTACCCGCCGTGGTTGCTTAGTGGCTTTGGTGTTGGGCTGCTAAGCACGAGGTCGCGGGATCGAATCCCGGCCACCACGGCAGCTGCATTTTGTTGGGGGTGAAATGCCAAGACACCCGTGTACTTGGATTTACGTGCACGTGAAAGAACCCCAGGTGGTCTGAATTTCCCGAGTCCCCCCACTACGTCGTGCCTCGTAATCAGATCGTGATTTTGACTCGTAAAACTTCGTAATTTAATTTAATTTATACTTCCACTTGCTTGGGCGCGCAGGATCAGCGACTGCTATGGTATATAGGTGTGCGATAAGAGCATAAAGCAGATAAGCTTAAACAAGCATTGAGAAATGTGTATAAGCAAACATAAATTTATAGGTCTTTATCAGAATTTACATAAATTCATAATCATCTTCTTATTTTCTTTCTTTTTCGTCTCCTCCGAAAGTCAGTGATATCGCTGATTCTCTGAACTCGAGATAGAGCACCGACATAATTACGCGACTGCACGAACCGTACGAACTATAAAAGGCTGGGTTGGTCTTCCTAATAAGCTTCGAATGCTTTTGCGGCCACATTTTCTTGGCTCCAAGCCGCAGCGCATAACTACGCACGCACAATGAGGTCAATTTGCATGGAGGAAGGAAAAATACAGGAGGGAGCATTACGTCACGCAGCCAGCCTCGTCAGGCGAACGCTCCGTGAAGCCACAGCGGTGGCCCAGCACGTGACCTCTCGCGTCGAAATCACGGAGCAAGAACCGGGATTTGCCGAGACGTTTGGTTCCCAGTAGCTACGCCAGTATTTATTCGGTGGGCGCTCGTTCAGCTGCCCTGCCGTGGCTCAGCCTGCAGAGCGGGAACGCTAAAACCAGCCGCGAACTTCGACTTGCGATCACGTGCTGGGCCATCAGCTTGGCTTCAATCGCGTTGCGGTATGCTCTCTCCTATCTTTTTCCTTCATCCATGTCAATTTACGAAGCTGGTGTGGTAGTCGGCACTTTGCCGACACACACACACACACATACACACACACACACACACACACTTAGAAATAGCTCTGCGATCACGTGGCGAAGTCTGCCTGCGCACTCCGCGGATCTTGTTATCGCGGGAACGATCAGAGACGTCGAGGCGCTACAGTTTCGCAAGCGCGGCACGGCGTGTCTGCCTGTGGCGGCTGCCGCGTTGTTTGCTTTGTTGTGTGCTTCCGTAGCTCAGGTGCGCACGAGGCGCGCGCGGGCTCGCTCCGGAAGTGCGTGCTCCCGCGCCCCGTCGGACCGGAGAGGAGCTCATTCGCGCCTTCTGGATGGATGGATGGATGGATGGAAGGATGGATGGATGTTATGAGCGTCCCCTTTGTAACGGGGCGGTGGGTTGCGCCACCAAGCTCCTGCTATTCTACTGCCTAATGTCCTACCCAGGTTAAACAAGAAAAAAAGAAAAAAAGGAACACTATGAGCTCCCACAACCAAATTTTCTGATACCCTATTGCGAACTTTGCTTTTGTACGTCTCCGTTTTTTTGTCGTTTCCCTACTTTTCTTCTACCAGTCCTCCAACCGCCTCTTGCTAATCCCTATTGCGGACGTGTTTACTTTGCCACTGCTCTCGCTGAACCCAAAGGCTTCTACAAGGCCAGTGATGCCTAAATCGACCGCTGAGCAGACGTCTTCACATTCTAATAAGACATGCTCCATAGTTTCCCTAGCTTTACCGCAGCAAGCACATGATTCTTCTTCCTTCTTATATCTCGCTTTATAGGTGCGTGTTCTAAGGCATCCCGATCTCGCTTCAAAAAGTATCGAGCTTCCCTTCGAATTATCATAAATTGTTTCTTTCCTGATTTCGTTTTTTCCTCTTAAGTAGTTACTCAAGGCAGGTTTCTTTTCCATTGCCGCCGCCCATGAGATCATTTCAGCCTCTCTGGCTTTCCGCTTGACGTTCTTTATTGCTGTGTTGCCCACCCTACAGGCCGCATACTTGCTGGTAAGCTCCCTAGTTCTTTTCCTCCACTGTGAATCAATGTTTTTCCTGTACAGATACCTCAACGCACTCCCAGCCCATTTACTTTCTTCCATATTCCTCAGTCGTTCTTCATACTCAATTTTACTGCGAGCTTCCCTCACTTCAAAACAAGTCCAGCCCATATCGCCCTGCACAGCTTCATCTGTAGTCTTCCCGTGAGCGTCCATAGCGAGGCGACCCACTGACCCTTGGTTCCCATCGAGTCCTGATTGTACCCCTGATTTAAAGCAAACAACCGCATTTCCAAAAGTAAGTCCTTGTCGGTACCATCAGAGGGTGCCGTGTGGTGGAAGATATGCGCGAACTTGCCTATTGCTTGTCACGTATTTCGTTTAATTGTTGCTGCTGATTAGCCGCATTTGCGGAGAAGGTCCATTCCGTTACTGCCATCTTTGTTTTGCGGACATAGAAAAAACCCAACTCGAACCGGAAACGGAGGAAAGCTCTGGCCGACAGCTGGTAATAATGTGAAGTTTCCAACTTTAGCAGAGAAAAGAAAAAGACCAGTGTGCGGATAAGGCATAAAGAGAGAAGGTCTTAGTGGCGCAATATGTAGTCGAGCGAAAGGAACGTTCGCATTGCAGCAGTTTAAATTCGGCGATATAATAAACTGTGCGAACGTGTATCTTATCGCGGTGCTTGATTGGTTGTTTTATGACGCTCCAGCGGCGCCACTAATTCGCGAGACAACGTCCCTCTGTATCTTGGCGAAAAATCGGGCGGAACCAGTGGTGACTTAACTTAACTGTAACAACGTCAAAGCCTGCAGAGGCAGAACCTAATTTGCCCTTTCCTACATATGTAGCGATGCCGGAGTGCTCTGACACGAGCACCAAAATCATTGCTCAGAAGACTCGTCTGCTAAACTTCATGTCGTAAGTGAACTGTAATCGGATCTGGAGCACTTACAAATTATTATTCATAAGCGCGCCACGCGATGTTCACCAGACAGTCACCACGCGTGTTTACGCAGGAGAGAGAGAGAGAGAGAGAGAGAGAGAGAGAGAGAGAGAGAGGAGGCAGGGAAGTTAACCAGATATCAGTCTCCGGTTTGCTACCCTACACTGGGTATGGGAAATAGGGGTTAGAAAGACAAACGACAAGCGAGCTGTTCGTTGTCAACTCGATCCAAACTTGAGTACTTTATCCAAGCTTCGATACGTACTACAAGAGCTCGCGAACACCAAAATTAGGCATGTGTGGTTATAAGAATGAGAAATCGCTTGTGCTTGGCGGCTTCACAGTAAGTGCGCTGACATCTGTACCTGGTTGCAAGAGCACTGGCTGAGATAGAGCGAAATAATGCGACGAAGATTTTACGCAGAAGAAACAGGACTGGGAAGATGGAAGCAAGAACAGAGAATACAAAAGAAACATCTCGCCTTATTCGAGGTTTAAGGCTGCGCTATAGTGTCACGTACGGCTCCCCGCAGGATGCACTGAGCCAGGACAATTTGACACAGATAATTTATGTATAGATTGTTGCATCCTCTCAGGTTTTGCAGCACAGCTGTATGCGGTTCACGCCTGCTGCAAGGCTCGCTGTCAACTGGCGCGGGGCACACAGGCATCCGTAGCACTCTTCTCTTTTGTCTGTGGACAAAAATGAAAAAAAAAAAAGATTTGCTTGCGCTTTATGTAAAGGACGTACAGTGGTGGCTAGTTTGCGAAGCTGCTGTAGCGCTTCACCGCCCGCTAAGTGGAGCTCAGTGTAAAGATTAATGTGCCGTCACAATAGGTCCTATAACCTAGGCAGGCAGTTTTGCCATTTGCTCCGTTCCTAAGTGAATCATTGGCCGTAGATTGAGGCGTCCTTCGCAGCCAATGATTATTTCGGTACGTCGAATCCCCGGATGTCATCGCCTTGGTCACGTAACGCGCAGCCTGGTGTCAAGCGCAATGTATATACGAAAGCTAGTTCCAGCTCGTTCTTCGCCCGCATTGCTTTATGTCCCTTAGTTTTGCACTTCCTCTGTTACGTGAATTGCAATCAGTTTGCGAAACCATCGACCTCCACGCGCTATAGGGATGCAGTAGCTGGTGCCCTCAACGCACCGCGGTCATCAACTTGACCTTGCCCTCACAGATGCGTGCGTGGATGAGGCCCAATCTATATTGACCAGACAGGACCACCGCTGGTCATATCCAATCAGTGCAGAATCAGCCGAACGAACGTTCGTTTGCGATGACACGATGGCCAGCGACGTTAAAGGAAAGAAGAGAAACAAATGTGTGGCGGCAAAAAGGCGTACGCGTATCCTGCTTAGCATCAATCGGGTTGGCGCCCGCCCCGGCCGTTCGATGTATCCGCACGCGGCGTCGGCGCCGGTCTGGCGCGCGAACTCCCGACGTCGCCGGAAGCACGCGGAGTCTCTGGCCCAGTACTGCTCACGGCCAGTGATCCCGCGTCAACAACGAATCCAGCTGCGCAGCGCCGCGAGACTACGGGGAACGTGCACACCAGTGTTCAGCGTTATACGATCTGTTCTAAATACCCTCAGCCATGCACATGCACAGACCGGCGCTGCGATCGACGTTTTTCTTTCTTCTCCCGGCCGGACCCCCCCCCCCCTTTTTTTTTTCCTTTTGCTTCTTTTGCTGCGATCGGTGCAAGCACACACGCGCACGCACTGCGTGGTGCCGCGGACGGGACTGCGTCCTAGTTCTCAGCATGAGACAGGCAACCCGCGTTGAAAACATTTTCGTCTAATCCAGCGTCAGACTGGGGTTCGTTTACGATGAATATATGCATCGATCTACGCACAGGGCATGTACACTGCGTCTATCGGGAAACTTCTGCTGCGCGAAATTGAGTTTGCGCAGCCCTCAGCACCCTTACACCCCCCGCCCCCAACCCCCAACTCCCAGAATACGATAGTCGATTCAGTCTTGGCGTGACCGCTTTGATAGGTTTCAAACTCGTCGTGTTCAGAAGGGGGTGGCAGCGTCCGGCTTGGCTATGGTGCCTGGAATGTCCAAGCGAAGTACGCATCCTGACTCGTTGGCCAAGCTTATGGGGTGGCCTATGGCAAAGCCTGAGAGAGAGAGAGAGAGAGAGAGAGAGAGAGAGAGAGAGAGAGGGCAAGGCTGAGTCATGACTTCCTAATTAAACACTCTGACCTCAACGGTCAGGAATTATACAGGTTTTAATTAGAAGACCTCAAGAGCATCCTTCTGGGACTGTATATGAGAAAGCTTTCCAAGTATTTGCTGCGCAGCTTCCAGTAGTCAGGCTGCGAGTAACAAGGGTCCTCATTCAATGTGACATGTAGTTATTCAACTGAACACCACTGCGCCGTCAAAACAAACTGCGAAGATGTGTGATAACGACGTAGCGTAATGAAGGTCGTGGCGCCTGTAGAAAGACTGATACTCCGCCTCACCAGCTTCATGCAGTGTGGCGCAAACGTACGGGTGGCGTTAACCAACGAGAAGCCATGAAGAGGCATCCATCACCCACCGCTTATCTTCGACGTTGGTTGGATATAAATGCTAACGGAAATATGAGAGGCGCACAATGCGCCCGCTTTATTTTTGCAGAGAAGCTGTTAGCCTCTAGCCGGTCGGGATTTTTTCGTGTCAGCGTGCGCGGTGCACATAAAAAACAAACGGCAGCTGTAAGGCCGCCGAGTTTCCGAGTCCGAGTTTCCGCGTAGCAGAATTACCGTATGTTTTCTCGTATATTCAAATCAATATCCAATGCTATCGTGCCTGAAGTTCGTGTGTAACTCCTACTTTAGGAATTTTACAGGGCATTCTTTTGTTGAGAAATTAAATCAGTTCTGTAACGCTATTGCTCCAGGCGGAGGGCCCACAAGAATGAGGGCGTGCGCTGCGCTAACGGTACACCGCCACCCAGCGGCCGCGGGCACTTGGACAAGACAGAACGGCAGCTGAAAAAGAGCTCTGTCTTTCGGTTTCCGAGTAACATATTTATGTTTTCCCGTACATTCAAATAACAATCCGAAGCTATCATGTCTACAAATTGTGTGTAAGTCGTACTTTACGCATTTTCAGGCACAGTTTACATTTAAAAGTTAATTTACTTCAATAATGCACTCGCGCTTGGCTGGGGGCCTAGAAGAATGAGTAGGCGTGCTGCACTTCTGTGCACGTTCGCGCGCGCGTGGCGTGTGACGGTAACGCTTATGTAACGTCGTGCAACAGCGTCGCTGTACGTCCTGTCTTACAGGGTGAAATGGACGTCGAATTTTTAAAAATTTAGACACCTAGTCTTCTCGTTCACCGGTGGCTTGCGCCACCTCTAGAAATTGCTAAAAAATCAAATTCTTATGTTTTATGTGGCAAAGTCACGACATACTTATGAGGTACGCCGTATGCTGGAGGACAGTGGATTAATTTTGACCCCCTGGAGTTATTTAACGTGCACATGATGCACCGTACACGGGCGTTCTTGCAGTTCGCCCCCTGTCGAAACGCAGGCTCGATCTTACAGCAGCGGCGGAATACCAAAGCCGCCACGCTACCGCGGCGCGTAGTGGATATTGTTGCGCTGAACTTAAATAATGAGTATGACTACCCAGTACGGCTGCAGTGCGAGGAAACGCGCAAAAAAAATTATAATAAACATGAACTATAAAAAGGAAACTCGCTCGGAAACATAAATGTCGTCGGAGTATCCGCGGTTCTCGTATCGCAGCGTCCGGACCGGCGCGTCTGTGTTGTCGGTCCGTTAATTGACCTCGGCGCGTGGGCAGGAGGTTTAATGAGCAGCGACTGCACTTCCTGCGTCGCTCGCGTACAGCGTATACGTTTTACTTCCCGTACTCGGTCTGATTCAGGGTTAGTGCTTTGCTTTTGTGTCTTTCTTCCAACCCTGTACTCCCCTCCCCCTTTCTTGCCCTCCTTCGCGCGACTTTGTTGCGCCATAGAATGCGCGCCGGCTTGATAAAGAGCGATGAACCCGGTGCGGGACACTGGTAGAAATCTGTCTCGGTGTGCCGCCCTTGCGGATCCGTGCGACGGCTTTTAATTGTCGTGAGCGAATGCACGCAAACACACACGTATACACACGCACGCACGCAGGTACGCACGCAAAACACTGCGGGCGGGCTAGGAATCTTCCGTTCGAACATAAAGAACCGTGACTCTGGATGAGAACATGGCGCGGAAATGTCGCGGCCACAATTCACTGTATGCTCAACTTCTGAGCAAGTTTCCCTGAATGTCAGTTTATTTTGAGCACCTATATACACCCCGCGGTACTGGAGCTTGTCGCAGCGCTTTTTCCGTCGTAATTGAAGCTCTGGTACACTGGCCACAAGTTCCATCTCCTGTTGCCCATCAAGCTCATCGCGCGATGTTTCGCTGGGCGATCTTTCTTAGCACCACGCCTTGCGACGCCCTATACGAGCGGTCACACTTGCCGCCGGCCCGCCTCTGTGTGGGAGAGGAGAAAGCGTAGTACGAGGAACTGCGCTGCTCGTTCATCTACAGTGTTGCTTGTGCCAGGAAGAGATAGCCCCGCCAAGTGGGCACGGGCGCCGCTGGAGTCATTCGCGTTAGCTAAGTAAGGAACGAAACCACGGTGAATGAACGGCCTTACGAAGAACCGGCGGCGACGACGGGTAGCTTATGCAGGATATAAACTATACGCGCGATTTCGCCACTCCCGCGGCAGAGTGCTCGGCGTGTACGCGGCGCCTTACACCGAATGAAGCTATAACGAGACCGCGTACACACCACACCACACACGCACGCCTCCGAGAACGTGGTATATACACGCCCACTTCACCACTTGTGCGACACGCGCGTTCTCTTGGCGCGTACGGATAGCGCTATATATAGAAAGGGTTTCGCGGAGCGGCCGCGAGACCATCTACTTCGGCCGAGCGGAGCCTCAAGCCCTTTTTATAGACGGATCGCCGGCCGGACGTTCCCGCCTGCAGGCGGCAATACTCGCGAGCCCTGCTTTGCCACGGCGCCCCATGCGCTTGGCGGGCCTGCAGTCTCTCTCTCTCTCTCTCTCTCTACATTAAGCTTGAGTGCGCCACCAGCCCCTCCACGTCTTCCTCGAAGTCGGAGATGCGAACCGAGACCCTGCGCGGGTGACGAGAGCACTGCAAATGTCGAGCAGCCCACGCACCGTTCCCCTGTGTATATACCGTCGCAGCTGCCGGACGCTCATTTCACGCTTGGAAAGGAAAGAGTGGGTTTGTTTTGACGGCGCGCCACACCGGCTCCTCCGCTTTCTCTATTTTCTTCTTTTTTTCTTTCTTTATTATTATTTCGGACTCGGGAAGACCTCGGAGTTGGCACCGATGGATGTTTGATTTCCTGTAAGACGCCCGGTCGTTGTAGGAAAACCTTCCTCAAGGGAAAGCGCGTGTTGTGGTGTGTGGGTTGGCGGAGGGATGGTTCGAATATCCGCGATTTCTTATTTAAGAAACGCCCATATAGGTTGGACTCGGGCCATATTGAACTATCACGGGGGGCTAATGGCGGATTTGGAATGAAAACAGATTGGAATAATCTTACGTTATACCTGCCCTGGCGTTTTATATTCTGGCGACTCATTCATGCATATGTCTCGCTGACCGGGCAATAGAGGCAGCATTATCGAGCCTGTGGTTGTTTCAACGTCCGAATAGAAGGGCCGCCTCTTGTGCAGAATCTATTGTTGAACGCGGAGATACTGATATCAATGCGTTTCTCACCAATAAAACGTCCTGTTGTGATGCGTATTTCGGGGATCAGTAAAAAAGCTGCGCCCCTGGGTTGTTCTGCCACTGGCTAGAGAGTGAGAAATAAACTAAGAGGGGATATGAAAAGCTTTACCCAGAAAAGTGCGCACATTTTAGTCTTTCTGTCATTGTTGTTGCCGAAATGAAAGGGCAGACGTATAGCTGTCACTTTTGGACGACCGCTGTCACTCACTGACTCTCTCTTGCGAGCAACGGATAAGCCAGAAACAAATCTAGAAAATTTAAGCTTGACATTCCTTTCGTTTTGTTATTATTCGCGACCTTCTTATCCGGCAGAATGAAATTATGGGTCACTCCGCAGAGTGATGGCTTCAGCTGTTCCCCATGTGTACTGCGTCGGAGCGCCGAGTATTGCATAAAAGCTCTAGAATATAACTTCGCCCCCCAACGTAAAAGAGTCGGGATGGCAGTGTCGCGTCTTGACGCAGTGAGTAACTGCAGTCGTTGGCTCGTCCACATGCATGGGCGGTGTCGCCTCACAAGAATGCGCGCGTACGAATGCCACCGTGACGAACTCTGCAGTGCCTCGTTAGCAAGTCGCTCTAATTCTGAGATCACGCGCTCGACCGCAAATAGACTCGCGTGCGTCCGAAAGTGAAAACGAAAAAAAAAAAGATTTTAAAAAATGCTAGCGACGAGGCCATTGCTTTCAGAACTCGCGGAACTCTTTCGCTGTTCCATCACGCAGCATCCGCCCCCTTTAACCGTTTCGGGCCCACCCAGTGCACTGTATGACGCCACGCCTCTGGCAAGGTACTCAAAACATAAATAACTCGGAGTTGCGGCCGCCTCGTGTTAGTTTCTTCTTTTTTTTTTTCGAAGCGGTCGTTTGTTTTTTGAAGTTCTTGCTGCCAATCGGCGGGCGCGATCTCATTCTTTAAGTTCCTCTCTGAAGAAGATCGACGCGGGAATCGAAGCCACTGCGTGCTGCAGTCTGTGCCGTCGCGGTCTGGAGGGAAACCGGTTCCATCGACAAGAATATAAAAGAGGACATTTTTACTGAACTTCGTAGCTGCGCTGTCTGGGGCGCAGGCACGCGTGGGTCGGCTGGCTATGCGTTTAGCGTAGGCAGTGCCGCAGTCGTACCAGTTTCCTTTTAGTTTTTTTCTTTCTCAGATGGCGCCGCCGCTCTACTGACCATTCGATAATCACGTCGCTAAACAACGACGAACCGAAACTGCTTGCGCCCGCGTTTTGATACTGTTTCGCTGGAGTATATACAAACTGCTACGGTTGATGATTTGGTGGTTTCGTCTGTGCGACAGCAGTAACCGAACGATAGCGGGTGTCGCAGTTGTCACATTATTATGCATGCAGAAGTGCGGACTATAGCGTGCGTGTCACGCAGTCTCTTCCGCACTCCTGCATATGCGGGCGCACGTGCAGAACGTCGAGCAGGCAAAACAGAAAAGGCGAGGAAAGCGAAACCCTTGTGCCGATCTGGCTACGATTAATCGTTGATATTGGCCGTGAGTACGAGCTTACGTCATGTACTTATGTACTCCTTTCTTCTTTTTCTCCTTGCATTGTTTGTTTCAGCAGTGTGTCACTTTACTCAAGTTACACGCAAGTTGCAGAGACGCACGCAATACCACTCATGCGCTGTTTCGTATTCTTTCGCGTAGCCGGTTGTTTCGCATTTTGGGTTCAGTAATGAGAGAGAGAGAGATGAATTACGTAGACATTGCCTAGAGGATCTCTCCGTTTGGCTACCATTTAATGGAGCAGGGAAAAAAAAGGAGTGTGAAAGATGCTCCCATACGAATCTGTCAATTGCTCCAACCGATGTGAACATATTGCAGCTTCCTTTTCCCAAGAACAGAGAAAGTCTCGTTTTCGTAACGCCTCGCATGAAAGCGCAACATGTATGACCTGCAAACCGCAAAACTGGGCCGTATATATTCACAAAAAGGTGTTACGCTAGAATTGTTTGTAATAGCAAACTTCAGCCAATCCCGACGCTGGACATTATACCAGCGAAGGCGTCCGGCCAGTGGGAAAGAGCGCTTACGAACGAAGAGCTTCGGGAATTCGGCGCCCGATACTTTTAAACTCGGGGTTTCAAATTCAGCGCGCATACTATGCGTACGAGCACAGTGCTTTGTCGACGGTATTCCAACCTTAAGTTTATCGTGCTTTTTCTTCTTTTTATTTAATGACGATACCATACGATTATTCCGCAGTACAATATCCTGGCAAGAGAGCGACAATTCGCTCTCGGCATGTCGGCCTCTAAATCCGTGCCAGAGTACGCCTATATAGGCCAGTTGCTCACAAAGTACCCTACTGCATGAGAAGGAAACTTACAAAAGACTAGAAATTGGTTGGAGTGCATACGGCGGGCACTTCCAAATTAATTATGACCGGCAGCTTATACCACTATCCTTGAAAAGCGTACAGGCAAATGCGTTGTACCAGTACTAATTAACATATGTGGCAAGAACGTGCAGGTTTACAAAGATTCTTGAGATGAAGTTAAGGACCGTGCAACGAGCGATGAAACGAATAATGTTAGCATAACTTTAAGAGACAGGAAGGCAGCGTTGTGCATTACAGAGCAAACAAGGGTAACCGATGTTCTAGTTGACAGTAAGTAGAAGGAATGGAGCTGGGGAGGCAGCGTACTGCATATGGAAGCTAACCGGCGTTCTATTGAAGTCACCGAACGGTTGCCAAGAGAAGGGAAGCGCAGTGGAGGACGGCAGAGTATTAGGTGGTGCGTAGAAATTAGGAAATTTGCAGGCATAAGCTGTGGGGCCAGCAAGCGGAAGGGTAAATGGTGATCTCTGGGAGAGGCCTTTTCCGCAGTAGTGGCATAAGTAGGATTATTATTATTATTATTATTATTATTATTATTATTATTATTATTATTATTATTATTATTATTATTATTATTATTATTATTATTATTATTATTATTATTATTATTATTCAAGCGTATTCGTGCCATATCAACAAAGTCGCCTTACAAAATCGACAGCCTCTTGAATTACCAGCCTTTACGAGCAGCAAGATGCCCTTGCTAAAAGCTGCTTAGGCAGCCTGACAAGGTCAAGGAATTAGCTTCACGACTTTAATAAGAGAGAGAGAGAGAGAAGGAACCTACGCGCGCAACCAGCAGATCTCATGACAGCACAATCAACATAACGTAGCGCAATCGATACACGTCGCCGCAAACAATGACCCTTAGCCTCACGAAAGCAAGAGAGCACATGCTGCGAAAACAGCGGCGGTAGAGCAAAGGTGGGCGGCAGCCAGGTGGCCTTTGAGTCCGGAGGCTTCTGCTGTAAGGGGCGGAGACAAAAGCCTTGCGCGCGCAGCGGCTCCGGACCGCCGGACGCCCATGTATATCCTTTCCGTAAAGCGAGACTATGAAAAGGAGAGAATGCGCAGTCACCGCCAGGGGGGAGGGGGGGGGGGGGTGCGAAGGCGAGAGACCTCCAGTGTCAAGCCGGCGCAGGACGCCAAGGAGACTTGACCTGTTATCGAAAGTGGAAGGATACACACACACAAAAAAAACTCTCCTTCCGTCGCGCCGTCTGAGCCTCCTGCCCGCACGCAGATTATACACAACCACACATTCTCTCTCGCTGTCTGCAGCTGAGGGAGGTCGGCAAGTCGGATGCGAGGAAAGCAGTGTGGTTGGAAAGGGAGTTTGTGTTGTGCGGGCAAGGGCCCGTTTCCGTGTTGTCAAACAGGATCGTTGGTCCGTGACGGCGTAATGTCGCTGACACGCGTTTGGTTTTGAGCGACCGAGCACTTCTTCTCTCTCTCTCTCTCTCTCTCTCTCTCTCTCTCTCTCTCTCTCTTTTTTCCGTGACACACATCCTTGGATTCGGAGGCAACGCTGTAGAGACTTTGGTGTATGGAAACTAACGCGCACCGGGGCCTGCCCGTGAAAGCCAGCTGCTGGAGCGCGGGTTCGGACTGCACTTCTGACTCGCGTGAAAGGCAGCGGTGGCTTTCCGAACATGATGGCTGGCATGAATGCTGCGAGCGTAGCTGATACAAGTTACATACCGAATGAATGGCATACGTATGTATGCGTTTCCTTCGGCTGTCGGACGGAGCGCGCATCTTTCAACGCGACTCAGACTGACGTGATGTCATGGTCGCTAGTTGGTCTTTCACGGGCTGGGTTTCGGATGCCTCGTTAGCAGCATGCCAAATGGTGTCATCGAAAGAAAGCACGAAACGATGGAAGGCGGATATCGTGTCTGCGACTTTTCTTTCTTTAATGACGGAGAGCGGCTGCTGGAGAGAGCTGGGTATATAAGTCTAGCTAAACGTCTACCGGCTACTCCGCATGATTAACGTGAAAAAAAAAAACCTATTATATCGCGAGAGTCGGGATGTCGTTATGAGTACTCGAAGCGTCGCCTCATAGTTTGCTCAAAGATTTCTGCGAAATTTCGAAACATAAGTGATTCCGGAAGAAGGCTATCAGTGAGCTCGTGAAGCATGCCGGCGTAGCTCACTTTAGTGTAATGCTGCCCGCCAGTATACTGCAGAATTGTAAACACTGTCCTCCCACTGTTCTCACTAAGAGTTAAAGCGTTTCTCGGGAAAGCAGTGGCTGACCCACAGTGAGCTGCGTTCGGCACCACCTCTCGCACGCCTGTCGTGCAGCAAAAACGTCACTAGTGGTCCAGGGGGTCACTACAGCGGGTCAGCAAGCGCCGATGCGTCCAAATGAGACGCACGTGTCCCACAAATTGTCCACAGCGAGACTCGGTGCATCTTCTTTTCATTTCTATAGTTCCCCGCTTGTCTACCGTGTCCAAATTCGAAGGTTTTTTCTTTTCCAGAGCGCAGTAGTCATACAATGCAGTGGACGGCTATTGTGTTCTGCGGACACAGACATGCCGCGCATGCATGCATGGATTTTGGAACGCTTGGCGAGCGGACCGAACAAAAATGCAGTCTGAGTCGCAGCGGCTGCCGTGGTTTGACAATGAAAACGCGAAAGGCCGAGAATAAAATAAACTGAGACGACCAGCATCAAGTGCGCGCACCTGTGTGTCTGCGTCCTCTGTTTTCTCTCCCCCGCCGCCTCCCTTTCTTTTTCGTTTTGCTCGGTGATGTTTTTTTTTTTTTTAGTTTTGACTGCTTTGTCGTCGTTGCATGGTCACGAATTGCAGCACCGATCCCACGAATATGCAGGACTGTAATAATAACAATGGTAAGAACAAGATTCTTGACGGCAAGAAAATCATGATTGCGCGGCAATGTCGAGCGCGTGACCTCCGACACCTGAGGGTTCCTGATATTCGTAGCTTGTGCAACGAGAGGAAGCGCCGTGAGAAATCAACGCTTAGAGAGAGAGAGAGAGAGAGAGAGAGAGAGAGAGAGTAGCAGTAGTAGCTAGCGTCATGCGACGCCATTCTCATTCATTTGTATAAGCAAATATATCGGTACATACCTGACTTAAATTTTGAGCGAAGAGAAACAACTTCAAGTACACAGACCCTTACATGACTCCCTTGTACAAAGGAACGACTGTAGTCGGGTCCTACTATCCGGCTTCGACCACCCTGTAGACGAGGAAGCGAAAGCTTACGTTATTTGCATCGTTTTCCTTTCTGTTTTTGTATCCTTTCGCTTCTTGATTGGAGCTCGCCGACTCGCGCCGAGTTTTCCTTGAGATACGGGAAAGTATAGCAACGCTTGCGGTCACGCGCACTACTTGGTATATCTCAAGTTTTCACTCCTTCGGCAGAACGAACACTGTATTTAGAAATAAGCGTCCTTCGCGCAATTGACGCTTTGTTTCCTTTTTTTTGTTTTTATACGGTATGTTGTAGATTTCGTTTACATAACTACCTCCCAGTGCCTTTTATGTCTAATGCCAACGAGTGGCACGATGCTCCGAAATTAAGAAAACGTCAGAAATGTCTCGCTCCTAAGCAGGAAATTTGCGGAGGCCAGCAGCCTCGCAGGCTAACTAAAGAAAGGAAGAAATAAGAAAACAACTGTCACGTGTGTTACACCTCGTTTTGTTTTTTTTTTTTTTTGTTGGAGACAGTCGGCCACCGAAAGCGGAATAGAAAGATTTAAGAGCGAGTGCAATGACCGGCTCACTGCACAGCTAAGCTCGTTCGAGAAGATATGAATGATTGATGACATCCGCGCGCTCCATTACGATGGACAAAGCCGAGTGCGGCCGCCTCATAAATAGTAGGTGTGTTTTGACGCTGGCGCTCGTGCATCATGCACAAAAGCTAGCTGAGGAACTTGCTGGCGCGCGCGTGATTTATCATTACTCCGTGGACGCCTGCGCTTAATGAAAGAAGTGCAACATTGTATCGCGCGCGTGATCGTCGACGAACGCGGAATATTAAAGGGATGCGCTGAGCGCGAGCGAAGCTGTGCGCCGACTGCAAGGTTAGGATTTCTTGATCTGGCGGGCGGGTCACGCTATCTTTCGTGCTCGGTATTAACTTGAGGCCGCAGGCAAACTACGGTCTGATGTAGTGTACCTTCTTTCTTCCTTTTTTATTCTGTACCTCTTTCTTCATCCGACATCTTTTTTTAGCCAGCAGATATTATGAGTGATGATTTTAGAGTAGCTGACTCTTCGGTGGCCATTTTTCACAAGTTCACATAATTTACTGAACTGAGATATATTATATATATATATATATATATATATATATATATATATATATATATATATATATATATATATATATATATATATATATATATATATATATATATATATATATATATATATTGGGAATTGGGAATAGGAAGAGGGGCTATTTTCTTGAGCCATTTAAAGGAGCATGGCACGGCCTAGCGTCTAAACACGACACCCATGCAGTCCATCTTTAGCGAAATAGGTGATGGTAGAACGACTACGATATGCGCTGGAGATTAAGGAGAAACGAGCGTTAGCGCGTAGTTGATAACGATGGACTGGGCGATGTCAGTGCATATTCTTATAATAGCTCGCAAAACGAAGATCGTTTCAAGTTGGGGTCTTGATCACGAATTCGATACAGCGTTCAGAGCAAGAAAACAAGTTCAGCGACGTCTGAAGACAGCGCAAATGAAGCGGGGAGAATGGAAGGGGGTCGTTTAACTTTACTCGAGAGCTTGCGCTTTGATCTGCGTCGATCTAAAAAGGACGTATTTTCTTAAATAAACTTTACACCTTGTAAAGTACAACGTGCGCTCCGCCCCCTCCTCCCCAACAGCGGTGTCCCGCTGTCCTGCCTACGTTCACTTCTTCCTTGTTTCCTTTTAAAAGTGTAGGAACGAAAAGAAAACGTAATGACGCAGTGGCCGTGCTGCAGGTGAGGGATCGTGAAAGGGTCACGTGGACGCGTGCACTAGAATGAGCCGGTACCCGGCGGCGGCGGCGCGAGCGGAAAAAGGAGAAGCTCATCCGCCGCTCGGACGGATACTCGAGCAGCGCCCAAAGGAGGCAGACGCCGAGAATTTTCTTTTTCGCTCCGCCGGCGCCGACACAGAGAGCGAGCGAGAGAGCTTCCATCTAGCGTCGGTGGGGAGAAAGGCCGCGAGCACTAAGCGCGAGCGAGAGGAGGTCCGCGGAGGCAGGCAGCCTCTCCTCCGCCTCTTTCCGGGCAGCGGGCGTAAAATAATGTCACCGCCGACGTCAGCGCTGGAAGCGCGAGGAGGAGCGGCAAGCGCTGGGAATTTTCCACGACGTGCATGTGCGCAGGCCCGCGGCGTGCGCGCGCACGCGGTGCGACGACGCCGGCTGCCGCGCTCCACACACAGAGGAGGAGGAGGAGGAGGAAGAGGAGGAGGGAGGAGCGCACGGACTCCCGCCGCTGATTTTGAGCGAGAGAACGCTGGAGCAGCGCGCTTCCCCGCTGCTCTGTTCCGGGACCGGTAAAATAAGCGGAAAATAAAGAGAACTGTCGGCTGACGGCCGAACGCTAAAAAGGCGGCGAATGTGGAGAGAGTGAAATAGAGAGAGGGGAGCGAATTCCACATCGAAGAGGCAGCCGCTTTCATATCGATTGATGCCACCAGCACGGCGCATGCGCAGACGCTGCCGTTTTCCCTCTTTCCGTCTGTGTAGCATCCCACGGTACGCGATGTGCTGGTGGAGGCTTGGCCGGCTTGGCGCTCCTCTGGGGCGCTGCGTGTATGGCGCGCCGAGAGCGAGTCTGGAGGCGCGGTTCACACACCCCCCATTCATAGGAAAACGTGGCCGCGGCGCTCTGAAGACGAAGCCGCCGGCGCCGCTCCGAGAAGCGCCGGCCTTTATCATCCGATGTCCGTGCGTGGCATACCCGTTCGTGAGAGAGAGAGAGAGACAACTTTATTTATCCCATCTTAAAGGGAAAGGAAGTGAACTCTCGCGCAGAACGATGGAAGGAAAAGGAGATGCGACGGTATGAACGGCAAAGAGCGGTGGCTTCTCTGAGAGCTCGGTGTGTTCGCAGGACGAGGAAAAGAAAGGAGGGAGGGCCGGCCAGCTTACATGCATTCGCTCGCTTGTTAGGTGGACCGAACGAGGGATGCGAAGTTTTGACGCCGTTCTCCGTCGCCATTTCTCGCGCGTCTGCGGCCTTCTAGGAATGTCGGTGTCCTTAGAAGTGTCCGAGAAGAGCTCATTGTGCCGAGGACTCGAACGGTTACGTCTGAACGCGAGCGTGCCGCTGCACGTGCTAAGGCTGTTAGAGCCGTGTGTTGTCTATCGGCGCACAACAACCCCTCTGCATTTCTCTTACTTTGTCTTCACGTACAGTTGAGAAGAATGGTCAGTTAGGATGAATTCGCTTTCCATTTATTGTATTGCACGGTGAATGGTCGAGATTCGATTCGCCTATTGGCCTCGCCAGGCCCGCTGATACACAAAAGTGTAAATAAAGTATGCACGCAGTTCTGCCTTGAAGTAATCGAGAAAGTGGATCGAGGCAACCCTGAGAAGTCTTGCATTTGCAATGTCTCGACGTATTTCTCCAGAGAGCAGTATGTCGATCGAGTATTCACGAACGTCGCTTTCTCTTTTTATTGGGCGTCCTTAAGAGAATTAAAGCAAAGAAGAAGAGAAGAGAGCACGCCTCAGTATTCAAACTGTCGAGCGCTGCGAAGTGCAGTGGCGCGGCAAGGCCGAATGCATTGCCGTGTCCTTCAACGAGGGCGCCTTTATCGACACCTACTCGCGTGCTGGGAAATAATTAGCCGCGGAGACTGTCGCATGAATTCCTAATCCTGGCTCCGTGCCCACGTGCTTCGCGACGCCAGCTCGACGGGCCTCCCTTACGCTTTATTTGCGAAGGCGTGCGAGGGGCTGAGATAGCGCACTTGTAATAGCTGTCGTGACAGGACACGGCGGCACCTTGCGCTAACGGCTGCTGCGTCTTAACGAGTGGCGGCGCGGCCCCTAAGTATGATTTCGTTAGCGTCGCTTCACGTCAGGTGCGTAGGGTCATACATCGACTCATTTCCGTCCATTTCCGAGCGGAAAGCGTCACTCGAGTGGTCTTTTCTTCTTTGCTCTCTTCTTTCTTCTTCTGGCCATGAACTCGAGTCACTATAATAACGTCATTATTTCTCCAGGCTATCCGCATCATACCAACACCACCGCAGGCGCGGAGTCTTGCGGCAGAAACCCGAGTGAAACCAGTGAATAGGCGCTCTGCAGGGAAAGCGTCTCTATCGTTCGCGAGACGTTCGTTTTCGCAAATGTTCAATAATGGTGTCCCTTAATTCTCTCGAAACACGTGGTTGCTATCAGAGCGATGCCGCAGCGTATAGATGCCGAATGAATTAAGCAGACTTTCTGTGACGTTCGGTGCACGAGACCGGCTTTTGATCTCTGAATCGATGACGTCCCTCCGCTTTCCGCGAATTGCCTTCGCCGGACTGCATGTATCAAACCGGTGGTGCAACTTCGGCATTGCCGTCATGAATTCATTAATCTTGTCCCCGCAAGATGAGGACAAAAAAGCAACTATAAGCTAGTCGGCTAGTACCTATAGTTGGTCGCTGTTAGGCGTGCAGAGTTCGATCGCGCGGTGAAATTTCAGAGGGGATCGCTTGCTGGGCTTATAATGCGTGTCGTATCTGTGTCTTGTGGTCACGTGTGTATTGTCTTTCTTTAAATAGAACAAACTTCTGCGGAGATGTCTCGTTCTTTTCGTACCTTTTTATTTTTTTGCTTTCTCGGTGCTTGGTTGAGAGAGAGGACATAAAAGGAAAGGTAGGGTGGTGTAACCAGACGCACGTCTGGTTTTCTACCCTACGCAGGGCAAATGGGTTTTGGGGGTGAAAAGAAAAAGAAAGAAGAAATGAGAGAAAACGTTGAGGGTGTCGCTTCATCAGGAGTTGCACATGTAAGCTAGCAGTCGGTCACTCAGTACTGTCGACTTCATGAAGTGCAGCAATAGACGTATCGCTTTCTGGGCTTACGCCGCACGTAGTCACGGTTCAAGCACCACTTTTGTTACCGAGCATGGTCTCGAATCCAGAGTATCTGAAGCGGTGCGGCTGTGGAATGCATGGGTGATGAGACGTAAGTGAAGTATGCCGCACGGTGATGAACTTCTCGCAGCAAGATTTTCACCATTTCCTCACGATATCCCGTTACACACGACTGGGCTTGCCAGTTTCCTTTTTATCTCTCTCTAGCTTCCGCGATACGGCCGCATTGCGTCGTACTTGCCAAAGAGCACGAAAAACCGCGATTTCACTTCTACGACTTCCCACTTGTATACGCAGCCGCCCGTTTTTTCGCGTACTTCCTTGTGGAGTCGTTATTGCAGGCGGCGATGTTGCGAAGATGGCTGCAGCACATGGCGTTGCCTTGAAGGGTTCGCTCTCTTGCGCGCTGTAGCGCAAGTTCGGTGTAGAGACGAGGTAACATTCCGCTGCTGTGACGTCACGGGCACGCCTCCCGACGGCACCCCGTTGTTTATTGGCCCGCGTGCCAGCCGGCCTGTACCCGACTTTCTGCAGACGAGCACGAGTTCGCCGCGACCCCTGGCGGCGCGCTCCAGGCCAATGCCAGCGTGACGTCACGCGCTCGCGCAATCCAAAAATATTTACGCGCCGTTTTTAGAACGTCCTGCGTGGGTCGGACCCATTCTGCAGCGAATAGAGGGGGGTCTGTCACGACCGCTGCGGTAGCGAAGCAGAAAGAAAAGCAAGAACATTGTGTACCACGGCATGTTTACAGTCGGCCAGAAATGAATCGCCATCACGGCGCCGTGTAGATTATAGCTGGCATTCCGACCATGTCATAATGTACCACTCTGAGATGGGACGAGCAGTGCGTGAACAGTTTGGGACACTTGCCCAGGTCATTGCAGCTTTGTAACCCAATCTAAAGCACGTGTAAGCTTGTTCGTGCAGACGATCTACAGTACGTTGATGGAGGCCTTGTTGTTTTGATCGCGTATTATTTTCAGGCCGACTGTACACGGACGAAAACAGAGGCAAGTGTAGATGTATGCCCGTGTAGAGAAACATGCGTTTGTTTCGAACACCGAGAGGCAGAGTTCAACTGTGAATGACAGCAGGGATAAAGACAGGATGGCAGGCCATGCGTTACTGTAATGAGGTCCGGCGTTCGCTTCTTCTGTTTGATCCATGTGCCGCTGCGTAGCTGTCGCATATAGGTAAAAGACAGACGGAAAAATAATCGCGTTCGATGGCTTCGAAACTTTCGTGAGTCATCGTGTGCGTATAGTATACGTTCGTTGTCGGCTGATTACCGGATGTAGTCAGGATGTGTGGACGCTGACTCGCGGTATACTTATGCTTACGTTGCGAATTGTTCAGTCGGGCTATAGCTATCGTGCTCTTAGCTGACTCCTTACTGGGTTCGCTTCTCGATTGTTTACTGGGGAGAAGTTGACGTGCTGTGTACCTCGGCTGCTTCATACTTTTCTTGCTGGTTTCACGCCGAACAAGAAGAGCGTAGAACAATGCAGACGGGAGAAAGAAACGCGAGAAAGGCATACTGTGGTGGGCCGGAACACGGAACATCCTGGACTTCAGTAAATACTAGCAGTCCACTAACTTAAGCCCGAACTGCATCTGACCGTCAGCGCCAGATTCTCACTTCGACGCTTCTGTCACCACACAACGACCGAGGGTGTGCCTAACAACTTGAGGGCAAGCTTGAAAAAGTAGGCAAGGAAATAGAAAACTGCTCGTGTAGTGCACGAACGGAACTGCTGCAGGAGTATAATGACTTGCTTCTTTTGAAATTGAGTACCTAATTAATTAGGTTAGATAAAATATACTTCTTAGCCGATGGATACAAGCCAAGCCTCAGCGCGAGTGCCTGGTTTGCATCATTTCTGCACCTTTCAGAGGCGTGCTGTACTGTCTTCTGCCATGCCCGCGCAAGCTACCGTAGTTTTGTTCGCGCCGCCACACTTTCTATGAAAATGAAGCAGGAAAAAAAGTTATATGAGTTAATTAAAAAATGTGGCTTCTTCTTATTGAGGTGTAGTACTGTAATGGACAGATAATATATCCAGCAGTCTTTGGAAACTTCGTGTACACTACCACTGTACTCTCTCTCTCTCTCTCTCTCTCTCTCTCGGATGTGTTCAATAACGTCCTACTTGTCTCAAATTGCCTTGGGCTCATCGTTGATAGAGTGCGAATTGCTTTTGATACGTTTGCTATTCACAGATTACGCTTCCAAACCGTCAAGCTTGCTTTCGTGCTACCTTGCGCGGGTTCGAGCAATATTCCGTGTCGTCGACGAGCGCCATTTGTTACGCCATTACGCTGTTACTGGCCGCTGCGGTTAACGTCAGCGCTAGATGGGCACCGCGCGTACCGCACACGATGTATCGCAACGCGATAGATCCTTATTTAGTGTGTACAGGCTGATCTATATTCTGACGTTGCAGCAACCGTTGAGCGCCGGCCTGAGAATGGAGAGGGCCTAGGTTTGAGACCAGTTGATCTCATGGTTGTTAGTTAATTTATTTATGACGATGCTTGCCGTTGTCATGTTAACGTTCCCGGTTTCACGCGCGTGTAATGGTTCCCAATATTCGTGCCATCGTCCCTAAACAGAAGCGTTGCAAATGGGGGCTTCTCCTCGAGTAGCTTCTTATTGCGGATAAGCCAACTTTCAAGTCGTCTGCTACACGCGTGCAGACATTTTGTCGATTCTCGCCTGAGTTATCGCCTGCAAAGCTGCTTTTGGAAGTTTGTGCTGATATTCTTCTAAAGTTTCTATAAAGGTTCTGTAAAAGTTTGTTGTTGTTAAATGTTAAACTAACATCGACGGTAGAATTGGCTGTCTAATAGTTCGATAATTCATGCAAACTTAAATTTACTTGGAACGTACTTCCACGAGACGGTCTCGAGCAACAGCGCGTCACTTCAGTTTCTTCAAAAGATTCGTTTCAGTGACGTACGGGTCTGCATGTATGCTATTCTCTTGAACGCGCATCACATTTAATTTGCTTAACGCTTCATACCTCCGGCAGTTTCAGTTTCTCATGATTATTTCCTGCTCTGAAGACAACGCAGCTTGTTACTGCCGCAGTGCTCCGAGTTACTTTTATTTTAAAGCTAACATCTCATTAAATCCAAAGCGACGCAGAAACATTTGGCTTGCTTGCATTCATGACCGAGGTGTAACGTGCCGCTAGGGCAGTCACTCGTATAACGGGCGCAAAAAAAAAAATCAAAGTAAATAAGTAAACGAACAATGGAGCAGCAATGTCTAGCTCCGCTTTCACATCAGAACCGTATCAAAAAGTTGTCATTGTTTGTAGCGGCGGTCGCCGGAATGTTCAGCTGTGTCTGGAGCACCGCCAGCATGCCCCCGCGTTTAGAAGGTCAACGCACCAGGCAAGCACTCGTCTCGCGTCAACTACACGATAGAACCCTGCAGGAGGTGGGTAACCGGTTTCAGTATATCAGCGTCGTGACAAGCATTACATCTTCCACCATACCAACCAACCAGGTGTGCGCGCTACACACGCTGTTCGTTTAACCACGCACGGCGCTCGCCAGCCTCTCGACGTTTACATTGTTTCAATCCCTCATCACGGCTGTGACGTTTGCCTCCCGCCGATCGGAGGGTCGACTGGAGGTGAGAGGCGGGAAGTCAAGGCACTCCGCCGAACTGGATCCTCCGCTTTCCTTCACCTCTCTATTGTGAAGCCGCGAGGCAGAGGGGGGTGCGCATTGGTGCCCGCACACAACGCGCACACGTGTGTCTTGCGCGCGTGGCGCGCCGTGCGTCTTGGTGAATGAACCGAAAGAAATGTCGACCGCCGCCGCGGCCCAAAGCGACCGGGGCGACGTTCGGCGCCGTCGCGGTGGGCACTGGATCACCTCGGGGCTCCTGCCGTCGCGGAGATCGATTGGCGATGTATCTAAGTGGACCATCGATCTCCAATGCCAGCAGTTCGGAACGCGTTGTTGCCTTCGCACGCCGGCGAGCGCTGTCGGCCACTGGGCCGGCCTTGCCTGACCGAGCCCCCGCGACCAATTTCGGTGTCGCCTGTCTGTCGCGCCGCGAAATGCCTCGGAGCCCTCGCCTCTTCGTCGCCTCTTTGTCCTCTACGAGCCGGCCACCTGGACTGATGAGACGAGCCAGTCAATGAAGCCGCGGTTGCTGCTGCGATCACCACTGAAATGAATGAATGAATGAATGAATGAATGAATGAATGAATGAATCTTACGATCAACGCTTTTACTTGTACCTAATCACCATCGTCAGTCCATTTAAATCTACCGCGCGACCGATGGCCTGTCGTATATAGTGATCTCCGATTGCTCCTGTCCTGCGTCAGGCGAGCCCGTCATGCGTCTGCAAAATTGCCTAATCTAATCGACCCGTCTAATCATCTACCACACACCGGCTGTACGTATTCCTCTCGAATTGATAATGAACGCTTGTGTTGGATTAGATTGAATTGGATTTCCTTCTACTATGGCGCACGTACCCACCGCGGGGGATTGGCCAAGATTTGGATGGCATTAGGAAGATGCTGTTAATGCTAACATTCGTAAAATTGTCGTGAAGAAATGAATAAAAATAACGTATGAACAACTTAAGAGAATCGCCCTGAAACAGCTATGAATTCCTCCACGGCTGAGCAAACATCTCTGTGGAGGTTTCCCAGAGAGAAGAGTCTTGTCTTGTCTCCCAAACACTGGCCCATAACCACTATGGGAGAATGGCCAGGAAGCAGGCGGTTTCCAATATGTTTAGAATTGAAACAAAACTAATTTTGAATTAGTAGCGCATGGTAGTAAAGAAGTTAGATACAAAAATTAAGAATATATATATATATATATATATATATATATATATATATATATATATATATATATATATATATATATATATATATATATATAATGTTAATGTTGAGAGAATAATTTCACATAAAGAAGAGTGTTGTCTTATGTCGTCGATCACCTTCGTCTTTCCCTTCGACGCGCCGTTATAGTTCTAATCACGTGTTTCTCTTCTTTCCATTCCTTTACCCCCATTTTTGTTACTCTCATCATGAATCGAGTATCTGTTCTACGAACCAGATGGCCTGTCTGATTCCACTTTAATTGGGCTATCACTTACCCTCGTTTGCTCTGTAATCCATACAGTCATATTTCTCTCTCCTCAGGTCACGCTAAGTTTTCGCATTCTTAAGAGGACCACGGAGTTGCTCCGGCGAGAATTACAACCAATCAGCGCCAATCATCGCGCGTGGGTACCTGCCGCAAGTTAAATGCAGCGACAATAACAAGCAACGCCTCCAAAGAGAGGGTATAATGCGTGCTGAAGTCGCGAATGTGCTTCGTAACGATTGTATCGATGTATTGATTGCCATTCGATTTGACTTTGGAAGGCCGAACGGATCGTGCAGCTCTACTTGCAAACGTCATGCACCGACTGTCCGCAAGCTTCATCGCAGGTCATATTATATATACGCATATACAATCGATACGTTCCCGATACGTTCCAATATCATTGTGCCTTATGAGACTACCTGCGCTTTCGATTTTGTATTTAGGTCGCTCAGGATAGCACCTCACGTACGAAGAGCAGGAAAAAAGCACCGCGGGAGAATTTTCACACGCTGATCTGTCGTTGCCCGCTCTTGTGAAGAGCTCCATCGCTATTCTGTACGGTTGCTGTGTAGCGCCTTTAATTAATGCCGTCCACATGTCCCATAGTATCCTCATTACCAGGGACCTTGACCGAGAAAACGTGCCCGGGAGGCTTTCTTGTATAAGTCGTACAAATTCAGTCATGCGCGAACTCAAATTCTTCAGCACAACGGCTTCCCCTCTGTGGCTCCATTGTGTCATTCGGAGTTTGCACCGAAGAAATGTAGAAGATTCCCTGAGATTTGTTATGCGTGAACCGATGGCGGGATGGTCGCGTCTACATGGGTGCGTCTCAAAGCCTGCAGGCCCGATGTGTCAATAAAAACGTTAGGCGCAAAATAATAATAATAGCAGTAAAATAAAATGTCGCCGAGTCATTCCCATAAGCTACTAATTGAAGAGGCGGGAAGGTCCCTATATATCTCTCGCATTACTCCCACGCATGCCTTGTTGCGACGCCGTAGGCCGGGCAAAGTCAAGGGCTTTTCGTGCACCGGACACTTTCGTTATTAACCTGGAAATTTAACATTCGCTGGTCCAGTTACTCCTCGAGGGAGAGCTGCATTATAACGATCCGCCTGTTCGTTAAGTCTCGTTACAGCGAAACGCGCGTACAGCAGCCGTGTCCGTTTTTGCCTCGACAAGCGTAGTTTGGTGTCTTGCTACTTGTTTCTTTATCAACCGCGCGGTCTTCTTTTATAGTCGTCCGTGCCGCTTAGCTCGGCAACAAGCACGGTGGCGTCAACAAAAATGCCGCGAGGCTAGGTTTCGTCCGCTTTCCGGAGTCAACCCCGCGCGCGCGGCGTCTCGACTCCGGGTGCGATGACCAGGGAAGAGGAAAGCAAAACACAGGAATAAATAAAAGACGCCGAGTCCGCAACCGGGCCCCTCCTCCTCCTGCTATCGTTCGCTCCCAGGCGTGCAGGCGCCGGCGGCGCCTGTTCGACAGGAACGCTGAGCCTGAGATACGGTCTATTTGGTTTTTTTTTGTTTTTTTTCTACATACCGCACATACTTAGAGGTATTTCCGCTAGAGGTCTCCCGCGCCGTCTACACGGCGCCACCCGCTGGTGAGCGAAGAAGATAGGGTTGCGAGGCTTGCGCTGGTTAATCGGCGACGACCCCCGGGCGGGACGTGTTGTGGTCGTGGCACGCCCTTGGGTAACCGCGGGGGTGCGCTCGCTACTTTTAGACGCGCGCCCTGGGCTGCCGCCTGGGCGGCGCGACTCGAACCAGCGCGCCTGTCGCGGTGGTCGCGTTAAAATGGACGACGACGACGCGGAGTTATAATCTGACGCGTGCGTCCGCGGCTGGCGCGTCTCCGCGGTGGCGTCTCGCTGGCAGTCGTTCAAGCAGCTGACGCCGCGAGCACGTGCTTCGTATTGCGAGCTTCACTTTCTCGCGCGCGTTGCACGCCGACGCACGAGCGGTGCCTGCGCGGTTCGCTCGCATGTCCGGATGTTCGGAGTCTGGTGGCGGCGACGGCTTTCGTCCGGTCCGCGATGGAAAGCGTGTATCCGCTTTTCTTACCGAGCGGTGCCGGATTCGGCCGGCGTGTACATTGAGCGCGTCAGGTGCACGTACGTGGGGTGCGGCCCGCGCGCGGCACGACATTCTATACGCCTCCAAGACACGACGGCAAAGTACGTGTTTCCGGCTCCCGTAACCGCTTCCGGCGCGTGCAGCCGGCAAAAGCGTAGCCTTCGAGATACGCTTCCGTTAACTCCGAGGGGAGGCGCTCACTGGGGGCGCTGAATTTGCGCGCACCTTTACACACGTGACGTCAAGTATACGCCATTTTATCATCCTATTCACAGCTTCGCTGTGCCTGAGTGCACTAACCGTGCTGATGAGCAGATCGAGATAAAGATAAACCTTTTCACCATACTTACTGCACATCAATATGGCGCTCTCGATGACGTTAGCGCAGACTCTCCCTCCGCGTCCGCAGCAGTGGAAGGAAACCAGGAAGCGGAGTGACTTGCGTCGATACATGGCTCCGATTTCCGCCTCGCTAAGTCGATCCTGGGTGTGTGTCGCGGGCTACGTTTGCGTCGGATGGGAACGGGACGACGGCAGAGACGTCTCTCCAGCGAGGGTTAACTGAACGCCACCGCAATCCTCGCGCTGTAGTGTCGTGATCCCGCGTGATCACCCGCTTGACTGCACCTGAAGGTAGTAGTAGCGTCTGTTGAAATGCATGTTTAGTACGGTAAAACAACAACGATAACAAATAAATAAATGAATAAATGTTACGTGCCGAGGGACAGCCGCAAGGTCTGAGTGCCTACGCACGCTTACATATAAAGAAAGAATAGTCATGAATAAAAAACCTTGCCTTTCTAATATGATGGTACTTGGTATAACATGGAAATGTATATATATATATATATATATATATTCCATTCGGGAAAAAATTAACAAGAAACTTCGTTCTGAAGAACTTCATTGGCACTTTTTGCTGATAATCTCCGGTCTTATTATTCTCAAAATCTTCGTTCAGTGGTTCCAAGAAAGGAGTAATAAAAGGATCCAAGATCATGGTATACGAGTGAGGGTATATACGTGTATCTTTATACGATATATATATTCATTACAGTTTAACACTTTCTTCGGTAAGGACTCATATTCCACGATATTATGCAACGAGTTCTCGCTAAATGTATTTACGTACCTAAAGCCGAACTGCTGCTCTTCGTCAACGCAGTGAAAGGCAGCACTTGATCGCCCTGTTTGCTACGGGGTATCTAAGCCTACCGGTGGCGCCACACAATCGTTGCACAAGCCACGCTGCCGCGCGACCAACCAACGTCACAGGGAGATACACACGCGCGTATATGTAACACACAGCCGAGGAAGTGCCGAATGGTTCGCTGGACGCGTGCCCGCAATTAAGGACCTCCTGCGTGCTCTGATCACCCAGCGCCGCTACGCACAGAGCAACCTGTTGAACTTTGTCCTACGTTTACACCCTCCGCATGTAGGTCACTCTAAACTGGGCACACCGTTTCACACCGGCTGCAACCGCACGCACTTCCTATACTTGATGGTCTGGCCATTTTCTTTTCCTTCGTGTTCGCTTTCAGTACCCTTTTTCATTTTTTTTTTTCAAGCGAGAGCCATTTGTGCGGCGCTTTCTCTTGATCTCTCTCTCTCTCTCTCTCGCTCTGTCTTTCATAAGAGCCGTCCCTCTTACATCACGCGCTGACGCCGGCACCGCTCGACGGAGTGATCCATTTCGCCACGATGCAGCTCGGGCCTTTTTATAAATTCTGTTTTGTCTCCGTCTCTGTGATTTTGTTTGTTCACCGTCGAAGCGAAAACGAGGAGGCGCCACGAAGCAGTACGCGAAGACGCGTGATTAAGTGGCGAAAACTGGGATCCCCTCCAGAAACCGGGGGGGTCCTGGAAATAGCCGCCCTGCGCGCCGCTCCGGGCTCCAGTGAGGCGCGGCTGCGTTTCTCTCTCTCTCTCTCTCTCTCTCCTTGCGGAACTCTCTGCATCTCTTCCATCCCCATCCACTCGAGCGTGCCACCTCCGAGAAGTATACGCGTGAAATCCGCGCAACTCGTGCTGCCTGCTCTGTTAGGCGACCTTGGGATTGTTTTCTGGGCAGGGCGAAGGAGACGGCATGCCGTTTCGCAAGAACCTTGTTACGTCTTGTAGATCGCAAATTAGCTCGGAGAGGGGGCGGAAGGGGCAAGGGACCGCACTAACAATAGTTGTTGTCGAGCTTGAGTAACCACAAAGCGCGCGGCGTATGTTGCGCGTGCCTTCCACCGTTTTTCGCTATACCGTTATACGCATTCATTTCTATGGCGAGCGCTGTTGTGTGTCCGCGCGCGGACACTGTGTACCGCTTTCTGTCTGGTCTTCCTCCTTCCCCTCCTCCAGTGTAGGGTAGCAAACCAGCTACCCTACACAGGGTACAAACCCTGGTTGTACCTCACTGCCTATCCTCCTTCTTTCGTTGTCTTTTTATACACGTTCGGGGTGACAAACTTCTCATTTCTGCCCATCAGTAGGTTGAAAGAAAAACAAACAAACAAAACACTCCCAGTATTGTTGTCAACGGCACGTCTAGCAAAACACGGCTTTACTGCTATCTTTTGCCGAAAAAAAAAAATGCCTCTAGTAGTCGGTGTATGGAAGCCATTTTCCACGGGCCAATACGCCTTGTTGCGCAGCTCAATGCGCTCTTCGTCAAAACGGCGCGTTGAATTCTGTTAGCAGTCCGCCCAATAACGCTGACGCACAGCGGCGGCCACATGCGACAGGGGATTATTTAAAGGGAGAAAGACGTCACACTGGAAGCACGCTTCAGAGGTAAACAAAAGAAAAGGGGGCGTCGTCCTTGCCCTGGATGATGCGCTTTCACTTTTTACATTCACTTCACCACTGCTGTACATATTAAAGACACTATGAAGGTAAATTAGGTCGAGCTAGATTCAAAGGTTAGGCTTCTGTAATAACGAATTCGTCATTCGTAGCGAGAACGGAGCGTTTAATTGTGAGCGAGGAAATTACGAAAGCGGAAAATCTGGGAGGTGCCATCAGCTGTTCTGAACTGTGGTATCGCTCGCGTGAATGTCCGCGCTAGCTTATTCACAAATAGCCGCATAGAAAGGGGTCACGTGGAGATTACGTCGACTCGTCCGTTGTGGCGCGGGCGGTTCAAATTGAGGAGCAGCAGCAGGACTTTCGGCGGCAATTTTCTATGATACTAAGTGTTCTTTCTATATTAGTACGCAGAAGCCGATTACACATCTCCAATCATCTATCGATCCAACTCGACTTAATATTTTCCTTTATAGGTTCCTTTAAGGCTCCACATATACCGCAGGGTCTGCCGGTGCAGCACTAAGCTATAAGCTGTTGTCACACTCTTCCTCACGTTACCAAAAATAAGTAATGAATATGAAGTAGTATATAATTGAGTGTTTATTCTTAAATATATTCGAGAAAGGAAACTACCGCTCACCGTACTGTAGCATGTCTATAGCTTCATCTGCTTACGCCCAGACAGTTGTCAGCCGTTGAGGCAGGTTTTAGAGGGAGGAGAGGGAAGAGAGAGAGATAGAGGAGTATAGACTACGAAGAAAACTGCAACAGTGGCGCTGTAAACACCGACTCCCACGCCGCGTCTCGCGGATTTACCACGTCCTAGGGAGTCTTTAAAACGGTTGTGGCGGCAGCGGCTTTGCGCCTCGCTTGCTGTTCTTTTGGATCTGCCCCCGCCGTCAGCACTTAACGACACGATCTTATCGAACAGGAGGAACGCGGCCATCGCTTTGCTGTATAGGCGGTCGGGAACGCGGCGCGGTAGGCGCGTGTTTCAAGAATAGAACGACACAGGGAGATCGGCGCGTTGTTACAAACACCGCGGCCGCAGTGATCTTCCTTCTCGATTCCTTTTTTTTTTGCGAGATCACGCACATCCCGTAGCGGCGCCAGAGAACGCATGCGCGTCTTCTGTGGGTGGACTGGCGAATACGCGGCGGCGGCCGAAAGCGATATTGCGCAGAAGTGTCCGTGGAATTCGCGATCGCCTATAAAGATATCGCGCGTCGAAAATGCGGAGGACGCGGCACGAAAGTCCGATATGACGCTCGTAACCCAGGGAGAACAGGTTACAGATTACGCGCAGCGTATATAAGTATATAAACATATCGTACGCCAATCCTCCGGCGCTGCTTACCGTCCTCTAATATTAAGCAGAAGTTCGACAAACAAAAAAAGAAAAGTGGGGGAAGGGGCAGCGGTGGAGGGTGTTGGGAAGGGTGCGTACACCCCAACCGCCCGCAAACCGCGTGCTGGGTTACACACGTGGCTATCTGGGCGGAAACTTCCTCTGGCGAGTATTGAGTACTTAACCTCGAAAGGTGCATGACGGCGTTCCTTTGTTGGTGCGTTAAGTGAGCCTTTCTTCTCGCAACGAGCAGAGGCGGCTGCAGGGCTGTTGACTGTACCGCGAGGCCGAGAGAGGAGCACGCGTCGTCTGCTGCAAACTGGTTAGCGTTTTAGGCGAGGCCTAACGACGCAAACGGCAGATAATGACCCGTTTTCCACAGGCGTGGAGTTCTTCCGGCTTTTTTCTTTTTTTTTTTTTTCTCGCGATACCGCTACTCCTTCGGCAGCGACCGCGAGATAACGCGTCCGCGCAATGCCGACACGTGTGCATTATGGGAAATGCGCGCCGCGTATAGCCTTGCCTCTTCCGTGAAATGCTATAAGCAGGCGGGTGCGAAGCTCAGCATCTCGCGCTTCACCGGAAAATGATTTACACCCTTAAAAGTGAAAGAGGGTGTCAATCTGTCTATAACTCGCAACCTTACACCCTTTGGATGAAAGGTTGTGAATTACGGATAGATTTACACCATTTTCCCCCTATAAGGGCGTAAATTTTTGCAGTGTATATCGCTTCGAAAACTGCTTGTGCAACTCCTGCGTAGAAGAATTATATCGTCGCTCTATTATGGGCCCAAAGGAAGAATCGATGCGAAAGATAATAAAGAAACTAAACGGCCGACAACACTACAAAAAATGAACATTGAAGCTACATTTAACAGAGTGTAAAGTCATGCTAGATCAGGATAACGTCAAAGAAACCTTCGCAATTAAGAAAGGGCGTTGAAAAGAAGGATGGGCGGCTGCAGCAGGAATATATTGTAATTATAACGCCAACTTCGCGTGACGCACAGGCAGATTTTCCTAGCTGAATAATTGTCGATGTTATAGTTGATTGTTCGTTAACAAACGTTGCTACAGAGCGCTCGAAGGTACGTGACGCAACACAAATCTGTCGCTCTTGGAGGACTTTCTTTTCGCTCGCCGAAACAACCGAGCGCTGTAAAGAAACCTGCGGCGTCCCGTTGACGTCATCCGTACCTTTGTTTCGCCCCCCCCCCCCCCTCCCCCCGCCCCCAAACACAAAGGACAAGAAAGAAAGATGAGCTAAAAATTGCCGCCACGGAAAACGCGTCTTCGTCGACGCATTTGTGCCAGAAGTGGAGCATAATTGTTCATGGTAGTAAGGGCCCATATTCTTAAAGAGTGTCCTATATATAGCTGTGGAAGTGTTCGGAAATGTAGATGTCAACCAATTGTTTCGTTGCGCATATATGCAGCTGACCAATGGCAAGCAGCACTTACGAACGATCGAAAAGCTTTGTGCATTCCGCCCAAGATTCCTTAATGCACGCTCTAGTTGAACGTATAGCTCCGCAAGTCGTTGTCGTCGGCGCTGTTGTGTCCATACACATAAACAACATCACGGTGATATGGCAGTTAAGTGGTGGTATATACGTCAAGCCAGAAATAGCTGCTGCCATCTTTAAATATTTCGTTTCTCGCGCACGGGACGGGCAAAAAAAAATATTAATGAAGGATATGTTGAGGTACCGCGTATTCGCTCTATAACAAACGGAATGGAAAGTGTTTATAGTGTGAAGTGACGGCTGTCGATGAGCATTATACGAATACATGAACGCACTTGAAAGCGTTACGTGAACAGTGTTTCCAGGACTGTTCTTGGAGCAGCAGCACGGCGCGTGATTCACGTCAGGAACAGGGCGGTGCACAGTGCGGGTGTTCGACAGTGCAAACGGAAGAGAACACGCTCCTTTCACGATGCACATACAGTGAGCCGCAGGCGCGTATAAACGTCCTGCGGTGTTGCTAAACAACGGCGTCTTGTGCCGCTTGACCCATATTCCCCGCGCACTTCGCCTGTACCATCAAAATGAACAAAGGATCTGTCTTCTACGAGCGGTGGAAAAAGAAAAAGGAGCGGCGGTGGTTAAGGAGTAGACAGTCCCGGCTCGCAGCCTTGCATCACGACCTTTACGGCCTTTCCGCGTTTATTTATACGCGCAAACACAGGTGCGCGTGACTGTACATGTGCATGTGTACCGCTGCGCAGCTACGAATACTTTGGCATTGTTCACCTTCCATCTCGGTTAAGCGGCGAGATAGACGTGCATATAGCGAGGCGCGGGGAAACTATGGACGACATAAGCAGCGAGCGGCCTTCATCTGAGCCGACCATCTGTGGCGACCGAGAATCGCAGCTGCTGGGTTCGCTGTTCGATTGAGCAATGCCGGGTAGATGCCGCAGCTGCGGCCGGCACGAGCATTGTTATCTCGCGCTCGCGGGTTTAAAAAAAAAAAAGGAAACTCGGCCTTTTTTCTTGCCGCGGTTCGATCTCCACTTCTTATCCTATATACGGCACGGCACTTTTTTCTGTAGGCGCGGCAGCTGCAGCTTCGCTGCGACGATGTGTGCCGTGATTTTCGTTCCTTAACAGGAAACTATACGCAAGTATAGCGCACTACATATGCATATGACCCGATGCCTCACAAAAAAATTCAAAGTGTTTTGGAATGATCTCGTATTCTTCTTTTTTTTTTTCTTCCCCCAAGATGAGGCACGTGCCAACAGCGGAAAAATAAGCCCCACATGTAGAGGTATGGGTAGAAAAAAAATAAAAATGACCGAGCGAGACTTGCAAAAAATTCTGCAATTTCGCCCGCAGACCTGTTTCCGTTCCCTTTGATTACCCCTACCTCCTTCCTTTTTTGCTCTTCCGAGCTGCGCTACAAGCCTAAAACTCAAAGATGAAGCCGCGGTAGCTCTGTGGCTATAGTGTGAGTGGTATCGGTGCGGCTTTCTATAGGACGATCAAGGTTCAGTTTATTGCACCAGTTTCATTGTTCGCGGCGCGAAAAAGCCAGGTTTCTGGCGATACGTGGGCGTACACTTACTCCGCATTTCGTGCTCTCCGAGATCACAGCCAAATCGTCGAGTTGGACGTACTTTTGTCTCGCCGAAGTGGTAACTACACGCATCCGTATTTTTACGCGGTCCTCGCTGGTCCGTGTATACGCGCCCCTGTCATGAGCAGCATCTGGCCTCTTGAGGAAACCGCGAAGGTGCATCTCCAAATAATTAGTTGCCGTCTACGCGCTCCGTTTGCCTTGCGTGGCCTCCTCAAACGGTGACGGCAACTCTAGAACTCTATTACGCCAGCTGGTTGTCATGTTTTGTTCCTCTCTTTTTTAAGTGACGCTGCAAATTTTTTCCGAAATCAGAGGTTCTCTAAATTAGGCTTTTCTTAGTGTGTCTTACTCAATACTCCTACCTATGATGAGCTGACTACAGATGCACATGTCGAGTCTAAAGAAAACAAAACTTAACGAGGTGTTCGGTAATGTCTGTATGCGTATAAAAAAAGAGCGAAATTCGCTTGACGTACCACTGCACAGCACACTACAAGAACATGTTACTGTGGGGTAATCGGGGTGACCCCCCCTTATAGTTAAATATTAATACAAACCAATGATCAGCGTTTAGGATTCCAGTGAAGGTCAAATGAACTCCGCATAACGTAATTTGCTTGGACGCTAAGATTTCGCGTCGGGAGACCTGAAATACAAAGCTATAAAATTGTTGTCGGAAGAGCTTCTTCTGAGTTGTTTCTTTTTCTTCTTTCTCATTTAATTTCGAACTTCTCAGTATCGTGGAAAATATCGGAAATTAAAGTCCGCCTTCCATGCTCGACCGGACCGCGATCTCGTCGATGCGTATTCTAGCGCGTTCGACGCTTTCGCCTGGTTGCATCACATTGGCCGTTGTTAGATATGGCGCCGTTTCCTGAGGCTACTTCGAGTTCCCCAGACCACATCGAATCGCAGCACAGCTAATTGAGGAATGCAGAAGCAGGAAAGCACATTCCAGAGGAGCGCCCAAGCAAACAAGTTGAAGGCCACAAGACAAGTGCAAACAAGTTTGCGGCCCCCAGGTCGTGCGCCGCCGGGATTAGAAGGGGTCCTCGGACAATGGAGCCCAATCGTCACCCTTCTTCGCCTTTGAGGAAGGCATTTGCTACCACAGCGGAGCCGTACCACCGGGAGCAGGTGGGCCCTCGTACAATGGAGCATGAGCGCCCCCCCCCCTTCTCCACCTTAGAAGAAGTGCATTGCAAGTCAGCGAGGCAAGACCGCAGAGAGCCGCCGGGTGTGACACCGCGACACGGGCGCCAACGGTTGGCCGAAAATGGCGTCATCTGAGCGGTCTCTCCCATTGGTCAAACATGACGTGACTTCCAGTGCTCGAAGGGTTTATAAGAAGCATTCCAGAGAGACCAGAGCATTCCCTGATTCCCTGATTCACCTCTCTCGAACGTCTTGCCGCGGGCCGCAGCGTCCGAGTTGCTGCCGGCCCGTAATGACTGTACAACTGTTACTTGAGTCTCACCTCTCTGTATATAATGTAAAATAAAACCTCTCAAGTTTGGTTTTCATCCCGAAGTCCGTCCTTCAACCCCTACATCTGGTGGCAGCTGTGGGATAGTCCGACGAGTCCTACATCTGCTTGACAGCCGTAGGATCGTCCGACGAATCTAATACCGTGCATTTGCAAATGCCAGCTCGAATGACGTGCGCCAGGAATAGCCAGCCTTCGCGATGCTCACAGATGTTGGCATGTGAGGCCGCAATTTCTGATGCGCACTTCACGTATGCTTGCGTTTCCGTTTGAAACGCTTTCTTTCCGTATTTTCTTCTTTCTTTTTTCCCCTTTTTTTTCCGAGCCAAGTGCCATTCTTCTCTCTTTCTTGTCATGCGCATGTGGTCGGCCAAAGAATTGGCATGCTTTGGTTGATATAGCTTCAGTTTTCGCCTCGTAAAGCCTGAACTGTTTAGTACCAGCCCTAAATTATGCTTTTCCTGCACCGTTTAGTGAGCAGCATAGTGGGTGTTTCTAGTTGGAAAAGAGGAGAGGGAATATATTGAAGTGATGACCCTATAGACCTTTTGGGAGAAGTGGGAAGAGGGGAGGAGCTTCAAGTGCCATTTACGGCTTTAACGTGTACACGGCACCTCGGTGGCAAAGAAAGAAAGAAAGAAAGAAAGAAAGAAAGAAAGAAAGAAAGAAAGAAAGAAAGAAAGAAAGAAAGAAAGAAAGAAAGAAGTGGCCGTCTAGCTCTCTCTCCGGCGCACATGACGCTCCACTATAGGTTCTAAAGCGGTTCCAGCAATTCCGTGAGAACTTGCAAATCCTGTATACATGAATTTTGTCGGGCCCTCTTCACGACATATGTTCGTCGGCTACCATTAAAAAGAGAGCGAGGAGGCCTGCGTGTGTTCGTGTCTATGCGCATGTCTGCGTTCTTGAGCGTGCGCATTTCAGTGTTTCTTTTTCTCTCCCATACATAAGCATGAGCGTGAGCGCGATGTCACTCCGATACTGTTGCTCTGTCTTAGCAGAAGGTGCTAAGTGCTGCTTTTAAGTACGCCAACATCCCTTCTCGCGTCTTCTTTCGCTCGGACGTGCGAATAATTTTAAAGTTGTGCGCGTGTAACATTCTCGGCTTGTATGCAGTCCAGGCCTTCGACACCGACGTCGCCTATACGTGCCACTGAGTTGTTTGTTTCTCAGACTTTCAAGCATGTCGTAACGGTGAACACACACACAAAAAAAAACAAAAAAAAAACAAAGGGACGGAGTTAACGGAATGGCTTGACGTCGTCTGTGTTGAGGGGCTTTAGGGCACAGCTCGATGCCTCTTCCTTCTTCCCCCTCCCCTCCTGGTTCATTCCATGATGTCTTTAGGGGGAGGCTGGGTCGTACATGTTTACTCCCACCCCCAAATAACCACCACCCACAACATCACACACACTTACGTGCGCGTGTTTCCCTCCTCTTCTCTCTCTCTCTGACGTTCAGTTGTCGCTGCCACTGCTTTCTTCATCATCATCGGTCTATTTTTATGTCCACTGGAAGGCTGAGGCCTCTCCCTACGATCTCCAATTACCCCTGTCTTGCGCTAGCTGATTCCAACTTGCGCGACTCTCTTATCGCTGGTGAAATAAGTTGGCTCCGTGGTGAAAGCTACAGTTAAGCATTCGATCATGACATTTTGCTACATTTTTTCTTTTCTTTTTTTCTATGTGTCCTTCGTGCTCCTATTCACACACACACACATCGAGAGAGAGAGAGAGAGAGAGAGAGGTAATCATTTCGTTTAGAAATGTAAAATGGTTATTTTAGGTATGTGTCCTTCTAGTTTCCAACTTTATTGTTGATTATCTGAAGCAAACAGCTTTGACCCTAATTTTCTTCGCAAAGACAGTCGCTCCTAGCTCAAATATTGCTTCAACGTGGTTATTCTCTCCGTTCTCCTATATTATTAGCGAATAAGGCGACCAGCTTATATGGCAAAAAGGACTTACGAGCCAAAAGTATTGTGGATATTGCCCCGGATTAGTCTTGTTTTCGGCAACGCGGCAGTCATGGCGGCTGTAATTTTGTCTTCTTTTTTTGTTTTTCTTTTTTTGCGGTTACTGCCACCGCTCTGCGTTAATGCAGACAACTTGCATGACGTCAAGCACCTCCGAGTATAATTAACATCAGCGTCACCGCGTGCGCTCTGCCCGGGAGAAACGCGCCGTGTCGTTACGAAAGGCACCCCCGCTGACGGCTATTTTGCGTATTTAGTGCATACAAAAGAACTAGTTCTTTAGCGTACCTTCTGAAATGTCGACAGATGACAAATACATCGCACTTTCGTTGTCTTTTCTTTTTTGTCTTCGTGTTGTACAACTTAGCCAGGATGAAACTCAATTTAGCATTGCTTCCAGGAAAATGAACCAGCGGCATTCATAATCTGTGCATGCGTAGAAATGAAGTTCATTCGCTTCTTTGTGTCACGACTGCGTTGTTATTCTTGATATACGGTTCATCTCGGGCGTGCACCGTCTACATAAAACGGTTTGTTCGAGTGTCTTCCAATTAGTCGGTAGTTCCGTAGAATATCGTTTGTCAATGGGGACGTCGTACTGAAGCAACGTGAAGCAAACACTCTCCGAAATAAAGGAAGCCAAATAAAAACAAAAACTGTTATTTTTTACTGATTTTGGCGGCCGTGTTTGTCTCACCTTGCTTTGGTGGTCTTCCATTGTGTTCGTGCGGCTGCATGCTGCAGCCCTTCTGCCCGTCCTGCTCGTCAGCTTTCTGCAACGCGCTATGCCGGTGCTGGCTGCTCGCCTAGTCACATGATCATACTTAGATTTAGCGCTTGAGAAGCGCGCCAGCGTGCGGAGTGTTTTTGTATGTTTTTTCTCCCTCCCTCCTGTGAATTTCTTAACTGTGTACGCAGTGCTGCTTTAATAGCAGTGAGGTTGAGATAGCCAGCGCTAAAGTCGCATACTTTCCTCGTATTGCTTCATTTGATGAACAACAATAGGTGTACTTCCAATCTCACAGGAAAGTCACACCTTTTTGTCAAACGCTGTCTTTTCAACAGAAGCCTGCTCATCGCTCTTCTCTGGACGCTTTACTTTGTAATATAGCAGACTCACATACGCGGTTGCCAATGGCCAATAGCTGACGTCAGTCGAGGAGGTTGTTTGCATCTGAGCGCTTCTTCTAACTGTTATTGTGTATACGTATTGACGCAGTTTAATAAGCAGGCTGAAGTAAGCGGAAATCTGCTTTCGAATTTCGATAAGAATGACGTTGTTCCGGAAGAAGCTGACTATCGTCTGCTCACGCTCGACCGCGGCCGCCCACGTGGGAATTAAACTTGGGCCAACCTGCTCATCCGTATCATAGCCGTCTGGTCTTGCTAATGCCGACTAGTTTTGAACATTCGGCTAGCCTCGAACCAAGCGAAACTTAAGGTGAGCCACGTTTGTCAGCGCGCGCTCACACCTGGCCGCTCCTGGTTAGACACTTTGGTAGACTTCGCTTCGCGTTGATCTATTGATAACACATCAAAACACGCAAGTTAGATGTCCCTACCATCCGTCGGTCGCTACTATCCGTTAGGTCACTACTATACTATCCGCAACTATCATAGATGTCGCTACCATCCGTTAGATGTCGCTACTATCAGACGACAAAGCCTGTTCGCACCACGCAGCACGGCCAGACTGGAGCTTACGAGCGCGAGCGTGCACTCAGACCTGTCGTGCGGAAAGCAAATGCTGCGCATGCGTGCTACCATTGCACGTAGCTGCCGTCTGGAACGTAGCGTAGATACCGCGGCCACCGCGGGGTGCCGCGACGATCGAGTCCACTGGCTGAGTGCACTGCGGCCATGACTGCGGCTCACCGAGGACAACCGCGTAGGCGCCAAAATTGGACGTAATGGCGCCTACTCGAACATGCAAAATCAAATTTGAGCTGCGCACCACAGTGACGTTCAGCAGGCGGAGCGCTGTGGGTACGCCCCGCATAGAGTTACTGTATATGCTACCAAAGGTACTTTGGTATATACAGTAACTCTATCCCCGCACCGCCATGGCCTTCGCAGTGCATTGGAGCAGAAGCGGGAGCATCGCGAGAAGCATCATACGCAACCTTTACTTGCCAGTAACTCCGCTTCTGGTGAACGCATTGTAGTACTTTTAAGTGCGACAAAGTAATTCAGAAACAGTCTATTCTAACTTCAAATCCATTTCTCGACTTCGATAGAAAGTCGTCCAGGGCCCCATTAATGTCGTATATAGGCAACGGAAGAATCCTGAAGAATTTAATAAACAATTACAGTTGTTTACAAACTCGTGAACAGAAAAGGGTCGTACTAATATATGCATCGTGACAATGTAACAATATAACCTGTACAGGTCATTAATAACTCTAATAAAGGAAGCTTGCGCTCTGAGTGTCGCTTGCCCAACACGTATACGCGACACAAACTTCGACGCAATGAGGCGTGCATCATCCGCTGCCTTCGCTTCATCTCAAAAAAAGAAAAGAAAAGAAAAACGCAACCGCGGATGCCATCGTCATAGGTCACGGATCTCTTTAAGGGCCCCCGCGGTCGGCCCCAGCTCGTCGCGCCTCTCTCTGGCCACATTTTTAGAAAGCGCGGCCAACCCGGGCCCCGCGGGTCGTCTTCTTCGTGTCGTCAGTGCACCCGCACCCCGTCGAAAGCGCAACAGCGAAAACAGGAACACGCTTTGTAGAAAACAGGAACAGAAAACAGATCGCTGACAGGCAAGCGAGTTAGTCACCCGCACTGCCAGTCGCGGGTGTGAAGACCGAGCTCTGCGTTTCCAACTTTGTTTTCTCCCCAGCAGGGGGGCGAGGGAACGATAGTAAAATTTCCAATTTAACTGAACCACTCACTCAGCATGAGTCGAGTGATAACGCGAGAGAATCATGCGAAGCAATTAAGAAAGGCAGCGCACCTTGCGTTCCCATCTGTCATATATACCGGAGGATAAAATGTAATTCCGTGCAGACGTTATCGGTGCCGAGGACGAGGTTGCGACGCCACCGTGTCGCGTGCGAAGAACGCAAACAAAATCTGGCACGCGGTTTTGGCTGGATGTCACGCTGTTTGCTTGAGCTCGCAAACTCAGCAAGCGTGGTGTATGCTCTTGCGGACATAGCTGCTTTGCGCGTCCCCTCCGTTCTCTCTGCGAGTTCGGCGACACCAACGTTCCTATACGCGCACCGAAACGCACATCCTCCGGGCGCAGTACTCGATTATACATCTCTAACGTCCTTCTATAGTGACACTCGTGACGTGTCGAATTGTTTTGCGACATTTGTCCATATACAAAATCCTGAAACGTCATTGTGGGCTGGGGTCGAAGTTGCGTGCTATAAATTCGAGTTCACGCGACAAATCGAATGAATTTCCTAATTAGTGGTCAAGCCATTGCATTCCGCGTGAGTGTAGTTCATTGTGTCTCCGTGACCTACACTCGATTTGCGTGATCGCAGCGCTCAGTTCCGACTGTTAAAGGTTGACTGCGTCGTTTAATATTATGCAGGCGGCGCGAGAGGGACACACGTACGACACCAAACGTACTGAGAAAAATACGCGTCGTTCTGAAGCACGCATAATCACGTGGTTATCCTGCGATGGGTCCCTCCTCCTCCCTACCTATGTCCGTTCTGCAAGCCTTGAGAAGATAGCAATGATGACAGACGTGCTAGTCATATTTGCACAGCAGCGTTCGCAAAACCAGTTTGTCATGGTGTTTGCCACTGTGAACCAATTTTCACCCATGCTCTCTGTCTGTCACTCACACCCTTACACACTTTGCGAGTGTAAAGGTGTGAGTCAGAGACCAAGTTGCACCCTTAAGGACCCTTAAAGGCGTAAATTGGTTTACAGAGTAACATCAGGATTGGCTCCAGCTCCTGCCCTTATTACGAACAGCTCCATCGTGAGAACTTGAAAAAAGTACGAGACTGCGTCATTTGGCCGTGTCCGGTGTGGTCGCAGGAGCTGTACGAGTGACCCCTAAAAAAAAAAAGCAAGACAAAAATAGAGAAGAAGCAAGCAGACTACATAAAGAAGTTGACCGACTAAATTGTCGGAAAGCTCAGGGGCAAATCCATGCCGGCTGCGCATTGATCCGTCACCTCGCGTATATACACGTCTTTCGGGGACTACTATAGCGGCCCGTCGGCAATGCGACCTTCCCTCCGAAACGGAATTAAAGGCTCGCACTAGCAGTCGCGCGTTGTTTCGACTTTCGGCGGCGGCGAAACGCGACACTGTAGAGAGCGCGTATGGCTTATAGAGGACCAAGGTGAGCGGAGGACCTTTTTTTTTTTTTCCGCTGCCTGCAGTGTCACCTTCGGTGGCCTTCGGCCGGTCACCTGACGCCAGCAGGTCGTTTCTCTCTTTCTTCCTCGCTTTTTCTTTTGTTTTCGGTTTCAGGGTGCGAAATAAAAAAGAAAAGGATAGAAAGAAAATGTAATTTGCGGTAAGCGAAAGGTGCGCGCCGAAGGCATGCCTATTGACGCGCGAAAACTGCAGCGCGTCGTGTACGCAGTGGAAATGACAGAAGTGCGGGTTGAATAAGTTCGTGGGACGCTATCTGGGCGACTGGCGCAAGCTATTCTTGTTGTCACGTCTAGCGCTGCGCTGGAGACCCGTTGAAAATTGCGAATCGTGCATCGTGGCCTCCGAGATTCGTGGCGCGCGCTGTCTGCTTTCAGCACGTGCCGCCCCGTCTCGGAGGCCACGTTTGCTCGTAGCTGGTGTGCGCTCTTTCCCAACCGCGGCGCTCGCGGTTGTAGAGGAAATTGTGCGTAGCGAGACCACGCGTACGACGGAAGACGGCCAGTGAACGCGTTGCTAGGCAACGGTCCTCAGTATTATATTGCGCGCCTGACACTTCGAGAACTGCGCGAAGCTCCACACCGCAGCAACGCTCCACGCGATCATCGGTTGTGGCGAGAACATCCTGACGGCGATCCGACGCGCGTGGCTGCTCTGTCTGTCTGAAAAACATTTATTTAGCAGCGCGTTTTCTCAGTCTCGAGCCTTGGGAGCTCTGAGCCCCGGCCGCGATGCTACGGCTTTGAGAATATGGCGATCGAACCGCCGAGTCGGTAAACGCTGCGCGGTTATCTTTACGTCCAGAAGGTTTACAAATAGCACGACACGTACGCTCTTGGAATAATAATAATAATAATAATAATAATAATAATAATAATAATAATAATAATAATAATAATAATAATAATAATAATAATGAGGAAGACGAAGGAGAAGAAGAAGGTCAGATCTACTATCGTCACTTCTATCGTCACAGGGCTGGTCTGGTGCCCTCCCCTCTGTGCCCAGTCTGTGGAGAAGTTGAAACAATAGATCATTTTTTTCATATTATGCCGCCGTTTTACTTCTTTAAGAAAAAATCTAGAATCAAGATTTACACAGCTTGGTTTGAGCTTTTCAATTATAAATATCCTTTCTCTAGGAGCCTCCTCTCTTGGAAAGTGCCACAGGGATATTTGCTCATCCGTGGAGGATTTTATAAGTGCTACAAAGAGATTGTCTTGAATTCTTGAACATATTATTTTTGTTCATTTCAACCACTTAGCTTTACCAATTTTAGTTTTTAATAAAGATAGCCTGATTTCATCCAAATCTTGGCCAATCCCCCACAGTGGGTGTGCGCCATCGCATAAGGAATACCATACCATACCTATTGAATCGTATGGTCAAGGAACTCTGGAGTGATCGCGGTAACGATGACGATTATACAGCAGTGTAGAGGAGCGCGACACAGGGCGAAGCGCACAGGCGCGACCAACGTGCGAACTGTACAGGCATGGCCGTGGCGCGGTGTCGTCTGGTGGCGCGGCGTGCACGGTGTAGTTTTGCGCTCCCGCGTTGTGTGCCGCGCGAACGGTATAGACGCAACCGGAGCCTATGCGCAGGCGTGCCATGGGCGTGCGACGACTGCGCGGCGACGGTGACGGGCTGCCGCCTCCGATTTCGGTAATTTTCCTCGCGTTGCGATTTCGGTGACGTCGCCCCTCCGCTGTCGCGGCTGCACAGCCGCCCCAGATATAGCACGTTGATTAAGCCGTTCAAGTGAATAAATAGATAAATAAATTTTAAGAAAAAGAAGAAGGAAAAGAAACACCCCTCGCTCTGGTGCACGGTAGAATTATATAACACCTATACCGTGTTCTCTGACGACCGAACATCGCGTGTGCTAAAATCGTATCTCCGACCGCGTTCTTATCTAACGTTCCTTTATTTTTTAAAATATATTTTTTGGTTGAATAGTTTGGCCGCTAACGTAACCTGGGACACCCTATATATAGCGCTTGTTTGCTTGGCCGGCGCGTTCGGGAATCTCATCGCCGCCGTGCTTGCGCTATGTATACCTATATAGGACTATCGCTGATGTAAGCGTGCCCCGGGTTTTTCAGCGTTTGGCGCGCAATAATCGGCGTCTGAGATTTCGCGCTCAAGCTGCGAATAGCAGGATGTTTGTGTCTGAGGACGGCGGGATCCGAACGTGCAGCAACGCTACGAGAGAGTGAGAGAAAAAAAAAAGGAAATGAAAGGGAGAAGACAAAATTAGGAAGGTCTGGCTTAGAGAGACAAAAAGAGTACCTTGCTTGATTTTCTACAATTATCCATAGTTTCTATTATTTCATTTCTTCACGTTAAATTATTTTATCAAAATTCTTAACAACATTTTCATTGCAAGTCTAAATTACAGTTTTATCGTCCCACGCTCCTATATTCAAATCTACTTTCTCTGTACTTCTAACCTTACGGAAAACTGCCTGCTTCTTGGCCAATCCCCCATAGTGGGTACGCGCCACTGTCTGGGACGCAAGACAAGTCAAGACAAGACAAGGTCTGGCTTTCGATTCATAATTTAATACTGCAACGAGGTGCTCACGGGGTACGCGCAGGGTGTTGCAAACGGGCGCGCGCCACATTTCCTTCGTCCGCGCTCGATGGTTTTTCGGTGAAAAACGCGAGAAACGGCGTTTGTCGCAGGCGCTCGTACACAGTGGCCGCGTTTCGCCTCCGTTGTTTCTGACCGTACAGGGCTTTCCGAGATGCGTAACCGTTGCGACTTGTTGCGCTCACATGGCTCAATACTGCTTTGAAAAATGATCACCGTTGCCCGGGTGAACGAATGCAACACAAACCTTAAGGCGCACGCATAATACACACAGAACACTGCAGTCTATTAAGGCAAGTTCTCTGTCGCTATAATAATAAGAAGAAAAGAAGCTGGCCAAACGCACAACAAATAGCGTCGAGTACAGGAAAATAAGGAGTTGGACGCGGCATTTCCTCTCGAGCTTTGACGGACCGCGCTGCGTGTTTCATGGTTTTGTGAGCAAATGCTGTCGCGAAGCCGTGAAAATGCGCTACAAGCAGCCATACCACACCGGGTGCCTGCTGTGCAGAAATGGGGACTCGCGGCCACGGAGAAATGGAAGAAGAAGAAAAAAGAAGGAAAAAAACATCCATGGCAGGAAACTCCGAACACTGTCGATCGATCGCAAGGGAGCAAAATATGTGGGCGCTGCCAGATTGCGTATAGGCCAACTTTTCTTCCGTCTGCGGTTTCTTTTCAGACGAAGACAGTCTTCTTTCTTTCTTTTTCAATGTAAGTAAGCAGGTTGGCCGGGGGAGGAGGGGGGGGGGGGGGGGGAGGGCAAGACTAGGATCGTTGACCCGAATCGTTTCTCCTCTCGGGTGTCCCATGGTTTGTTTATAAACACGGCGTTATTCTTGGAAAGCGCACGTCCTCGTCTCGCCGACGACTGAGAGATTAGGGCAGCCGGGGGGCTTAAGCGCTTTTTCTAGGTGGACAGGGAGAGAGAGAGAGAGAAAAAGAAATGAAAGAATCAAGAGGATGTCTCCGCACGAGCGTATGCAAAGCGGGTTCCTTTCCTTGAACGACATTCCACGTGGAGGCGTTTGAAAAACGATGGAGGGCCTGAAAAGTCTACAACGTGGTATTATTTTTTTCTTACCTCTTCCTTCGCCGCCCCCCCCCCCCCCCCCCCTCCGTTTGCTGGAGACGTCCCGCAGACGGCACGTATACTCTACCCATGCTGCAATCGGTTCGGGGGACTCTGTGTGGCCAAATTGCTGCCGCCGTCGTCGATTCTGCTTTTGGCATCCTTTTCCACGCGTCTCTGGTTCTTGTTCCCGCTTCTTCTTTCTTTCTTCCTTCCTTCCTTTCTTTCTTCCTACGTCTCAAAGCTCAGCTCTCTCTCTCTTCCCAATATCTCACTCTTCTCATCTCCCTTAGGCCGTCTTGGCGCGACTGTCAGAAGTAAATAAAATGAAAAGAAAAAGAAAAAAAAGTGGCGCGATTATCGCCGAACGCGTGCGTCACGACATGGTCGGGAACGCGAGCGGGACGCGTTTAAAATAATTCGGCCGTTGCCTCATCTCGGCTTTAAATATACAAATATGCGCGTCTGGCGAAAGACTGGCCCAAACGCTCCTTCCAATGCGAGATCCGCCTCTGCTCGACATTCCAAAAACGTTCAGTCCTTTTCTTTCTTTCGTTTTTTGTGTGTGTGTGTGTGAGAGTATGTATTTTTGTTTTCATTTCATTTGCAGTTTGCTGAGCCTGCCTTTCTTGCTTGCCAGGTACGCGCTCGAATATTCTTGCTACTTTCATCCGCAGTTAGAAAGGCCCTCCTTTTTACCTTCTCCGCTCGCATCAGTCTTGCGCTGCGTTCGTTTTCTTCTTTTCTTCTTTTCCTTGCGTAATAATTAGAACCGGTCAGTCCTTCGTTTGTTTAGCTTAGTTCTTCTCGGGCCCAGTTAACCACCGAGAAAGTCTCTAGTGAAGCAAGTGCATCCGTTCTTATGCACGATGAGACGAACAATGAGAAAACTCCTAAGCGAATGCGACGTGTGTTTGCTGACGTCATTTCTCCGCCATTGCCAAGCTTGGAGCGCATAGGAAAGACTTGAATGTGAAGGCGGCTTTGTGGATCACAGCTTTCGTTTGTTTCCGCCAAGCATTTGGAGGAGAGAGATAGAGAGCATAGACATGAAGGATAACCACTAATAAATCCGGTTTTCCACCCGCATGGAGAGAATGGGAAGATGGATTTAAAGAGATATGAAAGGAGAAGGGTAGGAGTGTCGGCAAATGAAAATCGTCGCACGTTTTCCTTGGGTCGACGCGCTTCATAATCGAAGTCTATCTAGCGCTCTACACTGTAAAGTAATTTACATCCTTAAAAGTGAATAAGGGTGTAAATCGGTCTGTAACTCGCACCCTTACATACTTTTTGGGTGTATGGTTAGGTGTTTACACAAATATTTACACCCTTATTCAGTTTCAACCGTGTAAATTATTTTACAGTGTACTAGCTGTTTCCAGCGCATCCATTCTTTGTGACCACTGTCAGCTGATGCGCTTGAAAAGTGGAGTAGCGGACTGCAACATTCAAAAGCGCGTGTCTATACATTCCGCGTGCCTCCAGTACTTGTTTGCGTAGTGTAAGAACATTGTAATGTCGCTCACAAATTTGACGGGCAAAGCTACGTGCACAGATGCACGATCAATACTATCGTCGGTCCACCAAAGAAGAACCAACACCAATACGCCAAGGTTCTAAGTTGTGCTAGTTGGCTGCTCAACATGGCGAACGAAGACAACGGTACAACGTGACAACGGGACGCGTGACGCAGGCAGGACACCATAGAATAAAGAAAGGACACTGCGTGTGCGATTGTGGCGCCAACCCGCATGCGTCCCCGCAGACACTTTTTTACCGCGTACTCTCTTCCCGCTTTCGCTGTGCTCGCACGTGCGAACGCGATGGCGTTTTCGGACTGGCGTAAACAGAGAGAAAGAGAAAAAAAAAAAGAAACATAAATAAATAAAAGAGACCGATTCGTACGATTCGCTCGCTGCACCTGTGTCGTTGAATAGAGCGGACACAAAACAATCTGCTCGACTGGCACGCGCTTCTCGTTGCGCCGCGGAATTGTGTGAAGCGGCTTTAGAATTGCGTAAAGTCCCTCGAATTGCGGGCTCGCAGTCGCCACCTGTCGGTCAGCTGCGGAAATCTCGCCCTCGAAGCTTTCGGAACGGACCGCGTGCGCTTTTGATGGACCTGTTTATTGCGCTGTACATTTATAAATTTCCCAGAAATATTTTTTTTTCTGAACGCGTAAAAGTGACAAGTTTCCGGCCACATGGATGATCAACGCGAATTGTTGCATCTCTAAAGTTCAAAATGATCAATTTCAAAACATTCGCAGAGCCGTTTGACGTCGGAAGGACGAACTATAGGCACACGCGGTTCCGTGGACACCATTGCCAGAGTTCCCTCCAGTAATTTTTGTACGAAGCGGGATTCTTTCAAAAAACGGCCTTCGAGATCCGGCAGCACGCAGTGCATCGTGTCGTCAGATCTCGGAGGCTATGCTTTCAGAAATACGTTGCTGATCAGAGGACGATCAGGAACGTCGAAACGCTACAATACTTCGATGTATATGGCATTGCGCGCGTTCCGCCGTATCAGCGAGAGAGAGAGAAAAAGAATGACTCGCTCGACGCCTGCGAGTTTTTATATTCAAATAAGGTAAACGGGATTCACCAGGCGCACTGGCAGGCCTGCGATATAGTATAGGAGAAGACTTCCGGGTAAATATGCTAATCTGCACGCCCGAAGAGAGGTAAGAATAACAACAAGCAAGTAAACAAAGAGATATCACGATCCAACTTTGTGGCGCGGCTTGTTGCATTAGCGAATAAACTCGAAATCTTATCAGTTGGATTGGAAGCGGTTAATTCGCCGGAACGTTCGTGCTCTGTTCGAAATGAAACCAGAGCAGAAAGGCAGGAAATGCAATTTACACGTGGTGGGTGTGGTAGAATAATAAAAAGTGGGTGGAACGAAATAAAAAAATAAAAGGCGGTATTGGGGCGACGTGCGTGCGCTAATCGCGGCGCAGCCAGCCTTCCGAAGACTCAATTGGGTGGGCAGGCAGTGGCGGGAAGCCAAGAAATGCTGCGTGCATGTTAAGTGTGTCTTGGACGCAGACCGTGCATATACCGCCTCTGTTATAAGGAACAAGTTAAGTGTGGAGATGAAGCAATGTCGGGGTTCTATTTCAATTCTATTCCTTAGAAGTAATCCTTCTTTGGTTCCGAGCGCCGCACCGGAGCTCTGGACGATACCGACAAAATAGAATCTGTAGAACAAGAACATTAGTAAACCTTTAGCTTGGCCCTTTTATTGCTTTTCCGGACATCGTGCTTTGGCCTTTGTTGTAACGTGTCAGGATGCTTGAGCCACGGAGTAACGTGGTATTGTATCCATGTGGTTTTTATCAATGCAAATTGTGCGTTTTTTGTGATCTATTTGTTTGTTTGTTTGTTTTGTTCGAGTGACCTTATTGATATAAATTAGATTCGGGCGTTTTGGGTGCCAAACCCACGATCTGATTATGAGGCACGCCGTAGTGGGAGACTCCGGTTTTAATTTTGACCACCTGGGTTTCATTAACGTGCACCAAATGCACGGTACGCGGGTGCTCTTGCATTTCATCCTCATCGAAATTCGGCCGTCGCGGCTGGGCTTTGATCCCGCGACCTCGTGCTTAGCAGCGTAATGCCAAAGCCACTAAGCAACCACGGCGCGTTGATTGATTGATGTACTGGTGTCAAAGTGCAGAAAGTGCAGAGAAACTGCAATTGCTGTCTTCTTCACTTTTTAAGCACTTTTACGAACGCTGCTTTATTGTCGAAACGCTTTTTATTCACCCTCCATTAATTTTCATCGTCATCCTCCTATTATCATCAGTTTATTATTGAACAACTTGTGTTGTCTGTGGAAGAGCCGGAGATACAATAGTCGCCAGCATTTCATCAATATTTCATCCAAATCGATCGATTTTTTTTTCCGTCCTGTGCTATTTTATTCTGGTTGTCGGTCAAATCTGGGCAGCCGGTTTTATATCACGACGTTTGTGAGGCAGTGTTCGCGCCAATTATTAATTAAGGAATAAGAACGACGGAAGGGGGAGGGGGAGAGCAGTATCAAATAGTATCAATACTTCACTGCGGCCCCACGCCTCACGAGTGCGTTTCAGAACTGCGTTTTATTTGAACGTCTGGAACCGCACCCAGCACGTGACAGCCACCTACGTGCTCTCGTTTGGCAGGTTTAATTTATCTCTCGGGCACATCCTGTATAAGCGAGCACACACGACTTTCTGAAAGAGGAGATAGGGCGACGTGGACGTTTCTAAATGAGCCCCAACATCTAATTTTCCAGCTTGCGGTTGTCTGTTTAAGCTTGGAATCGCAGAGCGCAATTGAGAATTATACAACAAGAGCGAAAGCGTTTGACGTCATAAGCGAGTATTCGAAACTACGTGATAACTCTGCGGGATTGCGTCCACAAAAGGCATTATTTCACAGAGTTTACTCCCAAACGCCCTCACAGCCACGGCCATTCTTTCTTTCTTTCTTTCTTTCTTTCTTTCTTTCTTTCTTTCTTTCTTTCTTTCTTTCTTTCTTTCTTTCTTTCTTTCTTTCTTTCGCTTCTTCGGACCATCGTTAGTTCGTTCCTTCGTTGCTTAGCTGTCTCATTGGCGCTTTCTTTTTTCTCTGACATTTATTGCCAAGAAAGGGTGGTAGTACACATCCTCGAAACACCACAGGAAGCGATCGAAGTTACGATACTCGTTACTCAAAGCTTCTGGACATTTTTTCTGTTTTTCTTTCCTTCTCTTTCTCTCTTCCTTCCTTCCTTCCTTTCTTTCTTTCTTTTTTTTTTTTAATTCAGCAAACCGCCTAGCATCATCTTAGCGGGCGCGCAGCGCCCTGTGGCGAGAACTTCGCGATACACGACCGCAGGCGCGCAGCAGGCGGCGGCAGGCAGGCAAGCGGCGCACAGGTGTAGTAGGCGAGGGGGGGGGGACGGACGCTACGCACCACGTGCCTCTCAGAGGAGGAAAAAAATGGAGAGGAAACGGACGACGAAACAAGACAAAATACACACACTCAACGATGTGACGCGCAGAGAGGGAGAGGGCATAAAAAATTACAGGAAAATCGAAAAGCAACGGGCGTCAATCCGCTTCAAGGGCGGGCGGACCGGCACAGACCGGTCGATTCCGGCCACGGAAGCAGCTCGCGCCGGCTTTGTAGAGAGAGAGAGAGAGAGCGAGCGGGTTCGTGAGGCTCGTTTAACAGCCGGCCGTCTGCCGCCAGCCTCGCCAGACGGCGTCATTTGGGAAGTGTACAGACTGTATAGCATACTTGCACGCCGCCGTGCGAATGCACGCCCGGTCAGGCCGGCTGGGCCAGCCCGGCCGCCCACCCGTACACCCATGTGTTGTTGTTGTTTTTTTTTCTTTCGTTTCTTTCTGGTCTCTTTCTTTAACGAGCCAGACACGCTAGCCGTGTAGCAGACAGACCTCTTTGATGCCGTCGTCGTCTTCCATTTATCCCTCCTCCGCCGCGAGTATTTTTCCACTGCTACAGGCGTGGCGGCGGCTCTCGCATTCCTCGGTCTGCTGCCCGCCGCGCGTTTTATACGTGTTTCGGAAGCGGCGTCATTGCATCATGCCGCTCCGGGAACTGCGCGAATGCGTCTTCGCTTGAAGGAACGCGTCACATGATTAAAAAAAAATGATAAAAAGAAGCTCCCGGCACCGCAAGCACCAAAAATGATCTCGTGGCTTATGTGAATGTAGAGCCCGCGAAAGTCTCTAAAAAAAAAAAAAAGAACATATGGCAACTTCAGCTTTCGAACCAGTTATCTTGATAGATAGATAGATAGATAGATAGATAGATAGATAGATAGATAGATAGATAGATAGATAGATAGATAGATAGATAGATAGATAGATAGATAGATAGATAGATAGATAGATAGATAGATAGATAGATAGATAGATAGATAGATAGATAGATAGATAGATAGATAGATAGATAGATAGATAGATAGATAGATAGATAGATAGATAGATAGATAGATAGATAGATAGATAGATAGATAGATAGATAGATAGATAGATAGATAGATAGATAGATAGATAGATAGATAGATAGATAGATAGATAGATAGATAGATAGATAGATAGATAGATAGATAGATAGATAGATAGATAGATAGATAGATAGATAGATAGATAGATAGATAGATAGATAGATAGATAGATAGATAGATAGATAGATAGATAGATAGATAGATAGATAGATAGATAGATAGATAGATAGATAGATAGATAGATAGATAGATACCGTGCAGGCGAACGTTACGCCTTCATTCGGTTGTGGAGCTGCAAAGGAGGGGGTGTTTCGTGAAGGGAAGAGTTCGTTAAATACGAACACCCGAGCAACGCTTGTGATTCCGACTACTGTAATATTGCTTAGACTGGCATGCTCATAAAATTAATTAACAATAGCAACACGACAACGTAATAATAATAATAATAATAATAATAATAATAATAATAATAATAATAATAATAATAATAATAATAATAATAATAAACAGTGCAAGAGGTTTTCAATCTACATCTCGCTCTTCTCTAGGTTCTAAAACACCTCTGTTATGATTTCCGTCACTGCAGCTGTGCGCGCTGGGTGGAACATGTCGCCATGATAATGCGAGTTCAGAGCAGGCCCGAAGTACGCATTTCGTTTTCGCAAATCAGCTGGGAGGCACTTCTACAAATTTTCCAGCCGTCCATGACTTCTCCAAATCTCTAATAGCGATTGCATTTCTTCGGCTGCCTGGTACACCCACTTCGTTACGTCTTTACTACAAGTATAGGAGCAGTCGCTGACATTGTCGTGGTTGCCCAATTTTCCCCATATGCGTCCCGCCCGTGCCACGGGCCTCTTCCCCGTGCGCTCATAGTCACTGCAGTGAAGTAGATTAAACGTGTCGGTCTGCAAGTCGAGTCAGGCACGTACCCAGGATTTTTTTTCGGGGGGGGCCCACCACCTCCATCATCATCATCATCATCATCATCATCATCATCATCATCATCATCATCATCATCATCATCATCATCATCATTCTGTTTTATGTCCACTGCAGGACGAAGGCCTCTCCCTGCGATCTCCATTTAACCCTGACCTGCGCCAACCGATTCCAACTAGCGCCCGCGAATTTCCTAATTTCATCGCTCCACTTAGTGTTTTGTCGTCCTCGATTGCGTTTTCCTTCTCTTGGTACCCATTCTGTAACCCTAATGGTCCAACGGTTATCTAACCGGCGCATTATATGACCTGCCCAGCTACATTTTTTCCTCTTGATGTCAATTAGAATATCGTCTATACCCGTTCGCTCTCTGATCCAAACGGCTCTCTTTCTCTCTCTTAACGTTATGCCTAGCAATATTCGTTCGATCGCTCTTTGCGCGGTCCTTAACTCATTCTCAAGTCTCTGCCCCATATGTCAGCACTGGGAAAATGCACTGATTGCGCACCTTACTTTTCAATAATAATGGTAAGCTTCCAGTCAGGAGCTGGCAATGTCTGCCGTATGCGATCCAACCTATTTTTATTCTTCTGTGAATTTCCTTCTCATGATCAGGGTTCCCTGTGATTAATTGACCTAGGTAAACGTACTCCTTCACAGTCTCTAGTGGCCGACTGGCGATCCTGATCTCTTGTTCCTTTGCCCGGCAATTTATCATGATCGTCATCTTCTGCATATTAATATTCAACCCCACTCTTACACTCTCTCTGTTAAGGTCTCCAATCATTTGTTGTAACTCGTCTGCATTGTTGTTAAATAGAACAATGTCATAGGCAAACCGAAGGTTGCTGAGATATTTGCCGTCGATCTTTATTCCTAAGCCTTCCCAGTTTAATAGCTTGAATTCTTCTAAGCACGCAGTGAATAGCTTTGGAGAAATTGTGTCTCCCTGTTTGACCCATTTCTCTATAGGTATCTCCCTGCTTTTCTTGTGTAGAATTAAGGTAGCTGTAGAACCTCTGTATATATTCTTACGCGAAGGACGAGTCAGTAAGACGAGAAACTATTTACAGATTGTATTTACAACAATGGTTGCAGCGCTGACCGTGTAGATTCACAGCGCGAGCCCAGTTCGTTCTTCCTCCTCTTTTCTGGAGTGATGGCGCCCACGCACCTCGTTCAAACAAACAAATACCACACGCATGTAGCAATATTTTTCAAGCCTTTTACGTGAGCGTTCTGTAGTCCTTGATTACATAGTGCCTCTAGACTGCTGGTATCTCTACTGAATCAAATGCATTTTCGTAAACTATATAAGCCACATAGAGAGGCTTATTGTACTCTGCAGATTTCGCGATAACCTGATTGATGACATGGATGGGATCCATTGTAAGGTATCTCTTCCTGAAGCCAGCCTGTTCCCTTGGTTGACAAAATCCAGCGTTGCCCTTATTCTATTGGCGATTATTTTGGCAAATACCTTATATAATACTGGGAGCAAGCTAATGGTCCTATAATTTTTCAATTCTTTAACGTCTCCTTTTTTGTGGATTAGTATAATGTCTGCATTCTTCCAGTTTTCAGTGACCCTTGCAGTCGATATACACTTCGTATAAAGAGCCGCCAGTTTTCCAAGCATTATGTCTCCTCCATCTTCGATTAAATGGACTGTTATTCCACCTTATCCTCCCGCTCTGCATCGTTTCATGTCTTGCAGGGCCCTTCTGACCTCATCGCTAGTTATAGGGGAGTTTCTGTATCCTGTTCATTACTGTTTCTAAATGAGGTATCGTGACTCCTCTGGGTACTGTATACAGGTAAGCTTAGAATTTTTCCGCTGCTTTTGCTGTATCTTCGAGATTGCTTATGATATTATCCTTCTTATCTTAGTGCATTTTTTAGTGCATACATCATGGTTTGTCCTACGCCAGGTTTCTTTTTTACTGATTTCAGGCTGCGTTCATTTTTTTACGGCTTCTTCAGTCTTTCTCATGTTATAGTTTCGAATATCAGTTATTTTCGTCTTGTGGATCAGTTTTGACAGTTCCGCGAATAGCGTAACGCTGTGCGGCCGCCAGTCCCATACAACCGCGTAGAGCGCAGGACTCTGCGATTCTAGACGTACTGCGCTCCCTGAGAAAGGTTAGAAAAACACCCACATAAGCACAGCAGAGAAGTGGCTACGTGAGGTGGTTCGACCGATAACTGTAGAAGCGTCATTCAAAGCAAGTAATTATTCTCCACTTCCGGCGGCGTTTCCTCTACTTCCTTTCTAATATAAGAAGATGTTGATCCATAAATATTCTCATAAACAACGGTCAACATTTTTGGTTGTTGCGTTGGCTCTCTCCCTTAGTAGATCGCTTAATTTCTCAACTCCTTGCGATTTTTGTTTCCAGTTGCCAATTTTGCACGAAAAGTGCTATACAATTAGGGAAAAACAGACGAGGTAGCGGGAGACAGTCATCTTGCTTACGGGTTTAAGGGTTATTGCAGGGTTTCATGATGGACGCTCTTTCACATTATTTTATTTCCCACCTTATCTAACTCATATCACGTGTATATGGTTCCGGGCATCTGCCAGCGTCGCGGCGAGCCGTAACTCAAGGAAATAATGAAGCAAAGGGAGAAGTTAAGCGCAATTGGCGTTTTCTCCGGCCGCAACTCGTTCTATGAGAGTATACAGACCAGCTAAGTAACAGCCGCATCCCTCTCCTGGTCCCAGGATCAGCCTAAACAAAGAAGGTTGAACTAACAAAAGCAACAGCTATGCGCGTGATGGTTGAATAGATGGTGACAACTGAACGCATCTCGAGTTAATCGCGCGGGTGCGGAATCTATGAGAAAACTGTCCTTCACATTACAAGAGGTGCCGATAACTACCGGCATCTAAAAGGAGTGAAAAAGGCAGCATAAGGCTGACCGATGAACAGCTGCCAAGTCTCAACATTAATCTGGCGGCGCTTTAGGAATATGTGAGGAGTGGTGGCGTGGGTGGGGAGGGGGGGGGGGGGGGGTATGCCACTTGATTTCGGGGGGGGCCCGGGCCCCCCCGGGCCCCCCCCTGGGTACGTGCCTGAGTCGAGTACCAGTTGGATGTCCGACTGTGCGATGCGGCATGTTTATCCTGCTCAGTACGTTCGTGTTCATGATGTGGGAGTTTAGAGCGGGGATACTTGAGCAAGATTTAACGATAATTTGTCTGTTCTCGGGTTAGACTAGCCTAAAACAAGCAAAGAACACGTAAAAAAAAAGAAAAGAAAACGTTCTGGGATTCTGTGGTTCCGCCAGATGCTGTGAACTTCTGAGGCTGAGTTCACTAAAGTTTTCGTTCGTAAGTGTTGTTTCCCAATAGCCAGCAGTCTTCCCTACCAGCAATATGTCGGTGATCGCGATCGGCTGGCATTTATTTTTTGAACAGTTATAGGCGAAAGTACTTTTTTTTTGTAATTACGGTTGTCTCCTGGCTAAAGATGCGAATGTCTGATGTACCCGACGCCTGCAACGGTGGAGTGACAGATAAGTTCGCGCATATTTCATTTAAATACGCGAACGGTGCGAAGCTTCTCGCTTCTCTTGTATGACTCCTATTTTTTTTTTCTATTATGCCTCTTAATCTCGCTAGTTGCAATTAAAAAAAAAACAGTTGGCCAGCGAAATTGTGCCTCCTGTACTTGTATTTTCCTCTCGAAGAAGAAGACGCATCAGTACCAGCGATGCAGATGTTCCGCATCAAAATGAACCTGTCACCGCAGTGACAAAAATAACATAATCGTACTTTATTTGTTATTATTATTATTCTTATGTTGCAAAAGTATTAACTGCAAGCGAAGGCACTGAACGTTCCATGCTAGACCACGACTCGAAGCGTAGAAACGTACACGGGAGCTTTAATTTCTGCGCTTCGTTCGTAAAATTGACCGAACGCCAAAAGATACAACAATGAGACCCTGAAGTCTCTTAAGAGCAGAAAGTTTAGAAGAAACAAGGCTGACTCTTGACGTTCGAGAGATCAGTTGGTGTAGTCGCTTTTGACGCGTCTAAGGAAAGATAAGTGCTGAAAGGGAGCTCTTCCAGGCGATTTCTCGCTTGAACAACAGCTAATCGTCTGTAGGACTTTCACAACGTCCTCGCGTCCTTCGCCATTTATCTTAGCACGAAACATTAGAAATGTGTTCACAAAGAAGCCGTCTGCCTCATAATCTCAACTAGAGAGTCGTTCCACGTCTGAATCCGCAAAGCATTTCACTCCTAAGAAAGCAGCTATAAATGGACATCTTATGTGCGTGCAAGTGCCATAATCAGCTCCAGCGACCGGAATAAAATATTTTGTTTGTTTGTTCGCGAGACTGTTTGTGATTGGTTTGAAGCCTTTGCTAATAACGCGTTCTCTGTAGCGATTGGTCGGCGCTTCTCACGGACCACACGATACTTTTCAACCCATTTGTGCACGGGAGCCCGTGAGTTCGTAACAACATATCGTATACGTTTGAATGGGTTACAAGAACCTGCCTAGCGTGGGCACCTGCCTAGCGTGACAGCGGACATATACTATTATCCAAGACGACTGGCAAATAGCAACCACTACAGCGAACGGCTGACCACTGAAAAAAGAAAAAGAAGGTTCGTACGATCGCATCGATTACGAAATGATATTATCGAAAGCAGCCGGCTAAGCACGGGTAGTTCTTGCGAACTAAAACCTTAATGAATTTGGCCCATCGTTCAGTGTAGAAGTTCGATCCGCATGCAAACCTGCACTGGTGATTCTCGTCTGCGGATATTGCCTATCTTGTGTGCGGAGCCTGTCTATGGATATTGCCTGCCTCGCACCGGTCGTTATCAGCGCTGGTCACGCTTCAACGAGCGCCGCTCGTCGCGTGATGACGCGTGAGATCACGTGCCTACATGCACGCGCGTCGTGTATTCGCAAACAGGCCGGGCGGTCACGCGCGGCGCCAGTGTGTTGACAAACAGTCCTCCTGGCGCGGCGGTTTTTTTGTTTTGTCTCGACTTCTGCTCGCCGGCCTTATCGTCTGGAGTCGGCGCACGAGCCTTTTTCGGAAGCCGTCTCGCCTGATAAGATAGATAGATAGATAGAATAAACTTTATTATCCAACGGTTAAGGTGATCTACCCACCCCCGGTAAGAATACCGCTGTCACGAGCGTGTTTAATGTATAGTATTTTTGTTCCAGTTTTCGTAACCGCTGCTTTCTCTGTATCCAGCTTTTTTTTTTTTTTGCCTTCGTCATTGGCTCGCTCGCCGCCGCTATTGCCGCAGTCGGTTTCTCGTCGTGGCGGATGATAAGCGAGGAATGAAATGAAAAGGAAGTAATCGTTACGAAACGTGTCCCCTGACCACGGTAACCTTAATTTATCTAACGATTTTTTTTTATCCGCAAGTATTGATGTTATCATTACGCGGCGCTACGCCTGAAAAAAGGTCAAACGTGGAGGAAAATATAGAAGAAAGCGCGTGGTAGCATTGTGCGGGGCTAACTGTCATACTTTTCCGATCGCTGTTTCGTTTGCTAAGCTGTATAACTGCTCTTGCAAGACGATCTAGTCCACCCTTTATATTGCAAAATTGCGTAGTTCGGATGTGTCGATATCCTGTAGACATCGAACTCTTCCCTTTTCATGATTTTGTTTTACGAACGCAATATGTCTTGTTTTATGAACGCAATATAGTGAAGCGAGAGCTACGTACGGATCACGTCAGCCGACTGGAACCAGAGAACCAGAAGAAAAAAAAAAGCACTTCTCCGCTGCCCACCGCTGATCAACCGAATGGAAGCGTCACGGGAGGATCGGCGACGCACAATCGGCGAGAGCCTTCCTTGCCGAACTGCAACACTCGGCCGGCTCTCGACACTGATTGGCTCACGCTAGCATTTGGCGAGCTGCACGGAATTGGTGAGACGAAGTATACAACCCCATACAAGGCGGGGTTCCAGCAATGAACGTCGGTCGGTGCCCGGGTATGCGCTTCCCTGTTCTTCGGCTCATGTACGTCACGTGACCTCTTATTTCTATTTTTTTTTTTTTCACCGAAGAACTACGTAGCATCCTGCATGTGGAAACTTTAGTTATTCCTTTGTTCAGCGGGTTCGTGCTGGGGGTGCGGTTTCCTCATCCTGGTTGCTATCGCGCCGTGTGGACACATCACCCTGCCAACCCGGCATCCGCAAAAGAACATCGACGAACGCTTCCCATATTGCTCGCTGCACAGAACATCGCGCACGTTGGCTTCGCCGCACCATGGCCGAGTGCGCCGTGTAGCACCACGTTTGCAGCGTCATCCAGGATTAGCGCGTACGTTTGTTTGCGCGTTCCTCGCATGCAGAAGACGCCGAGCGCGTGCGACGAGTCCGTTCGAGCGATATGAAATCGGATCGCCCAATCGTGAGTAAATTCATGCCTATTTAATTTCTTGTTTCCTTATTATTATTTTTTTGGGGGGGGGGGCGACAACGACGACGACGACGACGACGATGACGACGGGGTGATGTAACAATACTATTCCGACTTTTTTTTTTCTTTTCCGCATTTTTGTCAGCGCTTCGAGTGGTGTACTCCACGTACGAGCGGACCACCGGTATCGGTCGATAGGGAACGAAAGGTTATAAGAGAAAGGAACAGAATAATAGAGCGAAAAAAAAGGCATCCTTGCACTATACCCCTGGACCAGCATTCGAATTCACTTTCCGGCGTTTGAAGTTTGAATTTTATTACAATTTTGACAATACAAGATTGTCATGGCGCCGGAGCAAAAGGCGAGACTATACACGCCTGACTAGGCCCCTGGCGCCACGAGCACAGCAGACAACAGTGCAAAAAATATATACATATATACACATAATACACACATATACATACTTATATATACGAATGATACAATTATACATACAAGAAATCATTGCAACACAATAAGTATAAATAATGAAAATGAAGAAATAAAGTGCGTACAGAAAGATACAGGAAGGCCAAAAAGCCACATGGGAACAAAAAAGTCTTGCAACGCATGAAATTGCATATCAGTCGAAAAAACAGGAAATAAATTACAAAAAACAGGTGTCATTTGTTGGAAAAATACAGTTTTGATTTCTTTCTGAATATTGAAATGGTTGAGGAATCTTGCATGATATCAAATAAAGCGTGCTCATCATTAAGTAAATTAGGAATCTGCCATTGTAAAAGCTGATTGCCGTAGTTTGTTCTAGTTTTTACTTTAATAAAGTTCCTAGCTCTTAAGGTGTAGTTAGTTGTGTTATTAGTATATATAGAAAAAAAGTTCTCACGATTACTTATGTATTCTAAAAAAGCTTTTTCGGATAACTTTTGTTTATATAGGCTAGCGACACTCAAAATACTGTCCTGGTGAAAGTACTCAGAGGTATGTTCGTACATCGATAGGTTATTAATAATACGAACACACTTCTTCTGCATTCGGAATAGAGTTTCCAAGTTAGCCTTAGAAGTGACGCCCCAGATAAGTAGACAATAGTGGAGTCTAGAATGGATAGTAGAAAAGTATAACTGACGTTTAAGTTTTAAAGGTAACAGCGTGCGATGCTTATTAATGTAACGTTTCTCGTATGGATTTTTTCCTTTTTCTTTTTTCTTTTTGTTTTGTTTCGTGCCGCGTTTGCAAGTTTGTTTCATTCAAATTCGTTTCTCCAGTGAAAGTTGGATGATGTGGGAAGACAGCCCTGCACTTTGTGGATGTTATCTTGATCTTCTCTGCTCATGTGTACTGCGTTGTACTTACGTGTCTTCGATTAGATGGATAAGTAAAGACGCGTCGGCGCCTGGAATGGAGACATTTACCTTCCTGGGGGGCAAGGAATAATAATAATAATAATAATAATAATAATAATAATAATAATAATAATAATAATAATAATAATAATAATAATAATAATTGCGCTGGTTCTACGTCTATAGCTTCCGCCTATCTGTCGTCAACTTCCTCGCTTTTTGTCGAGATGAACCACATACCCTGTTGGACAACGTGTGCCCTTCAATAAGCGTATATAACGTATTCCTCGCGTATGGTGAAGGCTCGAACACGAACAGGACTTCGAGACCGTCGTGTGCGAGTAGAGGGAAACAGAAGTTGAGTTGAGTTTCGGCGCGGGAGGAGAAGGCGTTCTCGCCGGCTCTCTTCTCTCGTTCGGCCTCGGGCTGGATAGAAGTGCAGCAGCTGCTCGAGACGTGCAAGCGGGACATACGCACGCAGAACTCGGAGGCAGGCCGCCGTGGAATGAAGATGGATGAGCGCGCGACAACGCCGAACGCGCCAGGCCGTCGGCGTCGTGTGGGGACGAAATACTGCTCTTCCGAAGTCCTTCTCAAAGCTGAAGGTCCTTAACGAGACCATATATAAATAGCTTTACTGTATGTAGATTAGGTGTTGCGTGGGCATCGGTGGATAACTGTATAAAGCCAGTGTGTTCAAAGGGCCTGGTTGGTTCATCTTTAGAATAAAGAAGAGAAACAGAAAGAGCGCGCCACACGACGAAAGTAAAGAGCACAGGACAGAACGCTGACTAGCGCTCTGTCCTGCGCTCTTTACTCTCGTCCCTTGTAGCGCTGTTTCTGTTTTTTTTTATTCTACTGTAACCCAGTTAACCCTGGAACCTTTTAATCGATCAATCGATTAAATTATCGGCTTTGCGAATTTACGCGCGTGGGCTATAGGAAAAAAATCAGAACTGAACTTTTTTTTTTGTGCATGAACTTCGGAGAAGGGAACAAACAGCGCTGTTTGAACAGACGAGTATTACGTCAGCGACACCTTGCTCGAATGTATACGCAGTGCCCGGTGAACGAAACGCGATACTCAGGGTGCGCAGCTGCCGGTAATTTTCGAGCCGCCGCTGAGCACTGCAAATCCCAAGTTAATTAAATGTGGTGTACGACGGAAGGCGATCTCGCCTTTGCGACGCACTGCGATTTCATTTGGCCCCTCAACGATCGTCCAGCGCTCTCCGGATGGCTCAAGAAGCGCCGGCTTCCACGCGGTCTGAGTATCGCGTTTCAATCGCTGAGCACCGCACATACGTATATCGGGCATATCAAACTCACTCAAACGAAATCGTAAGTCCAGTTAGGCTATTCGCCTGACCCATCGTGCCGCTTGCTCTAAGTTCAGCGCTCGTGGGTGGCTTTTGTCCTGACTGCCGATAGATCGGCAGGAAGACCCTGTCTTGGTCGGAGTGCACTCGGTCTGCGGTTGCCTTCCTCGCTGTTGCACAAAGGGTATAGCGGGGACGTTCGCCTGATTTCTCGCGCGCGAGCGCAATCGGTTAATCGCGATTGACGCGTTATTCGATTAACCGGAAAGTCAGTCGACCAATCAGCCAGTTGTGTGTGGGTATCAGTGGTTGGACAGGTGTGTTCACGGTGAGCATATCTCACCTTTGACCCATCACCCAAAGAGTTATAACGTGTCAGGCTATGTTTGCTGACCTAACACAATTTCAGGTATTCGTTATAAAGCCATCATCCCTCTACCTGTACCGATAGTAAACTCGAGCAACCAGCATCGAGGAACACTCCTGGTTGCCAGTGGTGCAGACGGCGGGTCAAGACACAAAGGCGGAGTGCGTGCGCTTGTCTCATCGTCTGCACTTCGACGCGTTGAACAGCAAAGCAAGTAGCCCGCGTTTCGTATTCTCGTGCGGACTCGAGCATGTATGCCAGCAGACGACTGCAATCCTGGTGCCTCGCTTCCGAAGTGTAAAATATCTGGAAGTCTGCGGCCCTGTTTGTCGCCGGCCAACCTTTACTCTTTCTTCTGTTAACTTTTTTTTTTTCGGATATACTTGTGAAGCGGCCCGCGTTGATAACCGGACGGAGCGCGTGCACGAGTGTAAGAGAAGCCTCGCGTGTCTCAAACAGTGGACTGAAGCCAGCCGCACTCGGCGACATCTATGACGCCGATCCCAGACACGAGAAGTACAGTGAAAAAAATAAAAAAAATAAAAATAAACTCCGCGTTCTCGGTGTGCTGCCAAGAAATCTCAGACGTTGCCGTCACGGCCGGCTTTCCGAGGATACAACCGGACGTTGTGTGTACAGCAGATTGCGCTGTTCTACAACTTGATGGCGCAAGAAAACTTGTATACGCGACGAAAGCGGTGAAACGGAAGGGAGGAGGGTTTCCAGCGTTACCGAGTTGGCTACCGCGTCGACGATATCGTGACCCGGTTCGCATTTCACCCGCCAGTCGTGGCGCGCGTAGATAGGACGTTCTGTGATATATACTGACGTCACGCCGCACGTGTGGCAGTAACAATTATTGCACGAGGCCCCTGCGCTCACTCTCTCTCACACACACACACACACACACACACACACACACACGCACGCACGCACACGCACACGCACACGCGCGCGCACACACACACACACACATGCTAAAAATGTAAAGCAGATGCCAGCCTATCGTGGTGTCAGGCATATTGTTAGCGATTGTGGTCGGCCAACAGCAGACTACACTTACGAACGAAAAGCTTTGTGACTGCGGCCCTAGATCGTTGTGCGCTGAATTAAGGTTTCACGGATTCGGTTTTATTTGCCGTTTCATTGTTAGCGCTCGCATAAGCAGTTCATCGCTCGAATCCCAGCGCCTTCTCTATTTACTTTTTCTTGCCTTTATGCGTGGCAACAGGCTGCATATTTGTCCAACATAAATAATAAGCAAGCTCGGTCGTTTGCCTCTGATATAGTCCTTTTGTTTTCTTTGTGTGACACATCAAGCAATCGCAGGTTTATTCGAAGTCTGGCACGAAAGCATAGGCCATATGGCAACACGCTACCGCACTGACAGGTGCGCATTTTCTAACCTGAAAGCGACAGTATATACAATTGCACCATGGGTATACGTCAAGGTTTTTTGTTGCTAGACAAGTCCCTACGCTTCTCGCAAGCCTATCACGTGAGCAGTGTTCCAGGCGCCATACGACGATATAGCATATATCGTAGAAACTTGCTCGTATCCAAGAAGAACGCCGGTGCCACAAAAGAGTTAGAGACACCGCCGTACGCGGTGCACCTGCCGCGATTACATGTATGAAATCACGAGAGAAAGCGTAAGTGGCGCCACCGTAATGAGGGAATTAAGGGTAGTAGTTTGAGGGCACCTAGGGGCAGCGTATACGTGCACCCGCAATGTCGTAAAAGTACGCTGCAAAGAACGCATAGAACGGCAATCAGATAGAAAATGATAGATTACGTGGCAGGACGGAATGGGAGCTGCGCAAATCAGTGTGTACACCCTATACTTAACGCACGCGTCGAAAGGTCTTCCTGCAGCTCGTCGTTTCCAAATCGTTAATTGGCACAGTCACGCAATCTTGGCCGATCTCCAGGAACCGTTGCGCAAGCGCTCCGATACCGACCTTGGCCGTGAGACCGTGGAGTGTACGGGATCTGCTTGTCGCACGACAGGAGTAACATTACAAACGCGAAGCGTTTAATGACGCCCGCGTATATATAGAGAGAGATATGAATGAGACCCGCGCTGGATCGCGTGTACACACGGTGCGCTCTAGAATGCACGAGCGTTAAGCAGAGCCTTAAAAACATTCGTTCTCGAATATCGACGCGCACGTTACGTCTCTGCCTTCGCAGTATATATACTTTCCGCGTTCTCTCGTTCCGAGGGAATACGACGAGCGGACTGCTTATAATCAGCAGCCCGGCGCTTGGAAAGTTAGCGTCGGCAAGGTTGCCCGTATTTCTCCCTCCTCAAAACGAGCCAACAAAAATGAAGCAAATCGACGCTGCACTCGTGATTTGTGCAGGCGCCGTCGGAGACTTGTTCAATTTACAACCTCGTGCTTCCCCAGACTTCCTCGTTCGTGGGCAAGCACCCATGTCACCCTGTAACCTCTACTACCGAAGCACCTTGTCAACGCCGTGCACATCAAGGGACGAAAATTACGCGCTATGTAACCTCTTGCGTGACGTCGCGGGACCATCACTCACGTTTTAGGAAGGGGTCAATTTCCCCTCAACGGTGTACTCTTTCACTTTATTATTTGAACGAAGAGTCTTGCTAGTGGTCAGTCCTGCGGTCAGCGACCGCTTTCACTCTAATGGTTCCTGCAGCACCGTCTGTCCATGTATTCGCATCTTATCTAAGAATAATGAAGAAAGAAAGAGCCGAACGTTTTGAGGAATGCTCCGCACACGACGGTGACGGCTTAAAGCGCAGAGAAAGCGCTTAACAAGAAGAAAAAAAAAAGGAAGGGAAGCGCGGAAGGAACCGGACGACTACAAGAGGTCAGCGATCGTCTCAGAATGCCGTTGAGAATTATTGCAGGCTCTCCAGAGTTCAGCCCTTTCGCCGTTTCATTCCCGCGGACTTCGCTCGCTCCGGGAAGAGCAGGAAGCGCCCTTCCTGGCGCCCACTGTGGCCTTCGCCTTCGTTTGTACATTTCGTTCGCTGCACCACCATACTGCACGCAGGAAGGTGCAGGAAAAGAAAAAAAAAGATCGACACTCGATTTCGCTCGTCCCTTACAAATTGCTCGCGAAACGAATGAACTCCGACGCCGCGGCGTCAGACGAGGACGATCGACGACTGCAGGCGTCGTCTGGATGCTCCGGAGATAAGCCGCGCGGTGTACACACAGGCGCTGCATTGCTTGCTGCTCTGACGTGCGGCGCATTCCTCAGAGGTGGCGAGCCGTCGGAGGAGACATGCACGGACAGGCTCACCAGGAGCGTGCTCATATGTCTCGCATGCTCCCTTTGGCACCCGCGGCTTGCCGGCGCCGGCGATCTCACAATGAGAAACGACGGCCTTGGACGAGTCTTCGGGGCCAAACGAGGAGTTCTTGCTCGCAGAGCGGGCCCCGGCCAGTCTTTCATGGTTGCTTCGCAGCGGCACGGCCACTGGAAGCCCTGTAGGATATAAGGTAAATGAGAGAGAGAGAGAGAGAGAGAGAGAGAGAGAGACGCGCGAGCGCAAAAAAATATCGCCAAATTGATGAACGGTCTGGCCGGTATGTATTCGTATACGCACGCAAGCGCTGCTGCTGCTGCTGAGCCGTGGTGGTGCAGCCATGCTGGCCGGACGGGGCGCGGCGAAACCACGAAGCAGCACTTCCTGCGACACAGCCCGAGCGACTCGGCGCTCGACCTTCACCTCCGTCTCCGTGCGACTAAGCGTCGCCTTCACCCGCGAAGGAAAGGGGGCTACAGTGCACGACGAGAGGCTGCCTCGCGTTCGTCTGGCCCGAGCGAATGGTATACACTTTTAAAGCATTTTGTTCAGGGACGCAAGCTTATCTGTACTGCGTGTCTTAAGGCCGATTTCCTTTTTTTTTTTTTTTCGCGCTCGCGCTATGTGTCGGCGTTCAATGGAGAAACCATTAAAGGAGAAAAAAACGAGACAGCGATGGTATGTTTCGCAATCGACATCCTGGCGCTGGCTTGCTTGCTGTTGAAGTTATTTCTCTACCGACCTGCGCGATCGCTATCCAGTGAGCATGTCTGCAGCCTTGGCGTTTGCAGTGAAATGACAAATAAAATGCTAATGCGCCTGTCGTACTGGGTGCGAGGTCATCGTAATAATGGCTCTGGTGACCTTGGTGCTGTGTGTGTGTGTGTGTGTGAGAGAGAGAGAGAGAGAGAGAGAGAGAGAGATTCTATAAAGCACCATCTTAGATCTGCAAATCCTAAGCTTTGTCTCGAAGACGAAACAAATTCTCGAATCGGATACTTCGAATCAAAACAACTGTGGCCAACTGTGGGCGGTGTGTACGAAGTCAGGAGGCGCGATAGAAGTACGAGCTCGTCTGCCGGAAGAAAATTGCGAGAAAGACGGCGGCGAGGAGGAACGGAGGTAAAAAACGAGTCGAATCGGGATCCGACGTCACTTCGACGCTTCCTCCTCGTCGTCGTCGTCGTCGTCGATTTTGTCGATCGGTTATTTTTTTTTCTGGCACCTTCATTATAATACGCGTCGCCGTTAAGGTGTTGCACGCTCTTCGCCGCCTAACGTAATAGGAAAGGTAAAAAGCGTCAAAACTCGAAGAAAGCAAAGTTTGAACTTTATACTGTGTTAGCCCGCCGCCGTGGCTCAGTGGCTGTATGGCGTCCTTCTACTGAGCGCAAGGTTACGGTTTCGACTCTCGACCGCAGCGGGTGCACTTAGATAGGAGGAAACCTCAATAACGCTAGTGTGCTTAGATAATAGCGTTATCGAGGTTTCCTCCTATTTAAGTGCACCCGCTGCGGTCGAGAGTCGAACCGGTAACCTTGCGCTCATCAGCAGCAGCAGATAATAGCGTTTAAGAACCAGCCCGCCATGACACCGTCCCTCATAACTTACTGCGCAGCTTCCTGACGTGGAACCTTACAATTGTAATTGCATTATATTTAATCGTATTCGGTAATAAACATCCTTTCCCTACCGAGTACATAAAGACAAAGTTCTCGAAGAATGCCTTATGAATGTAAACAGACTTTGTTTTCTTCGGTGTCCAATTTAACTGTGTCTATATTTTTAAATTTTTTTTTTGCCACAGTTAAGATGCACGTTTCGAGAAGTGTTCTTGGCGCCCCCGCAGTGACTCTCCTACACTATATCTTGTCTAGCTAAGAAAGAAGTAAGATAATGTCAACGGTTAGGGAATGCTTCAGCGCGAATGCATCAAAATTACGGGCTTATGAAGAAGTATTTTAATGATTGGAAAATGTGGAGAGGTCGGCCGGATAATGGAGCATCTGGCCTGCTACTCTACGTAAGGGAAGGAGAAGAGGGGAAGAGAAAGGGTCACAATGGGGGTGATAATGGGATAATGATAATGATTTATGCTAAACTCTTGCGGCGTTGAGAAAACGTGCACCGCTATAGGCGGTTGCGAAATTGTTCTGCGCAGACGAAAGACTGCTGCGAATGCGCGTGTCAGCGCCCCTTTCAGCTAATCACTTGTCGTCAAGTTTGGTTTATCTTCGATCATTTCGAAAAAGTCCCGTGTGCTGCTCAGCAACAGAGAGAACATCGCGAACAGCGCAGGCGACTAGGACAAGGGGTATGAAGGGGATATACACGTATACCGTGTGTCCCAGCTAACGTTAGCCAATTTATCAAAAAAAAAAAGACACGGTGCAAGATACAATTATAGAACATGCTGTGTTCGGACGTCACAGGTCCGACGTCTGAGAAAAAAAAATTATTTCTTCTGCATCAGTAAATTACCCATTCTACAATATCAAGAACCCCACTATAACCACGATAAGTCGTTTTGCCAGTCAGAAAAAAGCGCAATAACAAAAGACGGGAGGGACGCCTCCTTGAAGTTCCCCCATCTCGCTGCGACGTGATGGATTTTGACAGCCTCTTCTAGGGCCTAGGTAATTCGTTAGCGCTAAAGGTCGACTACATTGTATCTTTAAGGAGTCAAATGTAGAACACGGTAATTTCTAACCAACCTGCACATTCTAACCAATCCTGATGGTGGGCATACTACCGAAGGCTACCGCGGTCGATGCTAAGGAAACTTGGGAACAGAAAGCTTTGTGAATTTGGCCGCTGAATGTTCGAAGTCTCGCGCAATATGACGAGCAATTCGGTCTGATCGAAGCCGCCTTATCGCGTTCGAGAAAGACCGGCGAATTTTCGTCGAACAGATTGTAGAGGAATCTCAATCACATCGCGACAAGGAGCACAAAGGCACGTCGTTCCTCAGTGCGCGACGTTTCTCAGGCGCATAGAACGCGCTGTTTCTATGCGCTTCGCGGTGCAAGAACCTCGGGTGTCGAGCGTGGATGTGAATTCAACGTTCACGCGCACCACGCGTCGTTCACGCGAGCAATCACGTGACTGCGCGGCACTGAACACTCCGGCGCCTCCTGAAGGGGGATGACGAAAGGTTTTCACGGCTTTGCGCGAAGTCGGCGCTGTTTTTCCTTGACGCTTTCTTGCCTAGCCCCATCGCTTTCCTTTGTCTTTGTGACTGACGTGAAAGAAGAAAAGAAAAGCGAAAAAAAAAGCCCGAGCAGCCCTGCAGTTGCGTGCTTCGAAGTGAGTGATTTGTTCCAAGTTCATCTGAGATGCACTGAAATAAGTTCAGGGTGAGCAGAAAGAAAAGGAATTTATCCACGTGCGTAGTTGTGCAGCCGGCGCCATCCATGAATACCAAGGGCTCGTTGTGCTGGGGGCGTGTCAGAAATACTGCACCCGCATTGGCTGGATCAGAGGTGTGCGCTCGTGCCCCGATAGCTATAGGTACAGCCCGATGCTTTCGTCGAATCGACTGTGGCTTCGCGGATACCCAGGTGCGAAGAAGGCGTAAAAGGGCCTCGCCGCGAGACCGGCTCGGGCTCGACCTGCAGTGTTGCTTCCCCGAGCGTGCGAAGTAATTGCCCGATGCGTGACTCCTTCGCTTTCGCCGCTGGTGTCCACACCATGAAGCCCTGCAGATGGCAAGCGCTGGTAAAGTGTCGCTTCTGTTTACTACGCGATGCGCGATCTAAACACTACGTGGGCCAGCCCTTTTTTCTTTTGTAACGTAAACGTCGGTCCTAGCGGCTCGCTTTTCCAATCAACCTCTTTGCCTGTCCAATCATTGAGACCTTCTGTGGCTAGGAATAATTATGTTAGTAATAATTGTAAGCACAAAACAGAACAGGAAAAACAAGAAAGAAAATGAGTACAAACTAACACGAGGAAGACGACCATGACGAATGCCCTTTACATATTTATTTAACCCGGAATGCACGTTATGACTACAATCTCTCCCTTCCGTTATATATATATATATATATATATATATATATATATATATATATATATATATATATATATATATATATATATATATATATATATATTTTGCCATGTACAACCTTACCGTCTTGCTTCCCATCGTGTTCCATTTATAATGCTCTTTTTTTCGCATTCATGAACATGTACCAACTTTCTTAACAGCTTATACTTATCTAGTAATAATTAATGTAACGTTATCGAGCTTAGCATCTATGGCCTGCGCGCACAAATGTGCGCATAAGTCAAGAGCATACATTGACAGGCGATCACATGTGCTATCGAAGCAGACGACGTCGCGTTACGTGACAGAACAACATTGCACATAAGCGAGTGCCCGTCAATATTGACAATGAATGAGATGATCGCGGCTCAATCTCACGTATACGCAGCGGAGAAAAGCGGGGAGGAAGCGCGCCGTCTTCCGTCGCGCGCAAGGCTACGGGGGGGGGGGAGGTAGGGAGGGGGAGTGCGTTCCACTTCTGGCGGCCGGGACAGAGGAGCGCGCCCGGCCGGTCCCGGGCGCGCGCTTGAAAGTACCTTGAAAGCCGTCTGCGAAGGATAGCGTCCGCGCTGCGCTGTGTTCTCGCGGCCTAGTTGGCGTTGATGCGAGCGGCAGCAGAAAGGCCAATTCGCTCGCTGCTGCTGCCGCATTTCCTCACTGCAGCGTTCTGACAGCGAGTTTCCGCGATGATCGAGTGAGATGCGTTCACGTTTGCTTGTGCGCGCATGATACTATGCTTGTCAACTTGGTTTGTATGCTATGTTTACAAGTTTATGCGGCCGATAAAACTACTGTCCTTACTTCCTATAGTTGTCCAATAATTTGCGATCGCAATCGATGCTTCGCTTTTCGGGTAAAACTGCGACTTTTTTTTGGGAAGGTAACGCGTCTACATTCGCCTGCGCGTCGACAGGCGTCTGCAGCTGGCAGAACGTATAGGCGGATAGCAATCAAAAGACGCAGAGACCTCAGGGATTGTGTTGACCGCTCAGAAGAGGCGACGACTGCGGCGCCCGGAGCCGGTCCTCGCGTTTCCTTTCACTCTCCGCGGCCCACCACTAATGCCCGTAAGAAATGGAAACCGCCAGGAATGGTTTACAGGCATGGCGTGGAGCTAATCAGCCGATGTAATTAAGACAGAGTGAATCGGAGATCTCATGCGTTCGTTCTGCAGTGCGCACCTATGAATAAGGAGGCGGAGTAAGACAAAACGATGATGCTGTACTTTACGCATCGCAGCTCGATCTGTACCCTGCAGGACCCCTTCCCACACATTTAGTCGTTAGCGGTCTACTTCTGTCCATCCCACGCGAGGTTATCAATGCACCATCTTCACTCTTGCGTCTCTCGCGCAGAGTTGAGAGCGCCGAAAGAAAGAGACCACTGCGCGTGCGCACGTCCGCGCTAATCTGCGACGAGGTGGTCCAGCGCGCTTAGCACACATCAGCCGAGCCTTCTTCGGGCCAGGTGCGCGCGCACTCGCAACCCAGATGCGGTCTCACAAACAAACCTTTCTCGCGCCGTGCATTCAGCGCGAGTGGGCCGCCGCCGCGCACACGCGTAGTAGTGTCAGCTTTGACGTCAAGGCTGACGCCTCTGACACGCAGCGCGCGGGCGCTCGTCGCGCGAGAGGACGCTTGCGAGACGCGGCGCCGTTGCCTGGACGGGCGCGCAGGTTCTTCTAAACTGAAAACGCTGCATGCGGCGCAGCCCCGGCCGTCCACGAATGTGACATTGTCTTTTTGCTTGAAAACGCCCGTGACACCGGGAGGCGAAGGGAAGCGTGCGTTGATTGGCGAACCTCTGCGCGCGCGCGGCCTGCAGCCCATCGGCGCTGCAGAACCTTGCTTGCCTCCTTGACCGCGCCGCGTGCCCCCCCGTTCTCCAGAGCGTGATTAAATTTGATTTTGCTACAACGATGCGTCGCCGCCGCTTGAAAGCGCTCGTGCGGGCGGCGTCATCGCGGTGTTAACCTTTTAACTCTCCGCTTTCGCGTTTGTATACACGGCCTCGATTTTAACTAAACGCGTTTGCGCGGTCCACGCAGCCTGCCATGTGTTTGTTGCCCGATGACGCCCGTGGCGCGCGAATACTGCGCGTGAGGCGTGTGCGTGCATACATACGCAGGGCGCTGAATGGCGCGCGAGCCCCATCTGCATAAATGGTTTTGACGAGCGGAAATCCTTGCGTGCACGCGATGTGTGCGCGCAGGTTGTTAAGACCGAAACGTGATCCGTGGTTCGCTGTGTTCTGGATGCGGCGAGAGGGCCGCGAATGGGGTCCCACAGGTGCTTTGGCGTCGACGCCTTGAAGTCGAACGCATACGCGTGTTACACGTATGAGCATCTTGAAGAAAAGCGTTATATTTCGGCGACCACTCATAATAGCGTGTACGTCAGAATTCTGATTATTAGCAGCTCGTAGTTATGTATTTTGTAATACGTATAATACTGTATAAGGTTACTCTCTTAATCTCCTTTAATTTAGATTCCAGATATAAGCGGGAAAACTTTTGCTAATATATTCGGCTCACATGAGTGAAACGGCGTTCCGCGTAAAATCACAAGATATACGGAACAACTTTTCGTGTATTTAATCATCTTAATCTTTAAGCTGTAAATTAAATGCGTTACTTTGAATATCACCATTACTACAAAACAGACATAATAAATATGTGGAACTGGGAAATATCCACTTTATCAGATACAGTCTTCCACACGACTGCACCTATTATCCTGAACACTGTTCTGCACTCACGTACCTGGAAACATATTTAAGTATGTGGGACATAGATGATAACCAAAAATCTGTAAAACAGTATTCTGCATAACAGAGGCTGGATCATAACTGGATCAAAGTTCCACACATTTGTTGTCATGTGTACTTAAAAAGTAAGAGGCTCAAATATGTGGAACGCCGTTCGAGTCGGGCGAAAGAATATAGCTTGCAAAACGTTTCCACTTATAGTTGCAACCTGAGCCGAAGGAGATTAACAGCGTATACACTAGATTTCGTTATACGAGACTGCTGTTGCAACATCGACTCCACCGTTTATCTCAGCAGAATCTGAATGATGTTTCTCCGTTGACTCACACTGACGTGAAGAGACTCAGGGACGGCTAATGTCGGTAGTCCATATCCTGCCCTTTCGCACCACATATTTCGCTTCTGGGTAGCCGCCAAGATTTGCGCAATCTCACAACTGTCGTCAAGACATACATAGCTGCGCGCCCTGCAGATATTTGCTCACGATGCTATAGCAGTAGCATAGACTGTTCTGCTGGCGTCCTCCTCTCGCCATCTTACTTCTCTAGGCGCCAGGACACCTCAGCTGTGCACAATTAATGCAACCACGGTGTCATTAAAGCACGATTATTGCTGCGATGGGTTTCACGCTGACGTCACACCGTGCGTGCGCTCGTCCCTCGGGCGCGCAATTATCGACCACGTCCAAGGGAACAGATGTCGGCCGCTATCGTAAGACGCTCATTTCTTTGACAGATACCTTCATCGCACGCGCGAAAACGTAGATATAGTATATGCTATTTATACCGCCACTCTTTATCGTGCTGTATATATGTGAGAATTTCACTTGTTCGTGGCATAGTTCTGCTCTTGACTGGCATTTTTCTTAGTGACCGACTCCGTGAATCATCGAACCGGCATTCAGAGCTCGGTGTATGCACTTCAGCGGTGTCAAGGAGTCCAAGCCGTGCCACGCACGAGTTGTTAGTTTACAAGCTATGACGTGCCCTGAAGTGAACTTGGCTGACGGCCAAGTGCGTGTGCTTGTGCGTATATGCCGGTGCCTGCGTATATCACGTCAAGCATGCACGTAAGCTAGAGACGCATGCCTCCGGCGACAAGCTCGTGCAAAAGCAGCAACCACAAGAAGCGTATTTCGGGCGTATTCGTAGCGCGGGCGTCGCTCGGTGTTGGCGGGTCAAATGCCGTAACGCGCCACGCGGGCAATGCGGGCTGCTTGAAATACGTTCCGTATGTTGATCGATTACACTGTGGTATGCGCGTTTCAGACTCACTAATAGGGGGCACCGAGCAACATCGACGCTGAAAGTACGCCTGAGATACGCTTCATAGGGTTGCCGCCTTATGTAAGACCTGCGCACGTCCTCGTAATCCCTGTCTCCCGTGACGCTACCTATGCCGAGGCGTGGTCAACAGAAATACCAATTGATTCATTCACGAAGTTCACTGCGGTTAAAAGAGACGCCGTGGTGGAGTGGAAGGCAACGGACTAACTTTTGGCCACCCATGGGATCCTTTAATATGAGCACCTAAATCTAAGTACACTAGCGTTTTTGCATTCCGCGTTCGACGAAATGCGGTCAGGAATAGAACCTGCGACCTCGGTATAGTAGAACGTGATATCAATACGACGCCGCGGCGATCGCAGTAAAAAAGCTGAGGAGCATGCGGATCAGTTGCGGTTATAACACAAGCTCGACAGAACGTGACATCCATGACATTGACTGGTTGCGCTTTTGTGGCGCGGCCGGGCCTGGTAAAGTTATGGCGCAGCAGCTACAGTAAAATGGTGGGTGTGGCGATCAGGAAGGCTTACAGTAACGCTATATACGTTGGCTTGGTTACGCTAACGTAAAGGTCACGTGCCGAACGGAAAAGCACTGAGACGCAGGAATACGGAAGGTAGAAGAGCGTTGTTAGTTAGCTGCAGGCAGACTTGGGCTCGCAAGCTTTCGTGGCACATTTTGTGGTATCGATCTGGGCGCAACACTGCGACGCGGGCATGCCGTGCATCGTCTGAGCCAGCTTTCTCAGTGCTGCCGGGAAATAACGCCTGTCGCTGATGTAGAAGCGGCAGGCCGTCTGCGCGGCGCACAATGGGGGAGCGACGGCGCTCCGAAGTCCTCCACGACTAACCGGCGGCTCAGCGGGAGAATGAAAGCGGATTGTGGAAATTTTTTTTCTTAAATTTTATTTTTGCGTGCTTCTTTGTTTCTTTTTGCTTCTCGCCTGGAGTGTCTCGCGAAGGAGAGCGAAAAAGCCGCCGCTGACACAGCCCAGTCCTTCCAGCTGGACGGTTGCCCGCATTTCTCGAAGCGGAGGAACCCTGTAACTTCTTTCCTCTGTGGCACGAGGCACGGCGGGATAAGACGACCCCCCCCCCTCTCTCTCTCTCTATCTCTCTCTCTCTTTCTCTCTTTCCGCTTTCTGTCTGTCTTTCGTGCTTTCGGGCTTTGTAATGGAAAAGGTCGATTTTGTGGTGTTCATGCGAGGGAAAAAAAAAGTTGCGCCCAGCGCTTTTTTTTTTGTATACGAGAAAGAAAAGCGCGCGAACCTCGAGGTCTGGGACAAAGACTTCGATGAGTTCTGTGTTTGAGGCATAGAAGGAGTATCTCGCGTTCTTCCTGCAATGCTTGATCACTACTGCGTCTTGCGCGTATAGGGTGTTGGTGGTGATGAGATGACGACGACGAAGAAGATGATGACTAATGTGCTGATCATTTCTGAACAGGCCTGTCATCTCTACTCTCCCAGTACTGGTTTACATCGTGGCGATGAGATATCGTAAATTTTCTATACACAGAGAACTCATCGAAACATAAAAAATTACATCGTTGACAGACTTCAACCGTCTCAGGTTTCCCTGGAGAGGTCAATGGTGCCCATCATGACAATCGGACGTATTCATTACAAGATTGTACGTTGACCGCATCCCCGCCACTAAATGTATGTTTAGGCAGGTATGGCCGGGTAATCTCTCCGCGATGCCATTTTTCAGGGAAATTGAGTCTCTCGATCAATATCTTTTTTATTCTGCCACCGTTTCACCGTACAAAGGAAACGCTTACTTCAAACTCCAGTTCGGGAACTTGAATTAAATTTAACTGCTTTGGTCCTGCTCTCCTTCGGAGCTTCAGCTCTGGGTTTTAGCCACGAGGATGTGTTTGGCACTTCTTGGGATTTCATTCAGGCGACAGAACGCTTTCCATGCTGATCAATTTTCGCTACAATCTCTATTGTTCTTATAAATACCTTTCAGCCTAAATCGTTCAGGGTACCTTATTATTATTTCTTTTAAATTGCAATCATCTATTCATCTGGTTAGAGTTTCTCCCCTCAGTCTTTAAAATTGTTCATTGTTTATTCGTTCCTATAAATTACAGTGTGTTCAAACTGTCCCCTCGAGTCCTGGCCCATCCCCCGCTGTGGCTACGTGCCATATCTTGAAAGATCATCATCATCTTCTTCTTCTTCTTCGTCATCATCATCATGATCACTATATATATATATTTCTCTGCTCTTTCGATATTGTCAGCGCTACCCATGCCGCGCCGCATATGCTGTGATATCCGGGTATCGCTGGTCATTCGCACGTACTTCCCTGTACCCGCTACTTAATTGTACCGGTTCAAAAATTTTAAAAAAAGAAGGCATGCTCCGTTTACTTTACCTTGTCGCTGACAACTCTCAAGTCCGTGCGCTCAACGAATCGCTACGACAGCCGAAGGAAAACGCGAGACAGAAAAAGGAGCAGACATATCTCAAGCAGCGAGAAATTATTCTGGATTATTCCTGGCGTGTCTGTGGCGCGTCGCGGTAAAGCCACACAGCGTACTTTTGCCCCTGTCTTACAGCATTCGTCGGCGCGGGAGGGGCCCGCGCCTTGATACACATACCTGGCGGAATGCCTGCGCGTCCAGAAGTGCGCGTTCGATTACCTCAAGGCCGCGGCGCGACCAGAAGAGACCGGGCAGACTGGTGATCGATGCACTCGCTGCAGCGACAAAGCTTGCATGCTAAAACTGAGTCGAACTTGTTGCTGGGCGAGTTGGCTGGGATCTAATGAATACATTGTTGAGCCAAAAAAAAAGGAAAAAAAAAGAGACTTGGGAAGGAAGAGTACGGATCAATCTCAATCTGTCGTTTCGTACTCTTCTTTCCCATGTCTTTTTTTTTTTCCTTTTTTTGGCGCAATAATTTATTCATTAGATAACTGAGTCGTCGGAGAGAGAACCTTGATGGCAGGCGAGCAGTCTTGGCCACGGTTTCGGCGGCACAGTCCACCTCGTTTCTAACTGGAACGGACCGGAGCGCGCAGCGCGTCTCTGCACGAACAATCCGATTCAACGCGCCTTAGTCTCTCGCTGCTAGCGGCCTCGCGCAACTAATTGGTCGTCTTGTTACGCAGCCAACACGTGTACAGCAGCGCAAGTTTATGTGCGAGGAAGCCGACTAAACGGCGGCGGCTGGCTCTGTAGGGAGGACGTCGCTTTTGATGCCGTTCACTTTAGATATATCGTGCGGCCTGCGTGGGAAATGTGAAATACCGTGTTCGCCCGTATATGGTGTGCACCTGCGTTTTCTCCTGCAGGATTTAACTGTGTTGCCCAGCTTGGAAAATAAGTTAGGAAAGGTGAAAAGAAAAATGTGGCAAGAGAGCCCCAGTGTATTAATCTAGACTCAAGGAAGCCGAGTACAAGTGACGAGTAAAGTGTAAGAAAAACCGAAAGAGTCTCGCAGCGCGCTGCATGTATACGTGTGAAAGTATATATGCACACTTGATAGAAGATGAATAGCGTACGTACACGCCACATGCATACAGACTTTCGAAAAAAGAAAAAAGGAAAAAGGTGGCCGAGAACGCTTATGTGTAGACGGTGATCTTGAAACGTTTTCCTGGGGGTACACGATTAAAGAGGAGACCGTATTCATTAAAATATGTTGGGCGTTATCACGTCAAGCGCCATATATTTTTTTGTTCTATTTCATATGGATGTCGCGAGCGCGTTGCATTTAAAAAACGACTGCCGAGGTGCTACCGTAATACAAAATTTTGCGAAGTCGCAAGGATATGCGTCTTACTTTTGGCCGGTATACGCGATGTATATTCATGTAAACGGCAGCACTTGTGCTTGCTACATACAGCATTGCAAGTGTAAACGCAAACGTACAGGTACAAATCTGCTAATAACAAATATGCGCGGAGTGCGCAGTACGACTTCCAGTTTTAATCAATTCAATGATGGGGTTTTACGTGCCAAAACCACTTTCTGATTATGAGGCACGCCGTAGTGGGGCACTCCGGAAATTTAGACCTCCTGGGGTTTTTTAACGTGCACCTAAATCTAAGTACACGGGTGTTTTCGCATTTCGCCCCCATCGAAATGCGGCCGCCGTGGCCGGGATTCGATCCCGCGACCTCGTGCTCAGCAGCCTAACACCATAGCCACTGAGCAAACACGGCGGGTACTTCCAGTTTTATTAGCTCTGAAAAAAGAAAGAAAGAAAGGGTGAGTTGCCCGCGGACCAGTCTTTCGTGCTACAGGATCCTGTAACGTGATCGATCACGTGCTTGTTCGTAATGTTCGTAAATGTTCATAAAGTGGTCGTTAACTCAGTATAAGCAATAGCAGAAGCGTGGCGTTGGTACTACCACGTTGACATGGCATGCGAACAATCCGGTGAAAGACCTCGCCTAAATTATATTCGCCTAACAAGCGTTTATGCATGCAGTATACACAAACCAGATAGCAAAGCAACGGAGCAAGAATTCCAGTCGAATGATATTTTATATGGTCGCACTTATAGTGAGTTGGAAAGCTCACTATATCTGTCAAGCCCCCCCTTCCCCCCCCCCAGGGCTTGACAGAAGGACGCATTTTCAAACGGTCGCCACCTGTCAAGGAGCTTTTTTTTTTCTTATTATTATTATTATAGCAGCAATAACTGTGCACACACCCCAAGCCGCTTTCGGCGTGCGGTGCGACTGATCTGTGAAGTGGTTAAACTTCTTGACAGCTCACGGAAACGAAATCAGTAAATGCAGGCCATGACAAAAGTGCAAGCCTGCAAGCACAAGCGCGCGGATGTACTCATGCGAACAATGCGAACTTCTCAAACACCGTCGTCCTTGCAGCTCGTTCCTCACGAATGAAAGCTTTCGAAAATAAGTGCTGCAGTGCATTTAGCCTTTGCGGAGCGCCACACTTTAAGCATCGTGCCGATGGTACCGGTTGAATGACACGCAATGAATATTGTATGCACGGCAGCACGGGACAGGCGCGACTTTTATTTATTTTTTTCTCCCTTTCATCTCTTTCTTTCCTCTTTCTCCATTTTATGCCTCCTCTGTTTCATTTGCACAACCGCGTATCTAGCATACCGCAAGAAACTCGCGCAGGAGCAAGATTTATGGAAGAAAAGGAACAGCGTGTGTTTTTCACTGCACGCAATTTTGATCGACTGATGGGAAAATAGATAGGCGTTGCACGAATTTTAATTGCTGTACAAAATAATGTGAGTTTACCATTAATATGGCGAAAAGTGCTAGCTACATGTTCATACTGCAGATATGATTTCCGCCGTTACTCTCTCGTGCCTCGTGTAATTACTATTTCATTCTTGCGTAGGAAAAGTGGGCAAGCGTATCGTGTGGTCGGCAAATGAGATTTTCCAGAAAGGCATCAACAAGGAGCCTTCGCTGGGTGAATTAAAGTTGCAGTCAGAGACAACGTAGCGTGTTTGAAAGATCATTGGCGTACACGGATGTCACGAAACCCCGGCACCACATTTGATACACAAGCGTTCACGATTAGACGGTACGGGCACCTTTTAGATCTGCTGTCCCCCCCCCCCCTCTCTCTCTCTCTCTCTGAGGCTAGGATGTGAAAGAAAGTACTTCTGCACTGCCACACACAGCTGGAGAGCTTCCGCTTGCCAGTATACGCACGCACCTGGTATATACGACCGTGCCACATGACCCGCGATTCACATGTTTGTCGTATAGTGCCTTTGGAAACGTGACGCAGAGGTACTACACCCACGGCAAATGGCTGCGCTGAGCGTGCAGGCTCATGGGACGTGATGCAACCGGTTCGAAACACCTGTGACGAACTGGCGGTGCGGACGAATCAACGCACGGGCGTTGATGCGACCTGCCCTCGTCGCGGCTTGGAAGTGCGCGTGCGCCGTGCCGAGCGGAACATTTTAATGAGACGGCGACTTGGGGCTCCGGGGGCCTCTCGGTCGCTCGCGTCGGCAGTACCTGTACAAAAGGTGGCCCGCCTGCCAAGACGTCGATCCGCGGCGAGAAGCACGTGACCTCACGCTGAGCACTGGGGACTCTGCGTACAGCGCGGCTCCCTTTTTATTGACAGCCCGCAGTCGCGTCGTACGTTACTGTCGGCGGCGACACGTTGGGCTGAGAGGGAGGGCATCGCTGTTGTTCGAACAGTGAGGCCTCGTGAGGCTGCGAGACGACCGCCGCGGCCAGCGTCAAGTCCCTGTGTATATCGCTCGTCGTCGTCGCCGCCTTCAACGTATCCCCGCCATTGAACGTCGTCGCGGTTGCGTTCTTCGGAAGGAAAGTCCTTGTGAGAATAGGTGCCGGAAAACGGAACTCAAGCGAGCTGCTGAACTTGTGCCATGTTGCGAGGCATCCCCCAGTACTACTTCCTGAAGGCCAACACCGAGGAGGGTAACGAGGCCGACCATGAACCCATGCTGGAGGTAATGCGCGGGCCATGCATCCGTGGAACGGTCGTCACGTCTGTAAGGATATGCGCGACTCGATGAGGTGCCGTGTCGTGCGCCGTATTTAGCTCAAATGGCGTGCACCGGTAGATCTTTCGAGCTTTGTGCACTGTTAAGGCACTGTTAAATTATTCCCTTTGTCCCGCTAGCATTGTTCCGGCACGTGCTCGTTCTGACTCGTGTAGCATCCGACCTTGAGTTAACTTTTTCGTGTTCCAGTCACTCGGCAGCAGGTTATGATGTTGTGCGACAAATATTCGTGTATTTCTTTTATTGCGAGATAATTACGTAAGTAGCAAGGGCCTTCAGAGCAACGTGCCAATATGCATCGTTTCTGTGTCTACATGTCCTGAGTCGACACTGCACGTGTTGCCGAGAGGACGATCACACATTTCAATACGTTTTGCGATAAAAATATGAGCATGCGGTGATTTGCGGCTACAGGTATTTGAGAGGGAAAAACATATGCGCCAGGTTGCACGAGCATGATAGAAACCGTGGTATGCTCACTCTTGTAAGGGGCGGCGTGGAGATAAGCAGCTGGGTCAAACAAGAGAGCTTTGACTGACTTTTATTCACGATGGTTTTGTTTCTTTGTTTCACGCGTCTGTGCATCACACGACGGCATACTATAAAGTATTGATCTTGCATCAAAATGGAAACTCTAGCGCTCCTCACTGCTTCTTATATATTTTATTTTATTATCCTTTGATGCGCGCAAACAGTGCTTGTCGTGAGTTTATCATCTTGTCCCAAAATCACGTGAAACAAAAATGTGGCCGCGTTTTTTTCCTTATGTCAACTATTAAAGGAAGTGGTAGCTCACATTCGAAGTTGTTGCACCTAAACTATAGGGTGCATCGAAATAGTGCCTCGCATAGTGAACTCTTCACTCACATGCGACTGTTGAAACAGCATCAAACTGTTAACGCTGGAAGGCTTCTGCTCATTTCTCGGCCTGAATGATGTATGTTCCGGCAGTAGTTTGCTTGTCACGTGCCCTAAGACCAGTACGTAAGGGGCGAAGGGAAGGACAGCCTGCCACGGGAACCGGTGATCTATTTTCCCACATACGGTTGAATCACAGGCTTGATCGAGTTGCTGCATTAATTTGAGAGAGCGGCTTAACTATAGCGCAGACATCAGGCATGATTTCTTTCCGAGTTTCCTCGCTTCCGATTTTGCTGGAAACGCTCACAGCAGCGTAGGGGCTATATGAGAATTACGCCACGGTGAAGCGCTCCCGATTAAATTTGTCCGCCTAGGGTTTTGTGACGTGCGAGCATATCTCGATGAAGGAGCAGTCTTGCATTTTGCCTCTATCAGAATGCGATTGCTGCGATCGGTAATCGAACCGGCGACCTCGTGCTCAGTATAGCAGAACGCCATATCCCCTGATCCAGCACACCACATCCCCTGATCCAGCACGGCAGGCACTTCTTGTTTTGTTTCTGCTTCTAGAGAAGCAAAGTTCGTTTTATTGTGGATTACGTGTCACGACCTCTTCTGCATATTGCCGCGGAGGCAAGCAATTCGTATCTCACATGACCAGACCTCTCGTGTTCCTTGGTGCTTCATGGTTGAGTAAACCGATTTACAACTGCGGCATTGTTTCCTCTCAGGTCTATTGCTTTTATTAATGACTCGCCATTTACATACAATGCTTATGTGAAAGGCACAGAGCCATCGAGAGGCACGTGGTTAGCCAACTGCGACTGTTACTCCTCAAGGAGTCATGTGCTTAAACTCAGCTCGAAAAAATTAATTAGGCACTTGCATTACCATGAACCGCGTTCGTATAAAGCGTGGTTTTATCTCCGCTACAAATGAAACTGCTGTTGTTCGAGTAACCTCCTGCACAACGCGTGCATCATGACTGACGGCACAAGAACGTCAGCCAAGGTTAGATGGGGCGATATTCGTAACTTCGGACCTATATAACGTTCTCGTTCGATGTATCTTTATATGTTTTGATCGACACCGTCAGTGACGAGTTCTTTCGCCTTCTTTCTTTCTTCTTTTCTCCCTTCACCATGCAGCAGGCTAACGGTAACCACCACCACACCGTGGCGTTGCCACCGCCCCGGCCGGACATCCCCGAGGTGATCATCACGGCCTCGCGCGATGTCGACGAAAACAAGGAGCGTGGCAATTGGTCTTCGGGTGTGGAGTTCCTGCTCTCGTGCCTCAGTTACGCCGTCGGCCTCGGAAACATATGGCGGTTTCCTTACCTGTGCTACCGCAACGGAGGAGGTAAGAGCCAATCATTGTTGCGGTTCGTTGTTTCTCCTCCTTTTCTCGTTTGAGTTACTCTTCATTCTGTGGTAGTTCAACGGCACAGGAACGAAGACAATCAGGCGCATGTTATGGGCTGCGGTAAAGCGTGGAAAGCCCGTTGCAAAGCATGATGAAGCCTCGTGCCTCAACTCCCTCCAGTTCTACCAACGTACGAACTCAAAGCCCTGTCGCAACCATTGCAGTGCTCGTGTAGACCTCCTTTTGAAAACGTGCATGTGAAGTCGCCGTCTTCTGTTCGTTTCTTGCCCGCCACTTCATCGGTGAACCGATGACGCCACTTTGGCGTCTTCGCGTTCAAGCCTCGATGCTCCTTTGCCGTCCTTTCTTAAGCCGATCTTGTTTCATCTTAGCGCCCTAATCAACTGCGCTTACGTTCTTGCCGATGTAACTGTCGTCCTTTCTAATTAAGCGACTAAACCTTTTCAGTCTGCGTTCTCTCTGGAATCGTCGCTACAACGACCACGGCTACGATACGCGAGTGTATACTCATTCCGAACTTTGCCTTTTATTGTCACTCCTGTCTATCCATGTCAGTATGCTCACTTCAGCCGCTCGCGTCTTCTCGATGTGTCCGAGCACCGTTGTAGTGTTTTGCTGTGGCCAATACCATAGATTACGCTGTTTATTTTGTGACACTCCCGAGTAAGTGGCCGTGTAGAGCTGTGTAACGCGCGTGGTTGCGGCTTTGTTGGGTGAAGTATTATTCTGCCCTAAAGCAACAGGTACACGGGGCCTTCACGAGAGGAATCGAGCTAAAGTGATTCTAGTTCTCAAATGCTGCTGACTCCACATTACTGTCGAACTTTTTAGTCACCGTATGTACTCGCTTCCCGATCCCTAAGAGCTCGGGGACAGATCAAAATACCTACACAGCAAAGGAAACTTTGGCGAAAACATTTCGTGCAACTATACTTCGAAACATTAACGCATGAAGGTCAAATTCGTAGAAAACTCCACATTGCTCACACTGAATAGGGTGAACAATTATAACGCAACCCATATTGTGGGCACTTGTGGCAGTCCACAGTTACTTGGGCCATAGCGTATACACCCTACCGGCATGCAAGAGGGATGACGTCAGAAAGGAAGCCCGAATTCGATAAAGGCAGGTCGGAAAGCTTTTCTTATTGATAAGGGCGTATTCATTCGACGTATTTCGTGCAGTGAACCACAAAATTTTTTTACGGAACACAAGATCTGAGAAAAAGCTGAATATCTGCGCAGGCTCACAACGCAGCCTAGTATTCGCATTTACAGCCTCTACCAGTATATATGTGATCCTCATTGTGATGTCCGGTTTTACTGACTACGGTTACAGGCTGTTCGGAAATTGAACGTTTTCTGTGATCCCATGGTCCGTAAACTTTTGTGACCGAGTGTACAAAGTTACGCAGCTTTCTTGTCGCAGCGGAAGCGCAAAAAAAAAGTAAAGAACTCGAGCTCTTGCGATCATTCACTCCATCGATTTTCTTGAGGGATATTCAAAGGATCGCTTCAATTCTTCATCTATTGTACACTTCAAGCTCGTGTTTGTAAAATTTACGATTGCACCAACGTTCGTAGAAAATTAACTGACTGTTTCGCTACACTTACTACTAAAATCAGTGTACTCAAACGTTTTTTTCACATGCAATGAAACAAATGGGGCGTTGTCACTTTCTGACAACTGCTGAGCGCTATTAGTCAACCTTCGTTTGCAGTATGCTCCTTGACTGTCGCGGTACTTTTTTGGCGAACATTTGAGCTGCAATTGAAAACACAAACTTGTCTGCATATAGACCTGTTTGAGCAGTGCCAATGATAGCCGCCTGCAAGAATTAACTCTGCTTTGCGGTCGAAGAAGTCTACGGCTAAACTTTGTTGCCCACTCAGTGTCCGCCTACACGTGTTCACAGAAAATGATCTTCGCCTTGCCTATTTTTTCGCGCAGGGGCCTTTCTCATCCCTTACAGCGTCATGCTGATATTCGTGGGACTACCTCTCTTCCTCTTGGAGCTGTCCTTCGGCCAGTACGCCAGCGAAGGGCCGATCACCATATGGAAGATATCACCGTTATTTCAAGGTGAAAATTACCGCTAATTTTCTCATTCCGGGTGAACAGCTGCCGTGCAAAATTTTGACATTCCATTTAAAATGGCGCATGTTAAAGAGGCACTGCTTTTTTTTTGTATTCGCAAGTCGTTAATTCATTCTGTGATAGCAAGAAGCGACCTCTAATTTCGCCGCTGGTTGCAAGTAAGTGGTAATCTTTCGCGATACAGAAGTCGTCGAGTGCTTTTCAATATTGAGCCCGGTATTCAAATGGCCTGCTAAAACGTTCCATCTGTATACTCGGTGACAACCGAAGAGAGAGAGAGAGAGAAAGAGAGAGAGAGAGACATAGAAAAGGGGGGGGGGGCGAAAGCAGGGAAGACAACCGAAGAAATCACCGTGAGCTCAGGCCTGCGAAACCTCTTTGCACCTGGCCTCTGTGCGTCCGCGCTCTGAAACATAGTTCCTGAAAGATTTAAAAAAACGAACGTGATTACTTGCCGCACCTATACAAATTGTCCGAGTTAGACAGTGGTACATTTGCCACTTTATTCTTAAGTTGTCACCGACCATTGTCAAATGATTTTATGATTCTCGCCCTACTGCATGTTACGGAAATGATATGGAATTGATGAGCCGTCCTTATGAATTGCGTACGTCATTGAAATGTACGCAGGAAGTATTCACTAAGATGTGTTCATTAAAAATAAGTAACGCAAGCGCTTGGCGCAAGGAACGGCAATCTTGCCACCGTTTGTTGACAATAAGACAGGCGAAACGGTAATTACCTTTTTAAGTTCGGATTTTTCTCGCCTTTCCCGTTTGTGTCAGTTGGAATGAAAACGAACGTGTAATCGTCTTTGCATCCGCTTTCTGCAGGAATTGGATACGCGATGTTCCTGATGACTGCCTTGGTAGGAGTGTATTACAACATGATCCTGGCCTGGTCGTTATTCTACTTGGGGTCATCCTTGACCACGACACTGCCATGGACTTCCTGTGACAACTGGTGGAATACGGATGGTAAGCTTTCCGAAACTGTGTCAAGGTCAGTTGTCGGAACGTAAGCAGCACGAATCAAGCTATGCATAAAGCTCCATATCAAAAATATTATTCGTTTGCTGTCAGGCTATTCTTTCTCTAGGCCTTATGGGTGAGATTATCGGCTCAGCAATTTAACAAGCAAGTCACAATTCATTGCCGTTCTGTCACTGTCTCTTAATGCGATCGAAGCTCTTTTTTCGACTGTTTTCTCCTTTATTTTCATATTCAGTTTCATAATGAAGCATAATACGAGCATCTTCGTTCGTGTTCAGATACAATGTAACGTTTGCGTGTCCCCTTTTGTGTAGCTTAATGCATTCGTTGAGTATAGACTGTTATGGATATAAATTGAGCATCAGTTCTCTCCCTCATCCTTTAATTGCTTGCTGCACATGGCAATGAACATGATTTCACTTATGATATCAAGAAACTTTAACGCTCCTGCACAAATTCACTCTGCAGCATGCCGGAGGTTCGATACAAAGAATTGCACCGCCCACGGAGGAGTTCACCTCGCGAATGGTTCGTGCATCATCCAGGACGAAGTTGACCCGGCCTTCTGGGATGCGGTGAAGAATTCTACGGACAACACGAAAATGGCCAGCGACGAATTCTTCCAGTAAGGCCCAAGATAGCGAGGCGGTGAAATTTTCTGCTTTTTTTTTTTGTAGTTTGTGCTGACCAGAAGATAAACTACGATCAGACCCCAGCAAAAAACAAGAGATCGTGTTAAATCGTGTATGTGTTTCTGAAATTTCAGGTCGTGATTTGCTACGCGCCTTATTTATTGCGCCTTATTTATTTGGCACGTAGCTGATGTACAAAAATCACTCCCGCCGTTTTCATATGTGATCCGTGCGCTTGCTAGCCCTCCTTACTTGTCTTGCTGAAGTCTAGTTTCACGGTTGCTAGCCTGGGTCTTGAGACGGGTTCTGTGCCGCAAACATTTTTTTTTTTCTAATATCGAAATCTTTGGCGACGCATTCTACCAGCGCAAGTCATGGTTTCGTTGGTTTTGTGTCTCTGGTTCCTTCTTTGCCACGCGCTTCTAAACCTGCTGTAACAAAATTTTGCCAACCCGCCGTGGTTGCTCAGTGGCTATGGTGTTGGGCTGCTGAGCACGAGGTCGCGGGATCGAATCCCGGCCACGGCGGCCGCATTTCGATGGGGGCGAAATGCGAAAACACCCGTGTGCTTAGATTTAGGTGCACGTTAAAGAACCCCAGGTGGTCAAAATTTCCGGAGTCCTCCACTACGGCGTGCCTCATAATCAGAAAGTGGTTTTGGCACGTAAAACCCCAAATATTATTATTATTATTAAAATTTTGCCATACCACTGCCCCACTTCTATAACGAGACCACACGCCGCGTTATCCTACAATTACCGCTCGCGGCTGCCTGCGCAGCTCCACAGAGAACTGACTTATTTGCATCTGGCTTATTCGTTTTCAGCCGAAATACACTAAGGTAGAATTTTCGTTTCCTTTCTTGCGTGTAGCGAAGCTCTTCTAGCAAGTAGCCGATGCGTTAAGTTCTCGGCAATGCCTCAGTATACTTAAAAGGATTTGTCATTATTTCCCGTAATAACCTTGTCCTTAAATACAAGTGAAACTCTGGTTCTGAAACGACAGCTTACCCGCCATGTTTCCATGTTTCGCCATGTTTCCATGTTTGGGCTGCGCGCTGTGCGCGTGGAAACTGACCCTGGCTGCACACTTTGCTATTCGCAGCAACTATGTGCTGGACCTGACCGAAGGGCTGCACGACCTTGGCGGGGTGCGGTGGCAGTTGGCTCTGTGCCTTTTCGTCTGCTGGGTCATCGTGTTCTTCTGCTTGTACAGAGGCGTGAAGACAATGGGAAAGGTGAGTGCGGGGCGTCTTGTTCTTCTTCCGCGTCGAGTTAACCGATAGCCGGTGGTGCTGATGAATCCTTCGACGGTGTACACCGCTCTGCCAGACTGTGCGGCTTGCTTCTCTATCCGCTCGAACGTATAACTGGGGACCAATTCGTCCCTCCGATTTCTGGTGTCAAATATTCCGCAGAGGCAGCGGAGTAAATAAACAACGAACGTAAAGTCGGATGTCCGTTACATGCACCAGCTGCTTGGTGCTTTGAGTGTAGTCTTGCAATATATCGGACCAAGCCACCTTTTTTTTTTTCGCATTCTACGTTTTCACAGTGGAATCGCTGTCATTTTGGCGCTTCAAGCGCCAACCCGCGCTTACCGTTCTTATAGTATGTTTATGTTCCGACAATTTGTTCCTTTCATCTTTAATTATTGTCCTATTTCCATCGTGGTTTGCAGGTCGTCTACTTCACAGCCTTGTTTCCATACGTTGTTCTCGTCATTCTGCTGATCCGAAGCTGCACTCTCGAAGGGGCTTACGACGGCATTATGTTTTATCTGACGCCACAATGGGAACGACTTACGGAAGCTAGGGTAAGATATCTCGTTTTGCACTGTGCGTTTTTGTTGTTGTTTTGTTTCCGCGTGAATTCTGAAGCCTTACGCTTCAGGAATCGCGCAAACTGTACGCATGATCTTTGACGCCTTGCGCAGCGAAATTTTTTGTATTTCGTTCCTGCCTTCGGTTACAGCTCTCGCTCTTGTGCTCGATCGTTAACTTAAACGTGACGCTTCGCACGTAACACGCAGAAAAGTTTCACGCACATTATTATTTGCGTAGTACTACAGTAAGAAGACTGCGTGTAGCTGATACCTTGAGTTACATAGTATAGCCTGAAACAGCCTTCAGGGCGAAGTTATTGCTAAGGCAAATTGTACCAGATGCTCTTTCTTATTATATTGTTCAGTTTTTATTGCTCACTCAGACAGGGATTGTTCGCTAGGGCTTTTCTTTCGTGCCAGTTTAACAAAAGTCTTCCTTCAAGTCCTTTGTACTGGCATTGCTAGTGGCGCACTTGTGGATAACTGCTTTTTTTCAGGTACATTGGGTAAGTTCGGGGCATTAATACAAGATCGCCGCTGGTGTGAAATATAAGGTCTATAGTTTTCCGCCGTAATCGTCGGCTAACTCACCGTAGACCCATTGCGCCATAGCTGTAGCTAAGGCTCTTTCGACTACAAAAAGAAAAAGGGATAGAAGCAAGATGAAAGATGGTAAAAAGAAAACAAAAGAAAAGGAAAATAAAAAGAGCTTTTGCTTTCTTCCTGCCTTGCACAAGGGCACGCGAGTCTGACGGTGGCGCGCGAACTGCAGACAACCCTATTACAACTGCATAGATTCTTTTCCCTGTATCGTCTCAGGTCTGGGGTGACGCTGCAATGCAGATCTTCTTTTCCTTGTCTCCGTGCTGGGGAGGCCTTATTACTTTAGCCAGCTACAACCGTTTCCATAACAACTGCTACAGGTAAGCCACCTTCACGTACGCTGCATGTCCCTCCTTCTTTTGTTTTTGCCTGTGGTGTGCCTGAAATGCTGTTGAACTCTGTGCGGCTATAGTATTCGCTCTTTCCGCGTGTGTCGTTTGGGGATTTGCCTTGTTCGTTCTCTCTGTCGCGGATGAGTGACGCGCCGTTTGCATTGACTGATCTTGGTTGTACGTGTGATGATGCAGTTGACACGATGCGCGATCTTGCTTCTCCTTGTGCGTGTGTGTGCGTTCTCTCTACTTAGCAGGACCCCCTGGCGGGTCAGTATGGGCTCTGCTGACCACCGTTTCCGTTTTCTTTTCCGCCTTTCTTCGCAGGGACACGCTGTTCATCTGCTTCGGCAACTGCGGCACGAGCTTCTTCGCCGGATTTGTCATATTTAGCATAGTCGGTTTCATGGCACACAAGCTGGGTGTGAACGTGTCTGAAGTCGCTGCTCAAGGTAATTGCTACTCAGAGACACTGCAAACCTGCTACTGCTATGTGCGTGTGCCTTTCGTTGTGACGTCCCGCATTTGGTCGTGCCGGCTGCTCACGCCAAAAAAAAAAGTATATATACATATAAACGGATCTACACCGTGTGACGTCACGATCGTTGAGAGCGACACGCCACCTGGCGGGCTGAGCGAGCGCCCTTTGCGGTTGAGGCAGAGCGGTGTACTAACTACTCTGTGGACTCTGGTGGAAATTGCTTTTCGTGCGCAGCACCTGCGAATTCCGTCGTGGATGTCCGGCACCAGCTGAGCTGGCAAGACGGGACGAACGTTCTCGCTACTTGCACCAGCGGCTGAGACGAGACTCGATCGGCTCTCTCGCGCCGAGAGAGTGTGCAGAGTCCTTCCTCATGCTTTGACAGCTCGCAAAGCTTCTGCGAGAGAAAAAAAGAAAAGAGACAGGAAAAGACAAAGGAATGGCCACCGAGACATAAATTGTGTCTTGTTCAATTGGCAAGGGCATGCGTTACACAATCAGGAAAAGTTTTGTTCACGCGTTTGTGGACTACCGGTGCTGCTCTAGAAAATCAAATCCTGCTATACACAGAGTCAGGAAAGAATTCGTGAGCATGGAGGTAAGTCGCCGGCTGAGTATAAGGCACATACGTTTGCGACACGAGGCAGCACAAGACAAGAATGGAAGACGACGGACGGTGGAAGACGAAGAGTGACGAGCGATTGTGGCTCGTAGAAGGGGGGGGCTGGTACCCCACGAGCCAACTTCCTTCTCCATATTATTATTTTTCGGATTTTCTCCATGTCTGTACGATTCTTGAACGAGATTAAAACTCTTGTTGTTCCAGACCGGCGTGTTTGGAATGATTTGAGTGCCGATTCAAGTGCGACGAATGTGTTGACACTCTGGGCATTATGTTTCTCTGTGTGTGTTCATACATGCGCTGGTTGGAAGCATTAAACTTTGTTTTTTATGGCGATGTGTACTGACTGATTACGCGCTTTGGAAGCGCAGAATGAAGCTTTTATTGTTTGTGACAGAAGAACGAAACACAAGGTAAGTGCGGAAAGTGATGTGTTATGGTTTCTTGAGTGCACTGGTTCACGGTTCACTGTGCAATGTGAACTCTTCAACATGACAGATGTGTTACACTTCCCCACAGCGAACTCATCCTGTTTTTATCGTTTTAAACAGGTCCCGGGTTAGCTTTTGTGGCTTACCCCGAAGCGGTGACTCATTTACCTCTGCCACCTCTGTGGGCGTTCCTATTTTTCTTCATGCTGATGACCCTGGGAATGGGAACTCAGGTAATTTGGCCTTCTGCATTTTTTCTTCGATTAAATGACTTGGGACTGAATTTGCGAGGCCTTCTGTTCGTAATAGTGTGTACCGAGAGGAAACTGGATGCATTTGCATTTCCTCGCTTGTCATTGTGGTTCACTTTGAATGTTGTTCACTCAAAATTCTCTTCTGTCCCCACGCTTTTCTTCTTCTTTCTTTTCTTCTATACAGTTCACGATTATCGAGACGGTTGTTACTACCATCGTCGACACCTGGCCAGAGAAGCTTCAGCACAGAAAACCTCTCGTGCTGCTCGGTGTTTGTACGACGCTGTTCTTCGCGGGACTCATCATCTGTACGAACGTGAGTATACGCACATACACGTTGGAGGATATCCCAGGGCAAAGCTGCACGGAGCAACACGAGTTCTCAGTTTCCTCTTTTTCTTCCCCCGCGCTTATCCGTTTCCTTTAGCACCGTTCCACCAATACTCCTTGGATAATAACGTCGTTAAGGATGGGAACGAAGTCTTTTCAATTCTTTATATGAGCATAGGAGGATAAATCGAAGACTTAAGGAATCCATCCCGCAAAGAGCAGAACATGACGAGCTTCGGCTTCATCGAAAAGCATTTTCCTAAGGAAAGAGGAAACACCAAATAATCTTACTTTCGTTCTATAAAAGTTAGGAGTGCATCCGGCACGCGACGCACCCCTATATTTGTCACAATTTCACATTTAAAAAAAAAAACCTGTCTGCCGTTCAGGCTTACTCTGCGCACGCAATGATTACTCAGAAAAAGAACATTCAGATTTTTTATTCAAGCTTGAATTTTCTAGTCATGCGCATGTGTGAGACAAAGAATCTTCGTGGCTCTGACAAACTTCGCAAACAAATACTTGGACGAAACCGACACTGAATATTTTTCAACTCCCATGGTGGTCGACGCCAAGTTTGATGAAACGAGCGCGTGTTCTTTTACACGAAATGTTGCTATGTATGGCATCAGTTATAACAGAAAAAAAAAATGCACCTCTTTTTATAAGGCGTTTAGAAACACGGTTATGACGGTTAGAAACACTTCAGCATGCCGTCAAATAACTCACCAAATTTGTTGCTTGAGCGTTCAAAAGTCTAAGTGGTTGTAAGCGCCTCGGTGGGTTAAGCTCGTGCACATATAAAAATAACAAACCATGAACAAAATCTCAATTCGAGCATACATTTAGAAGGTGTGTGGTCCTTAAGAGGCAAGACGCAACGCCAAAAAAAAAAAAAAAACTACGATTCCAGTCTCGTTGCTGGTTCATTCCTCACGACGTCAAAAGTACTCCGTGTTTGGCATGTCCTTTAATGGAGAGTTGTTGTGTCTAGATTATTTGTTCTCAACGATTGCGGTGGTATTTGGACGACAGTAGCGAGCCTCTTTTTTTCCTATCCCTGTCATTTTTCCATCGGTTCTTCTCCTTTCCGGTGCTGCTGACCAATGTCCAAATGTCAACAGTGCGCCAGACAGTTACGCCGCGGCTCCAACAGGCTTCCTCTCTCTCTCTCTCTCTCTCTCTCTCTCTCTCTCTCTCTCTCTCTCTCTCTCTCTCTCTCTCATAGTAGCATAAGTGTCGTCTAGAACGACCACCATGGTTGATTGGACGTTGATAGAAATCAATTCGCCTCGTTCTTTGCGTGGTAATCATGCCCCATTCTTGAACAATGCCCCTTCGTAATTTTCATATTCCAGGGTGGCATGTACGTGCTGCAGCTGATGGACAACTACTGCGCTAGCTTCTCCGCCTTGATGATCGGCTTGACAGAAATCATCGTGATAGCCTGGATATACGGTGAGTGACTGCGAAATTGTGTTGTGTTGGCCCAAGCGGGACATCCTGAAGTGACCACTAGAGAAGAACAGAGTAAAAAAAAAAAGAGCATGTAGGGCGCAAGCACTTCCGTCCGATTTAATTATCGGGATTTATCGGGATTATCGGGAAGTTATCGGGATTTAATCTTATGCTGCTGCGGAACGAGAGAATGCCGCAGTTCGCACGTCTTTCTATAGCCTCATATTTAAGCGCTTGTTTGTGGAACAAAAATAACCAAATATCGAGAATTCCACCTCACTTATAAATTCTAAACCTCGCAGACAATGGTTTAGGCATCACAAACCTATTGCGCGTACCTCAAAACGTAACGCTGCTTTCTGTCGGCTGACATGTCGCGAGCCTAATGCCCCGTTCTACTTTTGCAGGCGTCGATCGGTTTATGGAGGACATCAAGGTCATGTTGGGCCATTATCCGTTCCCCGTGCTCTACTGGAGGATGGTGTGGAAGTACCTGGTGCCGACGCTTATTTTGGTAAGACGATTGGTTTGATACCGGCTTGAATACGCAAATACCGACAATAGCCAACGGAATCGAGCGACCTCTGTCAACAAGTGTCGTTTTCTTTCGTTTTGCTGAAAAGGGAACAGGCGCTGGCTTCCTGCCCTTCAGCGTGTCGGTACTAACTAATCCTTGAGCTCAATAACTGCTGGTCTCTCTGGCAGCTCGCACCATTGCGAGCAAAACGAGCTTCCGGTTACGCTTTTTGTAGTAAAACGCATAGCAAGAGCCTGTGGAATTTAGTGTATGGGCTTGAATGGCGTCTATCAGCCGATAACTTGCTTCTATTATCAGCGGCTACAGCACCGTATATGTGCTTACGCAAACGGCCACGAATTTTAAAGGGTCCCTGAAACACTTTTTGAGACTAACAAAATGCTGCCGATCTGTAGGCGAAGCTCCTGCGAACATGTGAGTCAATTATTATTGCACTACATGCAGCAGGGAATTAGCAATATTTTGTCAGTCAAAAATTGCATGCCCTCTTCACAATGTCGTCAGCAGCAACGTAGCAACCGGAGCATGCAAGCAGGCCTAACGAGTATTGGTGGATTTTGTGATCGCGAGAACGTTCTCAATAATGCTATTATTGTCAATTTTTCTTTAAATGCACGTTTGCGATCTCTGTTTTGCGTTGCCACGCATGCTTGAACCGGAAGTAGCCTTGCCCCCTTGCCATTCCCCAATTTGTTAACAGCACCCTTTTTTTTTCGACGGCGTCCTTTTTTTTTTTCTTCCGACTGCGCACTACTCAGTTGCAGTAGGTAGACACTACGCATTCAGTCCTCAATCGCGTCGTATTCCGTACTTGAACTTCAATGCACAAACTGAAACTTTCTTCCAATTTTCCTCTTTAAGCCAAATAGCCATTCAGTGTGCAATATAGTGCTTAATCATTTAATCTCACTAGGTAGCCAAAAACAACGAGATTGTGCCTGTTTATGTCGAAAACCCTTATATTTTCATATTTTCCTGACATCAGTAAAACCCCGTTGTCCTTATATCGCTCCTATTCATTTACGCTGAGTTTGGTTGACAGTACACATTAACGCTATCGCGTCGCCTTTCGAGTGCGGTGCAGTATCAAGACTGGGCCCGTTTTGAACTTCCAGCTAAATTGTGGGAAGCTTAGACACAAAGGCAAGCACAAAGGTTCAGACATTCCAATACGTCTACGGCTTTTTATATGGGAGCCGAAGGCGTCCATAGTCGCGGTGCTCACAAATTCGAATTCAGCTGCGCCACAGAGTCCCCGTTCAGACTTTTCAACACGATTGAAAGATCTCTGCCTCGTTCTCCGCCCCGTGTGTTAGGTGGCATTTGAGCGAGCATATTCTGGACGCGTTTGGCAGGCATTCTCAGATCATGAACAGCAAGTTGCCAATATCCCCCAAGAGAAATGTGTATAACAGCTGTGTCTTACCAGTACTCGCGTACGGGTCAGAAACCTGGAGGCTTACGAAAAGGGTTCTACTTAAATTGAGGATGATGCAACGAGCTATGGAAAGAAGAATGATGAGTGTAACGTTAAGGGATAAGAAAAGAGTAGATTGGGTGAGGGAACAAACGCGAAGTAATGACATCTTAGTTGAAATCAAGAAAAAGAAATGGGTGTGTGCAGGACATGTAATAAGGAGGGAAGATAACCGATGGCCATTAAGGGTTACGGACTGGATTCCAAGGGAAGGGAAGCGTAGCAGGGGGCGGCAGAAAGTTAGGTGGGTGGATGAGATTAAGAAGTTTGCAGGCACAACATAGCCACAATTAGTACATGACCGGGGTAGTTGGAGAAGTATGGGAGAGGCCTTTGCCCTGCAGTGAGCGTAACCAGTCTGATGATGATGATGATGATGATGATGATGATTATGATGATTATAATGATGATGATGATTCAGGACGCCACGTTAACCACGTGACCCGCCGCTGTTCGCAGGGCATCTTGGTGTTCTCCATGATCGACATGCCTGCGACCAAGTACGGCGAATACGAGTTCCCGTCTTGGGCCACCGGTGTGGGATTCCTGTTCTCGTTCGCCTCAATCAGCGCCATACCGATCGTGGCCGTTATGAAGATCTACAACGCCAGGGGAACGTTAAAAGAGGTGAGTACAGGCGCATGCCGACCCCCTTCTTGAGAAAACATGCCCTGTCACATACTGCATTACTTAGAAAATAAAACGCGATAATTTTGCTGAAAACACCATCCAGCACGCTTCATATGGATACTGAAGAGTAATAGAAAGTTAACTTGTATTAGTAAATTACGCTTCTAAAGTAGAAAAAAAGCTCACTCTTGCCGCGGGGGAAGGCTTGGTAACCAGGAAAGACGCAAGAACCTAAGACGGGTGGCGACGCCACCTTGAAGTTAAGGGTTAATGGGGTCAATGACGTCACAGAGAGCCGGGTGCACCGGCTTTCTGTGACGTCATTTTTTTTGCACGAATTAAAAAGGTACACATGCAAACCGTGATTAATTTAGTGTTCTACGAATGTGCTTCTTGCTAAAGTCAGGAGCATTTTTTTTCTGCTTTCAAACGTTTATTTCACAAGCTAGAAAGTGTCCACTACAGTGGCCAACATGCGCATCATCTCCGGTGAGTGTGGCTGCCGGCAGTTTTGCCTTTGCTCCAGCAGGCGAAGTTACTGCTACCACATTTACAAACGTAAACTCGGATACAAAAGTTTGGATGGCGCGGCCGTATACTTTGTGTTATGGAGTACGAGAGAAACAGTCACTTTTGCCGGTAATGCGCAAGTGTATCAAGGCATGGCGTATTCAAGAATTCGTCTTGTTGGGAGCAATGCCACGCCCTTGAGCAGTAAGGGGGTGGCTGGGCAGGCGAGTGTCGTCGCGCCTCGCTCTATGAAACGTATCCCGATACGCAGAAATTCGGGAGCTAGGGGCAGGGAGGATATAGGCGGGCATGTGCCTGGTGTGCACCCCCCTCCCCCCGCACACACACACACACACACACACACCTCGTTACACCCCCGATACCTTGCCTTTCGCGCAGTTATGTCGCTCTGCACTTGCCAACCGAAATATTGCACATTTTTTCTGTGAAATATTTCAGACGGATGTAATGATTGTCGTCGACAACCCACGCTGGCGGCAGCTTGCTTCGACAGGTGGCATTCGTTTTGCTGCGGCAGAGGAGCTGATGGCAACTCATTCGATTGTTTCTTCCTGTTAGCTCGCTAGATAATATAATAAACAGTGTTATTACATGAAAATATCAGGGAAATATCAAAAGCAATCAATTTGATAGTGGACGCGGCGAGGACTACGCTGCAGTGAAAATGCTCCCGCGCAGCTATTGTTCCTATCATGCATGGTGTCCACTGTAGTATACAGTGGGACATTTTAAAAAATATGTTCCGACGAAAATGTTGGTTTCACGCAACCACAATACAGTTCTTGCCTCCAGAGGCTTCTTCTATCCTTTGTAGACAATTAGATGTGCCAAGCTGCAATGTCACGACAGTTATAAGTAAAAGTGGGGGAACGAAAGAGACTTAATCCCCCCCCCCCCACACACACACACGGAACAGTAGGACGCCACATTTGAAACCGAGTTGGAGGAAAATCGTGGTTCGTGGCGCCTTCTAGGGCGGCTATGGAAGAGTTAAATTGTCCACTGAAGTTGACACTATGCACAAGAGCTTCTTGGAAGCACTAAGCTTGCTCCAAAAATAGACGAAATTTGTCCATTGTAGTGGACACCATGTAACAAAGGGTTAATTCTGACAGTTTCTGCTCGGGTTTAGTTGATTGCTTATCGATAAGGAAGGATTACATTGCGTTCTAAAGTAACTAAAGACCCAACATCCCAAAGTTCCGAGAACTTAGTTAAAACCTCCGAAATACGGGAATATACGCTGAAGATCGATGCGTCACTCTGACGTACGAGCGCTAAGGCTTCGGCGCAAAATAGAGGGCAATCTTGCCTTCAATGCATCTGCTAATAGTCAACCTTGCGCCGCCAAAAAAATCCATATGGACTGTTGAAAGAAAAGTGAACCGGCACGGCCTACTTCTCCGCGCGTGTGTGTGTGTGCTCTATTTTCGTCCTCCCGTTTTGTGCAACGCACAAGCTCACGCGCGTGTCACTCCTCCACGCAGCGCATCAAGATGCTCTCCCAGCCGACGGCCGACTGGGGCCCCAAGCTGCAGATGCACCGCATGGAGACGCACAGCCCCAAGCACACGGACTCTCAGGTGCCTCTGGCTCTGCCCAGCTACAACCAGGACGGCGACGACGACGACATCTTCCCGGTGTACTACAAGCCGGACAACGGCGACTCCGAGTCGGAAGCCGGCGGCATCAGCCTCAACATCCGAAAGGGCTCCTACGAGTCTGGCCGATGAGGGCGCCGTCTACCCTCTGTGCGCGCAGAGAGTCGCCAGGGGCCGCTTCCGTCGGCGACGCGGCCCCGACGTCGCCGGCACGACGTCTTCCTCCGCAAGTGCCACAGCAGCACCGTCTTCCACGGAGAGGTTCGGGGCCGGCACCTCGGCTACCCAGACAGTCGGAGGTTGTCCACACCCTGTAGCTGTACTGTAGCCAGCATCTCAGTTCTTTGGCCGCGAGACCTATGGCAGGCTAGGTGGAGGTAAACCAAGGTCGCCTGCCAAACGCCTGTTGATAAGAGGGGGAGGACTCCGGCGGCCGTCTTTCCAATTTTGGCGAGTGATCCACCGCCGAGATTCAATCTCGGACGGCATGGGCTGTTGCCATAGGATCGATCCCTCCCAAACCGAAGTGATCACTTGTAGCCCATGAGAAAAGGTTGGCCTTTCCTCAGTAGAAACTTGACGTCGACGACGAAAGCGTGATGCTGTCGCCACTTCGCGAGCTCTCCCTTTTATCATGCCCTGTGGATCAAACTTGCTTGAAGAACGTGCAACTTAATTGGCGTTTATCAGGCGACTGGTTTACATCTCCTGGATAAGAAACGTACTATAACGTCACTCTGTCACCAAATCGTGACGTAACGGCTCGAATGCACTCGGCCTGGGCTAACCGCGACCTGGCAAAGGACACCAGCTCATTGAGTATCCTGGCCTATATAAGTGCTAGAAAGATCGAAAGGAAACATGAACTTCAACTCCGTTTCCCAAACGAACACGCTTTGCAGCAACATTGCTATGAGCCTTTTATAGTTGAAACTGGCTAAGAGCCGCCTGTGTATCAGACAAGCCAAATGAGTCCCTAAGGATATAAGCAATGATTTTGCCAGCTTGTTAGCTAGTATTGTGCACCTTGCAGCAAGATGAGGTGTAGCTTAGGAAAGCTTTCGAAAGCAAATACGTTTTCGCTTTCTGAATGTTCCTTCTCGCAAGTTGCCTACGTCTTAGAAACGCGCAGGTGCGTCAACAACACGACGCCGTAGCAACCTGACGTCACAAGTATTCATTATGGAAAGGGAAAAAATAAACATCTCTGGCATGGCCACACGACATGCGTCTAAGCCGAGTATAGTTCTGAAGTTGATATACTGCCGGTCCTTACTTGATCTGAGACGCCTACTTTGTTTCAGCCTGATATCTGATGCTGTTGGCTATTCTTTATGGAAATGTGTAAAAATAAACTTGTGGAAGCAAATATGTGATAGCAAGTGGAGGCTATCATATACCGGTAATTGGTAGAGAAGCACCATGACTCTAAAGGAGAGTGCAGGTAATCTATAATCTTTGTTTAACTTGCGAAAAATCCGAACTTGCGATGCGCTTTTTCGAAAAACAAATTGTCTTTTGTCAAAAGGTAACGTAGAAGTCTCAGTATCGGGCTGAAATGAAGTAAACTCCTGTGAAGATGGTGCTCTGGGCATCTATGTGTGTCCATGTATTATATCAATTGTTTAGTGAAAGAATCTGTTGTAACAGATACAGGATTTCATCGATCACACAAAATTCAGCTATTGTACATTGCGCTTATTGTATCGTTTGCAGGTTTGGTGCAATGAAAAAAAAGTCATTTTCACAGACATAGAGGAGCCCTCTGTATCCATAGAGTCACACATATCACTTTCCTGTACGGTTTGTTTGCATGTACAGTCAACTTTTTGGTGGCTGGAGCACGTCATAAGAGCGAGAAAAAAGAATCTGACATGTAAGGAATGCTACTAGCATTTTTTACACGTGGAATATGCAACATCTTTACATGCAGATTACTGTAATGGCTAAAAATGTTTATTTTCATTATTGATGGCATACTAAAATATAAGAAGAAAGAAAGAAAGCTGGCAGGAGACCCGTCAAGTCTCAATGCTGTTTGCTTTTTACAATTGTGCTGTATTCGTGAAACGAACTTTTCCACTTAAAAGTTAATAAGCACGCGAGAAGGCTGACTAGCATTTCAGCGTAAGCATTGTACAATAATATAAAAAAGAAAGCTATCTCTGCCTTAGGCTCTCGCAATACACTCGCGTGTTCGATGACGAATATTTGCATATATGAATAGGTAGACAATAGATTTTCACTTCCCTAGTGCTTTTTTGACAGCATTTCTGTCAGAATGCATATTTATGTCATCAACCTGGTGATTGAACCAGCTGTTTGTTGAGGATATCAAGACCCGTTAGCTCATTTCCGACTGGTACGCTGCTCGCAAGACATATTCAAGACGTGACATGCAGTTTTCTACAGTTTATACTTGTAGGTCATGAGTGAACGACTTCAGGGTGCCCTTCTCACCGGGTTTGAGGAGAGTGGCAAATCCATTTTGTCCTTTCCAACGTTAGTGACAGAGAAACGAGGAGAAATGTAAAATGCGTGCCAGCTTGTGTACACTTCGACAGCGGTATTTTTAGCACTTCGAGGGTACACGCGCGGACGATGGGCGACGACGAATTTTAGCTGTGATGTTGCTTGCTCACATCATTAGAGAGAGAGAGAGGAAGAGTAATTTATGAGAGTATGCGCGAAAAGAAAAAAAAAATGCGCGTGTGTTTATGTCTTCCTCTGAAGCGGTATACATGGCTTGAACAGTACCCAGAGAGCGGTGATCAACTTGTATATAGTCATACTTGTAGATTTATCATGAAACTGCTGGTTTGTACTTACAAGTGCCACGTCGTGACGTTCACTTTCTTTTGTTTTGTTTGTAATTCATTTAGCCATTATTTTGATCCTGTTGCTGTTGCTTGCTACGTGCATTCTCTTTTTTTTTGTTGTTGCCGGAATGCTGTTGAGATGAACGAATGTGTTGTTCGATATCGGGCCGTGGCGACAGGCAGGCTGTGAAGATTCGCATCGATCACAAATCGAAGTTCATAAAGACACTGTTGTGACCTTTACAATAGTGATTAACAACCTGTTAAACAAGAAACTGTAAAAGAAAAAAAAGACACTTGGCAGAGACAAACAAGGAGGGCGGTGCTGGTTTTGTATAACTTCAGCAATTTTGCATGGTGTTCATTGAACACTTAGTGGCCATTTGTTGCTTTGTAATTGAGTGCGCAATGCTGCCTTTGCCAAATTTCAACTCGTTTGTTATTTGAAAGCTTGTTCACGCTTCTTCAGTCACATTGACTATAGTTCAGACTTATTCCTCGATGAACACTGAAGGGTATCGAGAATGTCACAGATCGAAGCGCTTTTGATTGGTTCTTTCTTTCGCTTGATAAAAGTGCCACCTACCATTTGTCTGTTGACCGCGTAAAACGATTTTCAGCACGTTCGTTCTTTCAATGCCGGTATGCAAAAGTGAGTGTCGCTCATTACATAAAGGGCACCACGTATGCAATTGTAAGAAGCTTAGAAGAAGAAGCCACACTGTGAAGTTGTACATACATCTATCTATTTACACCGGTTTTAGAGACATATGACTGAACCTCCCCTTCTCCTCCTTTCTTTTCTCACGGGGAGGGGACGGAGGAGGTGGAGAGGGTGTGTCGCGAACGTCTCTTGCGACTACAGACAAGAAACACACGACGCGCAAGAATCAGGGAAGCCTACCGACTCTTGCAGACTTGTGCCAACTGAAACGCGACGACAGTCTGTCATGAGTTTGTTGTCGCGTGTTTGTTAAGCGTGGTTGCTAGTCATTTTATTGCCCTGCGCGGCGGGCGCATTGCTCCTGCTCAGCGAGATCTGTCTTGCACTCGGTGTCGGGGTCGTAACTCTCGGTTCGCGAGCCCTATGCGGGCGCCCAGCTTTTATACGTATCGGCGTCGAGGTTATAACTATTTTCTCAGTTCCATTTCATCGGCCGAAATGCGCAACCTGACGAACAAGCAAAAAGCTGGCGTTTAGTGGGCACACGTCCCATATACGTGTGCCTCGGCTCGTAATTTCCTGTAGCCAACCTGCCAACATCCTTCGAAAGCATTGTTTCTCTTTTTTATTTCTTGTAAGCTGACTTTCATCATTGTTGTGTTGGTTGCTTGACTGTTTGCTGCTAAAGAACTGAACACCGAAATTGCGGCTGTTTGGGGTTTGTTGGTTCAGCACATTGACAAATTGTGCAGCAGTAAAGAATAAATAGACAGACAGAAAAAAAAAGCGAGACTGTAATAGCGCTCGTCTGTCGTCTCGCTCCTTTTGTTAATGTTTTTTTTTTCCTGCGCTACAGTTTGCCAATAGACTGAATGCACCGCCTTAGCGGTTATGCAAAACAGCGCTACCGCTGTTGAAAATATGTAACAACGTTCCTCTCCTCTGCCGCCGTTGACTAATTTGCAGCTACGTAGCCATGCTCGTTGCTATTATTCGACCCTCGCGAGAAATCCCGCTGCGCTTGTTTACGATCCTCGTTGCCATCGCAGTGAATCCTTGCAGAAAGGTTCCTACCGCATACATGTTTGAATTCTCACTACGTGCCGTTGCAGCGGTTGACAGAACGAGCCTGTGGTACAAGGCAACAAAGAGGCAAGGTTGAAGGCTGCTCACTCTATAGCCGTGTTCCGACATTTTGCAATTTAGTGTACGCGAAGATCACAATGTTGTGTCACTGACAAATCCCTTGTTTTTAGAGGTCTATGCGCCTTCGGGTTGGAGCTTGTGTTACACTACGGGTCGTGATAACGCCAGAAAATGAGCCCCAGTGTGTCGGGGCATGTTAATTGAGATCTCGCGGGTTAGTTCGACAATTGCGCAAGCTTTGGCTTCTACAGTTATGCGAACGAGAAGCCGCATCGGCGATATCCTGGACTGGAGAATTTTAGAGCTGGATTTGGTTTCCAAGTGGTCCGTCTTGCAATACTTTTTTTATTTTCTTTTTGCAATAACTGAAGCTCGCGGCGTTCTCAACTGCAGACGCGCTCGAAATATAGAAATATCGTTTTTTTTGCATGCATCAGTTTGTATTGTTTCTCACAACCATAAATTGGTACTCGCTGTACGCAACACCGGCGGTGGTGTCCACGCCGAACTGTCTTCTCGACGAAGTGTTTTCGAAATGTCTCTTCTTTTTTGTACATACGTAACATAGAATGACTCATCACATTGTTTCAGGTTCTGAAAACGTGCTATATTATTTTTGTTTGTTTGTGCGTCTTCATTTCATCACTCATGACATTGAACTTGTTGCATGAATGATTACATAATAAACATCTGGTGATAACTCGGTGTCCTATTCTTTTGTTATTCCTTGCGTTTGAGGTGCTCGCACGTGAGAGCGTGCTAGTGCGCCTGAACAGCTGGTGGAGATGGCGGAGGGGGGGGGGGGGGGGAGGGGTTCTAAAGAATAAACTTGAGACATATTAGTGCATGTTACACAGCAATTTAATTTAACGTATATGTGACATGTTATCGGCGCAATGACATCGCCAGAAATGGGGGACCGAGAGAGCGGTTGTCGTCCTCTCAGCGCTACCTAGCTGACTGTGCATCGGAGCCGAAAAAAAAACTAATCTCTCTGCGAAATGCAGCTACCATTTGGTATTTGATCGACGCACGAAAGCTACCTACTTGGAGACAACTTCGGCAACTTGAGTTATGTGATAATACGACTTTAGGTTTCTGGGCATTATAGTCGATTACCTCAATGTCTTACTCATTCGAACGAACAAACTGCCCGACTGCGCGAATGCGCCTAGAGTGCGCGTGCAATTTCTATTTCTGTAATATATGCGTATGTGCCCATACACACACACACATATCTTTTTTACGCACGCATAACTCTCTACATACATGCACGTGCACCGCTCGTGTTAAAAAATGGTTTAAATAAAAGTCTGCTTTTCCACAATAAGCGTATTTATGCAAGGAAGCTCGCTTCTGTTTTGAAAGTGATTCCATCAAGTGGGCATCTAACTGTTGCTTGATTAAAGATAATCTAATGTCGCGCGACGCCGCATGCTGAAGAGTGCTGGTGTTTGCAGCTTCCAGCAACAGGCGCCACGTTCGCGAAGGTTTTCGTTCGAATGAGCTGTTTCGCTTTGACTGGCCACCTTGGCTTGTAATGTGTTCGCCGTCGCGATTCGTCGGCGACAACCCTAGCGTGCTTTTGTGAATAACTGCCCGAGCAGTACAACCGATGGTGCGTACGAAGACATACCACGAGGTAAGAATGCATGTAACGTACTTCGCTGGCCATCCTCGATGTCTAACCATGTACGAAGGCGTATTTGACAAAGGTAGAAATCGATCCCATCTTAATTTGTCAAACAGGTGGCAAAGACATTCAAACTGCGAGCAGCATACTATAGAATACGTCAGAAGGGAGCAATGCGGTATAGGGCGCGGAAAGTTCCGGTTATTGTTATCCAGCGCCTAACTATTCTGACATGGTATAGTTAGAATAAGCCAGATATAATTATAGAGCTACCACAGTGGTACCGCTTTTCATAACTGCTTCAACCCCGCATCCACCTGCTAGCATTCACGCATGTGCTAGTCGATCCGCACCGTCTCTGCGATGATAACCTCCGCAGTAACCCCAGTAACGCAGAAAAGCAACTTCCACGATAATCAAGTCTAACCACTCGTAATGTTTCCTTCAACCACCGACCGCAGAACCAAAGCTCGCCCGACTTTACAAAGAAAGCTGCGCTGTAATGCTTTGACTGGTGTTGCCTTTAGACGCGACCAAGTGTAACCAGAACGTCAAAATAAGCTTGTCTCTTACGGTTATTTAAAGCAATCCAGCGGCCGTTGTAACTTTTTCACGAGAAAGAAGTCGCCGCGATAAGAGCGTACTTCCACTGCACAGGTCATCGCACTTGAAGGAAATGGATCTCAACAGTAAGCTTCTCCGCACAAATGTGTTCACTGCGGAGAAGCCGATATTATTGCGTGGTAGTAGCTGAGGGAGCTGCGCGCGCATTCACGTAAGCGTAGGCAGTTTTCGAGGCTTGCAGCAGGTACCACCATTTAATAATAATAATAATAATAATAATAATAATAATAATAATAATAATAATAATAATAATAATAATAATAAACAGCGCTTCTCTAAAGAGTTAATTACACATGCAAATGAGAGGTAGCGAGGGGTGTCACGCTGTGTCGCAGCAGCGCACACGAAAGATAGTTTCAGGACCGGCATACCCAATCCTTTGAGCTCACTTTCCAGATTAGAGGGGTTCGTCATCATACCGTGGTGGTGCAGCAGCGCACTGACAAGGACAAGGCGAAGACACACAAGAATACATGACACTCGCTGTCTGTCGTCGTGTTGTCCTCGTCAGTGCGCTGCTTCACCGCCACAGTATGATTAATCACCAACTCGCCCAACTTTCCACATTACAGAGGGGCTCATGTTCCAATCAGTAATGTGGTTTATTTATGAAAGAAATATGTTAATTTGGGTGCTTCCCCACGTTTTCATCGTCGTTCTGACCGGCGCTCTGACCGTACAAGTATTTTTTTTGTGAGAAAATGAATGAATGTTTTTACGAATCACACACAAACACACACACACACACACACACACACACACACACACACACACACACACACACACACGCGCGCGCGCACGCACACACATACGCACACACACACACACGCACGCACACGCGCCCGTTGTTTTTACGTTTTTTGAGAGAGAGACACTTCATGTAGTCGCCTGCAGAATGACACCATGACTAAATGGCGCCGTGACGCGGGCCTTGACGTCTTCTCAGCGGGTGGTCTGTACTCAACTCCAGCGCGTGTTACTCCCGCGGTCGGTCGCCCTGAGCTTTTCTTGTTTAGGCAGCGACCTGTCTTCCCTGTGTAATATTTGCCACAGGAGAGGGGGATTTGATATACTAAGCTCTTTGTACAGGCCACATATCTGATTTTGAGCCATTCGTTGCATTCTCGCCTCTTGTCACCACGTGGGTTGCTAATCTTGCCGAGCCTAAACAACTTGCAAGGGCCGGAAAACACTAGTCTAATGTTTGCGGCTTCTGCCACCTTCTTCAAGCCGTGCCAAATGTAGCGCGTGTGGAGCATTCACGGCATTAGCTTGCGCATGCGAACGCGATTGTTTTAGCACACATTCGGCTACGGGAACTTGGATGTGCATATAGGGTAACCTGCATCCAAGAGGCAATCAGCCTGAGTGGACGAACTGTCATTAATATAGTGGCAGCAGGATTTCTCCAAGGCATTATCAAAGCACAACCTAACAACACTTGTTTTTGCGAGTTTCGAGTGTGGCGGCTTGTAGGGTAGCAGTTCCTCGTTTCCTCGAAGTTCATAGCGCCAACAGGTGCGATCGGTCACAAAATGAAACACGACACGTAAAAACATCAGCGACCCATCCAACGCTGGCAGTTCGCGTGCGTTATTACCAGTGTCCACAAGCTCTGTTTGACCACCGTTAGTAGATTATAAATACCGAAATTCAAGGAGCCGTTGTAAGCAGCTAATCGCCAACATAGCCGAAGACATATAGCACTTTACTGCCTCCAATGCGCCGCAAAAGGTCTCTGTCAAGTTTTGCTAGATTAAGTCACCAAGGATGGAAGCGATAGAGGTTCCCATGCATACTCCCTGCTTCTAAATATGAGCCGTTCCGTCACATTGGGCGTATGCCGACTTGAGGTAAAAAGCAGAAAGTTATAAAAAGATTAATGGCCACAATCCACTTTGTGAAGGTACAATACCAGTGAAGCTAGCTGTCGTCGTTCTCCCAAATTCGCCCCAATCCATGGTGTGAACGTGGTTGGGCAGCCAAGTCAAACGAGTGTAGGAAACAAAACACTACTGACCAGGGCGCAATCCGAAGGAGTGCACGAAACGAAATACGTTTGTTTGTAATTTGCGCTTGAGATTACTTAGTTAATTAGCTTAATGAAACTTGAAAGGACTAGACTTCTACCCTAGCAGGCGAACATGGGGCTGTCCGTCTACCGCCCGTAGAAGCCCATGTATTGACAGCGGACGGAAATTCCACAACTTTTCACAACTTCCCTGTGAACTACCTAATTATGAAAAGTAAATGAAACTCGGCGTAATAATATAGGGGTCTTAGCGGTGAATTGCCATATAATCATGTTGAGATAGTCTTGATGACATACGACACCACACTTCGCCGACACAAGCGCCGCCGCGGTCACCGCAACTTTCCGTGTATCTGCCGCAACCGCTGCTGCAGCCGCGCCGTCACCTCCGAGCGCAGGCCACGTGCACAGTCGTCGGCGCCACACTCTTTCCCCTCTCCCCCTACCCGTTTCTATTGCTGCAGCGCCTTCGCCACAGTCTTTCCCCCTCTCCCCTACCCGTCTCGTTCCAGTAGCGCGGGCACTTCCTACGCGCGTGACATGGTAACCACTGAAGCGCAGGCCACGTGTACAGGCGCCATCGCCACACTCGTTCCCATTCTCCTCCAAGTGGTCGGCTGCGCGCGCATTCCTGTCCACGATGCGGACGCAAACCGCCCTTTGGGAACGCATGCGTGGGATGCACACGGGGGCTAGAGGTAAACAGCTTCGCTGTAAAAAGTTCTAGCAGGAACATCAGAGGAATACTTCAAGTTAATCCATCTTAATGTTTCGATGCGTTCTAGAATGCTAGTCAACAGTAAGTCAGGTGGAAGTTAATTATTCAAGCCCTTAGTATCATCGGGACAGGCAGAAATGCGTGTGCCACTGAAATTTTCGATGAAGTTGATGATGCCTTGAGAATTCTTTACTAGGACAGAATCGTTAATAGCTAAAAGCTTTGTAACGGTATTTGTCGCAGTTAGCGTCTTTGTTGTACCTTCTGTCCTATATTTAGGCGCACGTTAAAGAACCCCAGCTGGTCAAAATTACCGGAGTCCTCCACTACGGCGTGCCTCATAATCAAAAAGTGGTTTTGGCACGTAAAACCCCATAATTTTTTTTTACCCTCTGTTCGTCCCTGTTTTTCGCGCTTCACTTTATTCGTTGCAATTAGCGCATGTGTTGTACACTCCGTGCGTCCCTGTTTTTCGCGCTTCACTAACACTATCGTAAGGAGTTCGAACTTGGCGCACTAAGCGAATAAAGATGCGAACGGTGGGGGTAGCGCAAATATGGAGGAGTTCGAAAGACTCCGTGCCAAGATTGGTTGGCGCACGCTGATGACGTCACCGCTAAAAAATCACCGCCATTGCGTAGCTCCTCTATATATAACACGTTGACGTCACGCCAGCTGTGGCGCATGTGCCGCACGGCTGCATTGGAATTTCCCCAGCAGTCGGTGGCGTCATAGAAGCCGTGTCCGGCAGCTGCCTTTGCACCAATTTGCCGCGCAGTTGCCTACGCAAGCGCACACACAAAATAGAGACCACCTAAGTTGCCTACCGCAGATCAAACCAAACAGGAACGTGGCTAGTATGTATGCAACACCGGGCTGTTCAAATGGAACATATGCGAACCCCGGCGTTTAATTCATCATGTCGAAGAAAGGAAGCGACTTAGTATAACGTTTTACTAAGCTATTATAGTTGGTTCATACCTGCAAGTTAAACAAGAGAGAAGGAAAATGAAACTTAACAGGTGCGTGCCAAACCGACAACTCACGCATAAAGGACAGCGTAGCTGTACAAGGGAGTTCCTGCCTTTCGGAAGTCCAAGGGATCTGCTTTAGTACTGTTGGAATTCCACCCGAGAATTTGTAAACGTTTCACTGTATCCGATGAAACAATTTTTATCTGCTTCACTATATACGAGCTTTATACAGAGACCTGAGTTTTTCCTTTAAAATCACGAGACAGTGCCCTTTTATCATAGATGATTTCTTCAATGCTTCCTATGATTTCGTCGATAAACGTTGCGTCTTCAGGCGTGTTGAACGTAAAACAGTGCGCCATGGAGGGTATCGGGAGCAGAGGTCTGGACGTCATCCCCCCAAGTCGCCTGGTGATGATGGGATCAGGCTCCCTAGTTTAACAGCACGCGGAATTCCCGGCAGGCCCGTGTACGCCGAAACCAACGCTGATGAGATGCTGACGGGACGCTGGTCACGCGGATACACGTACGCTCAGGTGCTTGGTATGCCGGCCAAACTAAAGTTGATTTTAGACAAACGGCCCAGACGCTATAGTCGCAAAATATTTGGGCCCCTCCTAGCTGACCTTCGAAGTGGAGCCGTTTAATATAATTATTTGTTTTGAAAATAATGTATACACTTTGACAGACAAGGGAAAGCGAGGAGAAGGCTGGCACTGGAAGGGGCACAACGCCTGCCTACTCTTCAGAAGTGAGGAGACAGAAACATAGAAATGGAAGGTAGGAATGAGAGGGGGTGGAAAGAGGAAAGAAAGAGCGCAAGACGACTCAAAGAATAAAGCGGGGCACACGCAGTACAGGTCACACACAGTAGGGCCGGCCACAGCAGGTCACGCTACTAAAGAACGTTAAAATAGAAGAAATAGTGTCTGGGGTCTTGTCATTCGAAAACAGAAATTAGCTACAAACGCGAACCTAATTTAGTTACTTCTAGAAAAAAAAAAGGAGAGCGCAATGAGCCTGATCTCGTCTAGACGCATAACCACTGGGGTACAAAACACTCGTCGAGTCTCGTACACCGCAGGCCAAGGAGATGATAGTATACATCACTAGCGACCTTCACTGCGCAATGAAAGCGGGAAATTCCATTATCGGGTGCTGAAGTGTCTCGCAGCAACCGCAAGACGCACGCGATGGACTAGCCGCACTTCCGCACTTTGTCGGTATAAAAGTTCGCGCACGTTCACACAGCCAACCCTTAGCTTGAACAATTGTGCTCTAGTGCGACGTGGCAAGCCCCGATCACGAACACGGGGCGGTAACATTCCATTTGCGACGCACTGGTATGGATGTTGCTTGAGTAAATTATTTCAGTGAGTAATGCGACAGATTGCGCCTCATGAGTTAATCCAAGAGAGAGAGAGAGAGAGAAACGAAGAAAGAAGGGAAAGCTAATCCAAGCATTAGTCGAAGGGCAACGCGATGATATCGTTCCAGTTGGGCCATGAAACTAGGTGGCGCGTTCAGGACTGGTATAGCACATCATGCCTGAGAGTACAGATGACTGGTACATCTACAGAACTGTTGTTGGTCGCAGCCGGCACCTATAGCAGTCAAGGCGGCCACATGCTCAAGGAGGGATTGCGATTTGCGTGATACAAATGTAACGGCAGGACGCCAAGAGATGCGATCATCCACAATTAAGCCCAACTTAACTGTGTTGTCGCACCCAGCTTATCGACGTCTCGTCAAGGTACAGTTGACTCATTGTTTGACGAGCGCGTTGTTTACGATAAACGTGACGAGAGAAACAAGCACTGGGATTTACTGGCTAAGTTAAACACGAATACAAGCTGTTATCTATTTGAATGAGGCATACGCAATGTAGCTTTTGTTCCATAACTTCTGATAATTACGTTTCGAGGCAAATTCGAAGCTCTGATTCCGACTGTGCTGCTGGATCTTGCTTGATTGATACTTGATCTACGGAACACGCCATGCACCGCACGCTGCCGTCGGCCTTAATCGCCGCACAAAAACGGTCATGGAAGTCCTCTGATAGCAGCGTCACAGCAGAATGCGCAAACCTCAGACGAGACAGAAGAAGGCAGGCACAAGGCAGGATACAAGTTGCGAGTTATCGCTTGTATTGCGTCTATGCCTTATTTTGGGCCGTTTAAGGTCCGTGCTTTCTTAAGCGTATATACAAGACGAAACAACGCCAAACAAAACACATTATGAGGGCACCGACTATACAACATGTAAGAGCCCGCACACGACATCATGCCGCCGTGACTGCTACGGAAGAGGATGGGGGGGTATACGACGGAGACGTGACGCCTCTCGTAAACGTGCTTCACAAAGCCGTTTGATGACGACTGCGCGCAAATACTTTACCGAACCTTTCAATGAGGACCCATTCGAGTTGCGTGCGTTGTGCGCGACCTCTTGTGGCCACACAAGTTATCGCGCTTACATTGGCAATCATATCTCATGGTTTCTGCAATCCTATAATTTATTTATTTATTTATTTATTTATTTATTTATTTATTTATTTATTTATTTATTTGTGTTTGCTTGCGTGTTTGTTTGTTTGTATTGACGCTTGCCGTTAAAACAGCAACGTTACTGACTATACAGATACAGATATTTTCGACATACGAACTGTAGTCAGAGAAACAAAATTAAGACGAGCTTCTCCTCATGATTTTTATTATTGCGAAGAAGCGTACTTTAACGAATGCCAACAGCTGTGTTTGCACTGCTCTCGATGACGCTGCACATGACGAAGGAACGCACAGGTAAATAGTCCTTCAGACGAGTCGTAAGTGCCGTGTAAGTAACATAACCCGCAAAGTAAGCAAGAATTTTTAGTATCAGAGAGAGCGTTATTATGCTGCTGCCTTATAAGGAAACGTACTGTTTCTCGTATACGCGAAGTGTATGTACGGTACTGTCAGCGTCACAGCCTGAACGAGTTCGACGTCAACAAGCTCACTGCTTACGACGGAAGCCTTCGGGCTCATTTTGGCCACCTGAGGTTTTCATTTTGTTCCCATCATAATGCGGCTGGATATCGAGCACGCGTAAGACCTCGTGTTCAGCATTAGTACCCATCAGCGATTGAGCCGCCGTGGAGAATGTCTCTTTCGCTTGTCTTTTTTATACTTTGTGTACTTTCTGTGCGTCTAAGTGGAACGAATATGAAAAAATATAGGTATGCGATAATCCGCAAGGCGGACGAATTTCGAAAGAGAAAAATGGTCATTCCCCTGAGACTATCGCGAAGCTACGACGGGAACCCGTACGGATTTCTCAGAAATAAAGATTCCCAGTTGAAGAAAAGTAAGTCCGGATCCCGCCATTGAACTCGGGATCAACGTCTTTCCAGGGCGGTTGCTCTACTATTTGAAGTTATCAGGAGGCTAGCAGATCGCAGCAATTAGAAAGACGCCTTAAAGCCGGGCTGCCACGCTGTTCGCTTTCGCAAGTTGTACACCGCACACGTTGGGCCTGCATGCTTCGCCGTCGTAACAATGATCCGACAACCTGACGTCACATCTCTGAAATTCCAAGAATTTGATTGTTTAAGCGGTGCCAGATAATACAAGGCAAGTACAGGTGACTTCGGCAGTTTCTTTACTGTGGTCTTCCATGTCCACTCTCGATTAATGCAAATGAAGCGACTGATATTTTTTTTTTCAAACTTCCATACAGTAGACCGAAGAGTGCTAACAGCCTCTCGAAACTTCACTTTGTTGTCGTCCCTTCATTCACTTCGTTGTTGTCGTCCCTTCATTCCCTTCACTTCGTTGTCACCCCCGGTTGTATTTAGAGCACCTGCGACAAGCGTCGGACCGCTTTGAATGGGGCCAACATTCGCTCTGACGCTTTCGGTTGCCTTCTGGCTCACGTTCGCTCTACAATACATGTCTCCATCTGTTATATATTCGACATCATTCGCTCATCGCAGCGCTAGGGCGCCACTGGAATTGGCAACCATCACCAGCGTTTGTAAGCGTTATCACGCGGTACGTGCACTGCATGCCGTGCCACGAGGCATTCGACCAATTTGGCGCGTGAAGGTGCCCGATGTAACTCTTAACACTGCAAGACACGTAAGAACTACGCAAGCGTACTTCTCCATCCGACTCTTCTTATTGTGCAGAAACCAGTTTCAAACGAGCATGCCACAAATGTACACGCACCTCCAGAACTGCGTTTACCATGTCTTCCAGTGCTGATAGTGCAGCTATAGCTGCAAGTCCCGGCAGCTGGATGGCGCCTAGCTTCTGGGACCTAGCTTCTGGGATTTGGCAGCTATATCTGCACTGGTTCAGTTATAGCTTTCCTGCGTTTGTCTACGGATCATTTCATCATAACGACGCGTGCCGTTCTTACAATGACGTTCCCCTTCACGATCGTACATAAAAGTGCGTATTTCCAATGTAATGATTATCTCCAACTTGCAAACGATAAACAAAGTAAACAAAAACAAAGACAAAAGAATAAAAAAATCAGAAGCTAGCTGACGTTTCCTCTGACCCTTTACCATAGAGGCCAGCTTTACGGGCGTCTGCCACATGCGTGCAGGCGCATTTGAAACAACGTCGAGCTTCTCATATCCGCGGGTTATCAACTGCATTACACTAGACACCGTCTGTAAGACTAAAAGAATTATGCAGCAGTGGGCTTAGAGAGCCCACGATGCGGCGGTTAGGCTCGACCTACCAGTCCCCACGTGGGAGCGGCCCGCAGCTCTGCCCTAGGGCAAAGCGTCTCAGGACCTTGCTATTAAAGTTCTTTGTCTGTCTGTCTGTCTGTCAGCAGTGGGCTCCTCTTGGCGAGATCTCTATTGCGGTGAGACCACTTTGAAAGGACATTCAAAACTGCTCGCACTATCTTCTTTTTTTTTCAGTTATACTGACGCAGCTAGTTGGATGGCATTCTCAGTATCTGCAGAGCGCCGGTTCGATTACGACTGGCATGTCTGTTTATTAACGTTTCCTTATAACGACGCATGCCGTCTAGAGGATGACCGTTCTCCTTCATAAGCAGGCATAAACAATACATACGTCCAATGACGTGGTGGGCGAATTTTTGAAGTTTTGAATACGATTCCAATACTACACATTACCTATTCGTATTCGAGAAGGAACTATTCGGTACTTTCGAGTATACAAAACTGAGCAAATATTTCGCAACAGCCGAATGTTAAGTCTGAGTACAGCTCTCTGTTCGCTCGAAAATCATCAGAAGTGAGAGAAATGCAAAAGTTTTCGAGCCAAGGCTTTACAGTTGTTGAGAGCCTATTCGTGCAGTTTTCTTTAATGAAAGTTAGTGCTGTTGTGTTGAGAATGCGGTGTTCTCCGATAGCTAGCTGTCATCTTCGCAGTAGTCAGAACAGACGTGGTACTTTATTACATGGGAATAAATATTTCTGCTGTAAATATAAGGTTCTGCGTTTGACCATTTGCTATTCATATTATTATTCATATTCGATTTGTATTCTAGAAGGGTGATAGTCGCCCACCTCTATTTCATTGTAATAACGACTCCCCACAACCTGTAAACCAATATAACTTCAAAAGCGGGCTTTCTCTCGTAGACATGCTAACTACAGAGAAGTCAGCTTTACAGGCGGCTGCCACATACCCGCAGGTGTTTTGGAAAGCGCATATCCAAATTCCAGGCTGTAATATAGCGGATATTGTCTTTCAGACAAAGGTAACTACAGCATATCACATTTACCGCAAATAAAGGCGGGGACAGCGGAAGAGAACGCAAAAATCACACGGGCGGTAACTTTCAACTCGTGTCATTTTTGTGTTCTCTTCCGCTGTCCCCGTCTTTATTTGAGGGTCAATATGATATGTTGTAAACGCCAACTAGGCCAAACTGAAATTCTTCTGAAGCATGTAACTACAGCAGTCGCATAGCCGCCAATATAAATGTCACTGCTGCTAGTTTTCACAGAAGTGTCGTTACGCCAGCAGTGTCAGATTCCGCAATAACCAACTTTGTGGACTACGGACACCTTGGCAGAAATATTTTCACCAAACACGAAAAATCGAAGTGTTAATCTCGAGGCTGCGCTGCCGTATGCCTACGGTAAACTTTTATCGACACAGGTCTGGTCTGGTCCCCTGACCATTATGCTCATTATGTGGCGAAGCGGAGACAATGAGTGAGTGAGTGAGTGACGAAACTTTGTTGTGAACGCCTGCAGAACGGCTAGCCTTCCCCTGTTAGGGAGGCGTTACCGCGACGCGGCCATGACGTCTTCGCGGCGTGTGGCGCCTCTACTTCGGCCGCGGCCGCACTATTCCCTTTGGTCGACCGCGCTTGCCCCTCTTTTGGGGTGGCAGCCTCCCTCCGGTTTCGCTCGGTCGTTGCCTTTCGAGGGCCGCCGAGATCTGCTGGATGGCCTGGGTTTTGGCATCTTGGTCATAGCATCGCGTTGCGGCCTCGAGCTGCGGCGGGATCGTTGTTATTGTTGCAGCTTCATGCGGATTCTTAGCACAGTCCCAAAGGATGTGAGCGGAGACAATAGAACATTTCTTGTCTTGCAGGCGTTTTTATGTAATAAGAAAATTATAACCAGAAATCCCGCTTTGCATTATTGGCCATGATTTATCTGTGCCTGGGATCCCATCTTTTGGAGCCTCTATTATTGGGCTGAGCCAAAGAAATGCTTGCTTGGCATTCCAGTATAAACATGACTGAATCTAATCGACTACCACGCTAGACTGATCGCCCCCTCCCCACCATAGCTTTAATTATTAATTAATTTATTTATTTAGTTCTTTTGATTCATGATTTTCTTCTGACTGTTTCTTTCACCTGTAAAAAAATTTACTTTCTAAGTTTCAATGTTCAAATTGATACTTTTCTTGGTTTTTATTCCCCTAATTTAACCACCCGATTCATGGCCAAACCCCCAATGTGGGTGTGCTCCACAACCGCTCAGGACAACAACATCCCACGAGCGTTTCGCACCCGCGTCCTGGCTCTTCTCTGTTGAGCTGCTCTTGGAAAAGGCGACGCTGCAAGCCCAGCGATCCATGCGGCGTCAAATTGGTAAGGGCCTAGCAGCGCATGCGTTCACCTAAGCGATCAGGTGAGCTAGCAAAAAATTGGGAGGACGCTTAAGCTTCGCCTTTAAGAGTGAAACGCGATAGCATTCAAAGATCCGTGACTGCTTCTCACGCTTCCAGGTAACTGCAGCGTATGTAATGCTTACCGGGAAACGCTGGCGCCGAACGCTATGCACGAAGGCGAGCTTTCTGGTAGAAACGGCGCGCGAGGATGATGATGATGTGGCCAACCATTTGTATCGGGTGTACGTGGCAACCACGCCCAAGCCAGAATGACGCTCTACTGCCTACGTATTCGAGCAAAGCAGGCGGGCGAGCGCCATGTGGAGGTGTTGCAAAAAAAACGGGCGCTCAGCTCGATGGCCTCCGAAATTGGCGCGCAAATCTTGGAGGCCATGGCCGCCCTACGACTGGTAGAAGTGCAGGAAAAGGAGTTTGCGTTTGAGTTTCCGCGTGCCAGAAATATGCTTTCTCGTAAACTCAAATTAGAGTGCGACGCTATCCTGTCTGTAGATTGTGTTTAGATTGCATTTTACAATTATTCTGACGCATGTTACTTTGAGGAATTCAATTATTTCAGTAACGCCTCTGCACCACTTGGATGACCTGCGTAGTTGTGTTCTGGAATGATTTTTCGCGACGTCCGACGACGACGTCCAATTTTTTGTCACATGGGACCCTTAACGCTGTCGCGTTAAAAAAGCCCGCCGCGGAGGTTTAGCTTCTACACTCTTAGACAAAAATACACTCTTTGGGTCGTATCTTGCCACACAACAATAATCGTCATCTGTCTTGCCCGCATTTCCTCTCTTTAACGCTGCGATCCCGGTACCTCCAAGTCACGAACCACATGCGCGTTATCACCGTGACAGAGCATTCTCGACAGGAAAGTAGCGAGCGCAGCGTTTTCGAGAAAGGAAACGCAAGCAATACAGATGACGAATACATGTTGTGTGCCAAATATACACCCCAAAGGGCGTACATATGTTTAAGAGTGTATGGGGTTCTGCAGCAGAGCTCCAGCATGCGTTGGTGGGTCGGTTTATGGCCAGCGGATGCAATCTGGAGTAAGCCGGGAGCCTAGTCCTACGAACACTACTAACCTAGCTATGAACCGAAGAGGCTTTGGTTTAGGAGCACGCTGAAGAACGTCGGGTAGTCAAAATTAATCCCGGCACATTCCACTACGGCGTCCCTCATACCTCAGGAATTCAGCGCTCTCGCTTTTTTTTTTTTCGATTGCGATAACAAATATTTAAACAGTGAAGGCGCTCGAGCCTCGAGCGCCTCCACTGAAGACCTCGAGTTCAGCAGCGCAACGCCATGCCTAGCCGCTAAGCAACCGCGCCGGGTGCGAAGGGCACAACGTCACACAACGCTGCGTATACGCAAGATTTAAGAGAGTGCATTTGACGTTCGAGCACAAATGAAGGAGATTTTATTGGTAACATTATGCGGGTACAGGGCTCCAATAAATAGAACAACAACAAAAAAAGAAATGAGCCGAAACCGAATGCTTCCACACTGCATTTCATACATCAAGGGGCGTATTCTGAAACGGTCACTCTCGGTGATAGTATCGCCTCGGCCGTGAGGCGCGCGCTGATTGGCTGGTTGAGTACTACGTCACGCGATGGTCGCCAAAGTGGTAATCGCAGGATACGTCCTGTAGGCTGAGCAGGCTAGAAAGATCCTTTACAGTAGCTTCGTTCGCACTTGAAACATTTTGTTGTTTGACCATTTTTTTTTGTGTCTGAAAATATTCTTGTTTAATTCTGCATGGAAAAAAAATTTAGTCGTTAGAGACAAACAAACCATGTACTTATACAGCTTTTAACCGTAGATAACAGAGCCGCGAATCAGTCATGTACAAAATTAAAAATATAAGTAATTAAGATGAGATACTAAATACTACGCAAAAGGGTTCCGAGCTGGTCCAGTAGTTGGTTTACGTACATTATGGCGAAACAGGGCTGACGATGGGATGAGTGAAAACACAAAATTATGCAGAAATTTACCAAAGAAATACTACATAGCCAAATTTGTGAAGTATCTGAGACACAGTATAAAGAAAACGCAACGGATCAAACGAGTTGGAATCTATTTACAGAGAAGTTTTTGCGAGTGCATAAGGAGTCGAAGCACGAGTTTGTGTTTAATGAAAGTCCGCACAAAGTTACACGGAAGCCTTTATTGAAGCATTGTAGAGAGGCTGATGCAATGCCGCTGCCGCTTCCGAGGATGTGCGAAGGCGAGCTTTCTGATTCTTTTTCTTCCTGTCCCCCGCACGGCCGCCGCCACCGCTGACGCGGGTGGACGGATGGGGATAAGGCTGAACCCATTAAATCGGGTGGTGGATCACGCCACCTAGCTGTGACTATAATTATACGTTGTACTTTGCGGAGGGTAAAATTTCACTCTTGCCTCGATTTTAGCCACTGATCAGACAACCCCCGTTTGGTTATTTTTATCCGCCTAAAGTCTATTTTGCCTACACTGTCCCTAAAGCCCATTGCTTTGAAAAAAAAAAATAGCGCCGTTGCTTTGAACTGTAGGGCGAAACCCGTTACAGAAAAGTACCAGATGCTCAGCCGTTTCCTCCTCCTCTCCACACGCACCGCATAGCTCGCCTATCCCTTGGTATTTGACTCGGTAGACTTAGTCTGCAAAACTCCAGTCCTGGCTCCAAACAACAAAGAGCTTCCTCTGGAATTGTCGTAGGTGTTTTCTTTCGAAATGTCCTCCTTGAAAGTTCGGTGTGTTCACGACTCCCGGCGAGGTTCGCAAAGAAAAGGTTCGCTTTTTATACTGAGAAAATTATTTCGTTACTTTCAAAATACAAAACATTGCACAAAGCGAAAATCTGCATCAATTAAGCGCTTTATTTTGTTGAGAGAGAGATAGAGAGAGAGAATAAACATTTTTAATATTTTTTTAAACAATGAAAAGGGCCGAATGAACGATAAACTTTTGTTCAGTGTCGGAAAGAGCTGCTTTTCAAAACACGTTAGACACAGCCTGCCGCATGTTCTTTTTGAAGATATCGCCGCTGATGCTGAAAAGCCGCTCGGAGGATGCACAGGACAGCATAACAGTGTTGCTTGAGAAAAATTATGAAAGGGAGGGATCATTCAATACTACATACTCAATCTAAGACACGCGGTTCTCGCGCAGCTGTACTTTCACTGCTGTCCGCCGACGAGTTGTGGAAGGGGAAAAAAAATGTGCGGATTTCAAGCCGCGTGAGAGAGAGAGAGAGAGAAGAAACTTTATTATAAAGTGAAAGGATTTATGTGGTTGGGGCCCTCAGTCCAGGGCCCCAATGGCTGTCGCCACCGCTCGTGCTCGTCGTATCAGGGCCAGCCAGACCTGAGGCTCGGAGCGACGGAGGATTGCCTCCCACTGCGCATGCGTTAGTTGGGGGGATTGTAGAAGAGGGATATCCTTAGGTGGTTTTTGGCACTCAATCGTGACGTGGAACGTCGTCGGTGGTGCACCGCACCCTGGGCAGGTGGTGGGATATAAGGTTGGGGAGAGTTTGTTGAGAAAGAGGAGGTTCGGATACGAGTTGGTTTGAAGCCGTCTCAGTGATACGGCTTCATCCCGGGAGAAGGATTTGGGAGGAGGGTGATATTGCAAGCGCCCTAGTCTGTGTAGAGTGTCCCGGTATGTGTTGGGCAAACTCTGGGAGGCTTGATATGGGTTGCTCGCCTCACTGCCAGGTGCCCGGCAGGTTAGCTCTCGGGCAGCCGCATGAGCGCGATCATTACCCGACAGTGAGGCATGAGCAGGTGTCCAAATCAGCCTGATGCGTGGTACTGAGGGATCTGGAATGGCGGGGAGCTTACGTGTGCTGGTGAGAGCGCGATTGGCTTCCTGAGGAATATGACCCCTGAGGTAGGCTCGACATGCGTCTTGTGAGTCTGTAATGATGATGTGGTCGTGGTTTGGGGATCTTTCCATGTGACCGACGATGTGGTTGAAAGCGAGTGCTATGGCCAACGTTTCCCCTGTGAGCGTAGCTTTGGTTTGGACGCTACACGAGGTGACGATATTACCTTGATCGTCCGCCACCACCGACACTTGTCTTTCTTTGTTTCTGGTCGCAAGAGCATAGTGGGCAGCGTCGGTATAATAGACGGTGCCCTCCGGCTGGGCGTTGAGGAGTTTCCGAAGGTATCTAACACGTGCATCCCGGCGACCATTATGATGCTCTGGATGCATATTGCGCGGTATGGGCGCTATGGTGAGTAAGGTTCGGATGTTTGATGGGACTGGGACATGCTCTCGCGTAGAGGGTGAATGCTGTGGGTAGCCCAGCCGCGCGAGCAAATGCCTGCCTGCAGGGGTCAGTCTCAATCGCTCGAGTTGTGCCATTCTGTGCGCTTCGATGTGTTCCTCGATGGTATTGTGTACCCCGAGAGCAAGTAGTCGTTCCGTGGAAGCATATACAGGAATTCCGAGTGCTTGTTTAACGGCTCTTCTAATAATTGTGTTTATACGGTTGGTCTGAGAGAGCGTCAGGTTGTGGTATGGGAGGTGATAGGTTAGCCGGCTGATAATGCATGCCTTGACCAACCGCAGCATATCGGCTTCCTTGAGTCCTGAGCGGCGGTTACTAACGCGCCTCATCATACCGATGATTTGCTCGCACTGTCGACCAAGGAGATCTACCGTGAAGTGAGCTTTGGCGTTGGATTGTAGGTGATAACCAAGGATTCGGACCCTTTGTGCAGTGGGAATTGGTATGCCTTGTATTCTCACTTCAATCACTGGAATTGGCGTTTCATAGCTGCTTAGCGGTCGGATTAGTAATAGTTCTGATTTATTTGGCGCACATTCAAGGTCTCCAGTCGCGAGGTACGCCTGCACTATATCCACCGCCGTCTGTAGGCGGTCCTGAATGTCTCCATCCGAGCCGGTGCACGTCCAGAGAGTCAGATCGTCAGCATATATCGCGTGGTATAGCCCCTCAACCTTCTCCAGTAACTGGGGTAGTCTCGCCATAGCTATGTTGAATAGCGTCGGCGAGAGCACCGACCCCTGAGGTGTCCCCGCTCCGGTAACTTTAATGTCTGTTGACCGATATGGGCCCATTCCCACTGTGGCTACACGGTCCTTGAGAAAGGCTCGCACGTAATTGTACATACGGGAGCCACAGTGGAAGTGGGCCAGGTTCTCAAGGATGAGACCATGGGAAACGTTATCGAAAGCTCCTTTGACATCAAGCGCCAAAAGAGCTCTCGTCTGAGCCCTGATGGGGGGGTCAATGAGGTCCTCTTTTATCTGAAGAAGAACATCGTGAGCGGACAAATGGGGGCGAAATCCAAACTGTGTGTGGGAAAAGAAATTTTGCATCTCCAAGAAAGGTTGAAGCCGTTTTAGGATTACATACTCAAGCAGCTTTCCGATGCACGATGTGAGGGAATCAGTGGACGCGAAGCATCTCGACGGCTTCCACCATAGTCGGTCGATATCATTACCGAGACAACGTAGGTCTCGTGGTAAATGTAGTTGGAAACGTATTTATTAAAGTGTATATATATATATATATATATATATATATATATATATATATATATATATATATATATATATATATATATATATATATATATATATATATGAACGGGAAGAAAGGGAACCGAGGGGCCCGATTTTTATTAATTATATCATTTTTCTTATCAATCATGTATCCTATACACACGGGGTGCGCAAGGTGGTCGAAACAAGGGCTCAAATCGCCACAGCAACGTCCGAAATAGCCCTGAAGGCCCGCCAGTACGATCATTACGTAGGCTTCACCGCGTAACACGATTGTACTGCGGCAAACCTGACTTTAGAAAGACGAATTATAATACGTTTACACTTTCTGTAAGTGTTCTGGAAAACGCTTCTGTTGCGCAACAGCCACAGACAAGAAACGTCGAACATTTCTCAGGCACGGTGAATATTGCTTGCAGCTCTGAACGCCACATAACGCAGGTTTTCTGGCAATAATATTACTCTTTCTTCGCTGTTTACTGCGAGTGCGATGACATTTACTCTGTATACATTCAGCAACATAGAACCAAGCACACATCACAGGTGAGCCGCAACGACACAACGGTGTCACGCAAATTTATCAACGTTATCACCCACACAGCACGCACACGTGGAAGAAACGAAACTATTCTCTGCGCTAATAGTCCAAGGCAAGTCTTCATCGCCGTAATAGAGCGCACACAAAAGAGTGAACTCGAGCTTTAGACCATTAGCAGATAAATTGCTGCCAGTTAAAATAGGACACGGCGAACTCAACCAAGCATAACAACCTCAGAACGTACAACACTGCTTCGAGAAGTAATGGTCGACAGCCTTCAAGCGCGTTTCGTGCTCCATCCAGCGTGGATACTACTGGATACCTTGGTGGATAGCCTTGGCATCAGTTGGCCGTGGCCGAGCCGCGCCTACGTTTAGATCGGTTCAGGAGCAAGCCAGCGCTGGTAACAAAATAACGAAAACGTCTGATTAATAATATAAACAGGTCACTTATGCATATTCAATGTAAAATACAATCAAAACAAAGTGTTCTATTGGGTATTAAGCAGAGCAGCGCCATGATCCGTAGCGAGTCCTCTTAGGGCTGCACACCTGTGATTGGTTCGATTTGTGTGTGCGTAACACGTAACGGATAAAAGAAGGGATATAAGTGTTCCGCAGCCAACAGCAATAATGCAAGTCTGATGTTGTGACTCAAAAGGGAGTTTAATTTGCATTGATTGCATGAATTTTTACTTTTGACCAAGCTTGTGATCTGGTTATATGGCTGTATTCGTTCATCGGTGAACCTTGGCAGAGCCGTTCGTCAATGCTATTTCTTTCGGTACGTCCCCGAATCACTTTGCTGCCCACTTGTCACCGAAAGTGAGTACCGTCTGGAGCCAGTTTGATTATCGTTTGAACATTTCGCTGAATTTTTACGTGTGTGACAATGACTGAAAACGTCTCTCCTTCATTTCACTCGCCTTCGTGTTTGTTAATGCAGCACGGTGTCTTTCAGGTTGTTAGCAGAATTTTGAATTTTGACAGTCCGTCCTCGGTTCGTTGCAACTGGGCTCGTTGCAGCGTATGCAGTGAAAAGTGTGTACGCGGTTTTGACTTCGTTAGTTGGAGCGCCTTTGCTGCAACTATTTGGATTTGTTTCCCTTCTTTTGAGTCCTTTACCGATGGCCGCCGCGATTTTCGGACGCGGTCAGCTCGTAGGCGGCTCTTCCCGACGTACGGTGCTCTCATCGATTGCATCAACGTTACCCCGCCTTGAGTTTGGCATCGTGCTGTCTTTCATAAAAGACACTGTGAGCAGTTGCGAATGATTCCTTTAGATAAAGCTGATTTTGCCCGGATCGATAACTGCGTCATGGTCCCTTAATCTTTTTTTTTTTTTCTGCTTCTGTTCGCTGACACAGTAGCAAATCTTTTCTGACACCTTTCTAACAGCGTTTAGGACGAAGGCGAAGAGGTATACCAACGACACTTCTTTCTCCTTTTTGTATGCGTTCCTTGCGCTGTTAGCATGCTGTCAGCAGGACGAGCGAACTAGCCCAGATCAAGGCATTGCTCCCCATCTTTTCGTTTGACGGGTCCGGTAAGCGACCGCGCGTATGTTGACCTTGATGACCGTCGCTACATCGCGCGCTGATTGCTTCTGTATTAACGCTCGTTTCATCCGAGGCCTCACCGTTTTATCCGTTGCGTGGGGTCACGCGATGAGGGGATACCTGTCGCTGCTCTTCCGGAATGACCGTTTTAAAGTAAACAGTCAATGTGCGGTCGTTACATGGAACGAAATAATTCCGTTCGTCACCGTTGTCACTGTTTTCCATTATTAAAAACTCGGAGCAGTAAGTTCTTTTTTTTTCTTGTTTGTGTGTGTGTCCATAACTACGATCGCTTTGGCGAAGACGAAAAGGTATACCAACGACACTTCTTTCTCCTTTTTGTATGCGCGCGTTCCGTACGCTGTTCTAATGCTGTCACCAGGACGAGCGAACTAGATCAAGGCATTGCTCCCCATCTTTTCATTTGACGGGTCCGGTAAGCGACTGCGCCTATGTTGACCTTGATGACCGCCGCTACATCGCGCGCTGATTGCTTCGGTATTAACGCTCGTTTCATCCGAGGCATCACCGTTTTATCCGTTGCGTGGGGTCACGCGGAGAGAGGATACCTGTCGCTGCTCCTCCTAAATGACCGTTTAAAAGTAAACAGTCAATTTGCGGTCGTTAAATGGAACGAAATAATTCCGTTCGTCACCGTTGTCACTGTTTTCTATTATTACAACCTCGGAGCACTACATTTTCTTTTTTTCTTGTTTGTGTGTGTGTGTCCATAACTACGATCGCCTTGGCGCAAACAAGGAATGTCGGAAGGGAACAATTTCCTTGGAATTTTCTTGTCGAAATGCGGATGTGGCAACCCTTTCCTTGCTTGTTAAATAGGCCACGGACAGCGTTGTTCCAGCGGCACCGTCTGCTCGTTTTACGCTGAAAAATCGATGGCCTCGCAAAGCGTGTTGCGCTGTCTTTTTGTGGGCGTCGAACTAGTTTGTGAGGTCTTGCTGGTGGGAGTGAACAATTGTTTTCCCGTCGCGTGTTGCCTTAAGTTGCATGACCTGTACTACGTTTCTGCTGTCACCTTTAATTCACTCATTTAGAGCCTTCCCTCTGCGGCCCTATAACAATAAATGGAGAGCGCTGGTAATTGTATTACGTAGGGCATATGTTTGTATGAACCACGTTGGTGATATTTGTTAAATGTCTGAAACAGCATGCTCTCCATTGGCCAACACTTGATCGCCTTGCCTGAGTGGAAATTTTCATGACAAAAAGAAAGTTGCTGTAGAGTCAGACTAAACTGTTTTGGGTAACTCGAGAATTAAATCGTAAAAATTAAACCTGATTATCTTTGTGTGTGTGTGTGTGTGTGTTGTGTGTGTGTGTGTGATGTACAGGCTCATGAGATAGCTTTATTGGTATAGGCAGTTTACACATTCTGCAATTGTAAATGTGTATCTTATAACTTCACAGCAAGGTGTCTAATTGTTCCAATTATGCTGCCATTTTCAAACCTGATGCCATATTCCCGTGTGACCTTGCTAAGTGCAATAGCATGCACTCTGAATTGCTCACTTCACTATTACTGCAAAATTTTGTAATAGCTTTGTATCCATTGCTCTTCGTGGCAGCACTGGTTGGTGCTGTAACATTTACTAGCCCTTGCTGATCGTGCTGGTGAGGATTGCATGCAGCGGTATACTAGTTATGTACTTCTAAAGGCAGTGTAGTGTGCTTTGTCTCTATTTGAAGACAATGAAAAAACGTGAAAGATGACATATTTCAGGAACTTTGTTGCACAACTTAGAGGCTAAGGACAAATACCAAATCATTCTAGGCTGGTTAACTGTTCTCAAGCTCGGCTTTCTTTCTTTTTTTTTCCCCGTTGGGAAATGACTGGTCAACGCCTGTGTACTGGGTGCACGTTAAAGAACCCCAGATGGTCGCAATTAACCTAGAGTCGCCACTAGGGTGTGCCTCATAATCATATCTTGGTTTTGGCACTTAAAACCAGAGTTGAACACAATTCACGTAGAAGGTGAAATGAAAGAAAATGAATACTAGTGAAAGATCTTTTATTTTAGGCCTTGCAGGAATGAGAAATTGACACATTTCTGTCTGGTCGGCCATGAAACTGATCCCCGCAGATGAGATTGATTTTGTTAGAATGTTTTAGTCTTGGTGGCTCTGGATCGCTGCAAATTTGTGACGGCAATGACCACTTCTTTATAAATAGAGCTGAACTAATAAAATGATAATAAAAGAAGCTAATTAAGATTCAAGTAATGTCAAAACAGGCCTTCAAAAACACTAAACGATCTTTGGAAAAAATTATGTTGATCGCTGGTAGGCGCATTGTGCCCAACCGGTTAAATTCTGTTTTACATTCGTAATATATGGGTCAGCAATGAGAAGACTTGACCATGAGCAGTCTTCAGGTATCGGGATATAATCAAGGCCTGATAGCGGTAACCATGCTGTCCTACTGTTATGCACCACATGCTTGTTAGAAAGTCTTTGGCACATTTCTGATACGTATATGATTCACAGCTTAATTTTCTTATGGCTAAAGAATACATAATGGAGTTTGAAAAAATGCAGTCATTGTTTTTGCACATGGCAGCAGTGAAACACTTTTCCACATCCAGGCTGCATCTTCAATATGCAAGGAAATTTAAATTTTCTGGTACCTGTCTTCTGCAATTTTCTGCTTGTGGGGGCAATCCACTCATTTGCATATGCATGCGTTCCCGCTTGCCCTCTATGAACAGTGGTCAGGGGAACCTAGTAGAGATTTTTGTTGACCTAGACTGCTTTGAATGAATGAAACACTTTAATACATTGCATTGGTGCATTTAGCATGTAGTCTGATAGTATTTCTTTATTAAAGTACAGAGTAAAGACACAGATTAAGGACAGTTCATGCTGATTGCTACTGAAGGAGAGGCTCAATTTTTGGGCACCCTAATCTTGTAGTTAAAAATTTATTGCTGCCTTCTGGAAGTATCAATTTTAGGCTGCTTGCAAACAAAACAAAATATGCTTCTAAGCCCGTGCTGTGTTGCTTACGACTGTAGTATGTGTTTCTAAGGAACTGTGATGGCATTTTGATTTTTTACAAGCTGTTTTATTTTTGTTACAGACAGTTCTAAACCAAAAACATGGCTGATGACACTGAGTACTTGAAGTTGCCTGTGGAAGACCGTTGTCAGCATAAGGTAATGCTGTTATTGCTTGCTGTAGTTGCTGCCATGTTTCAGCTATTCTTCCTACTACGTTGCTTGAACTGCGAAAGCAATGCCTTGTGAATGCCCTGTCACATTAAGTTTTCTTTCGGGTAGTACAAATCTTGTAATCCATTTTGTTGAAGTGGTGCTGGCTGCCATGGTATCGCCTTCAACCTCGATGAAGATGCGAGCTCTTAATTGATAACATAATCGGCAGACCTGATTACTGAGGATTTGGGTATTGCACTGAACTAGGAGTGTGCAAATAGTTATTTTTAAGTCTAATAAGCATCAAGTACTTTGAAGATAGTAAGGTGAGTTCTTTCAATAGTGCTTAAATTTCACAAAATTTTACCTGAAACATTTATAAATTTCAACCAACAGAATTATGAACCCTGAAATACACTGAAAAGGGCAGAACATAGTTGATACATGCTTGTTTGATGTAGTTTGCTTTCCGCAAACCTGGCAACATTTTCATGGATAATTAGTTTTTTTTTTTGCCAGTTCTTCCTGTTTTAAAATTTGGCAATGTTTTCTTTTATTTCCTTTTTTTTCCCCCTTTCTATGTTTCCATTACTGCTGAGAATGTGCAGTGCTGTATGTACTGGTGTTGCCACATCAGAATGTCAGTTTCATTTTGCTTCATATAGAACAACTGTTTCCCATGACTTCCTAAAAGTGAAGTAAGTTGTCGGCATACCAAGACAATTGGTTTAACACCTTGTACAACTTATTGTAAACTCCCAGGCCCTTCAGAGATTTCCTGGCATCTGTTTAACGCTGTTTGCTTTGCTTCAGCACTCATGGCTGTTTCCCCTTGTACCTTTTCAGTTATGGAAAGCTCGCCTTAGTGGGTATGAAGATGCTGCCAAACTTTTTGGATCTATCACAGACCCCAAGGGTCCAGAGTTTCAGAAGTTTCTGCCTCTCATCAAGAACTTCGTCACTGACAGCAATGCAGTATCCCAGGAAAAGGGCCTGGCAGCTGTCCTGTCGTTCGTTGAAAATGCCCAACTGGCCAATCGCATCTGTGGTGATGTCCTCGCCGGGCTCATCGCCAAATGCATTGCCGCTCCGAAGCAGAAGACACGAGAACTGGCACAGGAGATAATCTACATGTACGTCGAAATCGAAAAGCAGGAGGTAGTTGTAGAGGAACTGGTTAAGGCACTGGACAACAAGAATCCAAAGATAGTGTCGGGATGCGTGGCAACGTTGCGAGAGTGCTTGCGTCTCTTCGGTGCCCGCGTTATAGCAGTGAAGCCGCTCTTCAAGGCACTTCCAAAACTTCTGGAGGACAGGGATAAAACGGTGCGTGACGAGAGCAAGCTGCTGACAGTCGAACTCTACCGATGGATTGGAGATGCCCTGAAGCCACTGCTGCAGTCGCTGAAGCCCGTTCAGGTGTCAGAACTCGAGGCCGAGTTTGCCAAGGTGGAGAAGGGCACTGCATTGCCCGAGCGTTACATCCGGTCGGAGCAGGCACGAAGAGCTCAGGCAGCTGAGGCTGGTACTGATGGTGTGGATGGTGTTGAAGAGGGCGATGAGTGTGGTGTTGACGGTGGAGCTACGGTTGATGGATATGACCTGTTGGAAGCTGTTGACATCCTCTCCAAGCTTCCCAAGGACTTTTACGAACAGTGCGAGGCCAAGAAGTGGCAAGAGAGAAAAGAGGCACTTGAAAAACTTCTCGAGCTCACCAGCAATCCTAAGCTTGAACCTGGTGACTACGGTGATCTCGTCAAGGCGTTGAAGAGGATAGTGGCCAAGGATAGCAACGTCATCGTGGTGGCACTTGCGGCCAAGTGCTTGGCAGGGCTGGCAGCCGGTCTGAGGCAAAAGTTTCACCCATATGCAAATTCGTGCATCTCAACATACATAGAAAAGTTCAAGGAGAAGAAACAGAATGTGGTGACTGCTCTGAGAGAAGCACTGGACAATGCATTCCAGGCCACAAATTTGGAAGCCATCTTGGAGGATGTCACAGGAGCTCTGGAGAACAAGAATCCTCAGATAAAGGCAGAGACGACCCTGTTCTTGGCACGTGTCTTCTCCAAGTCCACACCAGCTGTGTTGAACAAGAAGCTGCTGAAAGCATTGGTGACGTCTTTGCTCAAAACTCTGAATGACTCTGACCCAGCAGTGAGGGAAGGCGCAAGCATGGCTTTGGGGACAGCAATGAAAGTGGTAGGGGAACGAGTGTTGACGCCTTTTCTTGGTGACCTGGACAATCTCAAAATGGAGAAGGTAATGCTCTTTCTTTCTTATACCCCTTGCTGCACTGTTTCATTCATAAGCATTGAGAGTGCAACCATACCTACATATGAGGCCTACTCTGTGTATGGTTAGCCCAGGATGGTGTTCTGGTCTGTTCAGTGTGCCTGAGCTGCTCTAATTGTTCCAGGCTAGCTATTCTCACGTACTCCTCTTGTTTGTCTTGTGGTGCTGCACTGTGTGTCGATCATGACATGCCAACAAACCAGTGCTTGCAAACAAGCTTGTAGCTCATCAAAATTTGTTGCTTGCCGAGTTGGTCAAAGACTAAGGGACGATTGTTAGTGAAACGAGGAAACAGACTGAACCCTTTAATTGGTAGCTCAACAATATTGTTAACTTATTAAGAACATCCGTGAAAACTAGACAAATCCAATTATTAAAGTGGGCCTTAAAGGGGCCCTGAAACACCTTTTGAACATGGTAAGAAAACGTTGCTGATCTATTGTTGTGGTTGCTGTGAACATAAGCCAAATATTACTGTACTGTATGCAGAACAATCTCTTGTCAAACGCATTGAAAAACCTCTTGCGCTCGCTTCTGCAGTGTCATCGAACGCAGCTGGACTCGCAAACGCTATTACCTAATTTTGTGATCGCAAGAGCATTCTCGGTAATACGTAATTGCTAATTTTGAGTTAACTAAATGAAAAATACCTGTGTCCACAGTCTCAAGAACAACAAAAAAAATATTTCACCTTTGCACTGCGTATAGCTGTGTTTGCTGTGCATGGCCTCCGAGATGGCAGCAGTGTGCTGTTCTACTGCAGCTGTCGCACAATGCTATGACAATCCTTTTCACTGCCGCAAGTGTCGCTCTACTTTTGACCAGAGTTTCGCCCTCTTGGCTTCCCTGTGTAGCATCTAACATGCTTGCTGAGACGAAAGGAGAGAGAAAGCCGTGTATCGGGTGCGATAACTCTACTTATAATTCAAGGATTCGAAACATTTTTGGGACATGAGATTCGTGAGACAGTCTTTTAATAGTGAGGCCATCATATCATTAGTTAAAAAAAATGTTTGTGGGCCTCTTTAAATTTACCTTTATTTAGTTACCTGCTAAACAGTGGCATTGACAACAATGTCAATATTGAGTAGCAGTAGCAGATGTTTTGGTCACAACACCCATAGGCTTCGTCACTGTGTTGGGGAATGTGGCGATCATATTCTCTCCACTGCGAAAACTATTTCTTTTGTTTAAGCAAGCCCTTATTTTATCCTCAATAGAAGTGCATCTCGAGAACACATGCTGACCTGGTTGAAGCAAAGTACAAAACGCCAGTTTTCAACCATAAATTTACCTTTAACTGGCAGCCCAGTAATATTTCTGACCTATTGTATCTTGCTTAGTTTTTTTTAGAAACATTTTCATATTTCATTTGCTATGTCTGTGTGCAATATGAAGAAGTATTAAAGCAATACGCAATTCTAGGCCAAGTCTGTTGTATCTTGTCAGTTAAAGGGTTAATAAGGAAGTAGGATGGAACAGAGCAGGCACTCTTCCTTCCTCCGAAGTTTTATTTCCTCGTTGCGCTAATATGCACCCCTAACAATCATGGCCTGCAATGCCAGCACCCTTATAGACCATGAGGGACAGTCTCTGCTGTCAGCTTGGGTATGGCATGGAAGAAAGGTGTTCTTGCTCTGAACTAACCCTTTATTTTATACCCTCATTAGCTAGCAGTGTTGGCTAGTTACCGGTGCTGATGGAACTTTGTCTGTCCTCCCTTCATTTCCCATAACCAAGGAATGAAAAACTTGAGGTGTCGCACAGTGCTCTATCCTTGCCCTGCATGCGTTGGCACATACCTGGTGTTGACTGCATGCTTGCATGGGCTTGCAAACGAAATCGGGTTGTTGTATGCACGCAGACTTAAAAGCTGGCACTGAGTAGCTTTCGTATGGCATGGCCACGACAGATAATTTCATTGGACCAAGAGGCTGCAATTTCGTGGTCTCTGCTGGTGCTTTTCTAGCTATAAAAAAAAAACCTTACTTGAGTACAGCACCAGTCTTACACATTCAACCAGTGATTTTTCTGGTAGTCCTGCCTTGTGTGCTGTCGCACACTTTAATGTTTACTTTGTACAAATTTGTAGAAACGGTGAGGTGGGGGGAGTGCTAAGAAATTTAGCACATATCGCACCACGCAGTTTCAGCCATAGTGAGCCATTTCGTTTGCTGACTACAACTGTGTAGCCCCCACAACAGTACAGTGAAACTTGTGGAAAATTTTATCTACTGCCCTCTCAGTGGGAAAGCAAGCACAAGCACCTACAGCCACCAGATTAACATTAACGTGTTCACTTTTTTTAATGTGTTTATTATCATGTTCCTGAATTAATGCAGTGTGCCAGCTTTCATTCATGCCTATTTGCAGATGTTGAGATCTGTCACTGGAACATCGCATTTCAGGTCAAAGAGTGCTGCGAGAAAGCAGAGGTGGTTGCGGCACCACCTCAAAAGGCCCCCCGCAAGCCTGCTGCAGCTGCTTCCCCAGCCAAGCGTAGCGCAGAGCCGAAGCCGGAAGCGCCCGTGCAAAGGAAGGCCACAACTGCCATGGCCAAGCCTCGTGGTGGTGCCCGTGTTGTGAGACCAGGTGCTGCTTCTTCCACTGCACCGACGTCTGCACCTGCAAGAGCCATGCAAAGGGCCAAAGCATCTGGACCTGCAAAAGCACAGTCAGGCAGCAGTGCTTCTTCCAAGGTTTGTGCCACCTGCCATGGTAGCTCAGTGGTTATGGCGTTAAGCTGCTGAGGTGAAAGTTGTGAGGTCTATCCTGGCTGCCTCGGCTGCATTCCAATGTTGGCTAAATGAGGAAAAAAAATTTTTAAGTCTCAACCATTGGATGATAGACAGTCATTGGACAGTCTCTGCTGTCATCTTGGTATGGCACAGAAGAGAGGTGTTCTTGCCCTGAACTGACCCTTTCTTTTATACCCTCATTAGCTAGCAGCTTTGGCTATTTAAGTCAACCATTGGATGATAGACAATAATCTTGCAGGGACATTACTGCAGTTCCTACAGGATGCAGAGCTGGAACCTTTTATTTTGCTTTCTTTTATTTCCCATATGCCTTGCGACAAGTCCTCCGAGAAGTAAGAAAAAACGGGGGAAAAAAACAAAAACAAGGTGGGTAAAATTATTTAGAGTACCCCATTACAACGTGCCTCACCATCCTATGGTTTTGGCACATCAACACCCAAAGTTTAAGGTCTGTGCTTCATTCTTTCACTTTACATGCTGCAGTGGTTTGGTGACAATGATATTCTGCTGTTGAGCTCGAGGTTGGTTGTGGGCTCAATTCCCGGCCGTGGTGGCTGCATTCCAATGGCATACCTGCCATCTCTCCTGAATTTTACAAATTTGATCCTGTTTTACAACTCTACAAACGTTGAAGCAAGTTTCACGAATATTCTGTTTGTGAAAATGTATCAAACATCGGTCTTTGTACCTTCCATTGCAAGTGTTTTGATGGTGAAGGCTGCAAACTTGCTTCAAACTTATACAAACAAGTTCTTGAAGGAGGTGAAATTGGCAACAGCTACGTTGCCGAATCTGTCCCTGTTATTTAGAAACAGTTTGTTGCTTGTCAGTATTCTCTCTTCCAAGTTTTCTGCTGCTCAGTGGACTGCGTCTAAAGCTACATTCTCATTACTCTAGTGTGTATGTGTCCCTAAAGAGACATGTGTGATGAAAAGCTTTTGAAAAAAATGAAGCGTGCTATCTCCCTCCTTTTGCCCCTTCGAGTTTCCGCGAAATTTCACGAATTGTAAAGTTCATAGGCTGGCATGTATTCAATAGGAGGCAGAGGGCAAACATGCTTATATGCTGCACTTTGGGTGCACATTGAAGAAAGCAGCTGGTCAAAATAACTTCGGAGCCCTTCACTACGGCATCTGTCGTGGCTTGTGTTGCAATGTCAAACCCAATCAATCGTTCCTCTTTTGCTTTGTTTTCTGTAATTTTAAGACACACTGTCAAGGAAAACAGTGCATTGACAAGAAATGTTTGGTGGTACCTCTGTTTGACCTGTTTTATCCTTGGCACGCAAGCTCTGAATTAATGTTGCAGGCATTGGGCTTGCTGGATTTTGCACAAGTGTGGAGTAATACGAGCTTTGCTTTCTTTTTTTTGATGAATGCAGGCTGGAAATGATAAAAATTTGATATATAGGGCTATTATTTCCATGGCTCGGGTACAAATCGCTGACTTCAGCTCGTGTTGTGCAAAAACAGCTTGCTAAAAGATTAAAGGAGCCCTGAACCACTTTTTAAATCTTTTTTTTTGTTGTTGTTGAGGCTTCAAGAATGCCTTTTAACTACTATGCTACCTCCCACGAATATATTACCAAAATACTTTTTCGACAAGACCTAGTCTGAGTAGATACTTCGAGGGCGGTATTTACCTTTCCCATTCACCCTCTACTGTCCTCCGGTCCTTCGAAGCGGTAGAGCACCGGTGTCAATAGTGGATACCCTGCCTACTGTGTTGCTGTGAGTGGGCTCTTTGCTACACTCTGTGGCAGCCACGGTATTCGTGCTACTCAGCCACGTGTGGCTACACGCAATTAAGTGCACAGCAGGGCTGGAGTGCGTGCTCGTGGGCTCCATCCTGGCCGGGCTACGTGGTGCAGACCGGCTCTGTCCTACACAGGTAGCAGGCAAAGCCTGATTGTGCACTTTGTAGTGCTCTATATGAAGCTCAATACAAAGGACGTCTAGCCAAAGAACAGTGGGAGTGACCATACAATTGCGCATGTCCCTTGCAGATGCTAACTGCTATCCATCGTGAGGTGCGACAAGCATAGTGTGCGTGCGGTCTGGGCTTACGTCTCGCATAGTTAGACTAGTTGAGTGTTCCAGACTAATAAAAACAAGCTAAAGTGGATGGATGGCTATGACACCCAGATAAGCAGTGTGCCCAAAGTTTCCTTCCTATGTAGCTGAGCGTGAGCAAATGATAGTTGGTTTGCGCTTCTTCATTGATGTCGGCTATTGGCCAATAGCAGCCATGGATGAGAATCTGCTATATGATGAAATATGGCTGCCCGGAAAAGGGGGAGAAGGTTTCTGTTGAAAAGTGCATTTGAAGAAAAGTGACTTTGCAGCCCGCTTGTGAGCTTCATGCACCGGGCCCAAGTGCAAAATTTGGCTGAGATGTGTACAGCAGCGAATGCTATCTGTGAAATGTTTTTCTTTCTTTTTTTTTTTTTTCACCTAGCTAACAGGTGGTTCAGGACCCCTTCAGATGAATCGCACAATGGTGAATGGAGGCATTTTATGCCGTTGTCGATCTTGCTGTGTATTAGTTTTAATGCTCCTTACTCTGGAATTAACTTCCAATTCTTTACACGGAAAAAGCTGTGAAGAGGAGGGAATGAGCTTTGTGAATGCATTCTTCCTTCTGTTTTCTTTTCCCCTCTGATTGCAGCTATAGTTAGCATCAGCTTTCATGTTTTTGCTGTTGGAACAGTTCGTAGTCTTGATTTGCATAATCATTTAACGAGAACTGATGCAGAGCATTTCTTTAACATCAAACGTTATTTTGCAGGTCATATTTCCATTCAATCAAATAATATTCTCATTCTTTGATTAGATTTGTTGCACTCCACAGGCTTTCCTATTCATGACGAGGAGCCTTGTTGAATTTCTTAACTTGATTTTTTTTTCCCCCCCCGTCTTTGCAGCCTGTGTTCTCTGAAATGGCTCTGGCAGACGAAGAGGTCCAAGGCCGAGCTGCAGCCTTGTTTCCTGAGGAAAGTCTGGTGGCTTTGGGGAGCGCAAACTGGAAGGACCGCTTGGCTGCTGTTGAGAAGATCAAAGAGGTTGTTGAGGCCATGGAAGGAAACCTGCCTGTTCAAGTCATAGCAAAGACTCTGTGCCGTAAACCTGGACTTCGAGACACAAACTTCCAGGTTTGCAACTGCTTTTAATGGCTATGTGAAAGTTTGGTTTGGAATATTGATTCGTCTCTCCCACTTATACCAAAAATTATGATCAGACAGGATGTTGTTATAGCTGAGCATTCATAATAAGTGAACAAGCAAGAATAAGCTAATGAAATGGCAAAATCATTTCTTGTTTTTCAGAGTTAGTCTGTAAGTTTGCTTTGCTTCTGTTCTGGTGACCGAATTTCCAGATTGTTTAAAGCAGACAAGTGCTCATCTCGAATAGCTTTGCTTCAGATGATCTGTTCCAGTGACGGGACGTACTTGACTGCACTTGAAGCGCTTACAGGTGGTAGTGTTTGTTCTGCAATCTCCTCTATTCCTTCGTCCAATTTATTGCTGACAAAAGCCCTGCACCTTGCTAGCAATGCTATCATCGGTACATGACTCTGCGACATCAGCTTTGTTGCCCTCATTTACTCGGTCATCCAAACAGACGTTGTTAGCACTTGGCTGCACTTCAGCAATGCACTTCCATCAATCTGCAGGCCAGTCGTCAATGCTTCTGAGCTCGATAGTTCTAGACTCTCGTGCCCCACACAGGAATTTAGCCTTGCGAAAACCAGTTTTGATGCTGTGTGCGGTAACCTTCGTCGAGTCCACGTTTATGATCTCCGCTGCCATATTGCCCCTTTTGCTCTAAATAAGCTCAGAGCCACAACGTAAACATTTTGACCATTGTGCTATCTTAGTTCGTAACAATTGAGCATTCACTATAGCACTGGGATTGCTATAAATAGGAAGTTACCGCAAGCAAAATGAGAGACTTGAAGAGAGGGACAGCATAAAGTGGTAACTGGTAATGCTTCGTGTTGTCTCTTTCTTCAAGCCTCGTAAATTGCCACCTGGCCTACACAAACTGTTTGTTATAACTGGGCTCGGCTGTATATTGATAGAAAATGCATTGCGGTACAATTTGTGTTGAGGTGTGCTGAAATGGTGAATTACGCTCACATTGATAGAGAGGGGGTTTCTTGACAAGAGCCTTTCTTGAAACTCTCTGTGGACGAGCAGCAACAATACTGTTCCTGCTTTAACCACTTTGCATGCCAACTGTTGCGTGCATGCAGGTGCTGAAGCTCAAACTGGAAACGCTAGTAGTGGTGCTGGGTGGTGGACCTGTGTCCCTGTGTGTGGCTGACTGCTTGCTGCCAGACTTGGTGGACAAGGTCGGGGACATCAAGAACGGCCAGGGTGCCGCATCTGCCCTGACAGCCCTGGCGGAGGCCACCTCCCTAGACCATGTCGGCCAGGAGGTAATGGAGGCTATCCCTGCTCGCATTCGTTCAATTCTCTCACTTCTGCTATGCGCACTGTATGTGGATGCCACAGTTTACAAGTGGAAATGGGATTTGCCACTTGGCGAACTGCTTTTTCATAGAGGGACTCGGAAACCCCATTATTCAAAATTCAAGGGAACTGAGCACTCCTTCAAAGATCTGACTGTCCTGTCCCTCTAATGAAAAGCCGTAATGTATCCATTCCACATCTCGTTCAGTAGATCCCACATAAATTACACAACTACACTATGCCAAGTCTATTTTACTGAAGCGCAGTCTTTTGCCGAAAAAAAAAAGTCTGCAATGGTCATCTGGCCTTTACTTTCTTGCAATAGGCTGTGCAATACCCTGCAAAAATGCATAGAGCTTTTTGGCCAGTACGCAAGAAGAAAGTGCAAAGAAAGGATTTTTCAATCTAAATTTCCTTTTGCAATGCATGCATGCATGTGTACTCTGAGTGGCTCAGTATATAAATATTTCCAGTTTTCCTTTGCCAGAAAACAAAATCTGCAGACTTTGGCTAAATGTTCTTTAGCAGCCCTGAACTTGCCTACTATAAGAGCTGCAGGCTTTCTCAAAGCACATTACCACCTACTCAAAAACTACTTTGCAATCTCTACAATATCAACCTCACTTACTACAGTATCGCTTGGTGTGTGCGTGTGTCCTCCCTTGCACGCACGCTATCACGCAAAGCCCCGCACAAATTGGCAAGCTGTAAAGCTGAGTGCTAGCACAGCACTCAGCACAGCACTCAGTCGAGAGCATGCCTCGCTCTCAACTGCACATTGCCAGACGAGCACAAGTTCAATGACCGCAGTGAGTGGGCATCGTCATTTTTATTGCCATGTGTTAAGGATGAGGTGGCAGCCTTACCATGACACAATAACAATGTGAACATTGTAAAGGAACACACGGATGCGCAACGCAAACCCAGCTTTAGGCTTTTAAATGAGTAAGATTGCCTTATTGCTATGAACGGTGTACACTGTATTTTGCATTGCAAAGCACTCTGACCACATATCCAGCGAATTGCAAAGTGAGCTCTGCTGCACTGTCGTAGGAAAACTGGGTTAGCTTGGGAAAACTTTCAGAGCGAGTGGCAGTTTATAATTTTTACCAGTTCTGTTGGATAAAATTTCATAACCGTTTCATGTTTTTTAGTAAGATGTCTTACTTTTGAGTTTCTCTTCCTCTCCAGGCTCTTCAGCTTTGTTTTGCCCAGAAGAACCCGAAGAACCAGAGTGAGAGCCTTATGTGGCTGGCTAATGCTATCAAAGAGTTTGGACTCAAGTAAGTCTACAAGTGCTTTGTTGGCCAGTTGACAAATGCAGGTTGTCCAATTTGACCAGAATGGTTACAGTGTGCTTCGAGGACAACTGCAAATTACCTTAATTAAAGTGAATGCCATGGAACATGTGATACAGTTTACAGTGGAAGAGGAATTGGGAAGCTGCCTTTCCTTTCTTGATATTTTTGAATGTCAAGTGTTTACCCTCTCGTTTTGCAATGTTTATGAAAAGAAATATGCGTACCAGCCAGTTTTTTAAATTTTAAATCTGTGTAGCCTTCTGACCATAAATGTTCAGTTGCATTGACACTTGTGCAGTGTGGCCAGCGGACTTGCTCCAAGCAAGACTAGTTTTGCAGAGGGGCGTGGAGGTACAGTCGAACCCTGATATTTCAAATCTTAAAGGCATCAAAAAAAGACTGATATACAGTTAAACCTTGATATACCGAACTTCAATATAAGGAAATTCTCAATATAACGAAGTATTTAGCTTTTCGTAACCTCTTGTTCATAGAACACCATGTATTTAGAACCTCAATATAACAAAATGTGTTTGCATGCAATTTCAATGTAACTAAATTTCACTGCTGCCGCAAAGGAATGCCAAGACAATGAATGGAAACTTTCGTGGATGAAGATGGTCAAATGATTGAATTACAAGCCGCTGTTTGCAAACACACCTCTGAAATTGCGCGCCGGCCGCAGGACAGGAGCAACCACTGAAGTGGAGCCGAGCCGCATCGTGTTCCGTATAAAGTCTAAGAGTCCATCTCTCTCAAGCGAGAGAGATGTGCTCGCTCACTCGGTCGATGTATCTTGAAAGCGATCAGCAATGCAAACAAATTGCGCATCCGTGCAGCCTTGTCTTCGTAGCAATCTGCGATGTGGACAAAGTCCATCCAGTGCCGGTAGCTTCGTATGCGCTGTGCTTTCTATCTTTAGTTCATGTTGAAGAGACAGACAGCACTAAGTTCAATTTGCTCTCTGCTGCTGCTGCACTTGCTTAATTTGCTATCGCAATCGATGCTTTGTCTTCCGGGTGAAACTGCAACTTTTTTTATCTTTTTTCCTAACTTTGGACGTTTGTCACTTACTCTTTGCAATAAAGTTGTTAGACATGGCGACGAAAGTTTCGAAAGTGAGGCGTTTCGGATATTACGGACTTTAGATAAAACACATTTTTGGTCAGATTGTCAGGGTTCGTTGTAACGAGTCGACTGTATTGCATTATGATCAGTCGTCTTCAGTCTGTCCCAAGCATGTTGTTTCATCACAGGTACATAACGCCGTTGTCTGTAGACACCGATGTGTGCACTACCAATGCACGCAAAAGGCACCGATATTATTCCTGGTGGCATTTTAGAAAGCTTCTATGCGCATACTATGTGCTTCCATTTTCATGACTTCATTTATCTCACAACTCCGCTTATCTCGGACTTTTTCTGCTTATTTGACAGCTTCGAGTGAATAGGTTTTACTGTATTAATGGTGAAGAATGTAAAAGCCTTCCTCCTGCCTCAAAGTAGTGCGCTACCTGTTCTAGCTCGTAGGTAATTGGCGACACCCGGTTTGTCTGCAGTGCACTGAACTGTTGATGGTAATAATGCTTGTGGCCATTCTCTTGTAACAGGCGATTGATGGTGTTGCCCAATCGCGCTTCAATGTTGCCAACAGCTCCTTAGGCACCACGGAGGAAGGACTAGGAAGGAGCATCGCATGACAATCTTGGTTATAAAGAAAAGAATACAACGGACAAATAGGTCCTCCTCACATGATAGGCGAGCGGTAGGTTCTAGCCTCTTAAATGGCCTGGGAACCATGTGGGGCCAAATCATTTCCAAGAGCCACCGTGCATATAAGCCCCCGGGAGAGGCTAGCTGAGTGATGTCACACTCCTCCTATCGAGGAGATAGAATGTGGCCAAGTGCTTCTGGCTGAGAGCATGGGTAGGCTCGGAGACATGCACCAAAAGCTGCAGCAACGTTGGAACATTGTGGAGGAAGTTCTATATGCGAGTCTTCTGTGACGGTCAAGTGGTATTAGGTGCATTATTTTATTGCGATCACAAATTTGACAGCTTTGGAGCAGGAGCTCTGCATGTTGGAAACCACCTGGAATGTACTTTGAAAGTGTTATTCTTTAAGATAATTGTGCTCTTTGAGTCAATATGTTATGTTTGTTTATTTGTGTTGAGAAAATGACTGGGGTTGTTAATCCACAACCTTCAACAAAGTACTGGCTTTCCCCATTTTTGACATTATTGGGGTGAAGTGATATTGAGGGCTACTGCTTCTACCAAAGAACATTTTCTCAGCAACATCTGCTTTGGCTGGAAGTGTTTATCTAGCTCATTGTAAGTGCTCCATGATAAATGGTAAATGGGGAAAAATGTTTAAAATGACACTCGCTCCTCTGAAGTGCTCCAAGATGTATGAATTGGCTGCTCCAAAAGAAAATTCTCTTTCTCAAAATATTGCTCCAAATTGCATTTTCTGATCACTGCACTGATCTTCCCTGACAATCTAGATGGGATTCAATCAGACCCTCGATTTCTTAATAATCATAGTTTCAGATAAAGTAAGTATAACGAAGCTTCTACACAAAATTTGACATTAAAAATATAAGTGGGTGTGTTGGGAAAAGCTTGCAAAACTACACTAGTACAAAAAAATCTAAATATCAGAACTGTAAAATAACTTTGCCACTGACATACGCTAGAACTGGCTTGTGACTGAGAATGTGTGGCTCCTCAGCATGACATCTGAAATAGGCAACACCTATGATATGCTGAAAAAATCTGAGGTGGCAACTTGCTAATGTCTTTATGTTCGGTAACCACCAGGTGCACGCATAGTCTGCTTAGGTATTGTTGAAAGGCTGCTGATATGTACCAGCCCTGCAGCTTTTCTATGATTGCTTCAATAGTTTAGTCTACTCATCTATAAATAATTTATTCAAAGTGAAATTTCATTGCACTTGGCCTCTAACGAATGGATTTGGTATAATGGTCGTGGTGCTAGTCAATAACAACTGAGGCTTGCTGCTTTGTGACACGACCTATTCTGTATTAGCTGCCTGCTGTGTATCATTGGCACTGTAACTTCAGTTGAGTTTTGGCCTCCTGGCAATTTAGTCGCCTGTGTTGCAGCTACCATTAGGTTTTCAAGAGCAGTCGGCCATCTAGTAGTTTTGTTCATTTGAAGTATTTTGACACTTTGGAAAATGCTCACTGTACTCTTGCCTTTTGCAGGGTTCCAGTGAAACCAGTCATTGAAAATATTAAGAAAGGGCTTGCTGCATCGAATCCTGTGAGTATAAGCCGAAGCATTTATTTTTGTATGCTATAATGCCTCTTTGCCGTAGTCATCGCATAAATGTTGCGGTATGCTCGTAGCTTCCTTGCTTAGCCCAACACCAAATTTCTTGGTTGCTGCGTGGCATTGCGCAGCTCTGAATATATAGCAACATTTTTATTTTTTGATCAGGTTTCGCATTTCTTAATCCAAACTCGTCTGCAAGCAAGCTCTGTGGAAAAACCAGCATCGCAGGCGCTGGTTTATCACCATAAGAAAAATACGAAGTGCATATGTGGGAGTGTGCAACGAGAGCACGAATAAGAATAAATGGGTCAATGACACAGCACTATCCAATCATCTGTTTCATGTCATCTGCACAAATGCAGCTCTCCAGGCATGATTGCATGTTCAGTTCAGCTTAGAATGTTTTAGCATGGTAGAGTGGGCAACTCATTGCTACAGTTTGTTTCTAGATAGGCACATACCACTGAATGAGGTTGTGCATGTTGCGCAGCCCATGGATACTAGTGCAACATTGTGGCATGTTTCCCTGATGACTGCTGCAAAGTATTAAACAATGTATTCGTGTTACTCTTTTCTGCTTCATCACCCCATGCTTATCCTGATATCCCGTTTGCTGATTACATTCCTATGAACCCTGTTTCTTTTGATGCTGTTGGTATTGCTGGTTTGATTACAAAGCTAAAAATATCTTCTTGTGCAGGAATCGATGATATCTATACCAAGTTTCTTAAAAACATGATGTATTCTTCTTTAAAGGGCCCCTCACCAGTCCCCCCATAGCAAATTTCGGTTACACGCTGTAAGTGTCCTCTGGAGAGCGTTCTGCCACAAAAATTAAATTGGCTCATTAATAGTAGCCGAAATAGAATATTTCAGTGCTGCGAACCCATGATTTCAGCAGGCGAGCTCCACTGCCAAGCGAGACACTCTCACCACTCGTCCCGTCTAGCCTCCGCAGGTGAAATTCCTTCCCTGCGTTATTTCATGTTGGACCTCGAAAATTGCAGGACGCATACGTCACGGGCGCCCCCGCCTTCATTTATTTTTCTCCTTGCTTTTTTGCAGCGCGGCGCACTTATGCTGACAGCGTCACACGCGAGCTGTTGTGAGTGTCTCGTTTCACGCAGTACACGATTTTGCGCGCCTGACTACCGGTATAATTCAGTGCTGCACGAATACTGAGGCAGACACAAGAGGATCACAGAGCATGATCCCGCGCTGGAACACAGTAGAAAATGACATAGTTTTGGTGTCTGCGTGCACGACTGCTTGACGTGGGAACCAGACGAAATGGAAGTACACCTCTCTTGCTGCCGTGCGAAGTAAAGCAAAAACATACAGACATTCAATTTGTGTGTTTTATTATTTCTCTATGCTTTAACTTGTCTGTTCAAGCAACATATTACACAAATAACAGCTGTTGCCTTGAATAATTCTCAAAGTTGCATGTCTCTATGATTGACGTCACACTGCGAACACGAGTACGTAGGCGCAGGAACATTTTTATGTCACCGTCCGGGTTGGAGCACGGTTGCCACGAGGGAAAGCGAAAACGGCGTTCGGTTTGAAATTTCGGACCTTTCCGCGGCGCATAGCAGTGTAACACTTTGCAAACATGATCATTAGCGTGCATTGTAGCTCAAAATAGCCAGACCTGGTTAGGGGCCCTTGAAAACAGTCGCACATTTTTGCTCACTCACTAGAATCATCCACCTTGCCTAATGATAGGAAGGTAGGGAAGGTGGTTTTACTGCATAAATCGGGACCCACTAACTCTCCATTTAATTATAGGCCCGTATCATCAACCAGCGTACCCTGTAAACTCGTGGAACACGTCGTTTACTCGCATCCTATTACTTTTCTGGAATCAAACTCGGTTTTCTCTAATTGTCAGCATGGTTTTAGGAAATTTCTTTCATGTGACACACAGCTCTTGGTTTTTACTGACAATTTATTTACTACTGCAGACAAAGGAATAACGATTGTGTATTCTTGGATTTCGTGAAAGCTTTAGACTCCGTGTCTCACAAATTTCTTTTCCTCAATTTGCGTAAACTTAATATCGATACTAATATCTTGCGCTGGATTGAACGCTCCCTTTCTAACCACTTCCAACATGTATCTGCTAACGAACATGACTCTTCCATCACTCTTGTGCAGTCTGGTGTACCTCAGGGGTCTGTTTTGGGTCCACTACGTTTTTATTTTTATTAATGACCTCCCCAAATTAGTTACTTCTTCTATAAAGCTTTTTGCTGATGACTGCGTAGTTTACTACGTCATCACTAATGCCTCTGATATGCTGCCCTGCTATCTGACCTCAGCACCATATCATCTTGGTGCTCCAATTCTTTAATGACCCTCAATATTATTAAATGTAAAAGCATGCGTGTCTCACAGACTTCCTCTTGCCATGTTTCTCTCAACTATACCCTAAAGAACACACCATTAACCCGTGTAGCATCTTACAAATATCTTGGTATACATATCGCTAGTAATCTCTCGTGGAATGTACATCTCCAATACATATTTAATAAGGATAACCGCATGCTCAGTTTCATACATCACAATTTTTCCAATGCGACTGTTCAAGTTCAGTCACAACTTTATAAAACATTAGCACGTCCCAAGCTCGAAAATGCTTGCTCTATTTGGGACCCTGGTCAAGCTAATCTAACAAATCTTCTTGAATCGCTTCAGAACAGGGCCGCCCGTTTAATTTTGTCAAATTATGCATACCACGCAAGCCTATCATCAATGAAACTGACGCTCAGTTTGCCAGAGCTTGCAGTACGTCGTAAGTGTGCGCTTATGCCTCTTTCTTAAGATTTATTACACTAATCCCGTTCTTAAAGATAAGTTGTTCCTTTACCCATCCTACATTTTACCTCGCATCGATTGCCAAATGAAGGTAGGGGTACCATCATGCAACTCCAACTCTTACTTTCAATCATTTATACGACGCACTACCGACTACTAGAACCACCTTCCCGCCTCCATCGCTGCCATCTGTGACACCGCTAATTTCAAGAACATTGCCAATGATTACGTACATATGTACTCGCCACTCCTCTTTGTGATGCCCTCGGGCCTTGAGAGTATGTAAATAAATAAATAAAATTATGGCCCTTGAGGCTTGCCATTACTCTTGTATGTAAGTTTTCCGTATATTCATGTCCATTGACTATACAGAATTAACCAAGAACTGAAGGTGAGGCCTTCTTTGTTATCTGATTGCTTCTTTTAACCATGCAGGTTTACGGTTCCTGCCCTTTCTTTCTTTTCGTGTGCCTTAATGCTGAAATTGTAACTGTATCTTGCATTATCCGGGGAGCACTGCAGTAATTTTGAATGAGCAGTTCTGATTCTCTTCACGAGCAGGCGGTGAGGACTGCATCCATCACTTTGGCTGGTGTATTGTACCTCTACATGGGCAAGACATTGAGGACCTTGTTTGAGGGAGAGAAGGCCACCCTCGTGCAACAGCTTGATGCGGAACTTGCAAAGGTTGGCAGTCTGCATACATTTCTTGTGCATTTTGATAGCATTCAGCCATGGCATTGAATTTCATGAGTGTGCTGTCACCTACCTGCGTAAAGTTTATGAATCGGAGCTCGTTCTACAATTTTATGAATGTTTCAGCAAGGTTTACGGAAAACAAATTTTGTTCAGAAAGTTTTGCTCGTCGGTGTCCTACCATACCCTTAGAAGTTTTTCGATTCTGAAAGGACTCCATAGGCATGCCTGCTTAGAACCAGTTTATTCAGACAAGTTCCTGAAACAGGTGAAATCTGCAACAGCAGTCGCTGTGATGGCAAGAGTGTGGCTTGTCAAATTGGGCTTTTCCAAGTTTGTTGCTGCTTAAGTTTGCAGGCTGGCATGTGTACTATTATGGAGCAGAAAAATTAGTTTCAACATGCTGAAATCTGCAATCAAAATAATCTCAATCCCTGGTGACTTATTTGAATAGGCTTGGTATTCAAAGCATCCACAGGCATTCATAACTGTTGGCAAGTGCATTGCGAGCATTGTTCAGTCCTGAGAACAGCAACATTGCTACATTTTTTTATTAAAAATTGTGTTTGACTTCTCTGAACCTTATGTGCATGAGCACTGATTCAAAGGATATACTGTATACATGTTTGGCAATTTTAGTGATTGCAATTGAAGCACCGAATGTGTAAAGCTGTAATATTCTTTGAATATCTCAGATGGAAGGTCAGAAGCCCCCTGCGCCCATTCGGGGAGTGCCAACTTCCTCCGTCAATGATGGTGGAGGCGATTCTGCAGAGTCTGCACAGGAGGGGCAAGAAGCTGCTCTTGACATGGAGGACTTGGTTCCTCGTACTGACATCAGGCAAGTTGTCACGCATGCTGCATGTAAGAACAATACCAGGCTGGACTGTCAAGTTCCTCATGTGGAACATTTATCAATATTTAGTTAGAAGAAAAAGAATGCCGGGCATGGTGGCTTAGCAGCTATGGTGTTGTGCTGCTAAGCACGAGGTTGTGCGATCAAATGCCAGGCGTAGCAGCTGCATTTCCATGGAGGCGAAATGCAAAAGCGCCAGTGTACCATGCATTGGGGGCACGTTAAAGATCCCCTGGTAGTCAAAATTAATTTGGAATTCCCCACTATGGTGTGCCTCGTAATCAAATTGTTGTTTTGGCAGATAAAACTCCAGAATGCAATTAAATACAAGAAAATAGAATCCGAAAGGCTTCATCGTTAGCTGCAGCCACATGAAGAAATGGACAATGAACCCAGAGAGCATAGCAGAAATCGTGTTTTATCGAATGAAGAAATAAAAGTTAGGGGTGTGTGATTATCAATTTTCACATATGAATACTTAGCTTCGAATGTCGAATAATGATATGCATGTGCATTTATTGGCAAGTGGGGTTCATTTGTTGCGTTGTAAGATTGCAATGTCAATATTAAAGAAAACTAGACTACTAAGCCGCTATACTCAAACGTTGTGTATTTGGCTCATGATAACTTGGATAATTTAGTAATTCCTACTAGCTGTCCTCACCAGCCTGTGCCTTATTGTACCGCATCAAATGCTCGTAAACTCGGAGGCATTTGACTTTGCGCCAGTCATGACTCATTGCACTTGCTGTCAAGAGATAAGCTCAAAATTGTGGGTGGCGCCGAAAAAAAAATACGCCCTTGCCATTCGCAAACCAGTGCCGCTTGATAGTAAGAGGCTGGCTTTTCCGCAAAGTTTAGGCGTTCAATGGCTAAGTGGACTTTACAGGCAAAATTCTGTTATGAAATTCGGCACAAAATCGCCCCAATATTATTAAACTAGATTCGAACTTTTCGAATATTTGCACACCCATAAGAAATTCAAGTTGTCGATAAGACCATACCACTTCCCGCAGGTGGAAGCCAAAAACACAGCATCCATGTTTTGTGTGTCGAACTTTACCATTTAAGCTACCATGGTGGCCATCCTTCTGTACATTGTCCTGGGCATTTGTGTGTAAGGAGTTGTAGCTTAGTTTGTTTCTCATGTCTTTGTCTGTGTCATGTTCTTTTGATTGTGAAGCATGGCTAATGTGCATATATCTCCAATGTTCAGCAAAGTTGCCTGCAACAACTGGTATTACAACTGGTATTTGGCTTGCCCACTGATAATTGCTGAAAATTTTGGGGCATTTATATTAACTAAATTCACTTTGCTCAGAATTTGGTTCCTGTGGAATGCTTCCTTTCCAGATTTGTTTGGTTGAACGACTCGCTGTGCCTCTCTTGTCCTTGTGTCGGTTGCTATTTCACTAATTCTCTTCACCTGGTACCTTTATTTATAAACATGAAGGGTTTTGCAATGTAATGGGTTTGTGCAAAGGAGTGCAAGACGGCAGACAGCATGCCCTTTTATTGTAGTTGATTGCCAGACCCCCATTGAATCATCCTTGATGCTCTCTGCTGCCAACTCATTGCAAAAATACTCTTGAGCAAAAATGCAAAGGTGTTTTAGCCTTACAGTAGACTTCGCAAGGCACTAATTTACCACCACAGTTCAATCTCTCTATAAATGTTACATCCAAGATGGAAATGTTTTCTTTGTATCCAATATTTGCTGCAATTGTACATGCTGGTGAAAAAGATGCTTTTGAAGAAAACAGGCAATTGGGTCTATGCAAGCAAGCTTATGTGATGTCTACGACAGCCCAACAAAGGGTCTCCTGTCAATTTTGATTGCCTATCAAATGCTTGCCATGCTGATAAAGGGCATGTCAACAATGCTAAATTGCAAACGCAATTCGCTGTCATTATTATGCGACCACGTAACCGGTGTGATGCTGGATCAACGCATTGGCTCTCTGGCTTGCATACCAAGCAAGCCAAGCCGTTGACCAAAAAGCACACGCACATCCAGAATGTGCTTTTTCAAGTTACTCTGGTCGAGTTGTTTGACATTTTTGCTACCAGAATACATACCTTGAGCTGCAGAGTGAAGAGATATTTGTTTCACTACATGTGGTATTGTCTCGGCTCTTGCCTTTTAAATTTCATTATAGCAGTAAAATACTTGATGAAATAAAGCATGGCCAGGCAAATTTTAGATTTATTTCCTTATATCTGGGTTCATTGTATTGAATTGTCACTGTAGGTTGAATATTGCACAAGGGATTGTTTTCCACCTCTGCTATGGGCTCACTGTCGCCCTTTGCTTTTTTCTCCCTCCGAGCAGTGGCCAATTGACTGAGTCTCTACTATCGGAGCTGTCGGACAAGAACTGGAAGGTTCGCCAGGAGGCTCTCCAGAAGCTGGCGGCCATCGTGGACCAGGCCAAGTTTGTTTGCCCGGAGCTGGGTGACCTGCCGACATCGTTGCGAGCACGACTACTCGACTCTAACAAGAATTTGGTGGGTGTGGCAGCCCAATTTGAAGGTTCACATGTTCCTCTCTGTACTTGAGTGTCTTGAGGTTTTGCAGCATCTGCATAGGCACTAATTAATTGTTCACATAAAAAAAAATCATGAGCCATTCCACGTTGTGAAGGTGAATGACCAGCAATAATGCACGACACAGAGGTGACCCAGAAATTGAACAAAGGTGCAAACATATTTTTGTTCTAATCTGTGATCAGCATGGCAATTGGGTACACACATGCATAGCCCTTTAAGCAATGGCTCATACCCCCATAAACACGGCCTCCCCATTACGGCAGAAAGGAAGTGAAATTCTACGCTGGAATGATGAGCGGCAATGGAGCCAGCTGCAGAAGACGAGGACGCTTGAACCATTGCTGCTGCTGATGATGGTTTTTGCACAACAGAGCCAGCTGTAAAAAACAACAACGAATGCGCGAGCAGTGGCACTGGCTCGTTTGCGCGGTTGGCACCGAGAATTTTATGGAAAGCCTTTCTAGGCTCATGGTGGAGTTCGTGTAAGCAGACCTGAGTGCCGGAGTGTCCGCCGAAGCATCATCACGCCATATGAAGACAGATTAAAGAACGAAAAATGATTGATAGTGACAGTGAATGATAATGTTATAATATGGATTGGTAGAGGTTAATAATGACTAGTAATGACTAATGTCTAGTAATTACTACTAATGACTCCGGAATGACCAATATGTCTAACAATGGCTTGTAATGACCACAAATGATTAGAAATGTATAGTAATGACTGCGAATGACTTGTAATGACTACTAATAACTACGAAATGACCAATATGTATAACGATGGCTTGTAATGACCACAAATGACTAAAATGCTTACTAGTGGGCAGTAATGACTGAAATGACTTGTGATGACTATGAAATGACCAATATGTCTAATGACAACTTGTAAAGACTACAACTGATTAGAAATGAATAAAAATGCTTGTAGTGAGCAGTAATGACTACAAAATGACCAATATGTCTAACGACAACTTGTAACAATTACGATTCACTAGAAATGACTCAAAATATTTAGTAATGACCAGTAATGACTGAAATTACCTGTAATAACTACTAATGACTGTGATGACATACATGTCTAACAACGACTTGTAATGACCACAATTGATTACAAATAAAAATGCTTAGTAGTGAGCAGTAATGACTAAAAGAAAAAAGAGAAAGAGGCAAATGCTAAGGGGAGGAAGAGGAGGCTTTGGCCGTTGCCCTCTCAAGAGAGATCCTAAGAGACCGTAATTTTTTTTAAAGTCCTTTTTGAAAAAGTTGTACAAAACATTTTTTCAAAAACATCTTACCCTTGTGCCTGGGACCTCTTTGGGTCCCACGTGTGACAAGGGTAGTTCAAGGGTGCGTTACAGGTCCTAAAGCCCACACGGGTATGTGCCATTGAGCTTGGACTCTTTTTGCACTATCACCAGGATCGGCCCACATCATGATTGGTTTTTGTCAGCATCTCGGACGCATATTTTTCCAGATCCTAGGCACAGAAAGCTTCGCTGTAAAAAAGCCTGCTTTGTTATGCTTGGAAGTAAGCAGAGGCTCAACCTGGAAACCTTTGTGCAATATTCCTGCACAGCAGTGCCCAGGTGCTTTACAATGCATTGCTCCATTGCATCCAAGCAAAAAATGTGTCCAAGATGTTGAAAAAAGGAGTGGCACCTGACTACAACAAAAAATGCCGAGCCAGTGGGGCTATGCTAATCCAGATACAATCAAATTAGGAAGATCCACTAGGCTTCAACAAAAGACGCTCCCTCCCAAATGACTCGCGTGATCAACCAATGGCCCTCAGTCCCCAGCAGCTGCAGAGCACCTGACCAAGGTGGTGGTCAGACCTGTAATGCAGTAGAGGGTGTTGCGCAGGACAGGGGTAATTGGAGATCGCAGGGACAGGCCTTCATCCTGCTGAGAACATAAAATAGGCTGGTGATGATCCATTGCATCAGCCTGACTCATCATTTTGGTTTGGGAACAGGATTTGGAAAAAGAAACTTTGGCATTTTCTTTCTTTCTTTTTTTTTTGCTATTGACAGTTTGCTCTATAGTAGCACAGTTTTGGAGGAATACAAAGTATTGCTAGTTGTATGTTGACTTTGTCTCTTTCATAAAAAAAGATAATGTGAATACTCCTGATTTAGGTCAACATACAGGCAGACCAGAAACTTGCACGAAGCCTGCGGCATTCATAGTGCCAACTATGCAGAACATTCTTTGCATTCAACTGAAAATTGATTGCTTGCTTCTGCTCAGAGTTCAATATGGCATCAGTTTCTAGTCATTTTTCTGGCCAAAGATGTAGAAGTGCAATCTTGTCTATGCAGTTGTGTTGCAATGTCGGGCAAGTGTACCAGGTGTGTCTGAATTAAAATACTGCCCCTCGCTCAAACAGGTGGTTGCAATATTGTAAAATGCTGATCGGACATCCGAAGCACAGCATTTCGAAGTTGTAAGCAAATTGTATGTAGTGTGGACTGTCAGTCAGTACTTGTGAAATGCTCCATTTAGGTGGTGCCTCGGATGTCTGGCTTTTGAGAACATCGCATTAACAGAAACAGTTGCATTGTCATCAAGAGTAATGACAGAGCCGACGAGGTGTGGGATTTCTGCAGTAGCTGATAGATGAGGTGGTTCAGACTTTGGGATTTGAGGGGGCAGCTACTTATATTCACTCAACTTACTCACAGCAAATGCACTGACCTACCAAAGTGAGCTTATTCAGTATTTCTCTTAGTATCTCTTTCACTGTGCGGAGATTGGTTTATACAAGGCTCACCCAACGAGCGACAGTCGGGAAAGGGCACGCTGCTCCTCCACTCCTCAATGCAGAAAGGCACTACGGCAAGGTTTGTCGACTCTCTGACATGGTGCAGAGAAGGCTGCAGAGCCGAATCGCCATCACACACAGGTTTATTAACCCAAGATACAGCACAGTGCGACAGTCACGGTGCTTACAGGCAAAGGCTTGCTGCAAGACCAATCAAGTGCGCGTGCCCACTACGCTAGGGCTAACCGGATAGCAGCCCATGAAGCGCGAAAACAAGGAGTTGGGAGAGCAAAGGTCCCATGTAACCACCTCCTTGTGGGCCTGTGAGCCTCTGCCACGGCGACGAAGAGCTCAGTGGAAGAGAGCTCATGTGGAGAGGGTGCCTGGGGCTACTGTTTGGGCGGCCAATCGGGGCATGTCCCAGTGACGTATGCTCTTGCAGTGACTTGACCCCAGGAGGAAAAAGCACTGGTTTATGCGAGAAATTAGCACCAGCGTGCTAGCTGTGTCTGCGATGTAGCCATCATGGCGGCAGTTCCTGAAGATCAAGTTAAGCACAATGCACCAGCTGGCGGACAAGGCACAGGAAAGCATCTTGATTCCTACAGCTGGGAACAGAATTGAGTGTGTGCATTACTTGTAATGCATTGTCCATTTGGAAAAATTGCAGACTAGGCTCATTTCAACTTCTCGTCATAGTTGTACAGTTCTGATTAGTGTAATTTTGGTCTGTGTTCCTGTCTTGCAGGCTATCCAGGCCCTGAACATATGCCAGTGCCTGGGTGCAGCCCTAGGTCCCCACTGTGGACCCTATGTTCGTACTCTTGCACCTGGCATGTTTGTTACGCTGGGTGACAGCAAGGTGAGTCTCTGACAGCTTTCATTTTGGAGGGGGCCTTGTCATATGCAATCACTGACATTGGCATTTAATGCTCACTTTTCTTGTACTCGGGGTATGCTTGCACTTACGTGCATAAACAGCACAAGCACTTAGAAACTGTGTTATCCTATGATTGTAAATCATGTAGCGCATCGGGCAGTGGGCATTATACCATGCCTTAACAAGTCACAGGGTGTTTACCAACCAGGAAAACTGGGAATCCTCAGGGAATTTGAATAATCTGGAAATACTCGGGGAAAACTTGGGAAATTTGTGCTTCTATCAGGAGAAAATTAGCTGTAATTTTATTGAAAGGAAATGAAAATCACGTTAATTCTGGCTTTAGTCAGAAGAATCGCAACGAATCGTCATTGATGCCATGTTGTCGAGCCGAGGAGTTGCCGGAGTACAGTTAACGACAGATTTTCTAGACACACAATTTTTCGTACATGCCCGATAATTCACACAGCATAAGAACGTCTGAAATTTAGGACGCAAGAACACTTCACCGTTCGATATTTCTGACTTTTTGCCGTGACTACAGTTCCGAAAGGGCATTAATCAAAGCTACCAACGCCACCATTTTGATTATCTCACTGCCTCGAACTGGCGCTCTCGTACGCAGATGCGCTGGCCGCTGTGGCCACCACCGTGGCAACACCGGGCCTAGCTGCTTCTATGTTCGCTATTAAGCTTCTTGCCATGTGGTGCCATGTTTTTCATTGAAAGAATTCGCCCCTGTCAGCAATGGCACTGACTCCACCTTTGTAATCCTCGCGATTGGCTTCAAAGCTCTGTAAGCACAACGTGTTTTCGAAAGTCAGCTTTGCTTCAATACAGAAGTTCTATGTGCTGAAGCATATGCATAGTAATGCGGTGAAGTTTCATAAGCCTGGGAAAGGGCAATTGTCAAGGGACACAGTATGTATTCCTTAATTATACATGCATCCACCCTCATCTCATGTCACAGTATGAGTACCGATATGCCTAATAAGTGTACTGGCAGGCCTTCAGGGCTCTTTTGGTCATGCCTGTGTGGCAGTTTGAGCCCTTAAGGGCAGTTAAAGACATGCAATCACTTTTTTCTGGACTGCCCGATTTTTAGGATGTTCTTGCGGTCCCTAGGGAGTCTGAAAAATCGGACGTTGACTGTACAAATGACCAAAAGGATGCTTCAAATGGTCCGTGGGGCGAATGCGCTGCGGAAGGAGGACAAGAACGGAAAGGACCTACACATTAAGGAATGAATGGGAAAGGAAGCATGCCACCGCCTCTTTGAAGGAGCTTGAGCTCAAAAAACAAAGTGTTGGCTCATGCCGAGATGCAGGTGTCCTTCACCCAAACCAAAATAAACTCTTTAAAGCAGTGAAACTCAACACTGAGCTGCTGTGTACGGGCTAAGAGTATGTCAGGACAGCTGAGGTTGACTTTCCAGCTGCTGAGAGAGAATCTTAGTTCTGACAAAATTCAGGCCTCATACCGATGAGCTTGCTATCAGTTGATAGAAATAGCTCATATTCGAAAATATTTACTTTTGTATGCATCTCCTTTTCTATTTGAAAATGTTCGACTCGATTTGGAATGAGTTTTGCAATTTTCTTTTAGAATATTTTATTCGCTGTGCCATTTACTAACACCTTCCTTCTGTTTTCTTTTTGAATAAAATAAATATTACTCCTTACTATTTAAAATGGAGTAAGTCTTACTAGAGAATGATAGCATCAGGCAACATGGTGTCAGCCCATCTTTACATTAAACAGTTCTGTTTCATTCAGGGAATTTTGTAAAGGCACACAGGGAAACCTGGAAAACTCGGGGAATTTGGAAATGTCAACTTGGTAGAATCCCTGAGTGAGCAAGTTGCGCATGTGCGAGAGAGGGAACTAAAGCACACAGATTTCAGATTCTTTGGCATTTGGCTATTAAATCGCACCGACCGTGACACTGGCACGATGCGGACGGCACCGGCTATAGGCAGAGGGGTGATCTAGTCACTCTGTGAGCAGTCCCTTCGTCTGTCATGCAGATTGGCCTTATGATAACCCACCTGCCATAAAGTTCAGATAGCCCTTCTGTATTCTGGAGAAAAACAGAAAGGTAAAACTTTCTATGCAAAAATAAAACCCGAGAACCTCATTGGCATTCGGTATAACAGAAAGTCACTAATTCATTAATTTGACAGGGGGGGAAAAAAGCCATTGATTCTATTAAACAGAAATTCTATTGATTAAATTTTTTTTTCTAAACTCTCGTACACTAGAACTGAGCTGTAATCAATGCCGGCATATGAATTTGGTGCTCCCTTTAATAAGAGTGGACTGTCTTGTATATATTGATCTATATGTACCCAAGTTACGATAGCTTACTTTCATTCTTGTTACACAATGCTAGAAGACTCCTGAGCATGTGCGTGTGCCGAAAGTTCATAAGCATTAAAGTTATGAGAACTTTTCTATATTCGATTTAATGTTTGGCTTTTCTTTCTTGATTTGGTTCGATATTTAATTAGAAATCTACTATTTGGTATTCGCAGTTCGTAACCTTCTTTTTCATGCCTAAAGGCTTGCTGGTGATGGGCTGCAATGTGTTCTTGCACGTTAGTCGTTGTTTTAAGAGACAACAGAGATAGAATTACTGAAGTTGTTTGTCAGTAAGGACATTTTCCTCTTCATGAACGGAAAACAAAATTGTGTGATTGTGCCAGCTTACAAATTCTAAAAAAAGTTTTCCAAAACCAGATAAATTTTGGGTTATGTTGGTTTGGTTGTGCAAGTGCGCAAGCACACCCAAGTTATTGGTTATTTGCAAATACACTTTGCAAGCAAGATAAGTAATCTTAGCTCTGTGGCTATCTTCTGCTACAGTGATTAACTGCAAATACTGTCCAAGTTCATATATTCCTAATATGCTTGTAATTGTGGAAATAGCTGGTGTTCTTATCGAAAGGAAAATAAACATGAAAAGTATTGTTTGTCATTGTTTCGTGTACTAAAAGCCTTTGTTGTGCAGAATGGCAATTGCACAGAATAAATGTCGTTGGGCAGGCGTCATCGTCAATGATACTTTGGTAATGGGCCACAATAGTAGGCAGTTGTGCATTGTCATTTGAGCATAGATTGACTTGCCATCATCAGTACAACATACACCCAAGTGTTGAAACTGTGCACTACAAGCCATTTGGTGAAACCGCAACAGACATATATCTGGCATATGTTGGGGCCATTGGTGCCATTCAGCATCACCTAGTATCGGAAACAATATGACGAGATAGGCCATTCATCTGAAAACTTTTTGTGCGCAAACAAACGGACGAAGAATAAGGGCAACACAAGGACGAGCGCTCGTCCTTGTGTTGCCCCTAGCGCTCGTCCTTGTGTTGTCCCTGTTCTTCGTCCCTGTTTGTTTGCACACAAAAAGTTTTAAGATGAATCTGTTCCAACTAGGTCGACTCGCAGTTATGAGATAGGCCATGTTGTTCCCAGTGCAAACATAATAAGCGACTCTAAAAGTATGAGGAAAGCAAAATCGTAAATCAAGACTAACTTGCGTGCCTTTGGTTTTGTGACCAATCGTGGCGAACAGTGGGTTGTACACTAGTATAAGATTTATAAAGTAAAAAGTTGTTTTTCGTTTTTGTTATTTTGCAAAATTTGTGTAAGAGCCCCTCGATAGATTTATAATGTTGAAGGTGGAAAGCTGTTTCATGCTTTATATACACCTAAGCCACTATTGTAGTATCTTATGGTTGAGACACTTCAATGCACATGCACATGTAGAAAATGAATAGAGAATTTGTTCCTTGTTGTTTGGGCACTTCATAACGAGTTCATACTTGTACTGAAAGTTGTACCAGTGTTTGTGGTGTTATGCGAAGCCACACACTATGATCTTCTGGCTAAGTATGACACGCACACAAAATACGTTGACGGCTTGCTCTTCCACCAGAACATGGTTCGTGCGGCTGCACTTTCCTGCCTCAACGAGTGGTCTTCACATGCCAGCCTGGGGACCTTCTTTGAAAACGAGATGCTCAAGGACGCGCTTAAGGCAGAAAACCCCCTGCTTCGATCCGAGGTGAGCTCTTTGATTTTCTCTCGAGTGTCTTGCACTCTTGGACCGACATTTGTTGATGCATACTCTTTTATTATTCCTTGGAATCGTATATTTTTAAAGAAAGCTTTAAATTTCTATAGGAGATAAATTTTGGGCCCTAACATCCCGAAACTACACAGAGGGTCATGAAGTATGTCGTAGTGGATGGACTCCGAATTAATCTCTTTTTGACCATCTGGGGTCAAAAAAAAATTGCGGTACACAAGCATTTTTACATTCCACCCCTTTTCGTTATGTGGCTGTGGTGGTCGAGAATCAAATCGACGACTCCTTGTGCTCAAGTGCAATGCCATCACCACTGAGCCACCGCGGCAAGTCTGAATTTCTCCACGATAGCCATCTCGCCTCGCCAATACACTGGCCCCTGTCAGAAGTTGCATTCAATAATGGAGCTTCACCTTGCAACTGATCTAGCAACAGCAAGGTAACTTTTAGGTGGCTACACCTTAGTTCCTTGAATCAACGAATCAATCAGGTCTTTAATAATTACAATTAAGTGCAAGCAAAATGATATACAGACAGGACCCCACACTTGGGAGCTTTGATGGGCGCACAGATTAAGAAAAACTTTTTTTTTTTTTTCGTAGCAACAATCTCGGAAAGCAGGTGAATAAATAAAATGGCAATTGTAAGCAAAACACACTTTTTTTTTAAGTACTTCTCTATCTAGTGCCCGGAGGGTATCTTCAGATATAGGTGTCATAAAGAATACCTAAAAGCTAAACCTTTAAACCAGTAGCAAATGGCAAACAAAGCACACTAAGCAAACCGGAAGACCAAAATTAGTACTAGTATGTTGTAAAAGAACATACAGATGGTCACTAATATCCAAAACATTATAGTAAATAAACTTCAAGCGTACATAGTGTTTGAATGCATGAAATGATGTTATTGAGCTTCAGCTGTTTTCTAGTTTGAAGAAATTAGACATGCTGAATAGGGAACAACAAGCATTCACTTCACTAGCTAATCCGAAAGGTTGGCTTAGTCGCTATGGCACAGGAGTTTAATTCCCAGTTGCAGTAGCCGCATTTAGATGGAGTCAAAACGCAAAAAAGCTCTGGCACTTAATTTGGGTGCACACTGTACTGCGCACAGTGAAGAACACTAAGTGGTCAAAAGTAATCTGTAGCCCTCCATTATGGTGTCCGCTGTGGCACTGTAGTCGGGGGCATCGGGCCCTTCAATTCAATTACGCTAATATAGGCAACCGTGCGACTCTTTCCTGTTGGTCGCGGGATTGAATTCCGGCTGTGGCGGCCGAATTTCGATGGGGGCGAAATGCGAAAACACCCATGTGCTTAGATTTAGGTGCAGGTTAACCCTTTGAGGATCGATTTTTTTCGCCATATGCGACTGCCCAGGGTCGATATTTTTTTATTGCAGATTCCAATTCTTCTTAGGAAGTTGTGTCGAAGAAATTTACTGTAATTTTTCTATGGTGACAGTGAAGTGAGAAAAAATAATTTGCATTAGTGTATATGTACTCTTTGTTCATGAATAACAACAATAAAAAAAGGAAATAAACTAAATAAATAAATAATTCGAAATTTGATGCATTGTTATAGTTCAAGGCTTTGAAAATGCGCACACGAAAATATTTTGCAAGACTCAAATGTTCCTGCTCTTACACTAATATGTACATCCATACCATAATCGTACTGCATAGGTGCGCTCACTCAAGAAAACTGTGTGGTTGTGTGCCCCTCAAAAAAAGCAAAACGTGTGACAAACTTCCGCTAATCTTCATCTTATCACCAACCAGAGGCAATTAGATTTCGCGCGTCTCCACACACACACAAAAAAAGCAACAGAAATGCATGCATAGTGGCACCCTTCCTATGCCCGAGAAACAAGCGGTCGCCCTTTGAGAGCGATTACTAATGAGATAACTATAAGTTTTGTAAGTGCAAGAAGCCGAAACCGCCCGCGGAACAAAACCCAAACCACCACCCGCCCGTGCGCTTGCCAATGCACGAGTGGTAGTATATAGACGCACGGGAGCTGAACGAGCACTAAAACAAACCATGCAACGAAAACTGAGAGAGGGAGGAGCGCGAAAAAAATTCCTAGTATTCCCACATAGTGGCAGCACATGACAGAAAAAAAAAAGTTACGAAATTGGTGCGCTTTTTAAACATATAGACACCGCCGTAAATATACGGCATCGACCATTTCGGACTTTGTTTGCGGCACCGTATATTTGTCATTGACCCTCAAAGGGTCAAAGAACCCCAGGTGGTCCAAATTTCCAGAATCCTCCACTACGGCGTGCCGCATAATCAGAAAGTGGTTTTGGCACATACAGCCCCATAATTTAATAAAGGCTCTCTCCTGTTAAATCTCCACAGTCTTGATGGGGTGTGTGTGTTGTGCATGTGCTATGTGTTGGGTTGTTGTGCTTGCACGATGCATTCGTTGGTAGGACCTAGTATCGCTTGTAGTCAAGGGTGCTGCAAAAATTCAATGTCTTGTCTTGATACAAAAAGTGACAAGCGGCTTTTGTCTGCCTTAGTCTGACCAAGAAATCCGTACAGGCTTCGAAACGGCAGTTTCTTCCACCTTGACTTCGTCACTGGTGTCACCTTTTTATCCATCACATAACGGTGTTCTCTGGTGTGTAGATATTGCTCATACAGTAGTGCAAACTTTCCTCCTCGCTACCCATTGTGGCAGCTAATAGGCTCTCCATTTTCATAACTGCCAAGTCTTCCAAATTTTTCATAATGTTTACGAATTTGAGCTCATTTTATGAATGTTGCGTCAATATCTCCAAAAAATAAACTCTGCTCATGTTCAAGGTTAACTCGTCTTCTACGAACCTTCCATTGGGGATCTTCTAATGGTGAGAGGACGCAAGAGGGTTACTTTCTTCGAGCAAGTTTATACAGGCTAGCTACGGAAGCTGCGATATCAACAACAGAAAAGTCATTGTGGTAAAAAAAAAAGCAATGTTTTCCTTATCAGTGCTTTTGGTTCCAAGTTTGTTTTGTGCTGTATCTAATGGTTATTAGCGTATGTATTCGTTAAAAGGCACATGCTCGGGCAGACTTGTTAAAAATTTGCTGTTTCCCCCCACACTCGATATCTGATTCGTGGGACCTTACGAATTTTAATGGTGGCAGGTATGCATTTCATTGCCGAGCACAAGGCTGTAGGTTTGATTCTTGGCCACTGCAGTCTCATTCAAACGGGGTCGGTATGTAGTTCTTTAGGGGCCTTTTAAGGGGACATTGAATTCAAAAATAATTTGAGCTGTAAGTGTAAAATTATCTTTCTGTAATCCCAAGAGATCCCCTATTACCATGATAGAAGCGTTCATAAGCTCAGCTAGAAAAGATGCGAAAAAAATGAAGATGGGTGGCAAACACTGCCTTAGAAGATCCTGCACCATCTTGCCACAATTTTGTAGGTTTTGACACTGTCCGTTCAGGTCTAGACAATTTCTTTAAGTAACCGTTGAACCTAGTTGTTCATTACAAGCTGATATTGGTGAGAAACATCCTCGATTTATTTCCTTGTGTTTATCTTCGTTTTATCAGTGTTTGACTGTACAGACAAGTTGTGGAGCAGCGGTGTAACTTTCATTTGAAAAAAAAAAAAGAGCTGTGCATAATTTTCTTTTCTTAATTTTCACCAACTCTATCATATGATGTATGTGTGTATATGTGGGTGTATGTTCTTCCCACTCCTCTTTGCAACGCTTTGTGCCGTTAGAGTAAATAAATAAAATCAACTCCGAACTTTTGCAACCAGGGTTGCAAAGCAATCACAACCTGCTTAACCTTCCTGCCCTTTATTTTATTTTTCTCTTCTTTTGTAGCTTGGATAGTTAATTCAGCTTGGTAGCTGATTTATTTCGGGATTGCCTTTCTTTCCTTTTATGGTTTTCTACAGATACTTTTCTCTGCCAGACACAGCCGTCCTCATATCCTGTGACCGCATAACACATGCCCATTCATGCGTGAACCTTGCTCGGGGGGCTTTGTTTAGACTCCAAAACAAAAGTGATACACGTAATGGCGGTGTGCAGGGGCACGTCAAAAAGCACTGGTTGCAGCCCTTGAATCTCGGGAGTAGCCATTTCTTTTACTGCTTGCATTATATTTTGTGCTCCAGCAAAGGTTTGTTATGTGAATAACGGCATGTTTCTCTTTTAGAGCCACACGAAGCCAACAGACAATGAAGCCAGGAAAAAATAGACGAAATTAACTGTTATAAAGGGTACTGTCACTAGAGCACTTGTTGGGGTAGTAGATGAGCACTGGGGAGGACTGTTCGAACCACACCTAGAGCTAAAGCCATTGCTATTTGGATTACTGCAGTAGCTATGGGCGTTAGTTTTTCAGTTAGAATAACAGATGCAAAGGTAACACTAGCAATTTCTTGAATAAAGGTTGCTTGAACCACAGAGCAACCTAGTGGGCCTTGTATATCCACTACAGTGACTTGAGGGCTATGGTGTTGTGCTGGTAACACAATGTCACTGTTTTGTTTTCTGGCTACTGTGACTGCATTCCAATAAGTCATGTCTGAAACATGACAACTATGATGTGTTCCCAGCTTCTGCGATTCTTTCTGGCACTTGCAGTACACAAATGCATCACAGCGTGTACGATTTGGAAATGCTTCTGTGCTGAGATTTCAGTGCATGCTGAAGAACTGCAAATGGTAAAAATCCCTATGAAGCTCCCCCCCTCTCCTGAAGCATGCATGCACGCACACACACATGCACACGCACCATGACTTGGCGATGTGAAAGCCCTTGCATTATTTTTGGGGTTGTATGTAACTTCGCTGACTTGTTTTGTACAGTCGGCACATTCTACAAAAAAAAGGAGGAAGCTCACTTTAAAAAACAAATGTGTGCTAAATAATATTTCTCTTTTACTTTTTTTGTTCTATGTTTGCACTATTCTCTTTCCTACCTATGAACAGAGTACCCCAGCAAAAACTGTTTTGAAGCAGGATGCATGGCTTGTTGTGTACTGTGCCTAGACTGTGTGGCAGGGAGCCTATTCTTTTTTTGCTTTTCGCATACTCAAAACGATCTTCGCTCTTCAATGCAAACAAAAGAGGGAAGTATGCTGTCGGAAAGTATGACGCAGGGCCTTCCTTTTCCTGTCACCTTGAATGTTGTTTCTTGCAGTTGTTTGGCTGGCTAGCAGAGCGGCTGGGTGCGTGCGACGCCAAGGGAGTGCCCGGTGCAGAGCTTGCATCGTGCCTGCCCCAGCTTTACCAGTGCCTGGAAGACCGTAGTGGGGAGGTCCGTAAGAAGGCTCAGGACCTGCTTCTTCCGTGCATGCTTCACCTTGGCTACGAGTCTATGGCACGGGCCACATCCAAGCTCAAGGCTTCCTCCAAAACACTAGTCATGGCTCAACTAGACAAGGTGGGTGGCATCATGCCTCCTCCTTTTTCATCCTTTCCAATACGCTACCTGAGTTGAAATAGTTTGTCTGTGTACATTTTTGCAGTGATGTTTTACCCGGCATTAGTGCAGTAGGCAAGAGTATTAGCTTCAGCTGAACATTGCTTACGGTCTGCTCAACTCTCATTTTTACACTCGAGCTCTCAGAGAACAGTGATTTCACACGCAAGTGACACTTACTCAGCTTGACTGTAAAACTGCAACAAAGCCAAGTGGATGCACCACCCCTCGGCAGGGGAGTGAAAGGCAGCAGTCTGCGTCCTGCTGCTGGCATGAGCGTTTGCGCACGTGTACTAGCGATCTTGTTGAACAGCTGCATGCAGATTCTAAAGATGCACCCATTTCAGCACAACAAACTACAAATGTTAAGTTGACTCTTGATTGGCTTGATTCTGCCGATGTGTTTGAGCATGGCATCTTTCTGATGTGAAAATGGGATCATGTTACTGTAGTGCTGCCGGTTTTTAGGAAATGGGCATGTATGCAAATTGCAAAACAGAAATATTACTAAAAACATTGGGCGCTGCACAAAATATTTGATTGAAAAAGTTGTGGTCACTGACCAACCCTAAGGGAAAAATGGATGTTTCGGAACTCAAGGGGGAGGGAGGGGGGAAGGGGGTTCTGTTTTCACACACGCAAAAGTGTGAACAAGGATGGGTTTTGAAACGTTTTTAACCTTGGCTTGGTTGGTGACTGCAACATCTTTTATCATGTTACCTGACCAGATGACCTTTCATTGAACCGTTGATTAAAATAGTTCGAAATGTTGAGTTTCTTTTCACCCACTTTTTCATTGTGGTCACTAGGCACAGTTGTAAAACCACTCAATCATGAAATTCATGCATGAAGCAGTCAATGTTGGAATTCTTGCATTGTTCTGCACAACGAAATTGTATGATCGCAGAATTTGTGTCAGCATTATTTGTGTGGTCTAGCTTTACTGTAACAATGCATGCATTAGAAGCAAGAAGCTGTGTGCAGGAATATGCCATTTTTTGTCAGCCCATTGAAGCAGCATTGGACTTGTTTTGCATAACAAGTAGGTCGCCTGGGAAACCATGACTGTTGATGGCTGCCCACCATCACATTGGCTGAGGCGTTTACAATGCCTGCAGCATTAGATGCTTCTGACTGTTAACCAATTAACTGCCACAACCAAATTGCGAAACAAATTTAAGAAGTGCAAAAAAATGTTTTAGACCTCATTGTGTATTATTTTCTTGTCAAAATTACAAGGAAGTGAACACTTACACATGTGCAAAAATTACCAAATATCCACAACGAATTGAACCCGTCAATAGCACCAGAGGATGCTCATTCTGATGGCGAGTTCTCTTGTCATTGGCAGTGAAGGGGCTAAAGGAGTACCGACATGACATTTTTGAATTGTTACTTTTTGCATTAAATGAAGGTCACGACCCTTGAAAAGATACTGGAAAGCATAAGAGCCTCCAAATGAACTATATTGCAGGTTTCTATGAACTAGCTTTGGTTCCAGTACCCAAGCGGTGGACAAGTGGTGATACGCTGGCTCATCTCGTTTCTGTGCTTGCTAGGGCTGCCACACATGAGCATAGCCAGACGATACACTCACCGCGCTCTTGTTTATTTATGAGCAACGTCATCATACTGGGAAAAATTTGCTGACATTGTGTAGCGACATGAATTTAGCGTGACATCTCAAAGTTCTGAAATGCCAGACCTGGTGTTACCAACAGTTATTAAGGTCAAGTTACATCTTATTTCCCAACTTTCATATTCGATAAGTACAGTCGAACCTCGATATATCGAACAGCGCGGTGATCGAAAATAGTTCGATATAGCCAGAATTCGATATATAAAATCACGTAGAAAACGCGTCAAAAACTAGCACAAATCAATCAATGAACCAATCGTGGTGCAATAGATACTCACAAGAAGCTTCAAACAAAGTATTTATTTAGTTCGCCAAAAGTACTGAAGCAGCGTAGCCTGCTTCATATTGACAACCGCGTGCTTGACCACGGCATCCTCAACATAGTCCAAACGGTCCACAAGATACAGTCCTGTGCCTTCTATTGCGCCGCAGTAGTGGCGTACAACGGCCAAAGCAGCTACAGCCTCAGTTGCAGTCAGGAGCGGGGCAACATCAGCGCTTGCTGGATCAGCCTCGGCAGCGTCTTCGTTTGGCCGCTCAGCAGTCACTTCTGCCGCGATCTCCACGTCTGTTAACTCCGCCACTGTTCCGGTGCTGTCGTCGCCGCCAACGAAGCCCTCAATGCACATGCTGTGTGGCTCAGCACCGACAAAGCGCTCCAACTGGCTTCACGGCTGTCTCGATCACGCGCGCACGGCGGGGGCAAGCCTCGCCGTGCGCGCATAGGTGCGCGTGTGATCGAGGCGGCCGTGCTGGCTCCAAGCCGCCGCGTGTGTACGCCGCTACGTTCAAATAGCGCCCTCGGCGCAACCGATGTGGGCAGCTGTCGTACGCAGCAGTCCGGAACGCTCATCGCACCGCCACTATCTCCAAGATAGTTGCGGGAAAGCTCGCCTCCTGTCAACAGAGTGCACTTGGTCTGGGGCGGCGGAGTTCGATATATCCATTTTACATCTGGCCCCGTTCGAAATAAAGAATTAAAAATGCATGCGATTTTCCACGTGATATAGAAAGTGTTCGATATACGCAATAATTCGATATATCAGTGTTCGATATATCGAGGTTTGACTGTATGTTCCTTCTAGGTGTGAAAAGCTTGTGGTAAGAATTCTGTTTTACCATTGCTAACTCGCAGTGTTGTGTAAAAATAAATTGCACAGGTCCGGCCGCAGCTTCCGGCGAAGGTTCCGCCCCAGGGCAAGGCCACCATTCTGAGGGGCGGGAGCTCCCATGCGGCGGCTGCGCCGCCACCGATGGCTGCCCAAGCACAGCCGACCAATCATCCTGAGGCGGTCACGCCTGAGGAGGAACAGGGTGCTGTTGGGGGAAGTGCCGGCGGCCGCCTGCACAAGAGCAGCTCGAGGAGCAAGGTACGTGGCACAAAAAAAAAAAGTATCTTGGTTTGGCAATGTGACCATACTAATAAGTAAGCAAGCAGAAGCACATGTGCCAATCTGCAAGGAGCAGTACATGTGTACAGTAAGAACAGGGTTTTTGGCAGTGATGCATTTTTATAGGCCCTTTCCCCCACCCAAAACAGCATTTAGCTGTCGGCATCCATCACCGCTATTGTGCAGGCTTCGTAGGGCACCATACACATGTTTTCTAAACATAGATAACGACAATATTGAGGGACTTCCCTTTGTGTAAAAGGCAAGTTAATGTGGTTAAGCTTTGTGGGGTCTGATGTGGGGTTCTCACACCGTACTCTTGGGACAAAGGAACGACAACACAGTAGTGCAAACAGTCACAAGGGCATTTATTGCACCTTTCATACATCAATGCCTGCTAGCCGAGTTGCTATCCACAAACATGCCGATGGGCGCGCGACAAATCTAGAAGTCCGACTCACCGCGACCGGAAGCGAGCGAATATGTTCGCTCCATGCTGGATCCCAACGCCTGGTCGTTCACGTGTATAGTCACGCGAATCGTGGTGCGTTCGAGGGCGGCCACGCGAGGCGGTCTCGCAGATGCATCGGTCGCCGCGCGCACGGAATGTCCGCGCTGCGTCGGCGTCCCGCCGGGGAAGAGGGTTGCTGCACGTGCGGCACGCTTCCTGTCTCGAACCCCAAGAGAGCAAGCGCCTTCCTTTCGGCACCCAAGTAACCTCGCGGCGCGCAACACTAGCGCCATCTCTCGCACTGCGCCTGTACTACTCGGACCGCCGCGTGTGCGGCGAAGCCGCACTACAGGAGACGAGCTATGCGGGAAAAACATCAGGGGAGGCGCGAGGGTCGCGCATCCCCACAGCTTTAAAAAAAAGTTTTGTTTGAATGTAAATATAGCCTGCAAATAGTTGCTCGTCTTACTGACTCGTCCGTCGCGTAACAATATGATGCCACTTAAAGGGACACTAAAAGCAAATACTAAGTCGAGGTGGCCTGTTTAAATACCATTCAAGAAACCTTGAAACACTTGTTTCATGCCAAGAAAGGACTAAGCTTACGAGAAAATTGTATCTGAAGAGTCCGAATACCTTTTTCAAAATTCAAATCTGCCGCCACCAACTGACATTGCATACGCCATCACCACACTTTGCGGCCATCGGCGAGTAAAACAGTGCTCGACAGATGGCGGCACCGAGCCAAGACAGAGTCGCGGCGGATTTGCCGCTGCAGCTTATTTTTGGTCAAGTGCTGTAGACCATTCGGGTACCGCGCAATATCACATGGAAGTTGAATTCTCTGCTACTTGCAGCTTGTGCGAGTTTCACGAGCCAGCAAAATCAGCGCTGCTCTGCGCAATCAGGAAAGTACTGAAATGCGAAAGTGTGGGCAACGTAGAGTCGAGCCAAAACGAAACCTTTTGACCGCCCGCGTCGTTGTCAGCAGTAAATTCAATGAGTTCTTTCTTCTAAACATGAAATGGAACTGGACAAGTAGCATTTTACTTCTTATAATAGAATACAAGGATGTTTTTTGCAACGAGTAGTTGAGTACTAGTGACAGTTTAACTTAGAAGTGCTTTCGTCATCGGGCATATGCTTGAATGTACCGGGAAAATCTCTAATCATGTCCTGCATTTACCTCGATTTCTCGATTATTAAGGCCCTGTTTACGATAATATTGACGCCTCAGAGATTATCAAGCACTAATCTATCACTTTAGTTTGACTTAGTATTTGCCTTTAGTGTCCCTTTAAAGGCAGTAGTTGCTGACATAAAACATGCTCAGCAAAAATCTATTAGTAAGAAATGCATGAGGACTTTCTTTTCAGAGTCGCTGGGAAGTGAGCTACAAGCTTGTAAATTGCATTGCCTGCCAGACAAGAAAAGCAAGTCTGCACATGTGTTCAATACTTGCGACAGCATGTGTCTTAGTGCCATCACTTCTTCATATTGTCTATAAATGAAAGAATCCTTCAACAAGAATACCATTTATACCCACGTAATGAACGCACTTTTCCCAATAACGAAGCAAAGTTGGGGGGTGCATTCATTATGTGGGGTAAATTTCATATAGACATTTTCGAAGTGGCAAAAATTGAAAAGTAAGACTGTAATGATTTGTAACATGCATAAGATAACTTATCTTTGCAGTGAAAACACATGTATACTATTTGCAAACTGTAACTTTACTCCACATCGGGATGCTGTTCAGGTCGCTGGCCGCTTCATGCACATTGTAGTTTTACCATAGAATAAAAAACCAACGCGGCAGCCGCTCGAACTTGGTACGACCTAGGCCAATCGCACATGGCGAAACTGAATGCGCGCTCCCAACAGCGATCTCCAATCGTGCCCCAGCTTGTCCTTGCAGCCACTTCCGGCTGTTTGCCATTATTGCAAGCATCACATTGATGCGCACACCTGTTTTGACAAGCACACTGTGTACATCTCTTTCCTCAACCGTCCTGCTCGTCGGCATGTCAAAGTTTACCGGCGTCTGATCAGCATTTCCGTTTTTTGAGCACATACACTCTATGTCAGCAGCAGGAATGTAACTCGACTTAAGGCCTATCACACACATCGAAACACAAGGCAGGCAGAAAAGCAAGCCACAGACACGCGAATTCGACACTATGCGCAACTATGATCACTATGCCAATTAAGTACCGGCCGCTCCTCCTTTACTTCATCTATCCCGTGCGCCGCGCCCGACTGCGCATCCCGCATGCACGTGCACTCTCCTATTACATAAACATAAAGTACGTAAACTGCGTATATTGCAGAGAGCCAGTTGCATTTCTTTCTCTCTCGAATCTACGAGGTGCCTTTGCACCTGCATTGGCGGAAAGGATGTGTTAAGCATTAAGTGCGCTTGCTTTAATCACATGTGCGAGAGTCAGATTGCAGTCTCTCCGAAAAGCTGCAGCACGGCTGTTTGATCGCGGGACTGCACAGTAGCAAAGTTGGGGGTGCGTTCACTACATGAGTGCGTTCATTACGCGAGCAAATATGGTATATACAATAAGCTAATTTGGCAACTCCATATTCTTTTTTTGAGTACATGCCATTTGGTGCGGCTAGTAAGGTGTCCATTTTGTTGCAGAGATAATGCAAGGAGTTTCTTGTGGGCAATCCTGGGTCAGGATAATGTAGCGATTCTAATCCCCTCCTTTTCACACTTTGTCAGTAGTTTGAGCAGTACCCTGTAGCCAGGGCAGGCCAGTCATGTTAGGTGGATAAGAGAATGCTTGAATTATTACCTTCCCTGGTTCTGGTTTGCTCTTCAGAGGTAAGTAAAGGCATCTAGCCATTTGATTACGTGCGTGATGGCATCTGAGACGTCTAGCTTAATTTATCTGTAGTTTTAGGTGGAATAATTTGGCCACGCACTAGGATTTCAATGTACGCTTACATATTCTCATTGCACATCACAGAAGCACTCCTATCTTGGATCAACCGTAAGCACATCAACAAAGGTTGGGATGGTCTTTGTTTTCTTGTGTGTGTATGTGGACAAGTACAGCGAAAAACAAGGCCACTGCTTGACATACTGTGCAATTCATATTTTCTTCCAATGCGCATAGCAGCACTCATGCCTTGGATCAGGGGTAAGCAAACAAGAGGAGCTTTAGAAATCTTTTCTTTGCATGAACAAATTGAGATGCTAGCCGTGCTAGCATTTACATGTGTCCTTGTTTTTTGCCTTTTTGACTGAAATATAGATGCCTGTGAAGCCCGGGAGCTCTGGCAAGTCATCTCGGAAGGAGGAAGAGGTGGACATGAGTCCCCTGCTGTCTGTGAACAATTTGAAAGAACAGCGAATCGCTTTCGAAAGGGCCCTCAAGGTTAGTGTTACAGCCATGCCGTGTGGACATACAGTTGAACCCACTTGTAACGATATCGGTTTTAACAATATATTGGTTATAACAATGAGACACTGCTGCACCATCAACTTTCATGTGTTTTTCATGGTGAAATAACCTGCTTACTGCAATGCCTCGATGCTGCATTATCAGTTATAACGACGAAGTCTGACTTCTGGGTGTCTATGTCGAAAAGTAGTGACATACAAAATCCTTGAGAAGAAAAAACTGTGCTACTCCCAGATTGCTCACTGGATCCTTGTTCAGCACAGTTTTGCAAACAGCTTTAATCGTTTGCGTTGATCTTTGCGAGTTGCACAGAAATCGTTCCTGGCCGCGTGGTTTCTCAGCCTCATTTGACTCTCCACCGAAATGGAAGATGGCTGATCCGCCCGCTGATCATTGGCAATGCATGACGTTGCCGGTGTAAAAGCGCACGGCTATAGATTTGGAAAGTAAGTGCTTCTAACTGATGAAGCAATCGTCGCAAACGCGCTTGTATCGGATAGCAAGGGCGACAATGGCAGCAATGATGCAGTAGGGCAGGCTGCCTTAATGTTGCCCTCACAGGAGGCATAGCAGATTATTCAATCCCTCCCTCCGGGGTTTTTCCCGGAGGGAGGGATTGGAAACTTTCCATAGAGCTACTGGAAGCCTTGGAGAGGGATGCCGGCAAGCTTCGGGTAAAGCGTGCAAGGCTGACGGACATGGGTTTTTCTCACGCAAGATAGTGAGAAGTACATGGCGAGATGCTTGTGGCAATCACTTGTGGCAGGTAAACAAGTGAACATTATCAGTAGCCGGATGGATGAAGGTGGTAGAGAGGGGCCCTGGCCTCCCCACCATTATAGTTTTCTCGCTTCAGCTCTGCCATCCCCCTATTTTGATTTTTTTTTTTTCATGGAACCCGGTTATAATTATCGGTTATAACAATGGAATTTTCGTGGCACTTGAATATTGTTATAAGTGGGTTCGACTGTACTGTATTTTCCAGATTTATAAGTCTCGCCTTTGTATAAGTCGCACCCCTGCATTTTGCAAATTCCAAAGAAAAAAAGTTTGTATACAAGTCTCATCAGTATATGCAACTCATCTATTTGCACTTTGTTGGCATGATTGAACAATGCATGCATGTACACTCATTATGACATGCCAAACTTACCCATTTCGGAGCACATTTAGGTGCAGTAAATCAACATTTATTGCACTTCATTCAAAGCCATCGAAAACCTCATCCTCTGATGCAAATTTCTATCAACAGCATTGCTGAGTAACTGTCGCTGCCTTCTGAGTAATTTTTTATGAGAAGTTTTATGCATGTAGCTGGCATTGCCTCTGTGGCACGGTGTGCTCATGACAAACAATCGCAACTTGCCTGAATCAGCTTTAACACATGCATATGAAAAAACAAAATGTCGATGAGAAGCTGGAAGCACTGATACTTCCCGTGCATAACTGATGATAACCAAGTGGTGCTTTCTGTGCTAGTGTGTGCACAATGTTAGTCTACTAGGACATAACAGTAAAAAATTATGGCATCTTTTAGTTACTTACTGTGTCAGTTCCACAGGTAGAACTTTTTCTTTAAAGGGGCGACACTTCTCAAAGCTTCCTACTAGAAGAAAATTCACCCATTGATGGAGTTTGTCAAGCAGATTTTAAATACGGTCGAAGCCACTTTTAACAATACTGGTTTCAATAATATATCAGTTATAACAAGAAGCTGCTGCACCATCAACTTTTGTGTTTTCTATGGTGAAATAACCCACTTAGTACAGCACCCTCATGCCACATTATTAGTTATAACGATGAAGTCTGGCAGCTGGGTGTCTGTGCCTAAAGGTAATGGAATGCGAAATCCTTGAAAAATAAAAAAAAAAAAGAAATTCGAGCCGCTGCACCCTCGCCCACCACTCCAACAGCCGCTGCGCGCCCATACAATAGAACCCGTTTTCCTGCCTTCTCCACATCGCCAGCCTCGTGCGCCTCTCTCCCATCACCCTTCCACCCCTCCAGACACGAATGGACCACGGCAACTGCACTGACAGTGCTGCTCCCCGATTGCTGGTTGGCCCTTCCATCTGCACATTTCTGCCAATGGATTAAGTCACTCGTGCATGTCTTTGTTGGTTGCATCGAAGTCGTTCCTGGCCACATGGTTTCTCTGCCTCGTTGGACTCGCCGCTGAAACGAAAGATGGCTGATCCACCCGCTGATCATCGGCAATGCACGACGTTGGCAGTGAAAAGAAAGCCCACTGCTATACATTTGAAAACAAAGTGCAGTATCGTGAAGGGCTACAAAGACAGCAAAAGTCTGCGACTTGATGAAGAAGTACGAACTATCGCAACCGATAGTGTCGACAATCGGGCTGCACTCGGCAGAGAAGATCGACAAGGTGCCTATAGACCTTTTTTTCGTACGCGCCGCCATATTGTGAACGCAGTGGCGCCACCTATGAGCCATGCCATACTGGCTTGGGTGAAAGTGGTCTTTTGCATGGCAGGTATACGCTCGGCGGTAGGTTCTGGCGTTTGTTTTCGCGGTCGTGCGGTCTGTTTAGTACGACGTGCGTCTTCTACGTGGTAAACGGTTCTGTGAGACGTGCTGAAGTGGTTTAAGGCGTCGTGGCCGGAATTTCTGCTGCCGTTGAGGTGGATGGAACATGCAGCGCCATGTGTGCACGTATATTTGAGCCTACAATCAGGCTCGGAGATCAATCATGTATTTCTGAATGTTCCAATCACTAATGTGACCTTATTGCAGTATTATCCTCTATTTCTAAGCTGCGGTTTAGGAGCCATGAAACATGCGCGACGATCGTAACAGCGTGGGTACCGTTCTGATACGATAGGAGCTGTGATGTTATACTTTGGCAAGCGTTCAAACTTTTCGCTGCAGGTTACATTGCGTGACCACTTGGTTCGATGGATGAGGTTCCCGCCCCTGAATAAAATAGTTTTGGCAAGCAATAGTAGCATACCTTACAGTCTGAATTAAGCTTGTCCAGCTTTACGAACTGGACAAGCTTAATTACGAACTTTACGAACTGCGCGAGTGTCCTAAGTAGTGGTAGGTGCTGGATTACAGATATCTTTGTTCTATATACCGCATGGTCCAAGCATTCGGCATCAGTGGTTATATATTTATAAACGGTGTGCGGCGTGACTATGCGACGTCGTATTGCGGCGTTATCCCGTCCTCTCTTTTACTTTTTTGAGAAAGAGGATGATAACCAAATTTTTTTTTCGGTTGTGTTCCTTCCGTTCTCTACGACGCACTCACACGTATTACGAAAATTTTGTCTTCAGAAATAGGCATCGCATTCTTTTTATGCGATCCGTCTCGTATATTACGGCTGTATACAGGCCAAAGAGGCAATGCCGAAGCGCACAGCTTTCATATGTATCGTGCTGGTTCATCAACCGCAGTGATCGCTGTGTTGAGCAGCGCCATCGGCCTCATGCAGGAAATCTAGCGTAGACATATGGTAATTTGAAGCCTACTAGACTTGAGATGCGCGAGAACGATGCCGGTGCATCCCAAATATTTGATAGCGCCTGCCGCTTAGATGTTTTGTGGTTGCCTTAGGTTGGCCGTGCACGAGCACATGCTCTTATGCTTTGTTTTACTCCTTACGCCAAGCGATCAGATAGTAAGGAGATTTACTATTTCATGCTGCTAATACAGAGACACAGGTTTTCTTTGTTGAAATAAAACCGATAAAAGCAAAATAGTTCACAAGACACACATACTGCGACTGATAATGTGCGTACACCGCGGCTGATAAAGCACGTCACATTGTTGCGCCCCCAATAGATATTTCTGCCTACTGTAGTTACCGATGCATCAAAAAGCTTCCCTGACGACCTTATATGAACGGACATGGCGCAAATTTCACAAAGTACCATCTAAAACATCTCAAAATCGTTCCGCAGCACGCGACAGCAATACTTTCAAGCAGTGCTGTGCCGGATCGCCCAAGCCAGAGAGGAGGAAAGGCTCTCTGCGCGCCCTATCCTCCTCGCCCTATGAAACTGTCTATAAGGGGGTGGAAGAGGCCTTCTAAGGGTGGTTTCTTGGTGCCAGTGCCATAAACTTGCCCATCACTGGGCTAATTCTGGCCACAAAGGCGAAGCAGTTTGCCTTACTCAACAATGTGGACTTTCAGCCTGGTGGCGGCTGGGTACAGCTCTTCAGAGAGAAGCACAGCATTGTTTACAAAGCCGTCACTGGCAAGAAAGCTTCACTTGACGTAGAGGCAAAGCAGAAGTGTGTGAAGAAAATGCTGCCGTGTATCGTCAACAACTACACTGACATCGACATTAATAATGGTGATGAAACAGGACTGTTATTCCAGATGTTGTCCAAGGTGTATGCACTCAAAGCTGACGCATGTAAGGGCAACAAAAAACAGCAAGCTGCGTGCCTCACTGTGTTTTTGTGCACCAACATGGACAGGAATGACAAGTGCTTTGCATTTGTCATTGGGAAATATTAAAAATCACTGCTGCTTCGACGGTGCTGCCAGGTTACTGGTACACTACCGTCACAAACGCAAGGCATGGATGACTCAACTTTTATGTGAGTGGCTCTTCGAGTTAAATCAAAGTATTGAGCGATCTAAGTGAAAGGTGGCACTCATCCTAGATAGTTGTAGTGCCCACGACTCCATGCCTAAGCTCTCAAGCATGGGAGTTTCTTTCCTGCTGCCAAACACGACGGCAGGAAAGAAACTTCCACGTTTGCAGCCCATGGACACCGACGTCATGTATCATTGCTGCTTCCTGAACAAGTTAGTCTTGTTGATGGACATGACCACACAAATAAACGGGGAGCAACCTGACTTGAAGATCAATCTATTGATGGCCGTGAAGTTGATCTTTGGTGTGTAGTCCAAAGTAAGTGCTTTTATGGTGCGGAACTGCTTTAGGAAAACATGCTTTGTCCAAGTTAGCAGTGGCATATACGAAGCCTGCAAAGCTCCCACTGAAGTAGTGGTTCACAGTTGACAAGGATGCTTCAGGACTAGGAAGAGTTTCTACATGCAGACGACGCATTAGAAACATCAGAAATTCTAACCGATGAGGCAATCGTCGCAAATGTGCCTGCATCCAATAGACAGTGATGGTGACAACAGCAGCAATGACGCAGTAGGGCAGGCTGCCTCAACGTTTGCCTCGCACGAAGCTCTGTAGATGATTCAGTCCCTCCGGGATTTCGTTTTCGCAAGGGACCTTCCGCTGCACTACATGGAGCACCTCGATGCCTTGGAGAAGGATGTCGGCAAGCTTCACGTAAAGCAAGCAAGGCTGACGGACAGGGGGTTTTCTCATGCAAGCGAGCGAGAAGTACAGGACAAGATGCTTGTGGCAATCTCACCCCAGCATTTCTTCTGGATTTCTCAAGCTGAGAGGCTGCCACGGCAACCTTCTTACATTACTTAAAAGGCCCCTTTTGGGGCCACCAAAGTGATGTCTCAGCAAAGCTCACATGTCACTTGCCGCCCCTGACCCCCTCTTTCTAGTTGTTATAGCACTGCCATTCTTGAACGCCGACAGCCGCGGCTTGTTACACGTTATCGTAGTGCGCAGGAAGCAGAGTTAAACAGTTAAAGAAGTCGACACAATTGATAGCCAGATGGAGGAAGGTGGTGGAGAGAGGAACTGGCTTCCCCTTCATTATAGTTTTCTCGCAACAGCTCTGCCATCCCCGAGGTTGCTTTTTTTTTTGTTGTTGTTGTTGTTCTTGTTCATGCAACAACAATAGTATTTTTGTCACACTTGAAATTGTTATAAGTGGCTTTTACTGTGTTTCACTAGTTTTTATGTAGCTGCTATAGTTCTTGAGCTATATCCTACACAAAGGCAAAATATGGGGATTTTGCGTGCACTCTATTGTGCAATAAATTTTCATGAAAAGCATTGTGCTGTAGCTTATATAGCGGTTCGCAGACTGCCAAGTACCTATATATATCTGAACAGTGCGTACGATTACTTGAACTATGAAAAACATATATATATTGGGACACAACTAACTTTTTACACAATCCCATAAAGATAACCTTGTACACTTGTAATTGCCCTATAGTACTAACAAAAATCGATATAATACTCTTGAAGATATGAACAATGCTAATATCTACTTGAAATTGCGATATCTCTCAGCAGTATTAGCAAAAGTACAGTGAAACCTCGTTAAACCGTAGTTGGCAGGAGCTTTGAAAAAGTACGCACTAAACAGCAGTACTGCTTAACCGAAATAGCATGAGATCGCCCACTTACCTGTCAAAAACGGAAGAGAGAATATGATTAAAGGGGAAAAGATATGCAGTATTTATTTACTTCGTGCGGAAAAAGTGTTATTTTCGTTTGATGCCGTGGCGGCCTAGCAGTGACAACAGCGGTATCAAACTTACTGAAGCTGCGAGCCAACTTTTCAACCAGCCCCCTTTTCTTGGCAAACACTTGCATTGAAAATTTTTCGTTAGTTTTGCATATTCTCTGTGTGCGGGTGCGGTTGAGTAGCAGAAGTCGCGGGGCACCTTTTCATTGCGGGGTGCTGTTCTCGTCGCGACGATTGCATTTCTGAGCATGACGTAACACGCAGCTTCTGCCACTGTCGGGCCTGAATCGCCCGTGCTGTCGGTTTCCGTGCCCTGCTTATCACTGTCGCTGGGCAACACTTTGGCAAAACAGAGGCAACAATGGCGAAAAGTCGAATCTCTTTGCGGTCGCAGCAGCGCTGCTGAGCAACTTCTTCACATTCCAAATGCCACACACCGTAGTCAACAGTAGACCCGTGTTGCGTGCCAGCGCCGACTTCTTCGTGTCATGTTCAGCAGCACGAACGATGTCTAATTTTTCTTCTATGCTGAGCACCCGGCGTCTTTTTTATCTGAGCTTCGGCATGGCGCGAGTCCTCGCTTATACGACGCCACAACACCCCGTATAAAGAGTGGCTGTGCCCTACGTGTCCATAAAATTTCAAGCCATTTCAGGGACCCTTTAATACCACGTACACCATATAGTATGCGGTATTGGAGCAGCAGTTATCACCAGCAGCCTATTTTACGTCCACTGCAGGACGAAGGCCTCTCCCTGCGGTCTCCAATTACCCCTGCCCTGCGCCAACTCATTCCAGCTAGCGCCTGCAAATTTCTTAATTTCATCACCCCACCTAGTCTTCTGCCGTCCTCGACTGCCCTTCCCTTCTCTTGGCACCCATTCTGTAACCCTAATGGTCCACCGGTTATCTAACCTACCCATTCCATGACCTGTCCAGCTCCATTTCTTTCTCTTAATGTGAATTAGAATATGGGCTATCCCTGTTTGCTCTCTGATCTACACTGCTCTCTTCCTGTCTCTTAACTTTATGCCTCACATTCTTTGTTCCATCGCTCTTTTCGCAGTCCTTAACTTGTTCCCAAGCTTCTTTGTCGGTCTCCAAGTCTCTGCCCCATATGTCAGCACCGGTAGAATGCAGTGACTGTACACCTTTCTTTTCAATGATAGTGGTAAGCTTCCAGTCAGGATCTGGCAAAGCCTGCCGTATGCACGCCAACCCATTTTTAGTCTTCTGTATGTTTCGTTCTCATGATCAGGGTCCCCTGTGAGTAATTGACCTAGGTAAACGTACTCCTTCACAGACTCCAGAGGCTGACTGATGATCCTGAGCTCTTGTTCCCTTGCCCGGCTATTGATCATTATCTTTGTCTTCTGCATATTAATCTTCAACTCTACTGTTGCACTCTCTCTGTTAAGGTCCTCAATCATTTGTTATAACTCGTCCCCAGTGTTGCTGAACAGGACAATGCCATCTGCTAATTTATGACTGCACACAAAGAATAAATTTCTGAAATAAAACTTGGTGCTGGGCTAGTTGGTGATGCATTCTTTAAAACTAATGGTAGCGCTAAAAAGGAACGGACACACGAAGAAAAGACGTAGTTCGGTTGTAGTTCGGTTGTGCGCATGTGTTACGATTCTTTTAAATATAGAATTCTTGCGAAAAATAAACCAGTTGTCAGTAGCGTTTCTTCGTCGTCGTGTCGTCTTTTCTTCGTGTGTCCGTTCCTTTTTAGCGCTACCATTAGTTTCAAAGAAAAAAATTTCTGAAGTAAACTGAAACCGGCTGCTATGTGCTGCTGCTGTCTGGCAGAACGTAGGACATGTTTATGAAAACTTGTAAAACAAATCGGTTTATGGCGTCAAGTGCAACGCACACATGCATCCACATGAGAACAGTGACAAAAAGCATTTAAGTGCACAACCAGACAAGGACAGTGAAAGAAGGCAGACACACTAGTGCTCATGTGTCTCTTGTCTTCTTTCACTGTCCTCGTCTAGTTGTGTGCTCCAGCTTTTTTTTTTTTTTTTTCATGTTTTACCAACATGTCTAAACAGCCTCATTATGGAACAGTGAAGACAAGCTCTTGCCTGAATGCTATAAAAGTAGAAAAATTCCAAGCCTGCTCCGCTGTGTAGTTACTGCTGTGTATGTGTATGTGTATGTAGTTACTGCTGTGTATGAACCACCATACCTTGTGTGGAAAGACTGCTCATACCAAAACTCTCTTTAAAAGCAAAACCATGCCATAACAGGGACGCACCGCTCTTCTTTGATTCCACCTGAATGTGTCCATGGAAGTGCCTATAAAACGTAATGTGGCTGTCATAAATGTGCCGCTGTCGGATACGTGCTTGTTTGCCACCTGTTTTGAAATATGGGATGTAGAACTCCCATTTGGGAAATGTTTTCAGTAGGGTCTCATTTCCTTTTTTTTTTCTTTCTTTCTTTTGTCGCAGCTGCTCAAGTGGAACTTCAGCGCTCCACGTGAGGAGTTCTACCAGCAGCTGAAGGAGCAGATGGTGGTGGCCAACTGGGCCCCTTCACTGGTGGCCAATTGCTTCAGTGCTGATTTCAAGATGCACATCAGAGCCATTGACATGCTCCTCGAGGTCAGGCTTTTGATGGCTCTGTTTTCTTGTTCATTGACTGTCTTTGTGGTTAGATGTGTACTGCAGAGGCTTGGTCGTCATTCAGTTATGCTGCTTGGCATTGCACAGAACTACAGGGGGAGGATCGATTCTTGGCCACTATTCAATGGAGCCAACATGTAAAAGTTCTTGTGCCTGGATTTTGCATAAGTCTGAACACTGGGTGGTTAAACTTGATCCAGAACCTACCCTTACGGTACTGTATATAGTCCTGTAATGAATGCACTTCATTTCCCAATTCACTGAAGCAAAGTTGGGGCTGCATTCATTATGTGGGGTAAATTTCATGGAGACATTTTCAAAGCAGCAAAAATTGAAAAAAAAGATGGTAATGATTTGGAACATGCATAAAATAACTTATCTTTGCAGTAAAAATACAGGTGTACCACTTGCAACCCGTAACTAGACTCCGCATCGGAACCACCAGACCTGCTGTTCAGGTCGCTGGCCATTTCATCCACATTGTGGTTCCACCATAGAATAAAGAACCAACGTGTCAGCCGCACAAAGTCTGTGATCTCCGATTGCATCCCAGCTCATCCTTGCAGCCGCTTCCGGCCGTCTGCTGTTATCGCAAGCGTCACGGTAAAGCACGCACCTATTTTGACAAGCACACTGTGTGCATCTCTTTCCTTGACCGTCCTGCTCATCGGCATACCAAAGTTGATCGGTGTCTGATAAGCATTTCTGTTTTGTGGGAAGATACATTCTGTCCCGCAGCAGGTGTATAACTCAACTTAAGGCCCATCAGACACATTGAAACCCAAGGCAGGCAGAAAAGCAAGCCACAGACACGCTAATTTGACACTGTACCCGACTGTGACCACTATGCCGATCAAGTGTTGGCTGCCCCTTCTTCACTTAACGCTCCCGTGCGCCGCGCTTGGCCGTGCATCCTGCGCGCATGCTTTTCTATTACGTCAGCATAAAGTACGTATACTGCGTATGTTGCAGAGAGCCAGTTACATTTTTTTCTGTCTCGAATCTGCAAGGTGCCTTTGCACCAACACTGGCGGAAAGGATGCGTTAAGCATTAAGTGCACTTGCTTCAAACACGTGCATGAGTCGGATTGTAGTCTCCTAAAAAAGCTAGAGCACGGTCATTCGATCACGGGGCTGCACAGTAGCAAAGTTGGAGGTGTGTTCATTACGCAAGGAAAAAAAAAAATTTTTCGCAACTAATTTGGGGTGTGTGTTCATTACATGGGTAAATACAGTATTAGGCTTTGTTCATTTTGAGTATAGAAATGGCAACATGACAGACTGAAAATGTACCGTTAGCTTTCTCTTTTGCATTATGTGTGTGTGTGGTTTTTTTATAATGCAGTGGTGCTTGTTACAGGTTATCATTGTTATTCTGATGTGTGCTGAAAAATTGAGCAGCTAGCTACTGATTGAGGCAGTCACTAGACAGTTTTAGTATAGCGTACGCTATTCCATTGCGTATGCTAAAAAATAGCGGGTCGTCACTGCGCATGCGCTGAACGCTAAACGAAATAGCGGGTATAGCGGGCATACGCAACGCAAACGAGTTAACGTTAGCGTTTTTGCGGGGTTTGCGGATTTTGTGGGAAACATGGCGGCGATTCCGGCTGCCCGCTTCGAATTGAATTTGGCGTTGCTTTCGTAAAATGCACTTCGTTCGTAGCAAATGACTGTGTAAACAGCTTTCGCTTAGTCTCAGGCCGCTTCGACGACAGAGTATTATGGATAGCTTCGTGGTGTTTTCGAGATCGCTTCTCGTTTCGAACGAGTCGAAGCCTAACGAAAGAAACGTTCGAGATGTCAGCGCCACCTATCGCTACAGGCGCGAAATAGCCGCAACGATGGAATATGGCCTCAGAGATCCGAAGATATCGTCGGACAACTAAAATTGTAGAAAACGTACGCTAAACTAAAACTGTCTACTGTTCAGTCGAAATGCGTGCTTGCAACGAGGTCAGTTGTGTGACAGCTGCAACTCTCTGACGTTACAGCACCTTTTCTTGGCTGTTTATTCTCTGTTGCACATGCAGATGCTAGATAGCGATGACTAGGGATGTGCAAATAGTAGATTGTGAGTCAAATACCTGCAGATGTATCATAAGATTTTAATTCGCACAAATTTTTTGCAAGAAAAGACTGTGCTGCACATGCTTGAATCTCCTAGCATTGCATAACGAGTATGTAGCAAGTTATCAGTAACTTGGGTACATATAAATCAAGGTATACAGTATGGTCTACTCTGAATACAGGGAACTCCAAATTAGTACGCCAGCACTGATTACAGCTCAGTTCTAGCATATGAAGGTCTGTAAAATTCGTCACGTAACTTGGGTGTATATAAACCGATATAGTAAAGCCTTGTTAATGTGTCCTCCCTTAATAAGTAATTCTAGTTTAAATATAAATGCGATGAATCCTCCTCCCTGTCGCCATTGAACCTAATGCTATAGCTGACCGCTTAAGTCATAGTTGCTTAACACATGCCAAACGGATAGTGCGTAGTATTTACTTAATTTTTTGGCACATACAAGGTATCGCTACTTTGTCTCTTTCGCCTGGGCTTAGCATTCGCCAATGCATACTAGTTGTCGATTTCAGTTACCGATACCGACGAATGCAATGCCTGGAGTTGCTAAGAAACTGCAGAACTTCAGTGCTACTGCCCACCCTTCGAACATGAAAGGACTTTTGAAGTGCTCTAAATCACTTCGACGAGCGATCTTTCTCATCAGACGAGATCACGAGCGTCTAATTGGCGAAATGTGGTGCATGGACCTTTCCTATACAGCAGTCGCCACAAATAGTAACGTTAAAACATGGTAGCCATGACAGGTTTCCTGCTCCCATATCTTCTAGCAGTTCTACGCTGCCGTCATGGTTGACATCGGGGATGATGGCCCTTCCGTATCCAATGCAGCTAGTACTACGTTGACCGTCGGGAAGGCATTCGCAGAGAAGTGGAGCCTGATGGAGAAACTGACTTGTAGCCTTGCTGAGTTTGAGGTTTTCATTGTTGCTGCAAGGCCACCACGGTGGCAAGTGAAAATAGGATTTTTTGCCGCTTCCTCGCAAATAAAACTTGTCTGCGTGTGTGTGAGTGAGAATTAACACATTCTTTTGGCCAGTAAGTCCATAGCCGCTCATATGCCATTGTTGGTTAATTGGTACGTCGCTTATTGCATACCTGATCCATGTTCCCCACCAACTACGTATTAATGGGGTTTTACTGTATACAGCATGGTCTGCTCTAAAGGACACTAAAAGCAAATACTAAGTTGACGTGGACTGTTTAAATACCATTCCAGAAAACTCGCCATGCTTGTTTCATGCCAAGAAAGGACTAAGCTTACGAGAAAATTGTATCTGAAGGGTCTCAATACCTTTTTTTTTTAATTCAGATTTCCACCACCAAACCGGGGGAGTGGTGACGTTGCATACGCCATCGCCATCCTTTGCTGCCATCATTGAGTAAAACAACACCCGACAGATGGCTGTACCAAGCCATGACAGAGCGATGGATTCGCCACTGCATCTGTTTTTCGGTCAAGTGGCGTAGACCATTCAGGCATCCCGTGGCATCACATAGAAGTTGCACAAACTGCAAGTAGCAGAGAATTCTAGTTTCGCAAGCCAGCAAAACCAGTGCAGCACTACACAACAACGAAACTACTGAAATGTAAAAGCATGGGCGGCACGGAGTCGAGCAAAAATGAAACCTTTCGGCCACCCATGGTATTGTCAAGGGTAATTTCGGTGAGCTTTTTTCTTAAAATAAAATAGAACTGAACCAGTAGCATTTTATTTTGTCTTGTAATACAATACAAGGATGTTTTTTTGCAACAAGTGGTTGAGTACTAGTGATGGAATTCAACTGAGGAGTCCTTTCTTCATTTTGCAAGGGCTTGAATGTCCTGTGGGAGTCTCTAATCACGTCCTGCATTTACCTCAATTTCTCAATTATTAAGGCTCTGTTTGTGATAATATTGACGCCTTGGAGATTCTTGGGCGCTAATCTATCATTTTAGTCCGACTTAGTATTTGCCTTTAGTGTCCCTTCAATAAAGGGAACTTCAAATTAGTATGCCAGCACTGACTACAGCTCAGTTCTAGTATATGAAGGTCGGGAAAATATTCTTTTATCGATATACTGTCTCTTGATTACAGTATAATCAGGTGCTTACTTTCCCCTCTGAGGCTAAAGAACTGGTGACGTGATGATGTACTGAATACCAATGAGGTTCTCGGTTTAATAGTGGATCCGTGTTTAATGGCAATCATTTATTGCATAGAAAGATTTGCCTTCCAGTTTTCCTCCAAAATATAGAAGGGAGTTCCCATCTTTACGGTAGGTAGGTTATCGTAGGGCCTTTCTGTGCAACTGATGAAAGCATGAACCGTGCATCACATGACTCAATCACCGTTCCACATATAGCCATCGTTTGCGCTGCACAGGTCAACCACGTCGGCATTCATGGTAAAGAGCAGGTGCATCTTCATTGTTACGTATACAGGTGTCACGCGATGCGTTTTCTATTGGGACTGAACCCAGTCGGGATTGAATTTCTTTGTTGTAATTTGCTTAATAGCACAAGCTGCAAAAATGAGCCAATCCGTGGTGCAGTTTCTGGGAGTGCCAATTCATTTCGTCGCCACTTAGTATTGCCAGACTGCTGTATGGTTCAGCTGTGACATAAAATAAATATCGGACAAATTTTATATCACCCAGGATGTGCTCAAATTTTGCCAGCCAGCTGTGGGACGCTTATATTCCAATATGCTATGCATAACTCAAGCTAGACATTTTGGTGTCGTGGCCGCTTCATTAAATGTATCTTCATACAACCCTGAAATCAGTGGGCATTTTAATTGATCACATCAGCTGAATCATTTTATAGATTTCTACAAGTGATAATTAAGTGGCTCTGTTTTTCTATTTGTTTTAAGGAGCCTAAAGTTTCTTGGGTGTTTTTATGCAGTTTCTGAGCAGCTCCGGTGGTGTGGAAGCCACCAGTGCCAATGTGGACCTTGTGCTCAAGTGGCTCACTCTTCGCTTCTTTGACACCAACCCAAGTGTTCTGCTGCGAGCTCTGGAGTACCTGCAGGCGCTGTTTCCAGCGCTGTACGACGCGGGCTATAAGATGCATGACCTCGAGGCATCTTCCTTCCTGCCGTACCTGATCCTCAAGGTGCTGTAAATGATCGTTTATTTGTTGGCAGCTTGGTTTAGCAGAGGCAAGAAGTACACGTTTTGACACGTCGAGAAAGGAGAATCGAGTGGCTTTATTCAAAAGTAAAAGCAGGTTTGTCGAGTGGCAGTGGTGGCGCCCTAGACGGGCGGCCGCTTCGGTTCCAAGAAAGAGCAGGGGCAATGACCCCCATGGCAAGGCAAGGCTATGTAAATTGGCTAGGGCAATGACCCCCACGGCAAGGCAAGGCAAGGTAAACCGAATTTTTGTGAAGCGGGGACAACATAGTAATGGACGGTCGCTACATATTCATGAGTGCAATATTAGTGAAGCTCTCTTTGACAGTGCAGTAGTCATTTACATCTCGGGTCTAGTGCTGCTGAATAAGAGCTCGAATTGCTTGCAAAATTGAATTTTTTGTCCTGTGGTGTAGCAGCTCTTGGAAATCCCATTTTGTGGTACATCTTTGGGCCAAACTAGCTGAATTAGATGGGCCACTTACATTTGGACACCCAGCATATTTGTACAGCTGCACATTTTGTATGGCTGTCGTGCTGATCAGGACTGTAAATTTTCAATATGCTAATCTTTATCTGATTTTTGTCTGAAGAGAACAAAGTTTAATAGCTCTGTGAAGTATTTGTGTGGTGGGAACATTTAGAAATACTTTCATATCACTTGCTGCGAGTTTGTCACAGAAGCAGTGACAACTCTTTTGAGTTGGAAACTTTATGAGTTTCACCACTTTATGAAAACTTCATTTGTGCAAACCACATTGAATTCAACATTTGTCGTGAAGGTGTTCAAATTGTGGAATTTATTAATGTTAGAGAAAAATAAGCTTTAAATAAAGGGGAGCCTACAACATGACCTTGTGTTGTGAATTAAATTTTAATTTGAAGATACTGAATTTTTTCTCATTTCTGATAAGGAAATATAGGTTGCATCGCCAGTGGGATTAGTAAAGTAAAAGAAGGCTTATTAACATTATTTGATATAATTCAGTTCACAAATGGACTTTTTTGTCAACTGAGAAGCTTGTAAACTATATAAACAAATTAGAGGTGATCATACCTGGCATACCATGACAATAATGAACCATAGAAGCAGCACACCGCCAGATTGTTTAAAATGTAGGAAACATGGTGGTGAGATTGTCTAATTAATAAACTGTTTTGCCTAAATCATGAAAATAGCCATAGGATAGCCTAAAAGCGATGCATCGTTATTGAATGACTGGAAAATGCTGAGTAGAAACCAGCGAATCCAAGAAAAGTTTGCAGTCTTTAAGGGCTAGCTGGTCCCCAAGTAATAATCGTCATTTCTTGCAAGCCTTTCCTTTCTTTAACACTGCACGCCTGGTACTATTTCCAAGTTGCAAATTGCATGCACGTAATCAGCATGAAATAGCATTCTTTATGGGAAAGTCACAAGCACAGAGTTTTGAGGAAAGGAAGCACAAGATATGGCCAGAAAGGGTGTGATTTTTTTTTTTTATGTACTCTGTGATTTTGCTTAGCGATTCGTGCATCTCTGCAGCAACTTTGGCTTTCTTACAATTGAACAGTAACTACTTTTCATTTTACTGTCTCCCTGTAAACTTCAATGAGTGCTGTTATATCTTATATTCAAACAGAAACTTCGAAAATACAGTATGAATACAGTAGCAAACTTTTATTCACGAGACATGCAAGTATTCAAATGTTCAATTATGAATGGAATAGCATTGGCACTAGTTTGTAAGGCTTTCGCTTGCCTCCCTTTCTTGCAGGCTGGGGATCCTAAGGACACGGTGCGCAAAGGGGTGCATGATATCTTCCGACGCATCTACAAGGTCTTCCCAGGTGTCAAGGTGTTCAACTACCTCATGCAGGGTCTGTCATCCAAGAACGCACGCCAACGTGCAGGTGCGTATCCCTTTCAACAGCTCGATCTCGTAGGGCTCGTCATTTGTGCCGGTGGCTCGGCACCCACTGAATAGCGACGCTGAGAACAAGGTTGCGGAATCAAAACCTAGTTATTTTAGGTGCGTTCCAGTGGGGGCGCTATGTGAAAACTCTCAAGTTCCTTACAGTAGGTTGCAGGGCCTTTGCGATTCCTGAACAAGGCTGTGTTGAACACTTTGTCACAAACTTGGCCTGAAGTGTAGCACCTAAATATTTAATCAGAAGCCAAGATATCTGCACTGATGGTAATGCTGCCTTCATGGTAAACAGAGATGTCCTTTCCAGGTCAGCAATGCCTTCAGCAGAAGCTCTTTGCTAAGAAACTTCGCAGGTACTCGTCATACCACTGTTGATTAAGCATGTGACACTTTTTCTGGGGTTAGGGTGCCTATATAAAGGCTCTACAGTAAAGAAAGCATTGTCATGATTTTGAGCTGTAACAGTAATTAATGGCAATGTGAGGCCTGATATCGCAAAGTGGACTGAGAGTTCAGGCAATAAAATGTGCCAGCGCTGCTGTTCTGGTGCAGAATCTTAACGTGGCACATTGACCTTCATTTTCTCTTCAAATAATGAGCATGAGCACACTAAACTCAATTTGGTTTTAAAGTCTGCTAAATATGCTGTATGCATACGCACTTGAGTAAGGTTGCTTCCTAGCTCGTGGATTGGCAGCTGTGGCATTCTCGCATTGATCTTTGTACTGAAAGCTTTAGGTCAATGTTTTGTGTTCGCAATGGAGAGGCATTGAAAAATGATGTACCACTTTTTAATGACATTCTGATGAGTCTGCTTAATTGTAGGTACTGTCCTCCCACATTTTCTTCATGCTGGTTTCTTTCCTCCAAAACCCCAGAATAACATGTCACATTCATCTAACCCAAACCAACGTTTTACTGTAACAAAACAACTTTGCAATTATTGTTTATCAAAGGCAAAGCATCCAGAAAAATACGATGGCCAGATAACACAATAAATTTAGTAAACTCTCTTACGCTTGTAAATATTATTGGGTCTCCACTCATGTCTGGCCTCATTCACTGAAAGTGCACTCTTAAAGTATCGATGAATTAGTGGTTTACATGTTATGTAACAATGTTCAAAGCTGAATGTTTCGTCATGAGCCAGAACGTACATGAGTGACAATATTACTTCTTTTCTGTAAGCTACTGCAGAGCTTTCAATACATGGATGTTTTAAGCTCGGAGCATGGCGTAAAGAAATGTAGCATTGATTCAGCATTCCTGAGTGATTACATAGAAAATAATGTAATGGACAAGGTGTAATGAGCTCGGAAGGGTGCATTGTAATGCCATTGTTAACGGAGCCAGTGGAGGCAAGCTGATACAAGCGATGGACGTGTCACCGCAGGAGCACGGTAGAAGGTCTATAAACTGATTTGCTGTTTCTCTTTAGCGTCCCTTTATCTGAACGAAATACACTGGGGAAAAAAAGACTCTGTGTCTGCCTTCACAGTTATGCGGGATTCCTCTGGTGATTGCCCCTCTTTATTCTAGAGTGCTTGGAGGAACTGGGCTTCCTTTTCGAAGTTCTCGGCCTTCCCATCTCTGAGCCCACACCCCCAGTGCTTCTCAAGGAAGTGGCTAGGCACATTTCAGACAGGGACAATGCCGTGAGGAATGCAGCGCTCAATTGCGTCGTACAGGCCTACTTCCGCGAGGAGGAGAGGGTCTTCAAATACATTGGCCAGGTAGGTTTGTGTCTGTCAAATCCAAGCTTTCTCACTCGAGCAAGAAAACAGTGTGGTGAACAGGATGTCAAGAAAGTGAGACACGTGCTATAACACTCGGTATGAACTACAATGTGAAAGCATGTGGCATAGCGGTCTCTTGTAGCTCACACTGAGTGTAATAATACGTAAGGCATGTCTCTTTCTTTGTCTTGTTCTGTTGCATTGTTTTCCTACTTTGGGTTGTTGTTGACCAAGCTCAGATGCATTCCTTGCTTATTTGATGGCAGAACCAGAAATTCTTTGCCGTATGCATTCCGTAAATGCACTTCATTTAGATTTGTGTTTAGTTTCACAACTCGGTCAGTGAAATGGCATGCTTCAGCTGGTTGTAGGAGCGAAGGAATTTATGCTTATTAGTTTTTGTCCATTGCAGTTATCTGGTTCATTATTGCTGTTTGATCAATGTGCTCTAAGTCGTCGTCTTGAATTTGGATGCTATTTAAAAAACACTTCAACAGGAAATTTGCCTTTGCAGAGCATCTGGCTTTCTGCTGCTGTGAAAAGGGAAAATGCGCTATTGTGATGTTTCCAAGTGGAAGTCGTAGGTTAGAGACATGTTGCGTGCTCATAGCGGGCAGATATTGCAATCGCAAATCAAGAGTTTTGCGAGCCGGCACTTCCTTTTTATATTGCCTATAATGTGTTGTGCAGAAACCTTTAAATATTAGTACACAATGTTAAGACTGTGGTGGAACCAATTGTGCGCAGCTTTCGGACAAGGACAAGTCTCTACTGGAAGAACGCATCAAGCGGGCGTCACGCACGCGCCGCATGACTGTGCTGCCACCTGAGGAATCCCCGCCCGTCAAGAACCCGACACCGCCACGTCCGCAGTCGGCTGTGTTTGCATCTGCCACCATGATGGAGCCAGAGCCCGAGCCAGAGGAAGTGGTGCACAGGTGCGAAGCATTTGGTTTGGCGATGTCTTGAAAAAGAATATGTGAGAGAATGTCTTTGATGTGACAGATATCAAATTCACCGAAGTCATCACTTGCACAGCTTACTGCTGTTGAGCGTTCTTTAGCTGTCGAAGTGTCTATGCATCCATCGGTCCATCCATCCATGTATTAACTATGCCACAAAACTAGCTATCCTATTCAGCACCCACGGTTGAATTGAAGAAATATCTAAAACAGCCTCCACAAAGCCAATCAAATTTTTTTCTTTCCTTTTAACCTGTGACAATTCAGTGCAATATGTTGCAGGAACGAGCACTTCCAGTGCCATTGTATGCGATGGAACAGAAAGACCAATATAGTACTGGCCGAGGTCTGCGGGCCTGAGCTTTGGGTCCATGATTTCTCCATAAACCTTGATAGCTGTTTCCACAGAGCTACATTTTTTTTTTCCAGCTTTATCCGGCACTGTGTAGAACATAGGTAGTTGATATGATCCCATTACATGCGATTACCCAGTGCCAACGTTCACAATCGAGAACACAGAAAATGACCTAATACAGTTTACACTTCTTTAATGATTCGCACATTTATTCATACATTATTCGGCACCAACTTTCAGTACATAGCCAAACTTGCAGTCGTATTATATGTATTCCAGCTGCTGTGTAAACAAGAAAAGGCCCGAGCCCACTGCAGCAGCTTCCCCACAATACCCGCCAGGCCATCTCACATAAAGACATTGGCATGCACTCAGATTTCTATTCCTAAATCGCCAAATCTCCTCCTGGGTCGTCACACACCACATTCACAGCTATCGCTGCCAATCCCATTGCGATAAGCATCTTCACCTATCTGTTTCAAAGCACACATGGCATAGTGCCATAGGAAGCATACTGCATGCCTTTACTAGGCGATACCCCAAGTGTGTTGCTATTTCTTGCTGCAGAAAGCACAAAGTGAGCATAATGTCTCGCTCTGGCAACATCGTATGCATCTGATTCTGGGGTTGCCATCAGCTCATTTTTTTTTCTGGTTTCCCACCGCTCTCTTAACCCTTTGAGGGTCGATTTTTTTCGCCATATGCAACTGCCGAGGGTCGATTCTTTTTTTTATTGCAGATCCCAATTCTTCTGAGGGACGTATCTCGAAAAAAATGTACCGTAATTTTTTTAGAGTGACCGTAAAGTGAGAAATAAATATTCTGCGTTGGTATATATGTACTCTTCATTCATAAATAACCACAATGAAAAAGAAAATAAACTTGTAAAAATGAAAAATTTTATGCATTGTTATATACCGTATTTACACAATTGTAATTCCCCCCCCCCCCTTCATATCGCGTGACAGGAAAAAAATAAAAATGCATACCCGAGGGCGCATTCAATAAAGAAAATTTATTAGTAGCTGACATGGTCACTGGACTACTCGTCTTCACTAGTGCTGCCATCGTCATCGTTTCTACGGTCCCACAGCGTGTCGTCGTTCAGCAAAATTTCACATTTGGCAAACGACTGCACCACGACATCTTGTGGAACAGCAGCCCACGCCGAATGCACTCAACCACACACAGCCGTCAGGGAGGCTCTTTTGACAGGTCCGGTAGGCGTAATTTCATGGTATTCTGCCGCCAGCCACTCGTTGTACTCATGGCGGAGCAGGTTCTTAAAAGGCGAAGGTCCGGGCTTGTTTCATGACCATGTCACACTTCACTGGCAGGGACCGATAACGCATTGCAGCGACGTACGCCGCAAGCTTAGCCTACAGCTCTAGAAAGCGTCCAGACTTTGGCCCGTGGGAAATTTTTCACTTGCCGTCACAGGTGAAAATTTTGCTACGCTGCAGTCGCTACTCTCGCACAACCCATTCAGAAACATCAATCATGCGGCCCCCTGCACAGTGATTTGTTTCTTCGGTGTAAAGGAATGCAGCCCTCTTGAACGCTGCTGTGAACGAGTGCCGAATGATTAGTGGGCCTGGAGCACTCATGACGACTGAGGAAGCATAGAAGTAGCATGTAACCGGCAGTCAAGTGGAACACGTCAAACCAATGCCTTTCATCAAACTGTACAGAAAGCTAAGCGCAACTGGAAAAGAGAAACCTGCGAGCGGTGTCTATTCCCGCACGCGCCACCGTTCTGAGGGTGCCGCCGCGAATGGGAACAGCGGTGCTCCCATCAACTATCGACCCCCCCCCCCCCCCCCCATTAGTGTTGCATGCACTGTAAAATGTCTCATAAATCCGGAAAGCAAACAAACACGCGGAATAGCGAAAAGCTACGGGTAGGGCCATTGAGCAAACATAAAATTATAACTACAATGTAGCTCCCGTTGGTCTTGCTTTTTTGGCAGTGCCATGTTTTTGTTTCGATTGTAAGTCGACCCCCCTCCCCCCCCCCCCCCCCAACTTCAGATTTTCAAATTTTAGAAAAGTGGTCGACTTACAATCATGTAAATACGGTACATAGTTCAAGGCTTTGAAAATGCACACACGAGACTATTTCGCAACTCTCACCTGTTCCTGCTCTTACATTAATATTTAAGTCCATAGCGTAATCGAACTGCATAGTTGCGCGCACTCAAGAAAACCATGTGGTTGTGTGCCAGTCAAAAAAGCAAAACGTGTGACAAACATCCGCTAATCTTCATCTTATCATCAACCAGAGGCAATTAGTTGTCGAAAGTGTCAAAAAAAAAAAAAACGGAAGCGCATGCATGGCGGCATTCTTCTTACAAGCACCCTTGCGAGCACTAAATGAGCGAGAAACAAGCAGTAGCCCTTTGAGCGGTTAGTAACAAGACAGCCATCAGTTTTGCAAGCGAAACGAGCCAAAACTGTCCGCGGAACGAAATCCAAACCACTGCCCGCCCGCATACGCGCCAATGCGCGAGCGGTAGTATATAGACGCGAGGGAGCAAACTAGCTCTAAAACAAACCATGCAACGAAAACTGAGAGAGGAAGGCAAGCGAAAAAAATTCCCTGCATTCCCACATAGTGGCAGCACATGATAGAAAAGAAAAAGTTAGGATTTTAGCACGCTTTTTAAACGTACAGACGGCGCTGTAAATATACAGCATCGACCATTTTTGGACTTCTTCGCGGCTCCGTATATTTACGTCATTGACCCCCAAAGGGTTAAAAAAAAAAACATGGATCTCGGGTCACTTGAGCCCCACCAGTTCGGTGCACCTAGGCTTCTCGTGCTGCAACAATTCGCACCATGGTTTGCATTACGTAAGTGTCAACTACAGCTAAGTCTGCCAAGTTTTTTAGTGACTTTAGGTAGTACGTCTTGCTGGTTAGTAAGTTTTTTCTCGCATTCTTTTTCCTTCGAAATGTATGAGCAGTACTCTGCAGTGCTTCCACGGTGCTCTAAAAAAAGATTTGTTTGTAGTCTCCAGCATCTTTTTCTTGCTTTCCACCTTGCAGAAAAATGAATGGTAATCACTGGAGTGCTTTGACAGCTCGCTCTTAAGATTAAGGTTTAGAACACAGACCACGAAGCAAAAATAAATGAGGATCATCATTTAGCTGCATACAACCACTCCGCTTGCACTCCGTTCTGCATTGCCATTTCTCGGTGAGTTTTTCTATACGCTGATAATTATTCTTGTAGCTCACAACGACGGCACAGGATCCGCATAAACAGCTTCACTGTAAAAGTGCACCCTCGCTGTCTGCAAACCCATGCCCCTTGCTGCTAAGAGACTGACTTTCCCGCAAAGTTAAATGTTTAGTGGCTAAGTGTGCTTTACAGGCGAAATTTCACTAGCAGCACAATATCATCGCAAGATTCAGCAGAAAATTGCCCCAACATTCTTAGATTAGATAGGAAAAAAATGCTAAGAACAGTGTTTGCTCCCGCAGAGTGAGCAATATATTCTATTTGATTCGAATATCTACTTTTCGAATATTCGCACACCTCTACTTATTATGCAACATAAAATGCCCAGTGCGGACCCAGTGTGCAAACCCAGTGTGATGAGCCACAACAAATTCCTGCAGTCTGGACTTTTCAGTTTTAATCGAATTCCTAAAATTTGAGTCGGCAGGTAGTTTGTGGCACTTATCGTTAAAAAGCTATCCCTATTTGTAACCAGTTTAGCCAAAGTTTGTTGCAGTTGGCCTTGAACAGGGGGCCACACTGTAGACTATGTAGCTGTCAACTACTGCGGTATCCAAGAGTGGCTTTTCTTTTTGTTACCTCGCCGCAGACGTCCCAAGAGTGGCACTCCGTCAGGGGCACGTCCGCGGTCGCTTGGCGTAACTCTCAGCTCGGACTTGGAACGCATGCTGGAGCAAGCGGCCTTGGCACCATCCAAAGTCGCGGGCCTTCAGGAGGTGGATGCTGATGCCATCTTGGCTGAGCCATCCATCCAGCTGCCGCCCCGCAGGTAAGCCCATTTCTTAGAACAACAGAAAGCTGAGCTGGTTGGTGAGGATTCATAATGCAAAAAAAGAGGTGAGGCTTGCAGACAGGACAGAAGAGTAGAGATGCCGCATGTTGTCCACTTCTCTACTCTTGTGTCCTGTCTGCAGCCCATTTCTACAGCCTTTTTGCAGCTTTTATACTTCTGATCCTTTACATTTGCCACTGCACTGGCATTGCTATAGCATTTTCTTTTTGTCTGCTATCAACATTTAGTTTCACCTTTTGATGTTTAGTTCAGCGGTGATGTTTTATTAAAAACTCTGCCACCAGTATAACATAACTACATGGAACATGACGCTGCCCCTTGCACTGCACGCATTTATAGGTGTGCATTTCCAAGAAGCCACTTGTAATTAAAACATTCGACTATCTGCATCCACAGAAGTTTCCGTTTATTGTCTAGGTATTCCTTCGCAGTGACAGTGAAATTTCATTATACTGAATTCGTGTATAAGCACACTTTGTTATAACGAGGCTCTAAATGCATAGTGTTCTATAGGCAAGCAGTTATATAAGTTATATACCTTGTTATATTGACAATTTAGTTATGTTACAGTACATTATATTGAGGTTTAGCTGTATTGAGTACAGTAAGCCTGTGTTGAGTACAGAAAACAAAGGCACGTTTAAGTACGCCTGTTTGTTGCTTTTAAGAGATGTGTGAAGCGCTACCGTTCCACAGACGAACGTTGCAGAAGGTGAGCTTTTAAGGGGGGACGTGGCATTGAAAATTAACTGCCTTATTTCTTCACGGAATTTGGTGAAAATTGGCACAAATCTTTAGAATGTCTCCCTGATGCTTCCCTAAAAGTTTCAGAGTGATATCTTGAGAACATTTTATTCAATTTAATTGAGCAGAATTTTTCTCCCTCTAACTTTCTGGAGAGCCTGGGGAACTTAAAAAACGTGATAGAAGACTTGCTAAGTATTGAGTGCTTAGCTAAATGCGTGCTGAAGGTCGTGACGTTCTTGCATTTTTTTTTTTTGCAACATAAATTTTTTGGAGATCCATATTTTATGTTACCTTCGCATCAAGCGCACTTTCGGGCTAGACAAATAGCCATCTCGTAAACTTACAAAGGATTGGATTGGAAAAACTTTAATAAAAGTCCTGCAGGACGCACGTCAGCGCGCAGTGGGCGTCTCCCACGCAGGGACCGACAGGGAATACCTGGCGGCCGCTGCGCAAGCCTGCTGGACGGCCCATCTTCCTCCTCAACTTACGAAGGGTCAAGATAAGAAAGCGAGAATGTCACGACCTGCACTGTAGCCCTAGGAATGTGGCAAAAAAAAATAACGGAGTCAAAATATGTTAAATGGTAACAAATAAATCGGCTCCAGAAACTAAGCAGAAAGGCAGAAATACAGTTTTGAGAAAACGGCTCTCAAAGTTTCACCTTCTCCTCAGTTCTCTAAAAGGCATCAAATTTGTAGTCTTTGGGGTGTTTTGTGATATGGGGTTTCTTGTACATGTGGCCTCTGGTCTGGTGCTCTTCTACCCCCCCCCCCCCCCTTTTTCTTCTTGTAGGGCATTCTTTGCTGCTACTGCTCTACAAAGAGCATGGTGCCTAAGTTTCAAACGAAGTGACGTGCAGATCGAACTCTGTGTGGGCATGAATGTAGTTCCAGTGTACATTCAGGCAGCCTGTACCTTCAGGCTGCCCGATTGATAGCAATCTCCAGTACAATCAGTGAGGCATTTTTTTTTTTTTTTGGTAGAATTGACGATGTTACTGAATGAAGGCTCCGAGTGTTAGCAGCCTCCCAAGTCATCTTTACTTGACCATGGCTGTAGAACTTAGGATCAGAAAGCCAGTGATATATTTGCAGCTGCTAGGTGCTTTCCAGAATTGTACTTTTGTATGATGCCTCAGTTACTTCTGCAGCCAGGTGTCTGTGCCAGCCCAAGGGGCCTAGTGAACAGAGCTCATGATGAGGTTCTCTTTATGAAGGTCTGGTATGATAGATATTGTTACTAGCTATTGTGACTATATGATAATAGAGCGAACGTGCAATATGCTTAGTTGCGCGTCCAAGGTGCCGATGTGCGAAATGCCTAGCCGCAGATACAAGGAGCCGATGCGCAATGTGCTTAGTTGCGCAGTCCGAGGTGCCAACGCACGAAGTACCTAGCCGCACAGTCCGAGGTGCCGATGCGCGAAATGCCTAGTCGCGTGCTCGAGGAGTTGACCCTCGATGCGCTTATTCGCGCAGTCCGAGGTGCTGTCACGCAAAATGCCTAGTCGCAGGCTCGGGGAGTATACCCTCAATGCACTCATTCACGCAGTCTGAGGTGCCGATGCGTGAAATGCCTAGTCGCGGGCTCGGGGAGTCGACACCCGATGCGCTTATTTGCACAGTGCAAAATGCCGACGCGGAAAATGGCTAGTTGCGGGCTCGAGGAGTCGACACTCTATGCGCCTACTCGCGCAGTCCGAGGTGCCAATGCACAAAATGCTTAGGCAAGGGTCCGACGGTTGCGTGCGCGATGTGCTTCGTGACGAATTCCGAAACAGTGCTGAAAGGCTTAGCCATATGTCCGAGAATTCCGCGCGTGAATCTTGGTCGTAAAACTCGCGTCGCCAATGCTCGGAATGCTTAGCAGCAAGTCTGAAACGTCCACGAGCATAGGGATCAGCCACGCTACTGCAATGTCCGCGTAGTGCCCGTTTTGACACATCGAGATTACGGCGAGTAGAGATGTCCAGGCTCGCGAGGTGCAAAGAGCCGAGAAAACGATGCGAACTCCGGACCAATGGCAAACCACGCTAGAGTCACGTGGTGGGCATGGCCAGTCGCAGACTCCGGCACGACCTTCAATCATTTACTTTTTGTGCACTTGTTTCTGTATGGAGGAGATAGCTGAAGTGGCAGATTTGAAGACAGAGAAATGTACTTTCCAACGAGACCAAGATGGCGGCGTTCGGTCGCGCCCATAGTTTCTCACTATATTACCTAGAGGGAAATCTGGCACTGCTTCGCTGTGGTATGCATGGGAATGCCGGTATATTGTGACTTCGGATTGGCATCGTTCTCGGAGAGACAGGACACCTTGTAGACGTGCCAGGCAAGCAACGTTCCATCTATCACAATGATTCATATTCTACTAAAACTGCGTGTAAACAGCTGTTTTAGCTTTATTATTACACAAAAACATGTTTTGTTTAACTATGAGAACTTGTTATTGCATGTATAATTATGATACGTAAAATGTATCAGCAGGCCGCTAAAGTTGGAGGACAGACGATGAGAATCTCGCTCGCTTTGAAACAATTTGTAGTCTGTTCTTGCTTTTCTTCGCTTGGTCAAGCATTGTAGGTGAGCAAAGGTGTAATATGCCCGAATGGGAACCTTTTATGAAGATTTTACTTTAAGAACACGTTATTTGTGTAGCCATATCTACATTCTAGACGTAGTCTCTTACAACACCAGCCAACACGATCCTCGCAGACATATAGTTATAGTACTGTCATTCCCATGACGGCACGGCATCCCTTAAGCAACTCCCATAGAAGGTGGCACTAGATTTCCCTCTAGGTGTTATAAAGAAAAACTCTATGGTTGCGCCTTTCTGTAGATATTGTGGCTTGAAAAACGCTGTTCTTTCTTGATTTCCACATGATTTTTCGCCACCTTGGCTGATAAAACGAATTTTTTAGAGCACTTCTAAGTGGTTTTTAGTGATGATATTCAGGTATCAGATAGAAAAAGGGTTATAGAAACTGAAAATGTGTCAAAAAATCTATTTTTGGGGGAATTTTTCGCGATGCGAAAGTCTCATTTCCCCTTAAAGGGACACTAAAGCGAGACAATAAATGAGTTTAGACTAATGAAGCATTGTTTGAGAACCCTGCAGGCAGTCATTTAAGAAAGAATAGTTTGATTATGAAATGAGAAAATGAAGGTCCAAGTATCAGTATTTTAATTTCACGCCGAAACCTCAGCGCTGGTACGTCAGCGTGACGTCGGAGATCCCAAAGTATGTTTTCGCATTTGGGCCGTGTTGGCTGAATAAAGGTTCCCGAAACTTGCCATGTTTAATATTTGTTTCCTTCAGAACACAATGTAGTCGATCTGTACCGCTATATATCATTAGTAGGCCTTCGAAGATGCCATCAAAATTCAAGACGTCACAGCCCCCAGGTGCAGGAAGTTAAGTAGGTGTCGCCACCAGTATTTCGTTCTTGCGCTTTTTCTGGCTTACCAAACGTCTTATCGTTGTAAGAGTGGTGTTTTCAGTGTTGTAGAACGGTAATTTACTGATGCTGAAGAAATCGTTTTTCACTTTAGTGTCCCTTTAAGAAATTTTTGAGGAAAACTTTTATTTGTATGTCTGTTCATATTGTCATGTATTGATGTTGAAGAACTAAATGCCACCAATACTGTGGGCTAAGAATGAAACCCTTTATTGTGGAAATGTGAGCCCAGAGAGATGAGCAGCACTACAATAGCAGTGATAGTGGTGAGCACAGGTGTCACCCATCGAAAATGTGAGCCTCATTATAACAGTCACATCTGGCACAAAAATACTTCCGTTATATTCGACATTAGTTATGAGCATATATTTGTTGTACTCTAATCGCAGTCAAATAGTTTACTTTGCTACATCCAATTTTTCTTTAGTGTTTATTATATTGAGGATCGACTGTATTGCCATACATTTTAGAGTAGTACATTCATTCGAGAATGTACAACACGATTTGCATCGTGCACACAATCCTATTATACAAGTCTATTTATGTTAGAATGGGAGACAAATAAAAATTTGATTTGGATATAGTTGGCGCACCTTGCACCTAGCAACAACTTGGTAGTGGCTCCCAGTCCCATTAAATATGGGCACTAGCAAAAAAAAAGTAAAACAATGCATGGCAATGTGGGAGGTTCTGCCGCAGCTCAGCTGGTCAGAATACCACGTGTTATGTTAAATTGTGGCCTTCATGTGCTGTGGTGACATTTAGTTTATACTTTTTTCTCCATCTGCAATGTGCTTGAAAAATGTAAAAAAACAATAATATTCATGATGTTCACCTACAAGTCTACAGTTCCATTCCTCTGCACTGTTGTCTACCTCTGTGACTGTTGAGTTTTGTGGTTGCTTTCCTTGGAAAGTGCCTGCAATTCTGCTACTATTCTGTTTGTCCTTTCTTGCTCTACAGATGTCTTGAGAAAAGTGCCAGCCCTCCAAGCCATGCTCGCAGGCTGCCCCTTGACACAGACTCCTTCGGCAACCTCATTTCGCGGTTGACGTCGCAGGAAATTCCAGTTGTGCTTGAAGGCCTGACCCAGGTACAGCTTCTAGTTTCACTTCGTACTTTGCTCCCGCTTTTGCCAGTATGGCTACAGCTTTCCAACCTCGTAACAGGCGACAAATTGTAAGTGAAGAATATAAAGAACACCAGAGAATTTGCTTCAACAATCTTGCTTTAACCAATTGGCTTTGGATGTGACATTTCTAAGTAGGCTTATAGATGCATAAAAAACTTTTGAAAATACTTTGGTTTAAATATGCCTGCTAATGCTATTAGTGGCATGGCTTGCCTTTGTGGTTGATTAATAGTTCTTAGTATAACGATTCCAAACTAACTTGCTGCACCAAGTGCATGTATTGTACAGTTTCATTAAATGCCACAATGAAAAAGGGGACTGGCTCTGAAAATAATAGCGCTAAGAAAGGCCAACAAATTTTGGACTGGGTAAAAAGCCTAGCTTGAGATTGTGTATACTTGAATTGTGTAGCTACGTTTGGGTGGATGTCTCATTCTTTCTTTATTAATTGATGTATACATGTATGCAAAATTTGAAACCTTAGGATGACAAATCAAATAGTGTCATGTTAGATTTGTTATTCCTGGAAATTTAAAGTGGAGCTGGTTACGTTGCTCTGTGAGAGTAGCTTTACTGCCTATGGCACACTGACAGTTCACACTTTCGAAGAGTCCAGTGCATGCAAAGAAGTTGCTTATTTGTACCTAATACTCCATTTGTGCTTTTAATAATTGTTTCATAACATGCAAAGTAGTAACAGAAATTTGTTCACATTATAAATATTGGATGTGAGCATCAGTTTATATTAATTGAGGAAATGGCTGTTCATTCTATTGCGATAGCAATTACGGCTAAAGCTTGACATAATGTAGAACCCTCGTTTATCCATTCTTGGGGAAAAGGAACAAAAAAGGAAGCACAGTAACCAGGAGAACGTACGATCCAAAGCAACTAAAAAAAAATTTGAGACTCGAGTATTGTTGACATCATAGTAACGCGAAGCGTCTAGCGGATCTTTGCGGCATGGGATGCCGAAGCATTTCAAGCTGGTGGTGCTCCGGCGGCCCGAGGTGCGTTTTGTTGTGTTCCTATTGCGTGGTGTTTTAAGAGGGTGACAGGAAACCGAGAAGAAATCAAACTGGAGGGCGATGCTGCCTGCAGCAGGAAATGGCGGCGCCTTTGGATTATCGCCTACTAAAAGTATGCAGTACGCTACCAATACCACTATGCACCATGCATTGTGAAACAGATAGGTGAAGATGCTTATCGCAGTAGGTTTGGTGCCAATAGCTGTGACCCGGGCGGAGATTTGCTGGTACTAGAACAAGAAACTGTGTGCACCGCCATCTTTTTAACGTGAGAAGGACAGCTATATGTTGTTCTCAAATGTGCGCACCTCGCACCTTCCTTTTTTTCCCCACATTGGATCTAGCGGTTGGAAAACGTATACGATCGCAGTCTGCAGTAGGGAACCGCGGCGCATTTTAGTTATCGCCTATTAAAAGCCTGTGCTACGCTTCCGGCGGCACCACGCGCCGTGAAACAAATAGGCGAAGATGCTTATCACAATAAGATTGGCAGTAATAGCTGTGAATGCCACATACGATGACCAGGGAGATTTCCTGTTACTGAAATCAGAAACTGAGTGTGTGGCCGCATTTTCACGTAAGATGGGCGGGCTAGTATTGCGGGGAAGTCGCCACGGCGGGCAGCTATATACTGTTCTCAATCACACATGCCTTGCGCATTTTCCTGTTTACATGGTATCTAGCGACTGGAAAACGTATCGTACTATCGCAGTTTGGTGACGTACTGAATGTTGGTGCCGAAAAATTTTGTTTTCCGGGAACGTATGAACGAGTAAAATATGTGCATACTCTACTAGGTCGTTATTTGTGTTCTCAATTGTGAACGTTGGCGCCGAAAAAACGTACATAACGGAAACATATCAACGACGGTCTGCTGTATTTTAATGAAGTTGGTAAAATTGGCAGTTTGCTTTGTTATATTGAAGTTTCATTATGTTGAAATTCGGCCTTTTATGCAACTAAGCACATTCACCAATAGACTTTTCTTGCCCGGGAGGGGATGCAAATTTTTCCGTATTATCGAGCAATCAGAAAAGGCAAATTTGAATGAGAGAAAGAAATTTCCCTTTGTTGAATGTGAGAATTGGCGCCGAAAGATACCGTTTCATGCCGTGTCGACGATATCTTCACATCGATGGTACGAAGTGAAGCCAGCTATGCTTTCGCATCCACTCTTCCCATACTGCTGATAGTGTTGCACGCTGTACGACGACGTTAATTCTTTGCCTGCGTCTTGCTATCTCTTCAACACACCTTTGAAACTTGAGATTACGAAACCTCCACTATTAAACGATAAGGAAGACAGCGCACGTGATGCCACGCCATCTCGGTTTGCCCACTCTTTGCACGTGCAGCAGAGTACCTCTAGAAGAGGAAGCGCACAAACTGCATGTGCGCTTGGTTGTGCTGACAGCCATGCGAGCCACGTCTGCACTAGAAAAAGGAGAATCATGTCAACCTTTACAGATCGAATATTTCACTAGGTGCTGACTAATGCCATTGGTTTCCCGTCAGTTTCAATCTCGAGCAGCATCAAGGTGTGACACCTGCAATGCCACTGGCAGTGCTCATGACGCCAGTGTTCTCAGATGCCTGGTAGTCATCAAGGCACTGTTCGGTCTGCCAGACAATAATTGCCTTGCTGCTGCTTCTAGCCACGTTGCACCCGCATATATTTACGACACCGTTTGAGGAGTTCCGAGTGCAGCGTTGAACCTTGCTATTGCTGTCCATGCATTGACGAAACTGCTGATTTCTTTTAATTGGACACTCCAGGCGAATTTTCATTGTCACTGTGAGGTTCCATATAAAGTGCAATATAGAATTCAATAACATTGCACTTCACGCACTATTTGTTGCATGTGCGAGGGAAAATGTGCAAATTTGAACAGAGAAGGATGGTAGCTTGATGCACATTGTCCTCCTGCATGTCCAACATTGCAGGTCACATGATCTAACAAGCACACTAAAGAGGGTAAAGGTGATTGTTTGGTAACGTGGTAAGTACACATGATAAATAATGGTAAAGCGCGCACTAAAAGAAAAAGAGGGTGGAGAGGCAGGGGAGGAGTGTCTCCTCCTCTACCACTACTGTGGCTGCACATGGCTGCTCCACATGGCAGAGTGCATATGCGAGCCATCGACCATATTTCAGAGGTAATCCGAAGTGGGTGCAAACACTACCTGAGTCAAGATGGCTGCTCATTTGTGCACACTCTTCCCATGTGCATTGTGTTGGAGGTCGCAAAATCTGAAGTGTTGGACGTGGGTCGAAGCGAGAGGCGAGCACACTGTACGTGATCAAGCACATGCTAGAGGTGGGGTTGGTGGGGTTGGTGGAGGGCAGGTATGCGCACCTGGCTGTCAGAGCGGGCGAGTGTGTACGTGGCCCGCATGCCCTGTTTGGAAAGTAATCTGTGGGGGGTGCAAAGATTTGCCAGCCACGATGGCCGTGGCTCAACGTGCACTGCCTTCGCGCTCGTTTAGTGTGGGAGGTCGCATAATCTCGAGTTTCCGAATCTTGTTGAAGCGAGAGGCAGGTGAAGCATTCAATCCCCTCTGTCTGCACTCTTCATGATAGCGTTATCCCACTATGGGCGACACTATTGACCATGGCAGCGTAAGCGAACATGAAAGGTTCGCAGACTTCACTTCGTGTGCCGATGTGAAAATATCATCGACACAGCACGAAATTGTGCCTTTGTTAGCCAGCTCTCAAATTCAACAAAATTAATCTTTTTTTCTCATTAAAAGTCGTTTTTCCTGATTGCACAATATTCCACAAAATTTTACAGCCTGTTAAAAGAAATCTGTCAGTTTCGTTATAACAAAGTGTGGATTTTAACACCTTCATTATATCAAGATTTAAATGCAAATTAACGTGGCTCCACTGTAATTTAACTCCATAGGAACCAGAAAATTGTTCGAATACAACAAAGCTCAAACCTAAGAGAGCTAGTTCCTTGGCTATAGCCATCAGTACAGTGAAATGTCGATACAACGAATCTCGTGGGGCTGCTGAAAAATATTCATTATCTTGAAATGTTGTTGTGTTGAAAATACACAAATTGGCATTAAGGAATAAATTCATCAAAAGGAATTCCCCACATTAGAAAGCAGTACTTCCACAAATGTGTTTCTGCCGGTGCCAAGGACTCTGCAGGATAGGAGTGAAAATGTGCGTTTTCTGAAATATTCGCCTGGTGCCCAGCCAGGCACAAGTCCACGCAGAGTGCCAACAATTGCTGAACAGTGAGAATACTCGCCACAGTCCCGTGCATCTTCCATCTGTGGTAGGGCAGCGGCAATAATTAGGCGGCGATTCTTCTCGAGTACGCACCGACTGTCGCATATGAAGCACGCAGCCATGCATTTCTCCAGAGCGTAGATAACTTCTTGAGCCTAATCTCTCTGGTAATGTTGGTGGCTACCAGCAAGGTGGGCAACAGGGAATTACAGTATTCGCATATTTGAGATTTGCACATGATGCACAACACATTGTCGCCAAATGTTACCAAAACCCTAAAGTAATCACGTTTTTTGGTTATTAAAATAAATCTCGAGGGTCGAATGGCATTTAAGCAAACCTACCTTTCACTGGCAATTTTTCTGCTCAGCCCTTCAACACTGTTGCGATTGAGAGTGATGTAATGGGTGCAATTGCAATCTCGTGGTTGCAAAGAACACTGCATTTCACCATGCCCTTATGCTGTGCCAGCAGTGCCGATTTGTGTAGTTTCTGACACAAATTTGCACTTGCAACCATCCAGAGATATCTGCTGCTGCCGATAATGCCGCGCCAAATGTTTTTTGTTTTGCAATTCTCAAATGTGCACAATATTTTGGGTTGCAGATTATTTTGAGGTGTACCAAGAAAGCTTAGGATTTCCACTACTTTGAGATATTCGGCGTTTTGAAATTCATAGCGCAGTAATATTTTGCATTAAAGCTTAAAGGAATGGGTTTTTGACTTGGGATTCTTCAAAATTTTAATTATCTGGGGTGTGCATAGTAATGAGATTTAACTGTAATGTTCTCAATACAGCATGCAATGCTGAGCGCTAGTGTAGGACTTGCCATGCATTTTTGGAAGGGCTGTCTTGAAAATTAGGGATCGCTGAGTGTGGTGAATTCAGGCTGAAAACACAAAGAGAAGGATAAGCACATGTTCATTTGCAGACTACATTTAGTGATGCCTGGTGGTAGCTATCAATATTATCAAGATCAACTCTTTGTTTTCATGCTGTTAGGTCCAAGAAGCACCATCAAGCTAAGAATCCGTATTTTTATCACATGGAATCACAACAGTTAGCACTGGCCATGTGTTGGTGATACAGAATACTCTGAAAGGCTAATTTATCACTGCATTTTTTACTTGCTTATCAGGTAAAGTGCGATATGCAGTGACAATATGCTAAAACTTCGATTGTGGGACATGTTATCTCGTTTCCGTGGAGAGGCGGCACATGCACTGTGGAAATTTCGATGCAGTTGCCCTTTGACCTTTAATGCCTTCAGCCTTGCCTAGGTGACATGGATCCGATATATTGATTCTGTTAGGCACTCACTTAACCCCGTGCCAAACTCCTCTGTTTGCAGCTGGACACGGTGCTTGCCACCGATGGCAGTCCTGCACTGCTGGGCGGTGCCGACCAACTGGTGAACATGATGTCCCTGCAGTACCGGCTACTGCACACCAAGCATATAACCGACGACTGCGTTGCCAAGGCAGACGTCATCGAGCTGTACAGCCGGATGGCAGCTGTACTCCTCAAGGTTTGTTTGCATTGGCCTAATTATGCTGGTGTCGCGTAGGCATTTTGAAAATCTATAGTTTGTCGACTCAATAGCAAAGTAGGCGTCGCTACATCGAGCATTTGAAAGACTATTGAGTCGGTAGTCTGCGACAGTCGACAGGGTTTGCAGAACTCTTTCAAGCTCTCAAAGGCTGTCTAATCTAACTTGACCTAATATTTCTCTTTAACTGCAAAAGATTGGTCTGCCTCAGAGTGAATTGACCAAGAACAAGATGAACATGTAAATGCTTTCTCTATTGTCCAGTGTAAAGTAAATCTGCAGGAGAGCAAGACAGCTTTCTGCAAATTGATTGGCGAGATTCCTTTATTTTTCTTAAAATTTTTCTGTGGAAAACTAAGCTCAAAACTCCTTTTTTAACTTGTCACTCAAAACATGGCAAGCTTTTAATTTCTTGATTTGTTTAGCTATATTTGCATGTATGGGCACTTGCCGAACACTCTCCAACCTTTTTCTTTTTTTTTTTCGAAGTTGGAACTGTTGCAGTTAGTGTATCTAAAGTATTGCGACTTTAGCATTTCCTTAGAAAGTGGCCCATATTGTATGCTGTAAACAGCCATTGCCTAGATAGAACGATGCATGTGCTTGGTCCCCCTCCCCGCAGGTGTTTGATGGCCGCACGTTGGGGCGGCGTGTGAGCACTGGCGTTCTCAAGGAGCTGCTACCTCAACTGCTGATGGTTCTGCTGGACAAGCGCATCACCGAGTTCCGCCATGGGCCTCACCTGCAGCGGACAGTCAACATCCTTGCTCTCCACATCATCCGTAATGGGAACCCCACCTGTGTTCTGAGGTGGGCATCTTTGCTGCAGGCCTCTCCATCTTCTCCCCTTATTTGTTTCTTCTTTTTCTAATTCTTTTATGGGCTGAAATCTTTATGTTTAAATTCAGCATTAGGGAAACACTCTACATCAGTATATGAGAGATCATTCTCTTTGAGAATTTTCTGCATTTTACTGCAAAGCTTTCTTTGCAAATCCTCCCTGAATTATCAGACCGTGGCTGCTGGGTGCTGCTGCTTTGCCAAATAGCTTGCGTTTGATGGTTGGATTGAACCTCAGTCTCCCACCTCGGCATCCTGATGCTTTAACCATTAGGTCACAATCGCACCTATGCTTCTATTGTGCCAACACCAACAAGCACTTTGAGATGATCACTGCTTGTGTCGCACTGTGTAGTGTGGCTGGGCAAGAGCACATGCACACATGCATCAGTATCACTTACGCCAAGGATGGAAGAATGAAATGAATGAATTTATAGCATTCGATTAACCACTTATTGAAAGCATTACTTCACATTGGCTCCAAGATGTTGGATGAAGCTGCATTTCTTTTTTTCGTTGAAGTATTATTGTAGCATAAAACTCTGAGCCAATTTTTTCCCTTTGGACTTTTACCTGAAGATTTGCGACACAGCATCAGTTGTACATGTAGCATTATGGTCATGCTGTGCATTTTCAGAAGTTATCCTTAGGCGCAAGGTGTGTTTTCCGTGTTATAAGTGAACTTTCAAGCATTGTGTTTGGTTCAACAAGCAAAATCTTAGCTAATTTGATCTTTATCAAGCCATTTATAAGGGCCCAAGTTTTTGTGGTGTATTTGTATGCTCCTAGATTAGTCCTGTCTGAAAGCAGCGCTTATAAATTTGCACAGTTTTGTCTTATACACACAGGCAAATTTAGTGTCACTTTCAGCAAGTGCACATTTCTTTAGTGTTCACAGGCTCTTGCACAGAAAGGTTTAGTGACACTCGCTTAACGCTCTGGCCTACAAAGAGTGTTCGTCAAGCTGCACCGACATGTGGCCTCGATAGCAGTGCTTCAAAAATGCATAACGTTTTAGTTGCTGCTAGGTTTGCACTAATCGTGAAACTGCTTTTTCTTTATTTGAAATGCTGTATACCGTATATACTCGTGTAAGGGCCGCACTTTTTCTTCGAAAATTTTGCTAGGTGCGGCCCTTACACGAATCAGGCCGATTTAGTACAGGCAGTACAGGCCAAAGGTCTGTACTGTTTATGCAACAGTAGCAGAGTGCAAGAGTCACAAATGACATGCCAGAAATGTTTTTATTCGGATTCCATTTCGCTGTCCTCGTTCTCGGTGCGGTGCACCGAGAACGAGCACCGATGCACCGGAAAGCACTGTGGTGCTTTCCGGTGCATCGAACCACACAGGTGTCTGGTCCGCATTCCCAATTTGGGACAGGTCGTATTCATGCTCCCTCCTGAGAGCATTCACGAAGCGATGAAACTTAATGACGTGGTCTTCGTACTCGCGCGGCAGTTTTTGGCAAATCGTCGTTCGGCGCCGAATAGAAAGCTGGTTACGGTTCATAAACCGCGTAGCCCAGCCCCGACTTGCCTTGAATTGTGCCGGGGGTATTTCCATGTGGCGAGCGATGCTGAGGGCTTTGACGCGTATCATGTCAGTCGATACGGCGTAGCCGTCCCTTCGTGTGTCGACGACGTAGTTGACGAGCTCGCTTTCGAGTTGCGGGTACTTGCACTTTTTCCCGCGAAACGCCTTTCGGCTCCTGTTAGTAGCGGCGAGGGCATCTTTCTGATTCATCCAGTAACGCACGCGCTTCTCATCGACGTCGTACTTTCGTCCAGCTTCCCGCTTCCCGTGCTCCTCGGCATAGTCAATCACTTGCAGCTTAAATGCTGCAGTGAATGATCTCAGATGCCGGCCCATCGTCCGTCACGTGCGCTGGCTTCTGCAGGGTTCACTACAACCAACAAAGTGACACCGACGACACCGATCTGAAGTCGCGCTGCCAACGTATCGACACGATGCTAGGAACGATGCCAACAAAGAGGCCGCACAAGGCAAATATGGCGGCGCGCTGTCAACAGCGTGGTCGGCGCGTCGGCGGAAGTAGAATAAAAGCGGAAAAGCGTGCAGCGCCATCTGGCTGTAAATGAACTAACTACACTTTTCTGGCGGGACATTTTGAACTTTTGTTTTTTTTTTTTCGAAATATCCGCTTTCAAAGTTGGGGTGCGGCCCTTACACGAGGGCGGCCCTTACACGAGTATATACGGTACACCCCAGTGCCATTTGAATTGGAGACTGCGAAAGCCATCTTGCTTTTTAAGTGTGTCGATTCTTTGCTTCTCTTGGCACTTCCCTATCAAATTCGGAACATTGCTTGGGTGTTGTCAGGAGCCAAGAAAAGACGGCATTACAGCCATGTGGTGATGCTGTTAATTTGCAAATACTGCCTAGAATAAAAATCTAATGTTGTGGCTCTAGTAGCATACCGCCAGAATGGCACTTCTTATGGGTAGGTAGGTGCACTCAAAGTGTTGCTAGGTGGTTTCTCGTGCGACTTGGGCATTAGATGCATACATCAGATGTTGTATTCTTAGAACGTGTAACAAGTTCATGAAGCCTCAGTTCACTCGTATATTCCTTACTGTTGACCCAATTGGTTCACGTGGCTGTTGGTTGACTTGTTTTACAGTGCACTGATAACGCACCTGCATGACTGCTTGGGCAACATGAGCACCCAGGCATCCGAGAAGTACATTGACTTGGTTGTCAAGGCAAGTCCACTCTCTTCTTTTCTCATTTAATATGCCTAGTTAAATGCACACATACAAAGCAAACAAACTGTGTGCTTATTGTGTCTTTGTAGAGATGGGCACCGTAGTCATCTTGGTACAATTGCTATAACAAATGTACAGTGAAACCTCGTTAAACCGTAGTCGGCCGGAGCTCGGAAAAAGTACGTACTAAACGGTAGTACTGTTTAAGCGAAATAGCATGAGATCGCCCACTTACCTGTCGAAAACGGAATTCAGAGAGAGTGTGATGAAAGGGGAAAAAACATGCAGTATTTATTCACTTCGCGGGACGTAAGTGTTATTTTCGTTTGATGTCGCGGCGGCCTAGCACGACGACAGCAACCTCAAACTTACTGAAGCTGTGTGCCAGCTTCTCAGCCAGCCCCACTACTCTCGGCAAACACTCGCACGGCAGATTCCTCGTTGGCGTTACGTGTTCTCCGTGCACGCGCGCAGTAGTGCTGCATAAGTCCCGGGGAGCCTTTTTTATTGCCGGGTGCCGGAGTTCGGAAAACTTTTCGTTTGGAATAGCTACGTTATCGCGCCCCTGTTCTCCTTGCGACGATCGCATTCGTGAGGCTGACGTAACGCGCAGCTTCTGCCACTGTCGGGCCTGAATAGCCCGTGCCGTCGCTTTCCGTGTCGTCCTCATCACTGTCGCTAGTTGACACTTCGGCAACAACAGCGGCAACGATGGTGAAAAGTCAAATCTCGTAGCCGACATCTCTTCGCGGTCACAGCAGCGCTGCCGAGCAACTTCGCATTCCAAATGCCACACACTGTAGTCAGCAGCAGATCCATGTCGCGGGCCAGCGCCGACTTTTTCGTGTCACGTTCGGTAGCACGGACGATGTCCAATTGTTCTTCTATGCTGAGCACCCGGCGGCTTTTTTATTCTAGCTTCGGCATGACGCGAGTCCTCGCTTGCACGACGCCACAACGCTCCCTGGCACGGCGTCCATGCGGCGTCGAAATGATGTTGATGTTGATGCGGCTTCACGTGCAAACGCACGGGGCGCTTGGAGGCCGTTGTACCGATCTCTGAGGCTTTTTGTTCTGCCGGGCCGCCCGATGGAGACGACGCACCGCCGTGTTTGCGCGACGAAAAGTGGAAACGCTACGTTTTAACCGATGCGTACGCAATAAGCTGGTACGGTTTATGCGGATACAAAATACATTATGTTCAATGGCCGCTGAGTCGGGGAACTGACTTTACTACTCTTAAACCGAAAGTACTGTTTAAGCGGGTACGGTTTAACGAGGTTTTACTGTATACCTTTTCGACTGCACTGGCAGCAGATGCTTTTTCAACTGTGGCAGCATCGTATAAAAAAGTTGCATTCCTTCTCTCGTAATCTCGGAGCTGCCAGTAAGTGCCTGCTGCAATTGTCTCGATCATGGCACCTACCACCAAGCTTTTCTTGAAAAGGTGTATGCTTCTGGATGGACTTTTTACTTTTTTTCCTTAAAAGCTGCCTTGGTGGGCTTATAATGGGGCTGCTTGAATGGGGCTCTCCACCGTGTCTTTATTAAGACGCTGGAGTGAATGCTATTTCACCTCTTGAAAAATTCTTGCTCCATGCATCATGGTAATGCACATAGTGAATCACCCATTGCCTGCACCATCTGCACAAATTGGTCTCGCATGGGCGCATATCACGGTAACGGATCACCCATCCCTATGCTAAAATCGTATAACTGGAGTATAATGCACTGCATTGACGTCCAGGATGGGTCAGCGTCGGGCATCTGGCATGTTTGCACAGGGAACCTGTGTGTACGGGCACCGCTTTAGTTGATCGACCTATTGGACTTGTAGGCTCCTTGGAAAGGCATTGTTAGTGCTGCTGAATTCTTTGTGCAATCACCCACATTCCCTTTTGTTGTAGTAATTGCACCGTCGCCGCCTGTTTGCCTGTGCCCCTTGCCACCGAGAGGTTGTCTTTTCTGCGAAGCTTAGTCATCCGGCAGCTGAGCTTACCTAATTATGCTATAAATTTTGCAATGACAGAAGCACGCTAAAAACACAAAATCAGAAGTGCACTTCCAGATTTGACGGGAACGAAAGCAAAGAACTTCGTCTGATTCCACATGGCCAGCACTATATTGGATTGTTTCGAACATTTGTATCATATTGAATATTCAAAAAAATTTGGACGCTTGGTTTCCGAATCAAATATAACTGTAGATAAACAGTTTTCAATTGGTATTCGAAATTATCAGACATTCGCACACCCATACTTAAGATAAGTTGATTTGTTGAGCTGCAGTGCCTTGTGATATAGATATTTATGTGGCATCAGCACCAAAATAAGTGGCATTCTGCAAGGGCTTCTGAAATTGTTAGCTAGAGAGCTTATTAATAAACGGAAAATGAGACATCCACCCAATCATAGTAATTGCTACAAAAAGCTCATAGGGGTTCCTCGAAAAAACGCCTCGCAGTTGAAAAATTTGTCCTGGCCCGGGTTATACTAGATTTAGATAGCTTATGGTGCAAACTTTTGTCATCGGTTTTGCAAGCACACATGACCACCAACTATGATCAGTGCTGTTGGCTCATCATCATTGTGTAAAACTTGGCACTCATGGGACTCGGAATCAAAATGCATTGAACAGTAGATTACTTGCAGCTCACTCAAGTGATTGAAGTTTGCTTGAATGAGTGCCTGTCAGCTTTACAGAATAGAGATGTGGGAGGAAAAAATTGGGAATAATGTTTTAATGCTTTCTTGGTTTGGTTTATCATGAAGGCAGAGTTTAGACTACAGACGCAGGAGACACTCGCACGTTTACATGCTGTTTCACTTAGCAGGCGACGCTTTAACTACATAAATAGTGTGGTCATGAAAGCTTCACTCTATGCGGTTGTTGCAGTGCAGTTATTATTCATCTGCGAAAGTTTCTGTAGAATAACTGCGTCATAAACAATGACTACATTTGCGGACTACACGTCGTTTGTGCACGTTTATGCTTCCAGTGTGCGACTTCCGTTTTGGTCACACTCTCAAACGATGCGCCGTGGCTGCTGGCACCAGAAATGTGTCACTACACTCACTCACTCGTAAATAAGTGCAGTTCTGCAATGTCTTCCATGCAATAATTGCATGATATTTTTCTACATAAATGTTTGAGACCTCAATGGACACTAATAGCAAATAATAAGTAAAGCTGAAGTGGTAAATTAATACTCAAGAACATCTAAGCCATCAATATTATGGAAAATAGAGCTTTAGTAAGCGAGGAATTTAGGTAAATGTAGGACACTACTCAACTCTCCCAGGAAATTCTATTACTAGTCCGACGACTTAGGAACTCCTCATTATAATCATTTCATGTGTACTCAACCAGTGATAATAAAAACATCATTGTATTGTATTCTAAAATTGAAAAAAAAAAAGCTAAAAATGTTCAGAAAAGAGAACTTATTGATGTTACCCTTGAAAACGACACTGCAGTTACTCAAAAAGTTGTTTTCACTCGACCATGTGCTGCCTGCATTGTCATGTTTTGGTAGTTGCTGTATCGTGCGGTACTGCGCTTGTTTAAAGTCTCGTAAAGCTCATACTAAAGAACAAACACGTGCACAATATATTCAAACGACAGTGGCACGACATGCAGACCCTGCAGCACTGTCACGTCTCGCTGTTGGACTATAAACATAGATGTGGCATCGCACACAAAAAAATATGTTGCAACAAACTTTCATTTTTGTCGAATTAAGTACAACCGTATGCCTGTAAAAAAATCTCGAACATGCCTGCCGTGAAGCAGTGTTTTAACCAGAGAGTACTAGGTCTAGTTCTAATATGCAGTCATCTCCATTAAAAATGCATTAGATGCCATCAGTAAGTGCTGCAACGTCATCTGATAACTATAAAGCAAAACACCTCACGACTTTATGGACTGCAAGATTGTGTGCACGCTATCTCAGATACTTTGTGCTCGGTGCAAGATGAGATGAAGCCGAGGCTCATTTTACCATTTATTTCTTGCTGTCACGAAGGAGATCGAGTAGCAAAAGCTAATTTGGATCTATAAGTGGGCACACTGGCTGCTGTCATGTTCTTACACAATTGTGCGGTAATGGGCAGGCCGCCTGGTGAGAAGCAAAATTTCTGCAAGCAGAAAATTCTGCTTTCATGTGATATCCTAAAATGCTGTCAGCTGTGTCTTCACTTGTTTTTTGCCACACTGTCGCATTTTACGCAAAAAACAGCGCCGGCTGTCGGATACTATTTTACTGAACTACAGCAGTAGAGGGCGATGGTGGCATATGCGATATCACGCGTCCTTGCTCGTGGCTGGTGATTTTAATAGCTCTATAGAATCTCTCTCTCTCTCTCTCCATTCCCCTCCCCACGTATAGGGTAGCAAACTGGACTCAGTCTGGTTAACCTCCCTGCCTTTCGTTCTTCCCTTCTCTCTTTAATAGCTGTAGAGGAATGCAGACCCTTCAGACACGGTCTTCTCTTAAGCAAAAATTTCCTTGGCACAAAACAGCTGCTGTGGGGTTTCTGGAATGGTATATTTTAACAGCCCATGTTGACGTATCTGCCTTTAGTGAACCTTTAATGGTATGCAATGCACAATTTATTGCTTTGCTTTTTTTTTTTTTTTTTGTCACGAGTATGAGCAACATGACGGGTTCTTCTTTATAGCATTGCCTGCTATGTATGACACAGAGCATAGGTCGGTGAAATTTGCAATTCTACCTTTCGTCCACCTCAGCTGACATCCCCAAGAATGAACTATCAGCAACTTGCCCACTCTGTCCATCCTCTACTTTTGGTGTTTGATTGCCATTTGTTCCCTCCCCTTGTGGTTGCAGTGCTTGTGGAAGATGATGTCCTCGCTCGAGAACATCGTGGACGAGCTGAGCCTGGATTTGGTCCTGTTGGACCTGCATCTGTTTCTGAAGGCGTACCGTGGTTCCTTCTGGGAGGGCCGGCCTTCAGACACACCATTGCGCACAGTGCGCACCATCATCTACAAGCTGGTCGGGCTCAAAGGTCACAAGGTGGGCCACATTGACTGAACCCCAGTGTTGGAACAAACCTGTGGTGACTGCATGGGTGCACGTCACAAGTCTGTATTACCTAAAATGCCTCAAAATGCATGTTTATGTTGTACATATTCTTATTTCGAAGTAGCTTGCTCTCTTTTTTTTAAATGCTAACTGCTTACATATGGGAGTTGTGAATTATTTCCAGATGTATCTCAATCCAAGCAACTCGTACAGTTAAGCTGTACAAACGAGCTCTCGAGCCCTTCGTAGGTCCTAGGAGTCTGGTTAACCACTGGCTAACATCTATCCAATACTTGTCAAATGGTTCACTGTATCTGGTACCTGCTGTGGTAGTTTAGTGGTTATGGCATTGCGCTGCCGAGCTGAAAGTTGCAGGTTTGATCCCAGCCATGACAGCTGCATTTCGATGGGAGCAAAATGCAAGTCTTTCGTGTATTTGAAATTTAGGTGCATGTTATAAACCCCATGTCACTGAAATTAGTCTCCCCTACTACGGTGCACCAAAATTAATTTTTTTTAACTACATCCGGTGCAACTTTTTCACTACACCTAAGACTTTTCAATTGCTTTACTATATCCGAGCTTAGTAATTCTTTATTATCCACTATAACCAAAGCATGCTACCGTATTCAGTGTCGCAGGCTGTGTTGCTGGATGTTCTCTTGCCAACATCTACGAGGTTCGTTTGATAAGTGTGGTAAAAAGCAATTAGAAATACCATGTTTATGGAAAACTATATCTTATTTTTCAACATATTCCCTTCCGGCTCCACACGCTTCTTCCAGCGACGCTCCAATTTTTTTATCCCCTCAGAAAAAAAGAATGGCTCGAGGTCCTTAATGTGGTCATTTACCACATTTCTTTCCACCCAGCCAATTCTTCAGGTTTGGAAAGAGAAAAAAGTGGCATGGGGCCAAATCCGGAGAATAGGGTGGATGAGGCACAACCTTGAAGCCTTGAAGCCTAACTAGTGCGATTCGGCCATTGCAGCAAGCGATCTGTGGGGTGGAGCATTGTCTTTGTGAAAGAGTTTTTCCGTACTGGACCCAGGTCACTTAGTGCGCAATTCTTTTTTCAGTTGATCTAGGGTTGTTGCATAACATGGTCCTGTTATCATTTTGCTATTTTGTAAGTAGACTACAAAGATTGTTCCCCACGAATGCCAAAAGACAGTCGTCATCACCTTTCCGGCTGCCTTTGCCTTTTTTAAAGCACCTTAATCAGGCCCATTCCATTGCTTTGACTGCTGTTTAGACTCTGGAGTGTAATGATGTATCCACATCTCATCGACTGTCACAAATAGGTGCCGAAATTCCTGCGGATTGCTATCAAGCATCGATAAACACAGCTTCAAGATGTTTGCCCTCACGCGCCTTTGGTCGACCGTCAGCTGTCGAGGCACCCAGCGTGCACAGAGCTTCATCTACAATTTCTCATGGAGAATATTGTGAACTCTCTCTGCCGAGATGCCTACAATTTCGGCTATCTCTCGTACTTTCACTCAGCCGTCCGCCATTACCATTCGGTGATCTTTTGATATCGTTTCTGGTGTGGTGACCTCCACTGGACACCCAGGGCTCGCTTCGTCTTGCGTTGATGTTCGGCCACGTTTGAATTCCTTTATACAGTAGTAAATGATTTTCAGTGAAGGTGCAGAGTCTTCATGAACTTCGCTCAACTCTGCTTTAATTTGGGCAGCCGTCCAGTGTTTTAAATGAAAATGTTTGATCACTGCTCTAAACTTACCTTCTTTGCATTTTGGCAGGAATCGCCGCACAGGTCAGTAGCCAATGCCTGTCGGAAGCTTACTAATTGTCGGTACCAGTGTACCTGCAGTGGTTGCTCAGTGGCTATGGTGTTGGGCTGCTGAGCACGAGGCCGCAGGATGGAATCCCGGCCATGGCGGCCGCATTTCGATGGGGGCGAAATGCGAAAACACCCGTGTACTTAGATTTAGATGCACGTTAAAGAACCTCAGGTGGTCAAAATTTCTGGTGTCCTCCACTACGGCGTGCTTCATAATCAGAAAGTGGTTTTGGCACGTAAAACCCCATAATTTAATTGTGTCGGTACCAGTGTAAACAAGTTCTGCTGTCATATGAAGGGTGCTTCTCGTGCGTCACCTAGAAGAAAACAGAATAGCAGAGCCATTTCTTGTATTTTTACCATACTTATCAAACGACCCTTGTACTACCAACCACACTGCTGAACGAAAACTGCTTTGTCATTCAAGCTTGACTGTGTAATAATCCTCTTGTAACCAATGGCCCTGATGTCTGCACTTCTTGCTGGCATTATGCAGCAGTTGTAAATTTGGACTTCACAGTCGAGCTGTCAGGTTATCTCATTCCTACAGCGATAGACGTTACCACACACATTTGCAGCATTGCTGTAAACATGTAGGGTCCCAGAAACTCCATCAATTGTTTTGTTGTGACTACAACAAGCCTATTTCGCAGTTTTCGATTTGTTGTACTGGCGAAATAGGGCTATATTTCTCTGCTGCTGAATGCTGAGAATGTCTGCAGTTGGGTGTAGTCAAGATTCATTGTCCTGTTTACTCAGTCTTGGATTGTAATACTTAAACCAATATTGGCTTTCTTCACCTTTACTGAAAATTGTCATTTTCTTGTAGTAGTTGTTTATGCTGTTGTGCTGCTAAGAACGAAGTTGCAGCTGCTATTCCAGGCTGCAATAGCCACATTTTAGTTGCAGTGGAAGGCTAAAATGGTTGTGTACTTAAATTTAGATGCTCTTTCAAGAATCGCAGCTGGTCAGAATTACCCCACTAAGGAAGCTCTCGTAGTTGCAGTGCTGCGTTGGTTCATTAAACTGCTTGAATCTATCAAAGAAAGTTTTTTTCAAGTAGCAGTAATCACTGTGGCCAAATGGCGTGCTTCTGATAATGGTATCACAGAAACCTACTGATTTTGACTGGCTCATGCGCTGCCCGAAATTTTGGTACTGGCACGACAGATGAAGCAGTGCATTCCGTGCTTTGCTTGACTGTCGGTGCTTTCCCACTATTCGGCAACTTTACATCATCATCATCATCAGCCTGGTTAGGCCCACTGCAAGGCAAAGGCCTCTTCCATACTTTTCCAACAACCCCGGTCATGTACCAATTGTGGCCATGTCGCCCCTGCAAGCTTCTTAATCTCATCCGCCCACCTAACTTTCGGTCGCCCCCTGCTACGCTTCCCTTCCCTTGGAATTCAGTCTGTACCCTTCATGACCATTGGTTATCTTCCCACCTCATTACATGTCCTGCCCATGCCCATTTCTTTTTCTTGATTTCAACTAAGATGTCATTAACTTGTGTTTGTTCCCTCACCCAATCTGTTCTTTTCTTATCCCTTAACATTACACCCATCATTCTTCTTTCCATAGCTCGTTGCGTCGTCCTCAATTTAAGTAGAGCCCTTTTCGTAAGCCTCCAGGTTTCTGCCCCGTAGGAGAGTACTGGCGAGACACAGCTATTATACACTTTTTTCTTGAGGAATAATGGCAACCTGCTGTTCATGATCTGAGAATGCCTGCCAAACGCACCCCAGCCCATTTTTATTCTTCTGATTATTTCCGTCTCATGATCCGGATCCGCAGTCACTACCTGCCCTAAGTAGATGTATTCCCTTACCACTTCCAGTCCCTCGCTACCTATTGTAAATTGCTGTTCTCTTCCGAGACTGTTAAACATTACTTTAGTTTTCTTCAGATTAATTTTTAGACCCACTCTTCTGCTTTGCCTCTCCAGTTCAGTGATCATGCATTGCAATTGGTCCCCTGAGTTACTAAGCAAGGCAATATCATCAGCGAATCGCAAGTTACTAAGGTATTGTCCATTAACTTTTATCCCCAATTCTTCCCAATCCAGGTCTCTGAATACCTCCTGTAAACACGCTGTGAATAGCATTGGAGAGATCGTATCTCCCTGCCTGACGTCTTTCTTTATTGGGATTTTGTTGCTTTCTTTATGGAGGACTACGGTGGCTGTGGAGCCACTATAGATATCTTTCAGTATTTTTACATACAGCTCATCTACACCCTGATTCCGTAATGCCTCCATGACTGCTGAAGTCCAACTTTACATACAGAAGAGCATATGGAAAGAATGAATCCACTGTAGGACGACATTTGCTCATCGCAGAGGCCCCAGATGCATCAGTGCGATGTGCATGGTTTGTTATATGGAAATTGCAGAACATGGTTCGCTAGATTGCCGGGGGAAATGTGTGGTGTTCAGTAATGCTAGAATTAGGAAGAGAAAAAAAAATTATATTCTGTATTTTGTTAAATTAAATGTTTGTTATATTAAGGATTCACAGTAATTATAGAAACCATGCATCACATTTGTGACCTGCTGTCACCAGTGTTTTGTTAACATGGTATGCAAAAGAACTTATTTTAGACCACAATTTTGAAGTTCTTAAACTGTGCTTGACTGAAGATCTTCATCGCAACCATCAAGCATTGCATCGCAGTAACACCCCACCCCCCACACCCCTAAAGTGTTCATTTTGTAGCATTGCTGTACAGATTAAAACCGTGCCCAAGCTCATGTTAGGCACAGGGCAGGCCAGCAAGTATAATTGCAATATTAAAGGGTAGGGTAACGAGAAAAAGGCATGGGTAATTGGAGATTGCTGGGAGAGCTCAAGGTCTTCGTCCTGCAGTGAACAAAATTTGATGACAAACAGGAAAAAGTGTGCTTGTATCAGTTTGTGTTGTCTCAGAACCCATAAAAGCTGCTCTGTACAACTCGGCTAGTGAAGCTCCAATTCAATGCAACCGAAGCAGGCAGTTCGAAATCACAGTGGCCATTTGTTTCACTGTGCAGCTGCTGACATATGCAGAAATGGTGCCAGGCCAAGAGGAGTCTTCCCTTGTGAATACCATTACCAAGATGCTGAAGATGCACGCTCGGAAAAGTGCGGAGATCTCTGCCAACAGGGGTTTTTCCGATGACTCTCAGAACAAGGTAATGCAGCTAAGGGCAAACAATTAATGTTTCTTTGTGTACACTTCTAACGCAGCATGCTGCCCTCTGCTTTTGCTTCTGTCTGTGTGGGTTTGGTGCAGCAGAGAGTTTCTGCTTCGCTCTGAGGATACACAGACTTGGATATTCTAAACAGGGGATGTTAGTTCGGACAATCGCTTTCGGCAATGCTATCGCTTTCGTGCGATGTAGTGCTGAATTAGACAATCAGCTCATCCCCTATTGCACAACTAACCAGTAATTGCAAACTGAAAGTGATATCGCTGAAAGTGATTGTCGGAGTACATGTCTCCAATTCTGCGCTGTATGAACCATGGGATAATGCTTATTTTGTCCAAACACTACTCAGCGTGCTGGGGGGAACCTAGAGAAACTTTTTTAGGACACAGGGTTGCGGGAGGGTTCTAATGTGACCTGTGATTTTACTATGAGCTTCGAGTGCATGTTAAAGAACCCCAGGTAGTCAAGACTAATCTAGAACTACTACTGTAGCGTTCCCCTCAACCACTGTGTGGTTTCTTTGGGTCATCTGACTCCATCAGTAAACCTAGCCTGGTTTTAGTATTGTTTTTTTTTTATATTGTATTGCTTGGTGCAGCTAGAGGCTCACATGAAAACTTCTTTTCTCTCCCACTCCTCAATTTGTGCTACCAGAGCAACGATGAATCTGACCAGAAGAGTGTTCACCAGCAGTTCAAGAATGTGATGCAGAAGTTGAGCAATGAAGACGACTTTGACGAGGTAGGCTTGACTGCCTTATCGCCGTCTTAGAAAACATTGACTGTGGCCAAACTCCCAAGAACACTTTGGCATTCCATTTGTTTTGTGTTTTTTTTTCTTTCTGTGCTACGGACTTCTGATGAAAGACTGTGCCTTGCCAAATGGTACCTGCTGTGATAGTAACTGTTGTAAGATAGAATGCCTGCTTTTCTTTTTCTTACTTGTGGATTGCTGCACAACATGTCTCCCGTGTGGAACAGAAAGTATGTGATGATAACGCTTGGCCCATTGTTTGTTGTGAAGGGCATGCAGGGGCAAAGTTTGTCTGCCACATGCTGTGGTCGTACCACACCTGCGGGGTACTTCTTTTTAAGGGGGGCCAAGAACAACTTTTCAACATGGCAGATTCACTGCTGATCAAGAAGCCTCGCAGTTTGTCCTATACAAGCCAGATATTGCTCCCAGCTCACTTGTGTTTGAACCTTGCATCCTTGCAGCGAACCTCACATTGCTACAGTGTTCCAGGAAGCGGAAGTATGTATTAAAATATCGTTATTGTAGCTCCACGTGAATGCGAGTTTAGGTCCTGTTTTAACTTCTATATTTAGTAAATGACATTATTTCAGATTCATGGTGGTGAGTGGAGCCTCATTTTCATTGTAATGCACACTTCAGTTTCACTGTAATGCCATCTTGCCGTCTCCCGTGTGTAGCTTCCAGCACACTAAAGGAAATGAAAGGATACGAAAAGCTGCTGATCAATCCGATAACTATGTCTAACTTTGCTTGTGCTTGAAGAATTAGAAAACTTTTTGCGGGAAGAGATTCGTGAGGCAACATAATTAAATAGTGATGTCTATCTATGATAAGTTAGAAAAGTGTTTCAGGGCCCCTTTCGTGTGTCAAGTCGTCGACTCTTTTTGGCAAAAAAGCAAAATGGGGCAGCATCCACATTCCTTCTGCACCATGCCTCCTTTCATTCAAGCACCGAACGAAAGTAAGATGCCTCTAATTATCTCCCCCTTTTTCTGGCTAAAATAAAATGCTGCACACACGTGTGAGCACACAAACAGGACTAGGAACACAGGACAGAATCTGTTGAAATGTTCAAATTGCAGTGCGCATATGTGGCCGCAGTAGGAACACGTTCCCTTCCTTCTCGTTCAGCAAGAGAAGCAGTGGCATCAATGCTGTCACTTGCCTGGTTTTGGTCATGTGAGCTTAACCACTTGATCGGTTAAGCTCACATTTAATCAGGACTAAAAAGAAGAAAAGCTCAGTTGTGATTAAAGCGTTAATGCTTTCCCTGCCTTGGGAAAAATGGCTGTTTTTTGTAGGTTACGCTAGATTTTTTTTCTGAAGAAACTATTTCACTCAAAATTTTATGCAATATTGACAGCAAAGCAGAATGAATCCACTTTTCAGGCTTACAACTTTTATTTACTAAGTGTATATCATAAAAAAAAATATAAATTGCCAAAAACAAAATTGTAGAATAAAATTGAAAAACTTTAAGAATACGCTTCTATTTAAAAAGAAAAAAAAAATGGTGTAAAATTTTTGTAGTATTCAAAATGTTTTGCTTATAGTCTTTATCTGCTAGTAAATCAAGTTTTCCTTGAACACTACTTACACTACAGCAATTTATCTGGAAACCCTGCAGCTGGCTGTGCCATGTAGCAAAGCAGCTTCTCAATGTAAAACATAGGGGAACGTTGCAAGTCTTGCAGTAAACTTTTTTTTGCTGCATTTAGCTGTCATGAAAGATTTCTTGCAGTTTCGTTACCTCTCAATGTTAGCTGGCTTGTGCTGAATGGCTTCAGCTGGCGGAGGAGTGCAAACTAGTGGTGCATGTTCAAGTTCCGGGTTGGTTTCCATCATCGTCGCACTCAGAATCGGTCAGATGAAAAAGCAGCATCCTCCGACTCGCTGTTGTTTGAGCGGTCAATAAAGCTGGTGCAGACGCAGTGGAATAACGAGATATGCAATGTTTTGTAGGTGGCCATTTTTGTTTTAAATCCCGAAAAGCACGTACGCATCTTTGATGCTAATTCAAAAATCGCCACCAAGCAAGGAAAAAGACGCTGACTCCGTAAGAAACGAAAGTTTAGTTCTCCTACCATATGTCGCATGACGCAGTGTCCATAAGTGGCATAGAAGGTCTTGAAAACGCCGTTCGAAACTATCGTTAGTGGGCTAACAATGCTCAATGGGTGTGGTAGGTAAAGAGTTGATTGATTAATTGGAAGGTTAATCTATTTATCACCCAGCCCTAGTCTTGACTAGGCATTGCTATAGCAACGCAGCAGAAAGCACTAATTGCGTGGGGCAAAGGAGCATCATGTCTTAAGATATGTTCACCACTGTAGTGGTGAATGCACCAGCTCACGGAAGTTTGATTAGGCACTCTGGTATACTTACACGCATCTTGGGGGATTTTACAAATTCCACTATATACAAGCACAATTTTATCCATCTCTTGTGGAAACACAGGCTCTCTCTCTCTCTCACACAGCAGTAGTAGTATGAAATGAGCAAGCTTCATTTCAACAGTAGAGTACACATAGTTTGAAACGACATTGTGCACCTTAGTTAAAGACAAACTCTGGCTCAGCCATAGTTGGTCTAACTTGTCGAAGAAATTGTGCAAGAATGGTAGAAAGGTAGAGCAAAAGATTGAAACACGCAAAGAGTGCAGGACATAGTGATTGTGGAAAAATATTGCCCCTCTCTTCTTCTTCTTTCCTTTTTTTGAGGTAGACTGCTAGAAAAGCCACTAGTGCCATTGGGCTTCTGAACACTCACTGATGTGCAGCTCGCTACCAGTGGTTTACCCTTTGTTTTGTATATCTCAGTATTGTACCACAAGGAAATTGTATACATGAACCTGTATACAAAAGAGAAACTGTAATGGTAGCTGGAGAGGTTAGCCTCTGAGGCTTGGCATGCTACTCCAGGTGTAATAAATGAGAATAAAAGACAAAGAAAGCATATGCATGCACAAAACATGCTTTAAACGTACCATCACACACTAGAAAGTAGGCAACACTAACCACAATGAACTGAGCAAAGTGGAGGCTATATGCCAATGGGAGTAAACAAAATGTTGCCTGTCATTATCCTTCTGGCGTGCTGTGGATACTCATCGTGTAGAACAATACTAAAAGAAAAGTGCAATAGGCAGCTTTTTAATGTATATAAAAAATTCTTCACAAAAAAACGAATCGCTATGAATGTTTCCTCCATTCACGCACTAAAGTTATCTACTTGAGTTCACTATGCTGGAAGTTTTTTTTTATGTATTGAAAGGGATTAGATCTTGAATTAGTGTTCCCATCCCTAAGTACAGTATTCTTTTTCCAGGCTCTTCCTTTGGTTCATGAGACCTATAAGCTTGAAAAGCTTGTTTTTCCAGTTCATCTGCATTCACTTGAAACTTCAGGCAGACCTGAACTGGAAGCAAATGCAAAACGCGTCAACTGCACTTTCGGTCACATTGCTCATTTTAAATTAGCCATAAGTAAAAAGTTTCTGACCATGCCTGCATTGTCATTTATTATTTTGGTGAACTTTATTATTATTATTATTATTATTATTATTATCATCATCATCATCATTATTATTATTATGTGGCAGGTTTTCTTATGCATAGTAAGAACTTGATTAGTGCAGAAAAATTATCATGGAAGCAAATTCATGAAGTGTTCAGTGGTTCACTTCACTTTCTTTTGATACTCTGCTAAAAGCTGTTTTGGGGCCCCTTTAAATCTTATCTACAGTGCACTTTGAAGGTTCACAATAGTTCAACTGTTCCTTTCTTTTTTTCCCCTAGTGCTCAACTTTAATGAATCATGTACTGCACCTGGACTAGGGCTCTAGTAGTCTTTCTTTCCCACAATTACGTGTTCATGTTCCTGATCTTGAAAGATCACTTGTGGCAGAAAGTTGCGTACATTGCTGTTTTTGCATTTAAAGGTTGCATTTACAAACATTGAGACATGCAAGTGTAAATGAAACTTGCCATCTGGGTTTTTATGGTTAGCTCTTTCATAGCCATTGTGTACATTCTTATTTAAGCATTTTAGCAGAGTACGGGATGGAGTCGCAAACAGCTGAGCTGGCGGCAATGTTCTTGTGACTCTTTGCTCAACTACACCACACCAACCTCGTTATTTCATTCTGCGGATGTGTCCTCTTTTCTGCCGGCAAGAAGGTGGTAGCGCCACAGTGCAAAGTTTCTTACAGTATGTGTTTCTCCACCAAGAAGCGTCACACTATAGAAAAACAAAACATTTCTCTGCATTTAGCTTGAATCCAGCAGCATCTGGCAACATTCGATGATGCTGTCAGTGCTGCTGTTGACACTCCTCTCCTGTTTCCACTTAAACAAACCCTGACAATTTTTTTCACACATTTCAAATATACGCACATATTGTGTACAGAATGCCTCCTTCGTCTGTTTGTTTGTGCTTTCTCTTTTCTGTTTGTGAGGTGTGTTTTCAGGCCTCTAACAACGTATTGTAAACAAAACGGGCAGTGATCGCATGTCGTTCGCGACACAGGGTGCCTCGTGGCACTGCTTCACGGGAACACGGAGCACAGGCTGGCATGGCAGCGACAGTGGGTAGATGAAAAATGCAAAATCATGTCAACCGGATGTGGACGGTGTTTTGAAACTAGGAAAGAGAAATGTGAACATGACGTTTGTAATGAGGTAGTGTCCACATGCCATTTAGAGGAGTTCACAGGAGTACACGGCGAGAAGAGACTGCTCTAGGGGAGAGACGTGAAGGAGAGGGTAAGCTGCATGGCAGCTGGCATTCTTGATCATCAAGTGTCTTTAACTCTGCTTTGGCAGTGTCATTTTCAAAAATTCTTGCGACTGTTGTAGACTCTTACACAACTGCCACTGTAAACAAAATTTTGACCTCGGGTTTGTTTAGGGGCCCTTTAAGCATACTTAACGCAGACTCTGTGGCATTGCACCGCTGAGCACAGGATAGCAGGTAGGATTCCCAGACATGGCAGGCATAATCCAACAAGGGTGAAATGTAAGAGCACTAATGTACCGTGTTGTGGGTGCACATTAGCCATATCTAGGTGGTCAGTATAATCCAGAGCTCTCCACTACAGCATCCCTCGTAGATCACTATGCAATTCCAGGACATGACGCCCTCGAACATTAGCGCACATATGTCCTGACTAAAAAGCTCTCCATTATCCAGAATTTATGCTTGCTGGTATGGGATAGTTAACCTGTGAAAGGTCTTGTTTCTGCCACGGAATCATCTGGTGCATGTCTGAAGTGCTTTGGATATGATTAAGCCAATGCAAGCCTGTGTAAATGCTGCCCCATTTTGCGTTTCTCAAATACAGCATGTTGATGTATTTTGTTGAGTAAGACGAATTCCACACTTTGCTTTACAGAAGCATTATGCCTTGACTAACATTACTTGTGAGTTTGTTGACTGGATGGAAGATCTTTATTGATATTGGATGTGTAAAATGAATGTTTTTTTTTTTAGGCTGTATTGTATTTCACACATACATTTCACCCCTGCATATGATTCACGCTTCTGATTAAACCCCTTGGGAAAAATGGGGAAACTAATATGAACATATGATCAGTAAAAATAACAGCTTACAACAAAATTCAGCAAACTTTTTCATAAAGACAGTCTGGAAAAACGGTTAAAACAAATCAAAACTTGAAAAACAGTTTCACTCTTTTGACATCGATTAGTTACATGCAAAATGCCATAGAGGAGGGCATGGACATGTCATCTTTCTGTTAGTTTTTATGGCTTTTATTGTTTCCAGCCTTTTTAAACTGTCACGTCCTTGTGTCATTCCGTTTGATTACGAACAAGTTATTCTCCTTGAGAGCTGACTTTTTTCTTTCTTTTGTAGACTTCTCACACAAAAACTTTACCTTTGTGGCCTTGCTATGAACTTGTACACTGCAACGTAGACACTTGCCTCTATGCTTGTCAAACCTTGTTTTTTTGCTGCCTAAAGCTATTATTGTGAGAGACTCGACTGTAGGACTCCTGTCTTACGAGTGACTCACCTTGCTAAGGTGGCAGGCCTGCTGCATCTGCCGACATACAAGTGTGCATTCATGCAGCTATATATATATATATATATATATATATTTTTTTTTTCATTGCATGCCTCTTGAGGTTGCAGCTTTCAACATCATTAGTGGTCAGACTGTGTTTTGTTTGTCTGCCTTGCATTCGCTGTTGCTGGATGTTGCTGTGCATGCGCGAGCCTCTGCAAGGTGTTCACCCTAATTTGCATTCGCTGTAGCGGTAACAACTCGTGTGTACATTTTGTGCTTGTGAATAATAAACTTGTACACGGATTATCTGGCTTGCTGGCTAAGTGATTTACATTTTGCATGAAATGCTTCAGATACACATGTTTTGGCAAGTTTCACTGAAAAACTAGTGTAATCCAGAGTTCGACGGGAACTTATCTGGTGAGGAATGAACATAGTGGAATAAAATTAACACTAGCCAAGAGGTAAAACTAACCTCTTGGCAAATGTTCGTTTTATTCCGCAATGAAAATCTAGTGGTGGCTTCAGGGCCATTTAAAGCATGTATTTTGTCTGCTTCAGGTGCTCCAATAGGTGCTGCTTGTAGAATTGCCATATCTGCTTTTGTTGTAAGTTTATGGGCCTTTACGCCTAATGCCTCTTTTTTCCTCTAATAAATTTTTGTAACAGATTTGGAAATCTAAACAAGAAACTTGCTCCCAAAAATAACAAGAATGACTTTTCAATTTAAACAAACCTCATTCAGTGGTTGCCTTAGGCGAGCACTTCACGAGTTAAAATAGGATTCCTCATAAGAGGGCCCTGTTCATAGCATTAGACCAGAATGTTTGTCTCAACAGTGAAGATGTCATGTAGCGATTACGATATTATTTGCTAGCTAGTTCCCAGTCTGTCCTATTAACTGCATGGTGCGCCAACCAACTTGGCCGTGGTAAGCCCTCTGACAATTTGTCACTCACTCGCAACATCGTCAACCGTGAACCTTTTCAGGGTGCGTGCTCCAGAGTGCTTGCTGTCTTCGCCATGACCACATGCATGCCTCACGTTGCCAAGCTGGCAGTCCAGCTACATTCATGCAGCTATTTATGCAGCTATTTATGTAGCCCACTTTGTCCAGTATTATTGCAGTCATTTCCTTGGTTTGACAAGGCAGCATTTCTCGTCACATTTTTATTGCGGAGGCATAAGTGCCAGTATAGAGGAAAGTTTATTCCAATAAGTTGTGGCCCCCCACGGTACAACTAGTGCTTACGTAGGTAGTTTTACATTCACTGTTTTATAGGGTGCACCATTATAAAATTGAACATTCAGTTGGTGCTCAAGATAAGATCACTGTAAAAGTATGATCTTACACCTCATTTGAAAATACTTGTGAAGTACTACTTGCTCTCCTGTCAAAGATCTTGCATTTGTTCAACCTTACGTTTTGGGGCACAAAGGACAATTCATGTTCTTGCAAGAGGTTCAAGTGTCTCCATTTACACTGGTTCCCGCAATATGGCATGGAGATTACTTGTATCAGTGATGTGTCTACTTCAGTTCCAGTTTGATAACCATATTTTATGCTTGACTACATTAGAATTGAAACACTGGTGAAATTAACCTGTAGGCTAGTGATGCCTGATTATCTTAAATGCAGATGTTTAGTTGTTGAAAAGCGGCTTGCAGTGGTCTGGGGTTATAGTGCAGCACAAATCCAGTACTTTTAGGTGGAAGGCTTCCTTTGTCCTTTTTCTTTTAATTTTTTTTTTCTTTTCAAACACATTTGTTTGGTGTGTAGATGCAGTGCCTTTTCAGTCACCTTTCTGAGCATATGTAGCCTATGGTAGCTAGGTTATAATAGCTGACATTTATAGTCCGTTGCTTTAGCGAATGTTCTCAAATTTGGTTTCTAGTGTAGCGCTATGGTATTGTGGACACCTGTATTGTCAGATGTTGTCCCTCTAGCAAGTCTTTTCAGTTTGCAACATTTTAAGTTGTCTTGGCAAACACTTGCCTTCATCTAGGCTACTTACATGGCTTCAACTATTCTTATGCTGTCAGGCACTGTCTGAGTGCGATACTGAATGCATAACCCAGCAAAGCCCAGGAGAATGTTTGTCCTGTATGCTGTCATCAGAAATGCAAAAGTGCTTAAGAGCAGGGACCCAATGTGGCCACTAGTTGGCTGTGGCTGTGACGACTTTGTGCTGCCGAGCACAAAGTCATGCGACCAATTTCCATGCACAATGTCCATTTTCTGGTGGGGGCAAAAATGCAGAGATGTTCAATTTAGATGTACGTTTAGGAACTTCATGGGGTTGAATTCAGAGTTCTTTGGTATGGCATCTCTCGTACTTCATGCGTTGCTTTGGGACGGTAGACCCTATAATTTGGGGTTTACCCAAAATTCTTTTCATAGCTGTTGCATCCGAATGTGCATGATGCCAGATTCAATTGAACCCTGCTAGCCTTTTTGGCTTTGTCATGTCCTGCTCCAAATTGTTGACCAGGCTTGGGCTAGATGACTTGGGTATTGGCGGCCGGCTCTACCTGTGGATTGTGAGCTACCTCAGCGGCCGTTTCGTTTACATGTCCACGCCTGACGGAGACACTAACCGTCATCAGGTATGCCGCGGAGTTCCTCAGGGAGGGGTTCTCAGCCCAACATTATTTAATGTGGCACTGATTGGCCTGGTGGGTGAGCTTCCACCTCACATCCACATCAGTGCATATGCAGATGACATCTGCATCTGGGCTTCTGGTACAACACGCCCACAACTACGTGCGAAATTACAACGGGCTGTGTCATCTACTTCACGATACATACGGCGTCAGGGTTTGTGCTTAGCTGCCGAAAAATGTGCTGTGGTTGCATTCACGCGCAAATCCGTCTGCCGCTACCCGATCTCCATTAACGGTGTCATATTGCCGTATGTCTCCCACCACAGATTCTTGGGCATTATCATTGACCGCGATTTGTCATGGACGAGGCATGTTAACATGTTGAAGCAAAAACTTAATCTGTTTTGCCATGTTCTTCGCTTCGCAACAGGCATGAAATGGGGCCCCACGGAAGGCTCATTACTAAGACTTTATCAGTCTCTTTTCGTGGGCTACATTCGATACAGCCTTCCGATACTCTCAAACTTGAGCATTTCCTGCTTACGGACATTAGAGAGCGTCCAAGCGCAGGCACTCAAAATATGCCTCGGGTTGCCACGGCGTGCCTCCAACAAAGGCACAATTGAGGAAGCCCACGTATGCCCATTACCGATATACCTGTCCCACGAACCACTTCGTGTGTATTTACGCTTACTGACACGACACCATTGCCATCCATTGACGTCGGTTCTACATGAGCGTCCGGAAAGCAGTTTCACAAGTGCACTCCGCTGCCATCTACCCCACATAACAACAGGCTATGCCCTTCCATATCACCCCGTCAAACCACCATGGGTGATGGTTCAACCTTCCGTGTGCGTACATGTCCCCGGCATACTAAAGAAATCATTGGTTCCCGTCAGTGGACTACAACAACTTGCTCTCGCGTGCATCTGGTCAGAATACCAGACATATGTTCATGTGTACACAGACGGCTCCGTGTCACCTAAGGCATCGACAGCAGCTGTGGTGATACCAGCCCAACAGATGACTCGAGGTTTCATACTCGACCATAATTCAACATCAACCGCTGCAGAGCTTGTGGCTATTCGGGAAGCGATTCGCCACATCTGCGGGGAAAGACCTCAAGAATGGTGCATTTTCACGGACTCAAAACCCGCGCTGCAAATTTTGGGATGCTTCCTGCGCCACACCGCATATCAGGTTCTGGCCCTGCAGATCACCGAGCTGCTTTCATACGCTCAAGAAAAACACCACCGCGTAGTGTTCCAATGGATCCCGGGACACTGTGGGCTCAACGGTAATGAGATGGCCGATGCTGCAGCAAGGCGCGCCCTCAGCAATGGCCTGCGAACTGCAGTGCCATTCTCCAGACCGGACATCACATGCCTCCTGTCGGAATTAATGAGGAGTGCGACGAGGAGATACTGGGCCCAGCCAGACGCTCGTCACGTCCGCCTTAAAAGCCTGGATCCCGATATGAAATTTCCAATTCTGCGTGGAATTCCACGCCCTCATACATGCCTGATACACCGACTGCGATTAGGCGTCGCCTTCACGCGCAAATATTTGCACATTATTGGACGGACAGACTCCCCGGACTGTTCAGTGTGTGGCGTGGTAGAGTCTATAGAACATGTGCTCGTGGTGTGCCCTGAGTATGCGCGAGAAAGACTGACATTGGCAGGTACATTGAGACAATTACACAATGGACCACTGTCAGAGGACCTCTTACTAGGCGCGTGGCCACAGAGTTGGCAGACGACAGAGACAATGCGTGCACTGTCACGTTTCCTATGTGACACGGGCCTGGACTCACGCCTGTGATATTAGTTGTTTAATGTGTCAATCACCTCGTTCCTCCCATTATCATCCCCCATTGTGACCCTTTTTCTTCCCCTCTTCCCCTTCCCTTACGTAGAGTAGCAGGCCAGATGCTCCATTATCCGGCCGACCTCTCTACATTTTCCATTCATTAAACTACCTCTCTCTTGACCAGGCAAGGTGGCCTGGCCAACAAGCCATAATGTCGCATTATCGTGATGGTGAAGAACGACTCGATGCTTAGCGAGAGTTAAAAATCGAACTCCTTATCTGGCGAACTTGTGCCCAGAAAAGCAAGCGATGTTAAAATCATGACCACATTGAGCACAGTTATTGGTTGTCAAAACTCAACAGACCCTTAAGTTGATCCACTATTTATACACACATTGCTGTGCATTTCAAAGTGATCACTGGTGCTCATGTACATTCAAGAATGTACAAAACTATTTGTGTTTCACACACAAGAAAAGGCTATGCCATAGAATAGGCAACATGAAATTTGGGATACAGTAGGGCACCATCATGTTTCGAGCAATAACTTGCTAACAGTATTAGCCTGATAAAAAGTGGTTGCCTGCAAAATTTAAGTACACATGACGCCATTTATGGGGAGCAACATGAAGAAAAACGAACTTGAATATATATGTCTTTCTTTCTTTTGGCAGCGCTGTTAGAATGTTTCATGACTTATTCTCTGCCAGAGTTTTATTTGCTTTCCTTTTCCAGAACATTCAGGTACTGCACCGGCTGTGTAAGAAGAACCCAGGCATCAATGTGGACCAGCTTTACCGCAGCCTTGCACCCCACATCCGCGAGCTAGTGCGAACACGGCTAAACGAACTTGAAAGGCAACCTCCAGGCTCCAATGTAGCGCACGTTCTTCCTCTGCGCATGAATGATACCAATCGCCACAGCTACTCTAGTAAGCAAAATGTTCAGTTCTTTTGCAGCTGCTTGCAGCCAATGTGCAGCTGCTGCTAATCATGACATTTTGTAGAAGTGACTTACGTGCGTGTATTCTTTTTGGATTTCAAGTTTGTCGGAGCTATAATTCCATGGGAATGATATGTGCATGTAATGTGCATGAAAAAGGTGTCGCAAAATGTGTTCACATAGTAAACGTATGTAATGTCTACTGGAACAAGTGCCTCTATGGGGACACACTTAGCTCTTCCTAGAAAGCAAGAATATCTTTTGAAAGATTTTATCAGATAAAATGGATGTAATATTTTTCTTTAGTCTCCCTTTAATGTTAACTTGTGCAGTTTTGTCCAGCGCAGCTGGGAAACACAGTTTTTGGTGCAAGCTCACTACAGCCATAGTCACCTGCAGCGATGAATCACTTATTTTGTTCCTAGTTTTTTAGAAAATAATTGTAAATTAAGGAGATCGCTAAACTAAATTGTTTCTCTGGAGCAGGTGCAAGGTTTCCAATAAGGACCACACAAACACAAAATACATGCTCCAAGATGCTGAGAGAGAAGTGGTTCTTGAGGGGAAGGAGAAAAGGCTAGCGCTATTTTCTGCAACCCATGCGGGAGCACGGCTCAGCGCCAGCAGGGTGGAGGGGATGGGGTTAAAAGAGAGATGCTGAGACATTCCCGCCACTGTCCTCTTTGTGTTTCATTACTCCTCCCCCCCTCTGTCTCTCTTTTTACACACACACACAGACTCAAGTATACTGGTAGCTATGAAAAGCCCCTTCTTGTGAACTCAATCAGCTTGGACTTATATTCAGTCTGTCTTGATCTTGATTAGTACAGTGTGCTCGTGGCTGGTTAACTGTTTTGTATGCTGCTTTCAATTTCTTATACTATGTCATTTTCCATTTGTGAACAGAAGAGCTGCCACGCTAGTTTTTGTCGGTCATGCATTGTTTTCTGCCCTTTTCTTTTTTCCCCAGGTAGTCCTCGGAAAGGAGACTTGTCGAAGCTGCCCAAAGACTACATGCACTGGAATCGAAAACAGTGGGCAACTCGCCTTAATGCAGTCTTGGATCAGCTGAATGTCAAGGGGCACTTTAGTAACGATGACTATCCCTCATCAGAAGACATTCCCGACGTTAGTCACTTCTTCCTCTTCTAGTAATAAATACCACTGCATGTGCATGTGCTGCAAATGTTCTTCTACAGTAGTATTTAGAGACCATGGTCATGTCAACAGTATTTTGGCACACCAAATGTTTCAGCAAGTGCTGCCTGCCATTGTTTAGAAGAGCATTCTCACTGTGCTGGTCTCCAGGTTCCTGCAAAGTGGACATGCTTCAGTCACTTACTGATTCAATTCTGCAGTTGCAATATTTGTCCTAAAGCTGTCGTTAAAGATAACTTCATGAAATTCACACATTCCTCATTTTTAATGATTGAAGGCAGTCATTAAAAAAACACTATTTTGTTTGCACAACTATGACAATTACCATTACTGTAACTGCTAGGTGCAAATGTATATTATGAAATAGTTTTTTGCTAATGAGGTATGGCTGCAATATGACACTGACTTGCACAGCATTCCCAGATGGCTTACAGCAGACAGCTGTGATAATCGCATCACAAAGCAATCCCACAAGCTCCCCAAAATCTATTCCCTAGACCTTGCAACAAGTTTGCCATGCTAGCTCAAGACCATGGTTTGTAATCCTTGCCTTGGCACTGCTTTTGCTTCATTGGCATTACTGTATGTGCTTCGGTCTTGCTAGTGGCTTCTCTATCTATCTGGCAGCTGTACTGTAATTTCTGCATTGTATCATCCATGTGCTTCATTCAGTTTCATACTGTGGCTGGCTACAGTAGAGGCAGCACTGGTGTGCTAAAACTTCATACAACGATATTGCTTAAATAATACAATTGGTGTAAATGGCTCTTCCACCTATTCTGCTGGTTCATCCGCATTTGTATTTCACACAGAAGTGACATTTTGTGTATTTTGGTTAAGGAGCAGCATGTTTACGCTTGTTTCGAACAGGCCCTTGCTGTGGCGTTTAAAGGAGTACTGACATTGCATGCAAAGAATGGAAACAAAACGGACCATGGAGATTTACAAGAATGGGAAGAAAGAAATTGGAAAGGAAAATCTGTATGATAACGCAAAGGGTACTTACTGCCTTGCTGTTTGAGGCTTGAGCTGGTTGCCTAAGGACAAAAACATACTGGAGCAAATACTTGCAACAAGATGAGGCTTCTGTATTCCACAGCAAAAATCCGGAGACTACTTAGCACATCCTAAAGGAATGCAAAGGGATTCACCCATAGGTAACGTACACCTTCCAGAAGCGCTTGAATTTAAAGTGGACGGAAGCATCAGCCGGTCAGCGGTCGAGATAAGCAAGAGACGTGTAGAGTATTGGTGGAAAGAAAAGCAGGGAATGAATTGATAATACCGGATCCGTTACAGGCACAGGTAACGCTAAAACATAGATAGAGAAGTTCTAAACAAGATAAAGATTAAGGAGATGTATACACAAATGCTTGAATGAAAAGCATGTGTAGCATACCTGATTAACTCGAGCAGGCTAGGCCAGGATATGTCACCACCCCACTTCAAAGGAGATAATCATCATCATCGCATGACATTTTGTGTCTTTTCGTTAAATAAAATGCCAACCCTCTAAAACCTACAAAAGGTACTGTAAAGCGTCAAAGCACTCTAAATAATTTATTATACTTTCTATACTAACCAGCCTCAGTGTCCATGAGGTGGGGGCATTATCATTTGACCATCACAGAATTGGTCGCTCCATTCCTGCGATTGCTGTAGCTGCCAGTCTGAGAGCATCCAGAAACTTGCACAGCACTCCTGTTCATTGTAATTTTTGCCTACTGGCAATGTCATCATACCTAGCCTGACTGCTATGCAATGTCACAAAAATGCCATATGCAGCATTTCGAGACCAGCTTTAGTATCAAATTAAGGTATCTTTGGTCTCCCAAACTTGATACTTGCTAGCACACATCCCTCGCACTTAAAAAGATGCTGCTTAACACCTCTGCAACTTCTGAAATATGTCATTACACCTTTAACAGTCTTTAGCTGCCCTGTTGTTTATGCCTTGTTGCTGAAACAGTTATTTTGTGCTATTGCAGATATTCAGTGAACCCCTGCATGTTCATGAGGCAAGGTATCAGCAAATCGTGCAGCAGTCGGAGGACTTGACAAAAACAGCGCAGCAGATCATCGCCGACTTCAGGAATCGTGGTAGAAGTCCGGAGGAGTCTCACTGCTGAGCAGCAGGGCAGTTTAGGTGCTTGTTTAGCAGACAGCGAGCTATTCGCTCGCACCACGCATTTGACGAATAACGTATTCATCCTGTGTAAATAAATGTGGAAATTAACGTAACTAGTAGCACCCCTTAGGCTTCATGATGTCCTTTTAGTTTATCTGCTTTTAAATGTGTTTTTATTGACACGAATAAATTATTCCACCAAAAAAGGGCTTTTTTTGTGTGTGCGTGCGTGCGTGCGTGCGTGTGTGTGTGTGTGTGTCGGCGATGACTTGGGAGGGGAAAGTGCGGCTGCAGTTGGAAGGGAGCCGTCGCGGGGTGCCATGTACTAAAATGATATCCCGGAGTATATCAACACATTAAGCCCGACATGGAATGGTGATTGGTGTACCTGGAGCACGTAGACAATTTCCAATATCCGAAGTGATATGCTCCTGCACCTGCTAGGGGAATAAATCATACGAACGCCCATGTGGGCGTACGTCCTACTAACAAATCCTAGCTTTTGCAAGATCAGTTGAAGTTTGCTCTCACTTCGGCACAAAGCTTGATGCGCACCAGCATGTTCAAAACCGAAGCTGTAGGACAGAGAAGCTCCTGCAGGTGTCTCCTGTGCTATTAAAAGGTCTGAAGATGTTGGGCTGAAAAAAAAAAAAAAAGGCGTGCTACAGTGACACCCTATTTGCTTGCTCAATCGCGCCTCTGCTTAGCCGTGCTTCAGGAGCTTCACGATGCCCCAAATGCCAGACACCTAGGAGTTGCTTGCACTTACGACTGCATATGCCGCAGCTTCTACTGGCCCAGCCTCGCATGCTCTGTACAGTGCTATGTAGCTGCTTGCAAGCCCTGTCAACATCGGAAAAAGCCAGCAATGGTTCCTGCCGGCTATTTACGGCGGATCGACATTCCACCTGAGCCATTATTTTGCGTGGGTTTGGATCACCTTGGCCCCAACCTGGAGTCCAGCTCCGGCAACCAGTGGACTGCTGTCTACTGATTATGTGACGATCCTATGCCATCACTCGTGCACTTCCCATGAGCTGTGCAACCGACGTTGCAGATTTCACAACAAAAACAGGAGTGAACAGAGCACTGAACTGCCAAAAATTTAGAACTTCCAACTTTGAACAGGCTTGTTGGTAGAACATGGCTTATAGAAAACCACCAACACCCTTCTGAACTCAATTCCAAGCTTCGAAAAAACTATGCGTATGGTTCTGGTAATCATTCCAATATTCTTGGATGCTAATTCCGGAATACTGTTCTCGAGTAGTTTAGACCAGAAATAAAAATGTAATAAATGAATAGGAGATGCAGACCAGAAATGGGCGTTAGTATATATTGAAAGCTGGACGATGAGCGAATAGGTGCGACTGTACATCGGAATGGCTCCTGCCGCAGACGCAACAACGAAGGCTGGTTGTGCAACCACCCATGCTGTGACCATAGCGCCAACAATTGCGACATTGTAATGGACGCGAGGCAAGCGGGTCCACCCTGAATATTAGAGGCCAGACTTTCATCTCAGTAGGGCAAGACGTACCTGCAAACGTGGCAATTACTGACTCATGAGGTAGGGACACGTCTATTATGCGAAGCATATTACTATAGCTCAACCCAGCTCCTCAGGCGGGGCGGTGTCGCTTTCAAAGCCACGTGACACCGTGACGTCACGACAGAGGAGAAACGGGGCTCCAACTCGCGCCGTCGCCTTCAAGGCTGACCACGTGACACCGTGACGTCACGACAGAGGAGAAACGGGGCTCCAACTCGCGCTGTCGCTCGCGGCGTCGCGGCGGTATATAAGCAGCTGCGCTTGCCTCTGCTAGACACTCACGAGGTGAGATGCCTCCTGGAGACAGAGCTGCTCGTTCGAATGAGAAGCGAAGGTTGCGGCGTTCTACAGAGACTGATTTTCTAGGTGGCTTTGGCTCAACTCTTGCAAGATGGGCTGGGTGGGAATCAAACCAGGGTCTCCGGAGTGTGAGACGGAGACGCTACCACTGAGCCACGAGTACGATGCTTCAAAGCGGTACAAAAGCGCCTCTAGTGAATGCGGTGTTGCCTTAGAAACGAGCTGTTTCTAAGGCTCAGGCGTGCGTCGCTTGCTCAGGCGCACATTTCGTTGCCGCGCCGAACGCTGCGTTGCTCGACGCTCACCGCGTCCAATGCGGGGCGCGTAGTCGCTGCGCCGTGGCCCATTGTCACTCCTTGGCGGGTCGACGGGAACGCTGTCGCGTTCCTCTTGAAGGCGAAGCAGAGTAACGCATGAGTTGTTTCTTCGTCTAGCCGAACCAAATATAGCCAAGCAACAGCAGTTCACCAGGCTAAACAGTGGTTCAACAACTAAAATAAAGGCTAGTATGCTTCGCATCCTGGGCTTAAGCCACAGCCATTTTTTTGTCCATCATTCTGTTGCACCGGTAAACAGCAATTACTCCGGCCGAGGAGAGCTTTTCTAGGGTTTCTGCCGGACTTCGGACTTAAAGAGGAGTCTACACCACGAACTATTCCTTTAGTGAAGGCAAGATGCGGGGGAATGAAAGCACTCACTTGCATCGATCCAAATGATGAGCACTTAATAAGTCGTATACACACGCCTGGTCTGGCGAACGGCAAACAATCCCACCTCTGCCAAACTGTCGCACATCACTGATGTGCAAGTAGTGATGCGTTGCCGCCTGAAGTTCCGCCTGAACTGCCTTCGGGTTGTTGAGCCGGATGGCTCCTCCGTGCAAAGGCACCAGCGCCACAGGAATGCTGCTCACGGGCACTACGAAAGAAAGCTTCAAGAGGCATTTGATCAGGTGGTAGCGAGGCCGACCAAGGCGGAGATCACCCCGTGCCGTCCCCTGGGGAATCTTTCGACATTTGTGGCACTATCTCCGTATAAGACAATATAAATTTATCTTAAATCCCTGCTTGGTATCTACAAAACTGGACTAAATCCGCCCGACACTTAGCCAAAACCCCGAAAGCTCACTGTTGCGATCCGGACACCAAGAGGCGAAGGCAGGCAGCACCGTCAGCCATATGCGTCAGCCCTCTGTAAAACGGCGTTCGATTCGGCTTCTTCTTCTTCACCAGCTTGCCTCACGCAGAAACGCGCTCGTTCCACTGTTCGCGCGTTCGTCGTCGTCTTCCACTGCTGGCGCCATCGGAGCAATTAAGATATATTCAATTCAGGCACTCGAACCCACGAGCTTTAGTGGGAGAAAAGTAATAAGTAACGCATTCAACTGAGAATGTCAAGTAATTTAATGAATGTCTCTTGAGCGCGCGTGCTTTCGCCTTGACTCTCTTTAGCGTATGCTGAATGTCAATTTTTTTCTTTTGTTGAACGTACGCCACCTTTACAACGAAGTGACCCGATCGAATGACAAGTGACATCATTGGAGGTTCCGAGCATTTCGTTATAAAGGCGTTAGATGAGTAACGAATGCAACTGGCTTTGGCGTGATTGGTGTATTTCGACGTACGTCACTGCTTGTCCTCAGGCAGGCTAGACGCACTGTGCATTAGTCGGGAAAAGCCGATTTCGCTGTAGTGAATATACACGTGTACTTTAATGTAATTATGTTCATACATGTCCACATGTCGGCGGGGCGTAAGTAAATTGTACTACACATGCACTTATGTCTCCCTGTACTCAAGGAAAGGCTCCCATGCATTATAGTGGTTGTTATAATTATGTATGTGTATACATGTATCTGAAAAAAATAATATATAGCGAGCAAACCACCATTATGCCACCATAACCATTCCTTTGTGCCCAATGTTATTCGCTTGAGTTCACTACACGCTCTAGAAGAGGCCAATTGTTGCAGGCAAGGGAGTGAAAGAAGGGTGCCATTCCAAGCCAGGATTTTAAAGGGACACTAACGGCAAATACCAAGTGTGCGTGGACTGTTTACATACCATTCGAGAAACATCGCAATGCTTGTTTCGTGCCAAGAAAATACTTAGTTCACGAGAAAATTGCATTTGAAGGGCCCGAATACCTTTTTCGAAATTCAAATCTCCCGCCACACAAGCGGGGAAGTGATGACGTTGCATACGTCATCACCACCCTTTGCTGCCGTCGGTGAGTAAAATCTGCCTGACTGATGGCGGTACCGAGCCAAGACAGAGTGGTGGATTCGCCTCTGCAGCTGCTTTTTGGTCGTGTGACAAAGACTGTTCGGGCATCCCGCGACATCACATGAAGTTGAATTCTCTGCTACTTGCAGTTTGTGCGAGTTCCGCGAGCCAGCAAAACCAGCGCAGCACTACGCGATCAGGAACGTAGCGAAAACGAAACCTTTCGACCGCCCGCGTCGTTGTCAACAGTAATTTCAATGATTTATTTTTTCTAAAAATGAAATAGAACTGGACACGTAGCATTTTATTTCATCTTGCAATACAATACAAATATGTTTTTTGCAACGGGCAATTGCGTAGTAGTGACAGAATTTGACTGAGGAGTGCTTTCGTCATCGGGCAAGTGTTTGAATGTCCCGGGAGTAACGTTGGTCCCGGGAGAGCCTCTAATCATGTCCTGCATTTACTTCAATTTCTCGATTAGTAAGGCTCTGTTCGCGATAATATGGAGGCCTTAGAGATTCTTGAGCAGCTAATCTGCAGCTCAAGAAGCTTATCTCAGCTCGAGCAGCTTATCTTGACTTAGTATTTGCTTTTAGTGTCCCTTTAAGTCCTGGTGGTTCCAGAATCTAGGCCAGTTTGGCAGAATGCGTCTAAAAAGCCTAAAAAGCGGAGAAAATTTGAGGGATATGGCAACACAATGTGCGCGCTCTCCGCTACCGAGGCGTAGAATTTCATGCCATAATTATATTACGAAAATCTGTGTGCTGAGGAATTTAAAGAGGGACGTCGCGCGATTCACATGGCTAGAGTACACTGTAACATGAACTGTAACCGGCTGTAACCTGTGCTTTAACATGTGCCTTTAACCTGGCGGTGTATGATACATAGAGTTTCTCACTATAAACTCTATGGTATGATATGCCGGCATGCCAGGAGGCGCCACAAGCGCTGGTGACTTTCGTGACGTTTGTGTTGTTTAAAAATGGCGGCAGAGTTCATGTAAGTGCATGTGGCAGTCATGCTCTTCCCGGTATTATTTCGTTTACAGTCCTCTCTGTAATGCTCATGTTCGTGATGCAGGTTACTACAGTCTCGGCTTCATTTGGCTCAACGCCAGGTACAAGTTTTCTTTTCTCCCCTCGTCTTCAAGCTGGAAAAATAACTGTTACACTTGTCATCCATATTACTGTATCAGGGACCGTACGAAAGATCTGATGGGAGAGACCTGAACGAGAGAAGACCAACGGCTTTAAACATAGGTGTGCATAAAATGCGGAAGATCTCTAAAACTAGTGTATATAACAAACTAACTACGTACTTTTCAGGATCTATATCGACCGCTGACGGATCAGCGCTTGTTAAGATGGGCTGCACAACAGTAGTCTGCGGTGTGAAAGCGGTAAGCGTTTGAAGTTAGATCGACGGTTCATAAACTCCTAAAAGGTATTCTCTTTTTCACTATTTATGTTGTGCGTGCTCTCTGACCTTCTTTAAAGGAACTTGCTGAACCGGCCGTCACTACTCCGAAACAAGGGTTTATCGGTAAGTCCGGCGGGGTAGCAACACAGTCGTTTTCCGCTCACCAGTGTGCAATTTTTGATCAGTTTCTTCCGCTTCATTGTATCAGCTACCCACTCCTTTTTCAGTTTCCTGGCATAAAGAATGGCAGCATTTTATCAAACCTCTTAAGCAGGCCTTGTTTCTTGTTGCCGTAGTATTGGACCTTTATTTTCGTCGTGTCGATGCAGACCTTGTCTCTTATTACGTGGCTGTGCAGCGTTAGTGTTTACGTCGTATCCTTGGCACGATTTTAGAGGCATTCATTATTGCTTGTGTGTAGCTCTTTTCACAACTTATGCACTAAGTCAAGTTCTATTTAACAGTTAATTACCTCGATTGGAGGTGACCTGATTTGAGGGAATACTTGTTACCTCTGCCCGGCACCTGCACATCTGTGCCTGCTGGAGCAAGACTCGCTATCGCATTAAAATCGACTGTATTGGTGTGCAGTGCCAAATGTGGATCTGCTGCCTCTCTGTTCACCAATGTTTAAGACAGGACCTCCGAGTGAACAGGCCCAGGCTTTAAGCAAGATGATGCTCGACGTTCTGACCAGGTGATCATCATTGTCTGCCTTTTTCTCTTATGTTGGAAAGTATGCATCCAGTAACCTTTTGAAAAAATATTCTGTTGCAGTTCAGAAAGCATAAACCTAGAGAAGTTGTGCATAGAGGAAGGCAAGGTACGTTACAGAGCCATCTTGGTTGTAGTTGTCATTGTTCATAATGCATATCAAGCATGCAGCTTTCACATTTGTTTCTTTCATATTGAACTTCTGTTCCTTTTTTCAGCTTTCTTGGTGTCTTACTGTTGATCTGACGTGTCTGGACTATGATGGAAACATGGCAGAAGCGTGCATCTTGGCTGCCACTGCTGCGCTCTGTTCATTAACGCTGCCCAAAGTGGTCACAAGCGATGGTGAAGTCAATGTGTTACTGGAAAGAGAGAAGGTAGACATTAGCGATGGACCCCTGGCAGCCACATTTGCGGTCCTTGCAGATGATACTATTGTGGTTGACCCAACACATGAAGAAGAATGCCTTGCTGCAGAGACCTTCACAGTCGTCTTGAATGCTGATGACAACATCTGTGGAGTTCACAAACCAGGCAAGTTGTTTGTTGTGTATCATTCAAATGTTAAGCCTAGTGTCTGCAGATTTTTACGAAGCAGTTTGTTGTTATGCAAGGGTGGAAACATGGTCCTTGTAGAAACACTTACATACACTCTACATTAATTAGCTAAAAGAATTCATTCCAGGCATCCCACACTACGTTTCAAATGTTTTACACTCACTTATGTATATTCCTCATGAAGAATATAGTTAGTAAAAGAAAAAGTCCATTTGTATTCTATCATCCTGGGTGACATAATAAATGCCAGTTGTGAACTAATGAGTGCTACCGGAGCCGCATAATGCTTATGGTTTGGCTTTTCAAGTACAGTAACAAACTACTTGCATGCTATTCACCCAGGGCTTGCCGCACTTAACGTCGGTGCTGAACTCACCGTCTTGTTTTCATGTTTCGCAAGTAAATTAGAGCTCTGAGGGCGTATTCTGTAAGTGTCCACCTAGTAGACATGTCCATTTTGTCTGCTGCTGAAGTTCTAATTGGCTAGGCTGGGGTACACAGCAGTTCAGCAGCAGATGAAATGGACATGTCCACTAGGTGGACGTCGACACAATACACCCCTGGGCCCTGGCACAATGGTGCATTAGTAAACTGTAGACCTTGTACACCACCATACCCATGGGTGCTGTCATGTTTGGTCATGTGACAGCGCCCGCCATCGGCGGACTCTGATCGGCGTTTTCTCACTTAACAATGGCCATGGTGGCCTCAAGCACAGCTAAGGCAGCTGCTATTTCGGCCACTATGGTGAGTGGGTAAACAATGCATAATTACAGATGCAGTGTAAGTGTACCTTTCATTTAACCATTCCAGTTAAATTTGTCATTTGTGCAAGCTTACTGGCTGAAGGTGACAGTATGCAGTAGCGTGATGTTTGCTTTTATCCTTTATATTCTAGTCCTTATAGTGGTAGATTTGAAAGGCTGTTGCGGCCTTGTGCCTGTTGTTGTTAACTGTATATGCTAAAACTTTGTTTGGGAATAGACGTGTGCGTGTGCAGAAAGTGCCTGTTTGTGACCAGGTGACGCAGCACTGATAACTTAATTTGGGAAAAATTTTCTGGTTATCTACCAGTGCAGATTAAAATGCATTTGCATACGCACGTACAAAAATGTTGCAAGTAGCTAAGCAATCACTCACCTGCTGTTTGATTTGTGGCGCAGAAAGAAAACTCGCTGTGCCCGCCTAATATTTTGTTTGATTTTGCCACTGTGGAAAGTGAAGTAGCTCGAGTAAGCCAGACACTTTTGCTTGGGGTGGACGTAGCATTGGCTTGTGTTTTTATCGAGGTTAAACATTCCATGATATCTTGTGCCAGCTGCAGTGGTAGTACTCTGTATTGTAGCTGAAGGTGGTGTTAGCTTTTAAGTCATTGCCAGTAATCGGCTATGCAGCACTGGCGGCTGAGCTCATGTTCGCCTTGTGGAAGGCGTGCATGACGAATGGCTGTAAACATGGCCACTCCTTGTGCATCTGAAGTGGATGCTTGCAAACAGTCTCATACCACACCTTGAAGCCTCTGATGCAATTTTTGCAATTCGTAAAAGATCGCGTCTTCCTTCTGCTCTTCCATATTTTGAATAAATACTACCATAGTACTAAGCAATCCCCGAACTCTTGGCGGAACATTGGTGGATTGGCCGGCAGCGGCTGATGCCTGCTTGCTCTCCATTCAGAAGGCGTTCACTGGTGGCGTGCCTCTAGTGGCCCCTGGTGCACTGTGAGCAGACTGCTCACTCTAAAAGGTCTATGTGGTATGGTGCGCAACATATGCACAAAACTGGAAAACCACTTCAGTGTCTTTTTAATGTGCAGCCACAGGTACCTACTTCTCTGTGTGAGAAAATGGAGAGTTTCTAGACACTTCGTGCCAGCACAGCTGTTTTGCAAGCATAGTAGGCCTGGGAAAAAAAAAAAGATCACCCTTCCACTACTGTGAAGAGGGGTGCAAGCGAAGCTCATGATCCGTGGCTCTTCGTTGGCGTAACGCCTCAGCCTCGCACTCCCTCATGGCGAGGTTGGCACGTCGATGACAATCCATTTCTTGAGCGAGATCCTGGTGGCGTTAATGAAACACTGCCTGTTCTTCGGCTAAACGCACAACACGCAGCCCGCTCCCGCTGCCGTTCCTTCAGCGCAGCTTGCTCTTCGGCAGAACGAACCAAACGCGGCTTCCCCATCTGACTGCCGGGCCTGAAATGGCAGGAAATGGTGGGTGCGAGGCAAGCGAACGTGTGATCATACCCTTTCCTTCCTCCAGAGGGAGGGGACGCCTGTGATTGGCTTGCGCCTTGCGCCGCATCTACTTCTTCATGCATATAAAATCCCGTATTAAAGGGCATGTATGATGAACTGACAGTGGCTGAATCCGTTAGCATGGTGGTCTTGCATCCTAGAGGTTGGGGTTCGAATCTGCAGCCTGACAACCAATTTTTATTTTTGCACGGCTCAAGTTTTTTCATACTGAAACACCAACGCCAACACAAGTGAGGCAGTACAAGCTTCTATTGAAAAAGCATTGCTTCCATCTTGCTATCCAAGGATGATACGGTTTTTAAATGTGAGCTGTAGGTAACTATAAATATTGTGATCCTTATGCCAGCACATTTATTCAAGTGTGAGGGATTTGAGAAATGTGTAGTGTTAGTGGCTGTTTTCACACACAACAAAAAAAGCTGCTGTAGGAAGAAAGCGATTTTCTGCAGTTTATGTAACATAACCCTCTATATGTCTGTTATATTTATGCAGAGTGGAATGCAGTAAATCATCTACAATTCTCACCTCCTCACCATCATCATTGTAATAACTTTTGGTGGTGTGGATGATAGATAAAACAAATAATAAACACAGCCACTGCAGTTTAGCAATACTCACAAGTTGGCTATTCCCACCTAGTTTCAGTGTATATTGGTGTTTTATGAACCTAGGCAGAGAATCTCTGGGCAGAAGCTTACCTTGCGGCAAGAACAACCAGTACAGTTATCGTTTCATGCAAACCAGGTAGAAGATACGAGAGTTTGAAAGGGGGCGGAGTGCTCATGCGGTGATCAGAAGGTACTCTTAAGTTTTTCAGAGCTCACTTCAGCAACTAGCGATGTGGACTATATGGCTGCATTCTTTCTTTTCAGGTGGCTTTGCCCTTGGCATTGACCAGATGTCCCAGCATGTGGAAATTGCAAGAAAGCTAGTGAAGGACACTCGTGATTTGCTTTCTACAGCTCTGTCTAATGTAACTGAGTGCACTGCATAGAAGCAAACCATCAAATGCTAGTTTAATGTGAGAAGTTGTAAGATCACAGGAAAGCAAAAAAAAGAGCTTTATTTCAGTGAGAGTCAACCTTTACTGAACATTAAAAATGTACACATTCAACGACAGCAACACTCAGGAAAAAAAGGCATTGCTTTGAAACTTCATGCGAGTTAAAAACTATTCTTTACACATTTTGTATGTACATATTTTGTCGCCATCACACGCACCTCTACAGGGCAGCCTGCAGGGTTTGCCCAAGAAATGCGACCTTTACACAATTTGCAGTGCGGTGGCAACAAGGGAAATAGTATAAAGTGTGCGAAATCCCTTGTTACGTAAAAACAATGCATTGAGGAAAAAAATAATGCTATATACTTCATAAAAATCTCCTTGCTTGCTGAGTGGCATGATCTGATTCTATGTACAACACTGGAAAGTGGTTTACAAAGGCAGCAACAGTGCTTTGTAACAGCAACAACACTTTCCCTGGCCATGTCTCAGTTTTGGTAGCCAAGATGAAGAATATTCAACTCAACTGTCCGACGACCTGCAGATGTTAAAATTTTCCTAAAAGTTAACTATAGAGGACCACCCTCCAAAATGCAGGAACAGACTAACAATGCACTTGGTGAACCAGTTTCGACAGCAGACGTGCGCTGAAACTATCTGGCTGGTTGCAAATTTTAAAAGTTTCCTAAAAGTGGATGTAAAAAAAAAAGAATGTAATGAGATGCATAACAAAGAGGACCACCCCCCTCAAAATGTAGGAAACTATGTGCTTGGTGACCACTCCGAAGCAGTTGCTGAAAATTTATGGTGTGCTGATGATCTATGGCATTTCTTCTGTAACATGCGAAACAAAGCAAGGCCTGGCTGCGGTTATGTTGTGCATGCAACCTAGAGGGACTCGGCAGAATTATAAACGTACACAGCCACAGCTAAAAAAAAAATCATGAAACTGGCCACCTCTCATGCCTGAAACAGAACTGAAGGGGGACATGCTTACCTAAAAAATAATACAACAAGGTGGAGACGGCCTGCTTGAAAAAACATCACAAATGTTATAGGCCAACTGCAACAAAATTTAGGCCACGTAGAAACCTTAGTTTCAGATGGCAGTATTTTACATCTGAAATACGAGCAGCTGGATGGAAGGGGGGGAAAAAACGCCGCCGATACGAGTTGCTGGAAATGACATAAAACCCATAACGCTGAGAACCAGTGTGGCTCTTTGTGATTTAGTGACACCCGTGGTGAGTCAAAAATCTTGGAGGCCATGGTCTGGGATTTGTGTCAGATCTGCAGACCACCAAGCGCATACGTTGGCTGCCATTTAAGGGGTGTTAATAAGAAAATTGGACAACTATCAGCCCCAACGATTTTCTAAAATTGATTCGATAGTGTGTAATCATAGCCAAAATAAAATTTTGTTGCAGTTGGCCTTTCAAAATTGCTCTCGAGGTATCGCTACGAGCAATGCTATGTTTTGCCGGACTTCTTGCGGCTGCGTTGCCTCGCAGCAGCCCCACTGCCTCCGCCAGGCTGCTGAGGAGCTGCACTGTGCGCTTGAAGCTGCAGCTGCTTTTGCAGGGCCATTTGCAGCTGCTGATTGTGCACAGCTGTTGGTCCTTCATGTAAAGAAACCATTGCATGGTCTGTAGTAACGCAAAGAAGTTAGCTTTGGCGCACCATAGACAAATACAAAGATAACACAGTGTCCTTAACCCTTTCAGTGATGTACCTGTGCATATGCACACCTGTGGCCTCACCAGAGATAATTTATGAACGTGGACCACCCACAGACTGACTGTGCCATCCACTTTAAAATTTGTCAAAACTAGTACTGTTGTCACATGTGCACTTCTGATCGCGATCAATCCAGATAGGATTTCTTGATCGCAACCAACAATAGTCACTGCTGCACGGTCCAACGATCCGGATCGAGTAATCGTCTGCTGTTCATTGGCGACTCTCAGAACTGCATGATGTATTGGCTACTGGGGCACGAAAAGCTGAGGACACAAAAAGATGTGGTACACACAGGCGTTGTTTCGTCCTTTCAAGCGCTATAAACCTCATGTCATACCAACATGCCTGAAACGCTGCGGTATTGGCTGCAAATTAGAATTTGCAGAGAATGCTTAAGTTTGGACACTATTTTTAAAGCTTACTAATGCTGGTAAAAATATTTCTAAACTTTTTTTTATATTGAGCAGCCTTCACTTTTTGTTTTTAGCGTTTTCGGAATACTGCACTGGAGGGCGCAGATGTCAGCCTCCGATAATGATCACCCAGATCCGGATCCCGAAGGATCGCAAATGACCATGTAGCAACAACTGATCCGGATCGGCCCCGATCGCAATCAGAAGTGACGTGTGGCACTGGCATAACAAAGCTTATCAACCATTGCTGTTGCTCATGTTTCTCGCTTTACAACATGTTAATCCTAACATCCAAATCTTCCATACTACAAAACAGTGATTGCAAGTTCTAAAACCAGATTGGGCCGAAAAGATCAGATGTGGAGCTAGCAAACAAAAAAGGAGGAATTGCTTACAGTATGCTCTTAACGCAAGTTTCCTGGAATAGTGCGAAATTCGCAGTTACTGTTTATGTCCTCTATCCTCGAGTTAAATATTTAAGAGCTTTCTTAGGCTGAAGTGCAGAAGTGCAAACAACAGGATGAAAGAAGGTGAAGTAGCGCAAGTATACTGCCTACTTCAACTTCGAGATCTTTTACGTACTTTCTTTAATGCGAAGGCATTATATGCCCCATTAAGTGAAAATCAGTTGGCATGACCAAAAGAAGGTACCAAAAGTAGCCGCCGGCGCAAAGAGTAAAAACACGTCACGAACTGCTCGGACTGACATCGCATTTCTCAGGGAGGTTCCTGTGAACAATGTAGATTAATGCCTTTGAAAAGAAAATATGGTAAATTTCTGTCTGGGCAAGAAATGAACCTGGACCTCCGGGGTGCGAGATGAGCACACTTCCCTGACGCCATGGTGGCTCCATGGTTCTGGTTGACTGAACGTATGCCTAGTGCATGCATCATTGGGCATGTGATGGCACAACCAATGTAGAGGAGGTGGTGCCATGTCATGAATGTATAAAATGAGTGTATAAAATAAATATAATTACTTGCCAATTGAAAGCGGTTCTTTGAGTTATGAACTCCTCGCGAGCAAGCGAGCGCATTGAGACACTTGACGCATTTTGATTTGGCCTAACAGAGGTGCAGTTCGAATGCAGGCGAGAGCTCGTGCGGACAAGGACTGCATGGAAAAAACACTTCACCAAAGGGACTATGACGCTTTTGCATTCCCACACATAAGCAGTCTTTCTACTGCACTTTTTTCATGCTCTTTAGTGCCCAAGTGGTGGTGATGGGACTATTGTTATTGCAATTATGGTTTTACTGCAGACAGTTTAAAGCTTTACTTTCACAAAAATGGGAGGTGGGTCCAAATCTGGCAAGAGTGCTCCTGTGGTGTTAGTCACAGTCAAACAAAAACATTCCAAGGGTCATATCTTGTACACATAACACCCATTTACCCAAGAAAGTATGCGGGAGAACAGCCATCACCGTAGCTCAATAGGTACAGCATCAGATGCGTTGTGCGGAAGATGTGGGTTCTGCTCCCGCCGGTGACACATCGCATTTTGTTCTCTTTACCTTTACTTTATCATTTCTACATTTCAATTAAAAACCACAGGTAATTCCCCTATACTGTTCTTGGCTTCATTGTCTGTTCGTGTGGTTGTGACTAAAAAGAGATCCCAGTCCCTTGGCTTTCATTATTCTTCCCACCCTATGTTGTTAGGCCACTTAAGGGAGACCGTGTGCAGGTTCCACACTCAATCGCCCACCATCTTGCTCCAATTTTCCTTTGCGGTACAAGAGTACATTCACATGAGTTACTGAACGCGAGGCACTCCTTCAGAAATCTGGCATTGTCCCAATCATGACTGTAAGGCTAACATTTTTTTGCAACATGTAAGATTCCCTTAGGTTTGCCAAACAAGGAAACAAATGCAATGGCCTATTAGAGGACACCAGCTTCATTGATGACGACCCATCTATTTAGTTCCTACGTTACTCTGGGCTGATGTGAGAAGTCTGAACAGGGTTCTGTCTCATCTAGGCAGTTTCCAGTGCTCTGCTTCGTGCCATACTGGATTGCACCAAGAGGGCATGCAATAAATATTATAATGGAAGTGAAGGAAACGTCGCCACTTTACAGCAGTGGCATCTACTTGTTTTCACATAGCGATGGGGGAAGAAACGTAAGTTGTGTAAAGCAATCCCATGAGCTGAAAGAGCATGCAAAGTCCCAGTATGGTCTGTGATATTGCTACGGAACAGCCGCCACAGTGTGGCTGCACTGAGGAGGACGAAGACGACGTGTGTGCCGGTTTGATATAGCGTCGCCATTTTGGCTCCGTGAGCTTACCTGTAAATAAATTGTGAATAGTATTCGGCTTCAGCTTCACGCAACATTAATTAACCCACCAGTAAACACCAGTAAATTGAAGGCGTCGTCAGCAATGCCTTTGAGGACGTGATTAACCTTATCGTCCTCAGTCATGTTCGGGTCAGCCTTGGCACAAAGGGCCAACACGCAGAGAATGTACGACACGTAGGACTCGGTCGACGTCTGTACACGTGTGGCAAGGGCTTTCTTGGCGTTGACTTGCTGACCAAACGGATTGCCAAAAAGGTCGCGTAGCTTGTCTTTGAAGAGATCCAAGCTCGAGATCTTCTCTTCGCAAGTCTGGAACCACGCCAATGGAGCTTCGTCGAGGTAGAAAGTCCGTTGGCAAGCATAATAGTCGGATGCCACCTGTGACTGGTGCTGACACGTTCGTATAAGCGGAGCCAGTCATCAACATCAGGACTGCCAACTCTGTTGAAAACACCAGGATACCGAGCTGGGGAAACTGCGACGTAGGTCAGGGTTGCAGGCAGAGACGCTTGCATAGATGAAGTGCCGCCAGCAGGAGCCGAAGTTGCATTGTTGCCATTGCGACCGCTGCGAAGCTCCATGACGGGTACGGGGAACGCCCACCTCCACCAAATTAATGTTACGTGAAGCTGAAGCCGAATACTATTTACAATTTATTTACAGGTAAGCTCACGGAGCTAAAATGGCGATGCTATATCAAACCGGCACACACGTTGTCTTAGTCCTCCTCAGTGCAGCCACACTGTGGCGGCTGTTCCGTAGCAATATGTAGGTCCAGAATAAGAAGGAACGTTGCTATTTCATCTCTGATGGGCTATAATGTGCCTTCGAATGTGCATTCACTGTTTTCTAAGAGCTGCCAAGACATTCTGTAGCAACTGGGGTCAGTGTTAGGATCACCACTGAGGTCAGGCACGTGTGCTTATCTGTCAAGTTCAAATAATCCAGCCAAAGCCCATTTCAGGATCAAAATAACTGAAGTTTTGGTCCATACAAATGTATGGGTACCAGTCAAAACCTTCAGTCGAGATCATATTGCTTAACTGAAGTCAGATTAATAGAAGTGTACAGGAGCTATAAGTGACTCACACACAACAGTGTGCAGTATGTAATGGTGACTATCAAGACAAGGGGTGCACAGCTAGAAGTGGCACAAGATTGAAGTGATGACATCATCAAGTCAACAAGTATAGGCTAGCAGTAGAATACTGAGACATGCATGGCTCAGGTGCAGCTAGTGCAATGTCCTAGTGGGTATGCATTCTGACAGCAGTTAGTGCAGAATGTTGAAATATGAAGCCACAACAACGTGATGCCTACCTGTGGCATTGTTTACAACATTGGATGCAGCTGGGGGCATCTGCCGAGGCAATGTCCCAATCAGTGGCAGTGTCTGTTGGCCCCCAGGAACCTGTAAGCAAGACGCAAGGACGATGTCATGTTGGATGTTTTCCTTTGGCATGTAACTTGTCACAGCAATTCAAGTACAAGTAGTGCAACCAATATATTGAGGGCCTCCATTCAAGAACCTCCTCTGATCTCGGTGGATTAGCTTTAATAGCAGTTGGTGCAGCATTTGTTGCATCCTTGCTCTGACTAGCTGCTGCAGTTGGGTGTGTAAAGTCTGAATATTGCAGTAAACTGTGTGAACGCACAGGCTTGGCCAGAAGTCTAGACCATAAGGTTGGTCCAAGCGTATCCAAGTCACTTTTGCAGTGAGTGTAAAAATCACTATTTAAAATTTTATGCAAGAAGGGAGCAACGAACAAAACATGACGCTATCGTGGAGTGCACTTCATGGAGTGCCAGTTGTTTGTTCGCACTATGAATGCTTCACTGGCACTAGACTCGGTATCTCATTCGCTTGCCTCAATCTGCAAACTATTGTGTGGGCAACAGTTATCTCTCTTTAATGTTGCAAAAGTCACTCGAGAACTATAAGTAATCAACAGTGATCAAATGAGATGTCTCGGGAGCCGATGTTTTAAAATGGGGACCTGTAAGAGATTTAAATTTAAGAACCAAGGCAAATGCACTGATTGCACTGTGCACCCTCAATTTCACCTCCAAACTGCCCTCTGCTTTACACGTCAAGGAAGACGTCTTTGCCACAGGTGGCACTGTTTGCAGAAGTGTTGGTGGCACTGTAAAATGGGTGCACGCTGGCTATAAGTCTACAGGTCTATACAGCTGAGCCTCTACACAATGGACACTGATATGACGAAGTGAATCTAAAATGTTTCCCACTGATATCTGCATGTCACGAATATTCATCCCCTTGAGGTGCTGTGCATGCAATCGTGCATGCCTAGTGCATCAAAAGCAAAAGCATTGATGAAAATAATGATATTTAAAACATGTCACACACATGTTGAAACTCTTCTTATTAGACCTAAGCTGCAAGTTTCGATAATATGTGTAAAGTGTTTTAGTAAAACGAGTCGGAAGGCAGACGGCTGGCTGTTTGCTCTCGCTGTCCGTATGTTGTCATGTAGCAGGCTCACTTCCTTTGTTTTTCACCAGGCACATTGTTCGAGTGTCTGGATAGGTGCTTACCAAGTTTGCCAGACATGAAATAGTCTAGCTTTCAGATCTGACGTTTTTGTAGAAAGTTCCTGCATGGGGTCCATGTGCCGTAAACTTGACAAAACACACTGAATAATTTGAAATCTTTAATCCATTCTGCAGCCGCAGAATGGATTCATGTATGCCTTACATGAGTCGAAAGATGCAGGAAATGTGGTGAAACGAAATTTTTGATGGGCAGAATTAAATGGCACATGAAGGAAACCTGCTTATATAATGAATACAGGATATTGACATGGGCACAACGTTTATCTTTTTCTGGTTGCCGTTTTTCACCGGCTAAATGCTGTTGCAATGTTATTGCCTGCCACGAGACTGTAGATGACTGTACATGTATCGAAACTTTCCCGAATGTTGTCATGAATTCTATAGCAAAAGAGTCTTGTCTAATCAGACTGCCTGCCAACACGAACAGTGGAGTACATCTCTGAGTGCATGCAAGTGCCAGCGATCATGCTGGAATGTATCATTAGCGGTATCAATAGCTGACGCACTTGACCCGTAGACGAGATTTTCAATGACTGACGACTGTGCTCGCTCGTCGCTGTCGTTGTTCTTTGAGCGTAACTTGTTTTTCTAGGCACAAGTTTTCCACCCAAGGAAGATTAAGATTTGTGACACACAATTTTGGCACTGCTTTGTTGTTCACTGTCAGCACAAAGTGATGGTATGAAAAAGGTACTCTTGCATTAGATACGACTTCCTTATAATGATGTTTGACTGCATCATTTTAGTGGTTGCTTTTACTGTTCTGGGACGAAAAACAGCCTCCCTACCTGGAGCAGAGAGACAGGTGTGGGATTGCTGCGGATGGCCTGTGGCGGGGCAGCCTTGAGTGTGGGTGCCACCAGCTGGGCTGTCAGTGTTTGTGCCCCAAGGGTGGCCACTGTCAGCGGCATGGGCAGCACACCTGATGCGGGGCTCAGCACCGTTGACACTGGGTTCACCATTCCTCCTGCAAAACACAGGCCACACACAAGTGGGCAGTGTACCATATTTTTGTGAATATACTGATGTCGAGCACGACTCTTTTGATGCTCGAGAACTAGACACATATTATTACGTTAGAAAGGCGGCCTGCTGCTGCATACAGTAGCCATGACCAAGAACTTGCCGAGACAAAAGCTGCTCTGTAAGCTTAGCAAATGCTGTAGGAAACGGTGAAGGAAATGAGAGAAAGAAAGGACTATGCGACTCTGCTTCTGGAAATGAATATTATCTACTTTAGCAACTAGTGAGGGGTCTTGTGATAAATACATTTACACAAGCGATTCAAACACATTTATGTCATTTACAATGCGTTGACTTGATATCATAGTGCACAATGACTGCTCACTCAGACATTTCCTCTGAGAATCGTTTGAGGTTTATCATCTTTACACGAGGATGTTTGTTGCATGCATAAGGTAACCTGCCTTTTCACCCTCGCACATGTTTGCAATTCCAGACTTAAGTCGTCTGTGACACTTGCACAAAGTGACATGTCTCACCTCATCTGCCCTTTCACTGTAGTGCATAGCATTCCAACATTGGCAATGCCAAGTTCTAGTCCACTGTAAAGCATGCACAAAGTGGTGCGCCTAATTGCCTCACTGCATCTGTGCTGTGCTGCATAACGTTCTCCTACTATTCTGTTACTTCTACAGTTCAATGATTAGAACAAGTGGCTCACAAGTGAACAGTCATGAGTCCAAAGCATTGCTGGGAACAGATCTTTTTTCTCTAAAACAGATTTCTTTTATAGGGTCATTTATGACAACCTTAGCAACATGAGTTCTCTTGAGTAACCTGTGCAATGTGCCCTTCCAAGCATTACGATTTAACTGGGCCAATGCAACTACGCTAATGGAGACTGATTTGAAGAACATAAAATTGGTGAATATATATTATGTAAATGCACATTCTTCTATAAATTACAGGTTGTTGTGGCCCACACCTCAAAAGATTGGTTGCGTTTCACTCGAACCAAATATTATCAATTTATGCCAGGATTATGGGTCAACATGTTGTAGCTTTGACAGCAACATGAGTTGGTGATGCATTACCATATTTACATGATTTTAAGTCGACACGAACGTAAGTTGACCCCCTATATCGCGTGTGACAGGGGAAAAAAAAGAAAGAAGCATACTCGCGGGTGCATTCCATAACGAAAACTTATTAGTAGTTGGCATGGTCACTGTACTACTCCTCACTAGTGCAGCCATCGTCATTGCTGCTATGGTCCCACAGCACGTCGCAGTCCAGCGAAATTTCGCATTTGCATACATAAGTGCATTTGGACACATACATAACTCCACGCCGAAAGCACCCACAACACGGAGCAGTCAGGGAGGCTCTTTTGACATGTTCGGTTAGCGTAAGTTCGCGGTCTTCTGCCGCCAGCCACTCGTACTCACGGCGGAGCAGGTCCTTAAAAGGCGAAGATCCAGGCTTGTCTCATGACCATGTTGGACGTCACTGGCAGGGACTGATCATGCATTTCGGCGATGTACGCTGCAAGCTTGGCCTTCAGCTCCAAAAAGCATCCCGACTTCGGCCCACAGAAACCTCTTCGCTTGCCGTCACAGGTTAAAATTTTGCTTCACTGCCGTTGCCACTCTCGCACCACCCATTAAGAAAAATCAAACTTGCTGCCCACTGTGCAGTTATTTGTTTCTTCAGCATAAAGGATGGCAGCCCTCTTCAACGTCGCTGTGAACGAGCATCGAACGTTTAGTGGACTTGGAGCACTCATGATGACTGAGGAAGCACGGAAGTAGCACGTGGCCGGCAGTAAATTTGAATGCGTGAAACTAAAGAGCTACCAGGAAAGAAAAACGTGCGAGCCGCGAGCGGTATCTGCTCTTCTATGAACTATCGATACTCCCCGCAAGCGCCACTGTTCTGAGGGTGCTGCTACAAATGGAACAGCAGCACTTCCATGGACTATCGACGCCCCCACATGAGTGCTGTGTGTGCTGTAAAACTCTCGAAAATGTTGAAAAACCCTTCCGAAAAGTGAACAAATGCGCGCGATAGTGGAAAGGTACAGGTGGGGCTAATTGGAACTACGTTGTAGCTCCCCTGATATCCCGTTGGTCTCGCTTTTTTTTGTAGTGCCATGTTTTGGTTTCGATTGTAAGTCGACCCCCCTCCCCCACTCCATTTCAGATTTTCAAATTTGAAAAAGTGGTTGACTTACGATCGTGTAAATACGGTATATAGTACATACAACTAATGCATAATGGGAATAAACTGGCATAACTAACAGCGACAAAATACTGTCAGACTAGTGACAAACTTGTACCATCATGTCAATCTTCTGTGCGTGTCATAGATGTGACTATACTAACCAGAAGACACAATGACAGCAGATGGTGCCATGGATGCTACATTCGTTGTCTGAGCTACGCTCGCTGCAGACTGAATATTCTGTACAGATGAGTCCTGGATCTGCAAAGAAATCAAGTGTGGTCCAATATGTGATCAGAAATGTTTAAATTGCCCCATACTGACAAGTACAAGAAAGCATCCCCTGACAATGTGATGTCGAAATATCAGTGCCCTAAATTGACAGTTAAAATATGGTGCCAAAAAATCTGCTTGCTTGAGAGATCCATGTGGCTCTTTTACTGTGACAGCAGTTACTCCTCCAATACACTTCTAATGCCGCCTACTTAACGCAAAACTGCTGGAAGCCGGTGCAATCTCAATGGACTGCATGCAACGCTGAAAAATACAATTATGGAAACGACAATGATGGTGGCATACTGAAGGTGATGGCACAATGACGCATACCATTGCATTGCAAAATGGATGCAACAAGTCCTATTTCAAGCTCTTTGCTGATGTTGCAGTAAAACATTGCATATATTATCATATGCTAGTTGAGCGACACATAGATCACGGCAGTACAATGAAATGGAAGGAGAGACAGAGTGGACCCCATCTTCAGCTTTTAGCTGCTGTCACGGTAACAAGTGGAGACATCCAAATATATGAAAGCGTCCTAATTCCGTCATTGAGAAAAAATGGGCACTCTTGTTTATAGCTGCATAAAATGAGACTATGACTTGGCACCAGAGCAAAAATTTCAATTCCTGTGAATAAGCTCCCCTAATCTATAGTAGCTGCTAATGCTGCTCACTGCTTATTAATTCCTTACCCTAGTAGGCAGGCTTATTACTCATTTTCAGCTTCAAGGGGAGACACTGCTCTCTGGAGCTAAAAATTGGCCTAAATATCTTGTTGCATTCCTTTGCTCCACTGAGATTGCACAGGCTTCCAGCAGTTTTGCCTTAAGTAGGCAGCACTGGAAGTGTATTAGGGTAGTAACTGCTGTCACAGTAAAAGAGCCACATGGATCTCTCAAGCAAGCTGATTTTTTGGCACCAAATTTTAACTGTCAATTTAGGGCACTGACATTTTGACATCACATATTCAGGGGACGCTCTGCGGAGGATTAATATTTTGCTTGATTGAACTCCTGTGTCATCGTTCATTGATACAGCTTTTGTCACAGTCACCACGAACATGCCGTGAAATTTTATCTCAAAACAGCATTTCTGATGGTGCCACAGTTTTGGAGTGACGACATCTGTGGCTCTACTAATCTTATCACAATATTTTTTTTCTTTCTTTAAGAAATGCAGAAAGATAATGCAATCGGTCTACAAATTGAACACACATTATTACAGAAATTTTTGAAAAGTAATAATTTGTCCTGGGTGTTACTATGGGTTTTTACTTTAAGAAGTCTGACATGCTATAACATTGGCCTAAATCGGTCTAGAGGGTTCATTCTTATAGCACTGAAAACTCTGATCATTCAACATCATTTTGATATCCTTCATAACAACCAGCATTTCACAGAGAGCTCACCTCCAAACAAGCAAACAGAAGATCATAAGTTTCCCAATATTTTAAAACCTACTTGTTGCCCAGGAAAATCAATTGCATATTTCAAATCACTATGTTAAAATACATAAGTAATGCAAGTTTCACCAATATGTGCCTGTAAATAAATAAAAAGAAGAATGTTTTTTAACTGGAGTGCCCCCCCCCCATACACACACACAAACACACACACACACACACGAGAAGAGATATGCGTGAAGCACTGAGTACATCTGAGGTACACACCTGGCCATGTAGGCTTCCAGTTGCTCCAACAAGCATACTGGATTGTGTCACAGGCACCATGGTCAGTGAAATAGGCACAGGAATAGCGGAGGACAAGTTCACGCCCGTCAGGGACATCTGCACGAAACATGAGCATTACCAACAACAAAAATTATCAGCTTGAATTTGGTTGAACATGCTTACCACCAAATGCACAGCACTTTTTTCTTTACATTGCAAATTATGACAATGATAGCGGTGGTGAGTCCTGTTTAAGTTTTGAACGAAAAAGCCTATGTACTGATTCTATGATGTAATTAAACAAGTTCCTACATACAAAAAAGAAGAAAAAAAAAAGAAAATGACACAGGGAGCTATAACCCATTGGTATATATATATATATATATATATATATATATATATATATAGAAATTGCATAACCCACTGTGCCGAAACGGCACAGTGGGTTATGAGGAAGCTTGTAGTGGACACTTTAGGTTAATTTTGACTGACTGGAGTTTTTTAATGCTCACCCAAGCGATGGTACTTGAGAGTTTTTGCATTACGTCCCCATCGGTTTACAGCCGCAAATCAAACCTGCGACCCTGTGCTCAGAAGTCCATGCCATAGCCATGGAGCCACCATGGTAGATAAAGGGAAAACAAAGGTTCTGATGAAAGCTCTCATTTTAATTACCTAAGATGACAAAACTCTTTTGTTTCTGTCAGCCACTGTGGCGACATTGCAGCAATGACTACAGCCAAAGTAAGTCAAGCAGCAGCTCTCACTTTGATGGATGCAAACACGTTTCCAAATGCTATGATGCTTAAATTTAAGGTTTCGCAAGGTGTCCCACACAAGATAGGTCACTTTTCTCATGCTGTGACTTTTGCCCAGAAAAAAAAAGGGTGCAAAACGTACTTACTTTGTCCTATCAGCAATTGAACCAAGCATTTAGACATATTCATCTCTTTTTTTCTATATTCAAATATCAATTTCAAGCATGTTTATGCCTAAAAAGGTGCTTTGCCAATTGCAAAGTGACAACACCGAAACAGGCAAGTGCGTACGATCAACCACTTATGGGGTTGTCATTTTGGGAGAATTGATTGCATAAGACAGGAGAAGCAGAAGTAGAGAAAAGTATGGATCAGCCTGTTTCGTAGACGCGGCACAATACCCGACCAGGAAGGCTTTCGTTGCCACCACGATCAATACGCAAGGTCAAGTCACAAACGCTCTCACAGTCAAGACCCACAAGTCAGAGATAGCAGAACAGGTCGCTATCGCACTCGCGCTCACAGACCCGACCACCACCCACGTCTACAGCGATTCACGCTCGGCTGTCAAAGCCTTTCAGAAAGGAGCAATTGCAAGCCAAGCTCTACAAATAATCAACAGATCCGCACCGCTGCAGCATCACACCATCTGCTGGTTCCCGGCACACCTCGGAGATATCGAGGACGCCCCTCGCAATCTCAATGAGATGGCTCATAGGAGCGCGCGAGACCTAACCCTCCGCGACGCCACCTATTCTGGTCGTGACCATCCCAGCGAGAATCGGGACCCTCCCTCCACATATAACGAGATAACAAAGCACTTTTATCTAGACCGCAGAATATACAGCACACCTCACAATAAGCTCACCAGGCCTCAAGCCCTCACGTTCAGAATGCTTCAAACAAACACGTACCCCACGCAGAACAGACTACATCACTACATGACTGACCTATACAAAACATCATATTGCGAAAATTGCCATAGCACACTAGACGTACATCACTTGCTCTGGCCGTGTGGTCGGACCCACGCAAACAAGGATCAAGACTCCGCCAGGCTACAAGAAGCATTACGCAGCACGGACCTGGCGGAGCAGCTATGGGCCGTCCAGCGAGCACACGATGCGGCCAGGGAGTTACAACTCCCGGTCCCAACGTGGGAGTAGCCCGCTCTATGGGACCTTGCGTCCCGTAGCTCGCAGGACCTCTCATTAAAGTTATTCAATCCAATCAATCCAATCTACCATCAGTGTTTATTTTCATATCACATAGTTGTCGAGTGCATTTACAGGAATTGCATTGACATCACAGAATTTCATTCTTCAGCTGTAATGACACACAACAAAGACAAGCATGAAACCCTACACAGAGCAGCTCAGCAAAAGCTCTTGAGGGGACACTACAACTGTTTTTCTTAGGCACAGCCCAAGCTCAAAACTGCAGGCTGTATTGTCAAATCGTTTGTCAAGTTAGTTCCCAACCTGATTGTCTAGTTCAAGAAGAATAATGCCTCTTCATCACTGAAATTCTAAAAGCCCATAAGGGGCTCAGTAACATTCACACAGGTTGCACGAGCAAGTGTGTTGAAGCCACAGTGGTCCTTTAACATCTTTAGAACGAATAGTACAAACATTCAGTTTATACTAAATAGGTAATAACCAGAAACACTACTGCACAAAGTAGTACGAGAAAGCTGCTTTATGATTGCATTACTACTCTTTCCCAACTACTTGTTGTGGAGTCTTTGACAGATGACAGGTAAAGCACAAATGGACATGCAGAAATCTAACTCGCACAAATCATGCTCCCCGAACATCCAAGGCTCATTTTGTTTTCATTCTGGTGGACAAATAGTTCAAGCAAGCTTCCACTCAAAAGCCAAGCTTACCAAATTATGCAGGCCCATATTCTGAGGTAAGCTGATGTTAGGAAGGCTGACCATCTCAGGTGACTGTGCTGCCAGTGCGCTTGAAATAGTGGTTGCCTGATTTGGCTTGCTAGTAGCATCATCAGGACACACTGCAAAAAATAAAAAGCCCATTGTCAGTTTTGAACCTGTGTCTTTCCTAGTAACGCTGAGATGTCACTCGGACATTCCCTTAATTTGTACTCAAATCCCGTGCGTTTTTGCTGGGAAGCTTTTACGTGGAAATGAACTTATGGCAGTGGTAATTGAGGGCAGCTCACCATCAACAGGTATGCCATGGTGCCACCCTGCCCATTTCTCGGGTTCATTAAGTGTTATGCTAGGAGCCTGGGTCAGTATAAATTTAAAAAATCAACCTAATTAACCAGGACTTTTTAAAGGGATACCTAGTGATTAGTTGCCGTACGAGGCAAATTCAACTCGGAGCCTGCGTCTGGCCGCCTCTGCAATGAACGTGAGACAATTCAACTACATTGTGTGCTTCCATGTGTCGTGAATAGCAGCCTATTTTCTCTTTTTTGTGAGTTGACGTGATGGGAAATAAAACATTGTCAAAATGATGCAGTGTGTGATCATTGGCTGTTGTTTTTGAATCACCGTATGCTACAGTTTCATATCTAAGCTGATCACATCTAGCCGGCACCCTTGGCACTTGCTCGGCACTGAACCGACAGCGGTGGGTGGTGGTGAGCTGAGTGTATTGTTGATCCAAAAGCTCTATTGGGTGTTGCAAGGCACATGACACACAAGAACCTTGTCGCTAGTGTCGAATACCTTTACAACTGCTTTCTGATCTTTGCATCTGCTCGATTATTCAAACATATTATTTGCAGTGGCCGTAAGGTTACTGTGAATAGATCTGCGTCAATGCTGCACTACACCGTGGTTAGGCCTAACAGCCAAGGCAGGCGTGGTGGTGGATGGCAAACCGTCCAGGAATTTTGCAGCTCACCTGTGATTGGGCCCAAAATCATGCGTGAGGGCTATACTGCGGACCGCAAAAGCGGCAAGCATGCTTACCAAATTCGTCTGTGTGCTGGCTGAACGTAATGGGTTAAGCTCACGTGTGGACGGAAAGCTTCGTGCTGAATTTGCACAACATAGTAGAAACTGCCATTGTTGCGCAGTGAAGTTCACACTTCACAACACTGCGACAATGCATGACCAGTGAATGCTCCCATGTCCTCCACTACCACAAAATTTTAAGTAGACTAAAGCACAAGATGAACAAGAGCCTATAAACAAATTCTCTGTGCTGTGGGAGTTATAAGAAACATTGAATTTGCATTTTTGCATGAAAATATCTGAATAACAGTACTTTGAAAATAAACTGACCTCAGAGATGAATGTGTTTTCACTTTTGCAAGTAAAGAACCAACTTTTTTTTTTTTAAAGATTTGTCAGCATCTGGCTTGTCAAGGTTTTATGCAAATACCACAGCTATACAAACCATTTGCTTTGAAATTATTTGACACTAATTACTATATGCTTTGACTTCGCTTCGAAATAAAAATTGATATTTGCACTAGCCTATTAATAATTTCCAATATGCTTTGCTTAGCTTCAGAGTTTGATCAAGGTTACACCAGGAGCTGTGAGAGACACTGAAGTTCCTAAAACATGCATTGAAATAGACGTCGGGCTGCGCTTCTAATTATACTCGTTTTGAAATCTGGTAAGTGTATTAGGCAACAGCAAAGAATGCACCAAAACTACTGCTGCTTCATCGTAAAGGTGGTTTTTCTCACCTGTGTGACCAGGGTCAGGTTCCAGGACATTTATGTTTACCGGCTCTTTCCTGTGAAAGAAAGAAAAGTACACAAATAAATATTTGAAGCTACAATCATGAAAAAAGGTGCAGTGCTAAGCGTTTTCCACATTCAAGATACCGGTGTTTGAAACGTACATTCAGTTTACGTTCAGTTTCACCTCACGCGACTGGCTTAGACCGCGCCAACGTTGTCAGACACGCCCGTCAGTGCGGCCTAGGCCAATCGCGTGCGGTGGAACTGAACACACATTTCAAACAATCATCTCGAATCACACCCCAGAATCCTACTCATTGTGACTGCACATTTTTTTGTAACATCAACCATGCACACAGCTATTATATACATACAACTAATTATTGCAAGAGAAATTGTCGTCCACATGACTGTAGCCACGAAGCTACAAAGGAAACCAATACCAGTTTCTCAAAATATAAAAATAAAGAAAAGCTTTGCGGTTGAAAAATTTGTCCTGGCCTAGGGGTTTGAACCGGGGACCAAAGCCTTTTTGCGGAGGTTGCTCTACAATCTGAGCCAACCAGGAGGCTAGCAGGCAGCAGTGCGAGGGGAAAGTATTCAACAACTCAAAGCACAGGAGCACTAAATATGATAAAATAGTTCTGGGGAAGCCCATGACGTGGAGAAAGGTTCATGAAAGGGCGAAATTGTAATCCGTGTGATTGTAGCATAAAGCTACAGAGCAAAGCCATACGGGTTTCTCAGAATGAAAGCTTCGCAGTTGAGGAAAAAATTGTTCTGGTCTGGGCATCAAACCTGACACCAACTCCTTTTTGGGGTGGTCGCTTTATTGCCTGAGCTGCTAACCGGGAGGATAGCAGATCGCAGTGCGAGGGTGAATCAATATACAACTTGGAGCAGAGAGAACTTTAATTATTACATTATGCTCGCCATACAGACTGTGTAGCTGCTGGTTAAAGGTAAAGCACTCTTTCCATAACCTGTTAGGCACAAGCTTTGTTTTAACCCTTCGTGGTCATCCGTCAGGTTACTGTACATGGCAGTGTGTGCTGCACTGCCGTGAAGCTGCACTTCAAGGCGAAATTCACATATAACCAGCACCCCGACTTTGCTGTTTACTTTTTTGCATTTTTGTTGCGAGTCATATGCACAAAAATGCGGTAGATTTTCTGTCAACTGTAGCATCTCACTAACATAATGACTTTTCGATGGGCAACCCACAAGGCTTTTTCACTCCTTGTTTAGACAACAATGTTCTCAGCATGACAGGGTAGCATCCACCGGTTCTGCAACTCGGGGATGCAAAGGTCAGCACTCTAAGCTGGCGCCTTGGTGCTGGCTGTGAAAGACGAGGAAAATAAAGATGGGCAGCGCTTGGTCGATGGACAAGCATGGCACGGGCAGTTCTATTCTAGAAGGGTGCTAGTCTAGTCCTGCGTAGGCCAGTGTAGACTGAAACTGACTGCAAGCAGTCAGTGTTGATTGCACTTTAACAGTAATCTATTGAAAAAGAAGTAGATGTCATAAAAAAAAACTAGAAAAAGTAGTAAGCTGGGAGAAAGTAGTAGAATATGCTATTGTTTTTCTGGAAGACACCGAAAATCAGGAGGCCTACGGACAAATCAGTGGCTATGGCAACACTAGATGAGATGTGTGTGAATGATGTGCAAACCTGTTCTCGGCTGTAGCTTGCAGGGGCGGCGATTCATTGGGCTGCTCTTGTGCCTTCATGGTCGGCACAGTTGCCAATGATTCACAGTGCTCATCCAAGCCACCGTACAGGCCTTGGGTGTGGTTGACCACGGGTGGTTTGCCAGGGACAAGGTGGGTGATCTTCACAGCCTTGCGGCCCTCTTCGGTGAAAATCTCTCGAAACTGGTTCAGGTACCTAAAGTTGAAATTATACCATCATGGCTGGTCCCAAACAACTGCACGTCATCTGTTTAGCTCTTTTAACCGTTTGGGTGCCAGGTGTTTTTACAAATTGTAATTGCAATAATTCAAGTTCTGCCTAAGTAACACATTAGCAGCCTTTAACCCTTTCGCTGTCACGGACGTACCGGTACGTCTTCGCGCTTCCCCCCCACAGTGTCACTGACGTACCGGTATGTTCTCTATTGTGCGTTCAAAATTTCGCATCTGAGCGCAAAGCTGTCGCTCCTGGACTGGCCACGTGATCTGTTGACTCTTTCTACAAGTTTGTGTTTTAGCCCGAACTGTGTTGGTACATGTATTGAGGAGTACAGTACGACTGCCACTCGCCCCTCTCTCTTTGCTGAATGGCGCGGTGGCTCCGCGTTCGCTGGATCATGCGTCGCACGTGTGTGGTTATGGGTTCAAGGGTTGTTCTGCTATCTCCGCTGGTTTGAAGGTTTTTATTTGTTTTCTGTTGGTGTGTCTGTTACGGCGCGTCAAGTTCAGGGGCATGCGTCGTTGCCTCTCCGAAAAGAGTGACTCGATTGCTGCTTTCGATCTCTCACTGCACCCTCGCTTCCGACTTGCAGCAGTAAATGTAAAGCCCTTCGAAATTTGTTTTAGCCTTTTTCCATCTCCCTCTGTCTTCTTGATCACACAACGTCCCATTTCTTTCCGTTGAGCTGGTGACTGAAAGGGCATCCTCCCTGCGCGCGGTTACTTTCGAATGGCTGAGCGCGTGGGACCTTCGTCTGCTCATTTGGAATGGTGGCTCTTCCGATTCAGAATACGAGCTGAGCTCGGATTCGGACTCGGACAGAATCTCATGCGAGGAAGATATGAGTTCCGCATCATCAGATTCGGATGTCGAACGGATGTTATAGTCAGGCTGATGATGATGTTTACTAACAACAGCTGCAGAACACTGAAATGTGCATATTGCATTGACTATGTTATGTTATTTTATTGACTATGTTATTTGTATACCAATCATAATAAAAAATAAATTGCTATGTTCATTCCCTGTTATGCTCGTTCCCTGAAACCAAGCTGACACTGGGGATGCATCACGGCCAGAAAGGTCCGACAGCAAAAGGGTTAAATTAAAATGCTTTTTATTGGTGATATGTTGCTAAGCACATCACAAAATTTTTAACCTGGAAATTCAAACAAAAATGACGATTATGATAACGACATTAATAAGAACAATTTGTGTTCCTCAAGCAACATGGCCTTTCCATTGCTGTCATTGTCCCTTGAATTTCTTTAACTTTTTGAATTTCTGCATTGTTCGAAAAAATGCGCTGGCTTTTCACACTGGTCTGTCACACTGTAAAGCGAGAGACATGAGCAATACTAATGGTAGTCAACAGGCTTTGTCATGCAATCTTGCGTACAAAAATAATACCTAACTTAAAAAAAATTTTGTTTAATTAACTTCCAAGGAGATGGCACAATTATGCATGTTTCACTTTTGCAAATTACTACTGATCCATGACATCAGCACGAGCAGGTACGGGAATTTTAAAGTGACACTCACCATGAATGTTCAGTTTTAAAATCTTTTCTGGCTTATTAAGCCTCCTCTCACAGCTGGACTTCCTTTCTTAAGTATTGTAGAAGGGCAATTAACACAGCTCCACTTATTTTTCTCTTTAATGACCTCTTGAGTTACGCTGGATTTGTAGCTGACACTTGAAATACCAAATAGGTCAGCCCTATCGTGAGTGGAGACTAACTAAGATAAAACAAAATGTGGGAATAGAAGGCTGGTGGCAACACGGCCCTGACATTCTCGTGCCAGTTTTGCATGACACCATGGATTTCTGACAGCATCTGCTTAGGGTTACATAATTTATAGATTGAGAAAGCCAAGACTCGACTGTTACTTCTAAGTAACTTTTCTGTACAGAAACAGCCCAAATACACAAAAACAGTGAAACTCATGACAGCGCAGATGGCATCGGTGGTGTTCCAGTTTAGGCACAATTAAAACAAGGGAAGGTTGGTTTTCACTTAAAGTGGCAATACTCAAACTTCTTTTTGCCTAAAAAGAATACAGGTATTGCCGATCTTGCCTATGGCTTTTTAGCATATGTATCTACAATGCTGCTGCCATACAAATTTTCTGGATAGGACTGGCTCTTGGAGCATCTGTGTTCAACAGTGACGGGTGTCACTGAAACAAATAGCAGAACATTGCAATGACAGGCAAATATCCTGCATAATTTATGTGCCTAGATCCAATGAACTAACCCTGATGAGCAAAAATAAAATGCATATCATAGTCTGCACATACCTGGTAACATTGGCTTGAGTGCCAAGGTTGAATCTGCAAGCCACAAAATGTGTCATTGAGTTGTCAGAGCAATAGATACACTAAAAACTTAATACGAAAAAAAAAGTATATATATATATATATATATATATATATATATATATATTTAAAAAAATTAAATTATGGGGTTTTACGTGCCAAAACCACTTTCTGATTATGAGTGGAGTGGAGGACTCCGTAGTGGAGGACTCCGGAAATTTTGACCACCTGGGGTTCTTTAACGTGCACCTAAATCTAAGTACACGGGTGTTTTCGCATTTCGCCCCCATCGAAATGCGGTCGCCGTGGCCGGGATTCGATCCCGCGACCTCGTGCTCAGCAGCCTAACACCATCGCCACTGAGCAACCGCGGCGGGTTATATATATATATATATATATATATATATATATATATATATATATATATATATATATAAATTAAAAGCTTGTTAATTTGAATTCTGAGATGTTACGAAAATTAGAATTACACAAGATACTAACTAATGAAAGTCAGAGACAAAATATAGCTTGGTTAAGGCGCGTATATAGTCCAACATATCGTGAGCACGTGCGCACATGCTACGCTGCGTTGGTGAGAACAACGTCTATAGTTCTAAGCACTGGCGCAGTGAACGTAACCAGATGCGGTCAACGCGGTCCGACGTGCCTGACGTCGAGATGGCTCTTGCTCCATCCACGCATTCATTGCGCCGACTGCGCCGACCCACAATGAGTGGCACAGAGAAAAAAGGTGCCCATGCTGCTTCACCAACGGTCGAAGAGAGTTGTTCAAAGCGGCGTGCGGGTTGCGGATCGCTCTGTGCATGCTCTGAAGAGAGCAGCCGACGGCATGCACATCGAAGTCTAGAGGGCGCGGCATTTCCGTTGGCGCAGCGGAAGCAGCATAGCGTGACTGGGCGCAAGTGACACACGCTGGAAACGTCGGACTATTATAAACCCATCTTTACACCGCCGACACTCGCTGCAGGCACAAGAGCTGTGCTCTAAAATGCATTTGCGAAATGCACCACAACCTACTGCGACGTAGGCCTCCATTGTACTTTCGTAGCTGCACCCTCCAAACAGGTATCCCAGTGATGCTTTCCTTTGAGTAACAATCACGAATCTCAAAGGCTATTCTTTTTGGTACTGCGAGCGCCGATAAACGTCATGGCTGCTATCTGTTAAACACTGCTGGTGCCGCTTTTATGCAGAACACCTCGTAGAGAAAGAGCATAGTCTCCAAGATGTAGCATGAAAAAAAGAAAGAAAAATAAAAACATGCAGCGCCGCATCCGCATTTTTATCTTGAAGATCTTGAGAGAGGGAAAGAACCAACCTGCAACATGCCTGACCAGGCGCAAACGCGTCTCTCTCTCTCTCTCTCTCTCTCCAGTCAGGCCTAAACGAAGGGCTGCAGATGTAAATAGCAAAGCTGCATAGCCGTCGCAGCGCACCAGTGTCGACAAGATGCTCCCAAGCACTAGCACTCTCACTAATTAAGATGGCGCGGAGTTCGAATTATCGGTGGCGGTGCGGACTTCAGTGTGAATTAGTGGGAGGCGTTACGTATTGCTTTCAAAACATTGTTCAATGAATTGCGGCGGCTACTTTGAATTATCCAAAATTTCAAATTAACAACAGTTATGAATTAACAAGCTGTTACTGTGTACATATATATATATAAACGAGAAGAAAGGGGGTTAACAAAGAGGCCCGATTTTTATTAGTCATATCATAAGAAGCCATCAAACACGTGACACCTAGGACAACATAGGGGAAATTACTTGTGCTTAATAAATGAAATAAAGAAACGATAAATTAATGGAAATTAAAGTGGATGAACAAACAACTTCCCGCAGGTGGGAACCGAACCCACAACCTTCGAAGGTGTTTCTTGTAGGCTTCTTATAATATGACTATATATATACATATATATATGGTGCCTAATTGTGCTAATAAAGTAGGTGAAGCACAGGTCTGACCACTAATGAAGTGTAAAAAGGAAAGAAACTGAAATAGAATCAACACAGTGTCACCTTCCGGATTTCTTTTCTTGACATTTTCTTTTTGCTGTATTCTCTTTTGTATTGACCATGCAATGCTTAGCAAGCGCCCCATGATAGATATGTGCCATCTGCCACAGGGTTATCAAAAGCAGCAACACTCACTCGCAGCTAGTGCCCTTGTTATGCCCTTCCCGGTCAACATAGAGCCGCCCAAAGAACTGCTCATCAGTCGGCCGTTGAAGGATGGTGACACGAGTGAGCTTTCCCGTGCCTGGCTCTGTCTCCAGCACATACTCCTGCACCACCAGAGGCGTGTTGTCCGTTGTTGGCTCAGGGGGTTGTTTGACGCGCGCCAGTTTCTCCACCTGCATGAGCACATACACCAAGGAACAGTCACTATAAATATACTAAGCCATCAGCTGACAAGACTTCTTTGACAAATATTGTTACCCAAAGCTTTTCCCCATGCTGCTGCTAACCCGCTTTCAATGCCTCTACCTCTGATTGTCACTATGACCACTCTCCTTCTCCACAATGTAGTCAGCTCCATCCATGCCAACTTGCCTACTCTACTTTGCCAACATACAGAGCACAGGACTGAAAATTTTACCCTGGTAAGCCACTATTCACGAAAAGCTATTTACACAATGCATTTTCAAGAAACACAGCTCTGACAAAGATAGGAAAGAGGGAGAGTGAGGCTGTATTGTTTTTAGTTTTCTTTGGAGCAATGGTCGTCATCTGTTTCCTTCACTTCAACGTCACAATATGGCGCAGACCACTGATATTGTAAGCTGCTGAAGGTGCAAATATTGCTGCTAGAACTAGTGCCACATTATACCAAAATCACCTATCTACAAAGCATATAGCACAAGAGGTAATCATGCAACCCAAGCAACTGCATGTATTCAATAGTGAGTGCACAGCGAACGTCCGATACACTTTAATAATGCAGTCGAATAATTAGGATAATGTTTAGATCTGCTCTTTCCAGGTCATAACTTACAGCATGTGGCAGCATTAGCAATAATATTTTACACATACAAATTATTTTGCAACATTTGCCAACAACGTTTAATATAAATGTAGCATTCATCCCAGGGTGAGTGAATGTGAGTGAACAAACTGCTCAAAGAAGCACATGGGGCAATTTGTTGAATGCAAGAAGGCAGTGCAAATACACAGATAACATAGAGCTATTATAATGGCAGGGGGCACATGATGATTCAGTACTGGCAGGGGAAAAAAAGAATAAGAGAAAAAAAAAAGACCTTGTGAGATTTTGGCTGTTCACTCAAAGATCTGTAAACGTTTCCCACTTTAAAAAAAATTAATACTACATGCCACGATGAACTCAGAAGGGAACACATATTTGAAGTTTACTATAACAAGCAAGTCAGTCAAACATGCATGCTGACAGCAAACACCCATTCGTAAAAAGGGTTAACCATTTTTGCATAGCTGTGCATAGCTAATGATGGCAAAATATTCTGGCTACATGCATGCACATTGAGATACAGCTGCTTTCCGATAAATGACAAAAGTCACTGAGCCATCCTTGTGCCTGATTAGTGTGTGCATTGCTAACACTAGTTTAAGCAAAACCGGAATCCGAAAATGTTCCTACACTAAGAAACTACACTCAAATACTTGTTAGCATGCTGCCAGATGTAATCGGCTACATATTCAGACTGCTGCGATACAATACCATCTGGCAGAGCAATGTAATACATACCACGACATTATCTTCAGATCCCTTCAGCTTCACATATGTCATTATTTGCTGGTGTCCCATGCCAGTGTTATATCAGCAATGAGTAAAGTGGTACGCAAGTATTTCATCAAACAGAGCGTTCACATTGACAACAAAAACAACATCAAGATGGCAACACTCAATTCAATTGATATCCCAGAATACAATTACCTCATTCGTTAGGGGCACTGGCATCGTTGCCCTTTTCTGCATCCACATATCAGCCTGCAAGAAGATAAACGCATGTAAAAAGCATGACAAGCAATTCAATATGTTTACACATATGCATAGAGATCCACAACAATCAAACAATCATATTCCGATTATTTTCCTTTTCAAAGTTCGTCACTGGTTCAAGCAGCACTTCACTTTCGTCATCAGCATAATCGACCAGTCACAAGTGGCGGATGATAAGAAAGAAATAGAACCAAGCACAAGGAATCCTTACATTAGACTGGCCCCTTTTACCTCAGCACTGAAGCATTACAAGAGGAGTGGGTAAATGATTAGAAGGAAGACTTAATGCAAAAATAAACCTACACTAGAGCTTCATTTAAAGATGCAAGATTATTACATATGACTATGTTCTTCGCAGGAGGCACAAAACCTAAATCTTGGGGCTGTTGCTTATCAGTAGTGTTACCCTCAAACCATTTGTGTAAAGTGAGAAAGTATGGCTGTAGGCTCACAAAGTATCTCAATTTACCAACTGGGTAACTTAGGAAACAATTATGTTATCTCTAATAAAACTGCTCTCTAAAGAACAACATATATATATAAATTCAGGATTAAGAAGGAAGTATCCGGGACTGACACTTAGGTTATTAATTGTGCACGAATATAGTTTCTTCTTTCTTTACTTTTTTTACAGGAAATTTCAATACTGATAATTTTTGGACATTTCTACTCACAAAAATTTTTGTCGATAAAGAATGTCCATCTGTCTCAACAAATGATTAGGCTATTCCCAGAAGATAAACAATAAGTTAGCTCATAGAAAGTGTTTTCTAATTTTCATTCCTTTACAGGTTGTTCATTTTCGCTCACAAAAATTAGTGCCATCATAAACATGCAGTAATTTCATTGTCCACGCTAGACGCACAGGCAAGGAGACAGGCAAAACACACAACTCAGTCCACCACACCTGTTTGGAAGGCATGGTTGGTAATGGTGGCTTTGCTGGTACTCTCTTGCGGTACTGCACGATGAAGTCATGCGCCCTCAGGTATGGTGGTGTGGCACACTGCTGCTCCAACTTTTTCCGACGATTGATGGCCACTTGGCTGTGTTTTTTTGCCATCCTATAACAGGAAATAACAATGACGATTCTTACCCAGGGCCAATTATAGCGTACAACCAAAAGCCTCTGAGCCAACACAAAGCAACCTTCAAAATGTGTAAGGCTATGGCATAGCATTAACATTTTCTAATTGTTCTTTCATTAGCCCCGATTTGAAGATGCACTGAAGATGTGAATGTGCGAATCTGGCAAGCATGAAGAATGAATCTGAAAGAGTTGCTTAAACATGAAAGTGCCGAAACTCGTGTTAAATAAAGGAAGCAAAACAAAAGCAGCTTGCAACACTGCATTATGGAGAATATAACAAAAATAATTCTAGTTATGCATGTTTGGCAAGTTATCAGAGAAATAGCTGTGCCCTTATCTTTGAAACGAGCGTTCACAACGGTGCCATAGAAGCAGGCATGCCAGTCGAGTTTTGACACAATGTAAAATTTGTGAGTCTGGTCAGTCTATGCCTATGCACCAGTGACAGCTTTAAATTTCACTGTCAAGCTTCATCAAGGCACAGCATCGTAAAGGCACAGCATCGTAAAGGTTCGGGTATGCCATGGTCATATAGCGTGGGTAAGCACCTGTTGATCATGTGACTGCTGAAGCGAGCCTTTTTGTGCTGCAGCCAGTTGGAGACGACAGCCACACCCACTGTAGGCTCCAGGCAGAGAGGCTCCGCAGTGGCCATGACCAATGCTGCTTCCAGGTAGAGCTTGTCTTCAAGACTCCACGAGTGGCCATCACCTCGTGCCACTAGCCCCACGTCACAAAGCACAGACTGCAAACACAACAACTCAAGCCTCTTGGTTTGGATGCAAGCCACAGTTAAGCTCGACTACTCACAAAATTAATATAGATATGGGGTAAGCAGTCGGCCATATAAATTAATGCAGCAAAAGATTAAGCAGCTCCAACACACATAATGGAAGCTATGTGAAGCAAAGCTTTGTATAATGTTAGTGCGTAAGTTTATGCTGAAGTCTCAGTAGACAAAAAGTTTTACACATTCCCATTTAAGTGCAGTTGCATTTCAGAATCAAAACTCCTGTTCTTATGCTCAGAAGTACAATGCTACACTTCCAGAGTCACCATGCCAACATGGTAGATAAGTACAGTGTGGATAATAATGCACTATATATGACTGAGCAGGGTCAAGTATATGAGTAACATATATAGAGTTTGAGCCTCAATATAACGAATTTTGATTTAAAGATTTTTTTAAAGTATGTCCCAATCCGTAGCTTCACTGAAGAGATCCCTGTAAGTTGTAGTTTAGCAAAGCAATAGCGTGCTGCTGTTTACATAAAAACAATGTCCTTGTGCACTGTACGCACCATAGCCTTTTGACAGTTTGAACAATATTTATCCTACATTAATGTTAAGGGCTTGACAATGGTCTAAGGCCTCTCAATTACAAGTTCAATAGCAGCATTTTATGAAGACTTACAGTGTAAGAGCATTTGTGTGGAAATAATAGCCCAATAAAAAAGGACACCAATATACAGGTCACGTAAGCACAGTGATATACAGATAGTACTAAGCATCCTGACCACTTGTAAAAAAAAGGCCTTTTGGACACCATATTGCATAATGTGCCACTAAAACAGACACTTGCATTCATAACAAGCAATTAAGAGAGAAAATGTAATTGAGACAGACTTCATGACTCAAATGCACCTTTCTGCCGTTGTTCCGACTGACAGTAATATGAATTTGAACACAGGCACAATTCTCATTGCCATCTCTGAAGCAACTTTCGCTGCTCTTTGCTATATGAAAAATACAATGATCATACCTATCTGCACACTGGTTGCTCAAGCAGCATGAACAAGTCTGCAGCATCAGTTATTTTTCCCACGAAATCGCCACCGTAAAGTTTAAGAGATCTCACCAGGTGACATCGAAAGTCACGGAGCTTGCTGCTCTCTGTACCACCTCAAAAATGGAGCGTTTTCAGTGAGTCCAAGGCAGATAAGCATTGCTTGCGTTTCATTTTATGCCATGGACTCTATGAACAACTAATTCTAGAAATCCGAGAGCTCCTTCGATACCTTGTTGAGCAAGGACATGGTATCACATTTCAGTGGCTCCCTAGACACTGGAGCGTTATGTGCAATGAAGATGCCAACAAAGCTGCTCAATCTGCTCAAAAAGATACTGTGCAGGAACCAATCCTGCTGCCAAGAACAAATGCAGCAGCAGAACTTAGAGTGCTTGCGAATTATGCCACAGAATTGCTATGGAACAGACCTAGTTTTCAGCATGCATGTCTGCATTGACTGGACCCCTGTCTGATTTCCTCGTCCACCTGGACTATCCTGACCTGAGGCAACAGTTCATTGCCAAATGTGGCTTGGCAGCGCTATTACAAGATCCTTCGCTTTCTGCATTAAAAGGGGACATAGTGATGCGCATGACCACTGTGGCAAACTATTGAACACCTTCTTTGCCACTGTCCCCATACAGTGTACACAGGCAGTCACTTGCGACTGCGTGTCCTGTCTTGAAGACCAGCCGCTTACAGAGCACAGTCCTGGAATGCTGGCCTACATAGTCGTGACACGACAAGTTTGTCAAGGCACTCTTGAAGTTTTTGCGTTTGAGTGGCCTATTAGAGAGACTATAGCTTTCACAGACTTTTCCCATATCTTGTATTTTTTTCTTCGTGCCTTTGCTTTATCTCTCCACCATTCGTTCAATCTCTCATTTCCCCTTACCCTTTCCTCAGTGCAGAGTAGCACGCCAAAATCTTTTCCGGTTAACCTCCCTGCTTTTCCCACCCCATTTCTCTCTCTCTCAGTGGCTGTTGAGTGCAATAACTTTTTTTAGAGTGATATGTACTGCAGTACCACCTCCTTCAACCTTGTTAAAAAAACAAACACAGAGATCCAAGTTCACCATGGCCAGCAGACTCACACGCACACTAGTGTTATACCGTAATGCAACAAAACATCAGTACCTGCGTCATATACACAGGCAAGACTGAAACTAAAGTCACTGTTAAGTTATTCATTGGTGCAATATGTAATAAACAGATGGTCTTGCTGCTGTACTCTATGAAAGACTAGCAGCTTAAATTATTTCCACGTAAATATGAGCATCAAGGTCCAGGAAGGTCGTCATGAGCTTCACTCCTAATCGCCTTGTAAGTTGTGTACAGAGAGGTGTTTAAACATCAAGGTGGCAGCATCTGTACTACTAAATGCACACAACGTAAAGATATGGTGCGTTAAGCTGAAATGCAGTGAGAAGTTGTGAGATCACCGGCACAAGTTCTTTACAGTTGGCCCACAATCTGGCATTTGCAAGATATGGCGAGCAAGCATTGCTGTGAAACATAATGTCATTTTGCAATTTTTGCCTGGTATGCTATCTTGATGATATCATTGTGCACCTGTGAAGCAGCTTGATCCACCAATTTGAAATTTCCTGCAATAAACTGTTCAAAGTAGAAAACAGTGTTTTTGCCTGCACTGCAAAGCACCACCAATATAGCCGAGAAGTTGATATTCACTCAAACGAGCACATACTAATGCGAGGACAAAGCATGTGCTCCTTAAATGTGGTATCCACATGCACATGGCTACATACGCTGTCTGTAATATCCAAACGAAATAAAACACAGGTCTGTCGTACATCCTTTTACACAATATCATATACATATATATCATAAATACCAAAAGAACAGAATAACTTTTTATCAAGCATCGCTATCGAAACACAGCTAAACTTCAAGAACTTATAAGCGTACATAACATCTTAGTTTCTTTTGACATGGCTCTGTTGTGTCTCAACACCACATAGGTATAATTAGATGTTTGCCACGAGGCAAACACCCACCCATCCATCAGTGCCTATCCAGATGTCAACACAGCATGGAAACCGACTGTTGACGAGTCTACAAAAGGCCACTAACCCCATCACTACCTGACACCCTGAACTAGTAATGAGGGGGGGCCACCATCAAATGCTACTGAATGAGGATGGCGACCTTGGATTCGCAGGTTGCTATCTTGTCGCATATTCCATACCATCGGGCTTCAGAGGCAGGGTTACTGGGGAGCGCTGCAGTAGCATAAGTGTGGTATCGTAACGGATTCGACGACTGTGATTTGCTGCTAGACAGTCTTCAGGTTCCCTACTCGATTTGTCTAGGGAAGACGACGGTATTAAAAGCAGAGACTTTTCATGCAGTAGGACAAAGTGTCCTGATGTCAACTCGGATGTTTAACTTGCTCCTGCATGGAGCCTTCTTAACTGGAGCCATGTAACTAAACTAATAAACCCTTTTCCCTTCATTCCTACTACCTGACATATTTGTCGATCGGTTTGGTGGATTCCTTGCCCTAGCGCCACCCTAAGCTGCAACAGCTCCTGTAAACCCTTTTGTAGTGTTTTCGCTGTTTTATTCTTGTACTCCTTCTTTGTCTATGTTCCTACGTTATTTTTCTTCACTGCCATTACAATTTCAATAGTATTTTTCCTTTGTTTCCATGAAAGCTAGAGTGTTCCACGATAGTATTGTGTAACTCATTCCATTTGGGCCAATATTCTTATTTAATTTCAATTTTGAATTTCTTAGCGTAGTTGTGAATTGCAGAATTTACACGACCCACGCTCCCCCTCTATGTAATAGTACTTTCATTCCAGTTGGAGGCCTTTACAAATTATTTGAATGACTGAATGAATCTGTAGTCATGAACATCTATAGCTTCAACTCACCTGAGTGGTTGGTTTTAAGAGAACGTAGTGCGTGGAGAATGTGCCCATTGTTGGTAGGCACCTCCTGTGGTCTCGCACTTCAACGACTATGCAGCCACTGTAGAATACTGGTGCCTAGTAAGAAGGTAAACGAGATGCACAAATTATAAGTGCATGACATGTGCTGAGGAAATGCTCCCATTCTTTGCAGGTGTGCAAACTTTAGGCCACCTTGCATACCCAAAGAGAGAAGGCATGGCCTACCTGAGATCTTTCCAAAAGGTCAACCAGTATAGGTGGAAGCTGTAGGGCAGGAAAGAGAACAACAGGAGTTAAAAAGGTATTGTATACATTTGAGCATACTCTTGCAACTACACTCCTGCTGTTACCACCACTGCAGAAGGCCAACTGCACATGAACAGTAATACAGCAAGTTGGGCGATTTGGTTTCTGTTACTAACGAAACTAGAGAGCGCAAAAACGTTCATAGCCTTTATTATCTGCCAGGTGTTATTCTGACATGTATATACATCGCACAATTTTATTAATAAAGTTCAGTTGTGAGTGAGCGCTCGTCTTGTCGCCTATGTTTATCTTATCGTTCATCTTGCCCTCGTTCTCTTTCTGCACTCTCTCATTTCATTATGCACATGTGCAACCCTTTATAGGTGGCAAGGCTGGGGCAAAAATAGGAAAATGGCATGCTATATTAAGAGCAAGTAATTTGTGGTGAAATTTTGATTAATTTACATACAGAGAATTTCGCAAGATGGCTGGAATACCCAGTCACACTTGTTCAATAGCATAAACTGCTTGCGGAACAAACAGCAGGTGTTCTAAACAATTGTGTAAATTGGGCCCTTGCAAAAATGAACCTTCTTACAATATCTCAAACGCCTCTGGAAATATTATATGCACTGAAATCCACATCTGAAAATTTTTAAATTTTGTTCAAACAAATTAAGCTAAGTCTCTTATGGCCTAATATGATAACCATGCACTGTTTGATTCCAACTAGGCATCCCATTAATTGAAACCTCTGGCTTGCTCAGGCAACGTAACAGAACATGGCTTCTGCAACCACAGGCTAGGGTAGGACATTGATTGAGCAATAGATAATGAATTTGTGTATTCCAACAAGAATTCTGTCAGGCCTCCCGTGTTGACAAAGTTATGAACTGCAATCAACTATCCAAATTTGACCTTGCTTTGCAATGTTTTTACTGACTTTAAGTATGTGCATTCAATTTTAATAGGTATTCTGCAGAAAGAAACAAAGTTTACTTTCGGTGTTTGAATAACAAACTTGATTTGAAAAGTTTGTCAAAGCTTTACACATTACCACTTTATTTCGTTATGGATTCTGTAGAAGGCACAAAAATTAGCTTTAGGTGATTATATATTTGAGAATGACATAATAATTTTGTTGTTAATCATGTAATATAATTTGTTTGCGATTAACTAAAAGGAACTCAGTGAACTTGAGAAGGTCGTATTGATGCAACTTGACCATACAGATGGAGTAAAAAATCATGCAGATCCCACGCGCTGTGGGAATCGATGTAAGAGAAGCTTTCTGTGCTGGATGCTTTGATTGACAATAATTAGCGGTGATGTTGATGGCTAAAGCTTAATTTCTTCAATGTTTAGTCTAGCACGAGAGTGGTGAGTTGATGTTAAATGTTACCTTGCGCACACCACTGCTGTTTGTCTGCGTAGTACACAGAACATACAGGGAGAGGTGTTTGCTCAAGGCATTGTTGTGCGCCATATTTCATAACCACTGAGAGGGTTGAGCGTTGTCATTGCCTCACATGGCACATCCCATTGCAGCAGAAGTATTCAACCTGAATTGGATTATGGGGCTGTACGTGCCAAAACGACAACCGGATTATGAGGCACGCTGCAGTGGCGGACTCCAAATTAATTTTGACACCGTGATGTTCTTAAACGTGTCCCAAAATCTAAGTGCATGCGCATTTTCTATTTCGCCCCCGTCTAAATGCAGCTGCCGCCGTCGGGATCAAATCCGTGACATTTAGCAATGCCATAGCCGCAAAGCTACCGTGGCAGGCACAGAAGTGCTGATTTTACAGTCGACCACTTCCGTAGTGTTGCCTGGACCCTGTGGTGTGCTTTAATTAATGTGGCTCTGCTTCTGCAGGCCCGCCGTAGTTTGTCCGCTTGACACATTTGCATGGTGCTTATTTTTCAGAAATAGCAGCAATGTATTGTAGTGTTCCTTGAACTTAAGCTTATCCAGTTTCCCCACAACCACTGTCATATAGTAGTAGGGTTTCCTTGCCTTCTCATGTCACCTCCCCCTCCCCCTCTCTTGTATACGAGCTGCCTCTTCTCCTCCCTCCTCTATACAGTTCTAAACTGGCACCTTAGTAGAAGCACTGCAGTTTCTGCAATGCTTCTGAGGAGAGTCACGGATAATTACAGCTGCCAAGAGGCTAATGTGGCAACGGCCCCCCCCCCCCCCCACACACACACACGGTATGCGGGACAGCAGCAGCAGCAGCAGCAGCAGTGGGAAAGTCGAAGGAAGAGGCAAAGAAAGATTCACTTTAAAAGTAAATACCACATAAAGCACTGAACATGTTCCAGTGCAAAATATTAATTAATCTAGGCAGCACACACTCATTCTGTTCATGCTACTTTCCTTTTAATTTCTGTGTGATCGTGAGCTAGAAAGACTGTGCGCATCTTGTATTGTTAAGGGAAAAAAATGAAAAATAAGTGCATCATCTAGCTCAACAGGATGCCCCAGTCATTGGTGCATTGTGCTCTGTGGCTTAATTTTTGAGAGCCTGTTGGGAATTTGTTGATTTGGTGTGTTACAAATGCAAAGATATGAGTGTAATGCACACTTGAACATAATGCACTTGCAAAGTTTCACAACATCGAGCATTAGTGCAGTTTCACCCTAGTACCATGCTCCGCTAACTTTTCATGCAGTCTTGCACAAACAGCACAACTGTGCTCCTTGGAGAGGAAGGGATTTATAAGCAATCCAACAATAGCATTGACAACTTACCTCTTCATTATCAATGTACTGAAGCAGTTCACTTTCCTGAAGCAGTGAGAAACGAATAAATAGAAAAGATTATCGAAACATGAATACACTGAGCAAATAGGTAATCGTCGCATTATTTGCTCGACTCAATGACTACGGCTAACGACTTCTACTGTAACGCACCTCGTAAGGCAATCGAATCGTTTCCGTTTCTGTGCCATTTCTGGTTTTCAGCATGAGTGAATAGCCTTCGTTGCCGGCATAGAGGTTTAGGACGAGACAATTCAATTTCTCCTTGGACACAAGCTTTCCCAACAGATTTGAGCCATTGTATAAGTTCTGCGTGTAAGTCACGATAAAGGAGACGAGTCACAACAGTGAATGCCACAAAGAAAACAGTGAATATTGTCAACCTAAAATTGCGAAACTAACCTTGTTCCTCAGATTAAAATTGCATTCAGACAAATATAGTTCAGTTAGCTTCTGTTGCAACGATGGGCTGCAACGAAACCGAAATTTCAGCAATAAGGTCAGCAATAACTTGAGCACACGTAAAAACAGGTTAAGCGATACACTTACTATTTTTCTTTACGATGTTCACGACTTAGCTTTCCAGGCTGCTGTTTGGCTGTTTGCATCAAGAGCTGTAGAAAAGGGCGTTTTACATATCCCACGAGGAATGATGTGTGCACGCGAGCAGACGCAAATTTACTTACGTTTGCCTGTTGAAGGCATGAGGAGATCGTAGTCATTGATGACATAGAGTCAATTAAATGGGTGATATGCGAAATCTAGACGCGTAAAAAACAGAAAATAACTATTAGAAGGTTGTCTGACACGATTATCGGCGATCATGGTCACAAAGTTCGCGCGAATTTGTGTGAACGTGTTCAAAGTATTCACCCGTCAGCTGATGTTTACACAGACGCACTGGACTCGCTCATTTGAGCGTCCGTTTACGTTGACACACGAGCACAAATGCATTGTCTTTGATGAGCGCATCTTTGCGCATGCTTGCTAATATACACCTATGCTACGATCAGCAGGGCGTATACATAACGATCCGCCCCAGATCATTTTGAGCGCGTTTCGAGGAAACTCGCTAAAGAACCCAGCTACAACCCAGCTTCGCAAACGCCAACTACGGCACCATTTTGACCAATGTCATCAGACGCTGCAAGAATCGCGGTCAAATTTTGTCTAGCGCAGTTAAAAGTTACTATGCCTTATTCAAATAAATGTTTATTTAATATTATTTTCATTTACTTTTTAAACATAATAGGCACAGTCAAATAATACTTCAACGTTTTGGCCACGCTTGCCCGCGTTTGTCGGACGGAGCTCAGCAGTCAACAAACGTTGTGCGACTCTTTTTCGGCTGACACTTGGAGCCGTAGGAACGGTGAGTGTGTTGGTTAGCAATCTGTTGTAATCGTAGTTTAATTCTGTTAATTAAGTGTTCTATTGAATGTGTGCTGATCTTTAAGGTACCTGTAGTCTGTTTAATGCAGCGTTTACCTCAATATTCAGCATGCCACATTTATTAATGAACGCTCAGATCCACGCTACCTACCTTGGTTGAGACGTGCAGCAATTTTTGGATGTTGTGTGCTGTTCAGAATTCATCTTTTTTTGGCACCCGAATCATCAGAGATGCCGTGTGTATTCTTTTACAGATGGCGAAGATTAAGGGCGAAGGGAAGCGCGAGAAGCGCGGGAAGTCCACGCTCAACGAAGTTGTCACGAGAGAGTACACCATCCACCTTCACAAGCGGTTGCACGGTATTGGTTTCAAGAAGCGCGCTCCCCGTGCCATCAAGGAGATTAGAAAGTTCGCAGAGAAGCAGATGGGAACCTCGGACGTCCGAGTTGACACCAGGTTGAACAAGTTCATCTGGTCCAAGGGAATCAGGTGAGTCGGCAGCATGTTAGCACGGCGACGAAAGACCGCACACGTCGTGTCGGTTAAAATTTTATTGCTACCCGTGTGGCTGTAGCAGTCGGCCGTGATACTGATTCCAGCTAACCTGCGAACAAACTGCTGCTAGCTTTGACGTCTGAAAGCGTCGCCTACAAATGACACTTTGTGCTGTTTTAGCTGCATATTGGTTTGTGAACTGCTGTAATCTGTAGGTGCTTTTCTTGGCCCTTAGGAATTTAAGGCTGCGTTTGTCATAATAGAGGCATTGGAATTCCAGTCTTTAGGTTTCTTTTGCCCTGCGCTGAAAATGCCACGACCTCACTGTGTAAAAGGATAAACAATTTCGGTGGTTTCACGTACAATTTTAGGCAATCAAGTACTCAACAAGAGTGATGTGTGTAAATCTAGTTGCAGCTAATTAGCGAAGTGTAGGAAAGTGTTACTTTTTTACCTGCCCGACATGCCCTACGAAAGCTCCTTGGTTTTAGAAAATGAGGAATCTTGTCGTGCTATCTGCCTTTCCCTTGTGGCTTTTGCAGAGATTTTTTTTTCGTTTTAAACTTCAAGTCAAATCGTATTATTTGTCCTTTTTTGTGTGCACCCGAGACACTTGGACTCTCACTATGAGGTGTTCGAGACTATTATGAGCTGGTGCAAAAGAAACGGCAGTAGATAACTACCCGACTGCCTTTTTTAAATGTGGGCACCGGGATTTAACACCTGCCCACACAATTACTGTAATCTTCTCATGCCTTTTCTGGTACACTGGAAGAGTGGCTTTGTCAGTGTGCCTTCTTAATCAGCTCAATACAACTTAGCGAATACATCTAGCCACCACAGTGGCTCAATGGGTATTCATTATGCAAAAAAGAGGTGAGGCGTGCAGACAGGACACAAGAGTAGAGAAGTGGACAACACGAATTCATGAAATCTTACCAACTAGCTCAGCTTTCTGTCGTTCTAAGCTCAATAGGTATGTTTGCTTTGTCATCCCTGACTGCCTATGGCTGTCTGACGTGCTGCTTTCAGTCAATGAGCATAGGAGTATGCAGCTTTTCGGACAGTCTTGGTTGACAAGTGCAAAGTTGAATAACCACAGCTGGTCAAAACTAATCTAGAGCATTCCACTATGGCATCTCTCATAGCCCTAATGTTGCTATGAAATATTTACCTCCCACAAATCAATGACAACAGATTAGGCATTGACAGTGTAGCTCACTCTGGCTTTGTGCTAAAACTCCTCAGCAGAATAAGTTGCTCCCAAATTACTAGAAATCGTATTCTTTTAGGCATTAATGTAACATGCTGTAATGAACCTGCCCCTGCCATGGTAGCTTAGTAGCTATGACGTTGCACTGCTGAGCTTGAGGTCGTGCTTTTCGAGCTTGAGCGCTGCAACTTTATTTTGATGCAAAAATGCTCATGCATGGTACTTCGGGTGCATGTTAACAAACCCAAGGTATGAAAAAGAAACTTCATCCATTGTGGCATCACTTGTAGTCCCTGTGTTGATTTGGAATGTTATGGGCTGTCAATCAATTTCCTTTACCACAGCCCCAATGAAGCTGAAAAGCAATATTTTTCTTTAATTTAAAATAACTTTTCTTTTCTCATTTATATTATGACAAAATGAATGATAAAGCAAATAACTGTTTTCCTACTAGGCTTTCAGTGCTCACAATCTCAGCACGAAACTTATAAATGGAGGCATGTCGTTATTAAAAATTTGCAGTGAAGGCAATACAAGGCAGCGTTCATTTTCCCGGAGCCTAGGTGAATAATGAAATAAGGTATTTGTGGGGAAGCAAGCATAATGGATTCTCTTTTGCTTTCTTGCACTGTCGGCACCCACTCTCACACACTGCTGCCCCTCTCAAAGCTTGTGTGTTGTGTTGGCATGCGGACAAAGCATTGCTGCAGAGAGGTCAGCGTTGACATGGGTGTGCCCACTTCACCACGCAGGAGCGTTCCGTTCCGAGTCCGCGTGAGGCTGGCTCGCAGGCGCAACGAGGACGAGGACTCCCCCAACCAGCTGTACACGCTGGTCACATACGTGCCTGTGGAGACCTTCAAGAGTGAGTGAACTCTTGCTGCATTGCTCAGCAATTGGGGGACACTAGAACAGCTCAGAATATAGCATTTGGAACTAACTCTCCTATAGTTTCTGCAGAAGGAAGTGCATGACCATTAGTAACGAAAATTGCGAGCAAACTTTCCTTCCTTGATTATTAGGCACAGCCTTCAGTGCTGATGCCATCAATGTGACATCACAGGTTATTCTAATTTCACATAGTTGGGCCACTTTTGTGCAAGAAAAGTTGTAGGGAGTTGGCATGCTGTTTACATGTTGTTTTTTATGGCAGTAAACTGTTGTATTAATAAAGAGTTAACTTGTCCTCAGAAGGCATGTTGTGGAGAGCTGGTGTGGAAAATTCAAGTGGCATTGCCACAGGCCTTTGCTTTTGGCGTTCCGGAAGTAACAAGGATCAACGGCGAATATCTAGTGGTGAAGACAAATGCCACAGTTTCTGCAGCTAAGCATGCCTATCTGTTTCTGGCCCCTCAAAGTGGGCATAGCTATGTTATTGCCACAGACTTGCCAATATTAACGATATTGTTCATCACTAATACAAAAGAAACTGTTTCGATGCGCATAATCTACTCACAAAAAGAAATCTCGTTTGGTGCGTTCGGCTCGCTCCGCCGGCTGCCATTTTGGTGTCCCACAGCAATTGCGGAATGAAAAAAAAAAATTCTTTTCACGAAAAATTTAACCTACGTAATAATCACACCCCTGAATTTGCGTCAATTTTTTTGACAAAAAAGTGCGATGATTATCCGAGTAGATACGGTATATACAATGGCACAAGCATGTGGTATCATTCACGGTATCATGTTCGAACAACTGGAGAGTTTTCAAAGGATAAACAAGTGCTTTTAATTATCTGTAGCACCATGGCAATGACAGTAATGAAACAAGGGAACAGCATGTTATACCTGGGGCATGTAGTGTCGTTCACAGAAAGGAGCAAATAGTGTTGCTACAGCACCACTTATTGTTTTAAAGCGAAGCAAACACTAATAGAATAATAATAGAATAAATTTGTATATAGGCTGCCTATAAGAGAGACATTCTTATGGAATGACTCGAAATTATTTAGCACCAGCTATCTGCCCACCACGTGTTCACTAAGAAACTGGTGCCCTTGCTCACTTGCAGCGGAATCATATGGAACAGTCCTTGCTTCCATCATTCTGTCTTCCTCGAGCATCCAGCAGGTTTTTTATCCCTTATGTAGTATTTGAGATGAACATTCGACAACTTCAGATAGCAAATTCTCAAATGAATATGAGTAATAGCAGGGACTGCTGAATAGTACATACGTATTGAAATTTCAAATATTTGCACACCCCTTAAGAGTTCTCTGGAGATGGATAAATGCAATTTTCCTTAGTTGAGTAAGAAGGGCAGAAACGTGGGGACTGCAATATTTTTGAGAACATGGGCAATATTGTTGCTATTGCACACAGCAATATGGTTTGTTGTGGGAATACAAAATGAAATTGATAGAAGTACTGACATGTATCTTTTGTTTCTCAATTTTTCGCTTTGACAAGTAGCTGTTGGCCAAATATTTTGATTGAATCCAGAAATGTTCCAATGCAAAATATGGTTGCTAGTCTCATTGTGACACCAGTGCTTACGTTTTTTAAAGTGATAATGAAGAAATGCAACCGCAGTGCCACCCTTGGCAATGATCTTGACTTGTAATCTCATGACTTCACAGCCAATCAAACAGACTTAGAAACCAGTCACACAAATGCACTAGCCCAGTTGCCATTAGCACGAATTGTCTGCTGGCCATGCATTTGCTACACTATGTAGTTGCTCTCTAAATCATAATCGTTCTTGTCCATGTTTTTCTGCAAACCGGGATTGCCACTAGTATTGTGGATAGTAGTAAAAATTGCTTTATTTACTTTGGTGCCCATGATGTTAGAGTATGTTATATAGAAATCTATTTACTATTGGTTTCATTGTAAAGCAGCCTGCTACAGAGGGATAGTTTTGCTAACAGCAACAAATCCAGCTTTTTAATATTTTTTTTTATATTTTGAATTTGACAATAGGTAGATGTTAGTTAATTGCTGCTTCTTGGAAAAAAATTCACTGCATTCTAAAATAAATTGCTATATTTACCCAAGTCCATGATTCTAACGCACACCCAATTTCCGTAACCAAAAAGAAGAGAGGGGGGATCTTCTTACCCCGATTCTGACGCTCTCGTGACATTTGTGGCCGAAAAAAAAAAAAAAATAAGTCTGAAGAATGTTGTGTTTTCTACAAGCTTTTTATTTGGCCTGTACTTCATCCACTATTGCTCTCGAAAAGCTCCCCTTCACTTTGGGACCACAGCATATCGTCTTCAGTGCCGTCCATCACGTTTGACATTGAGAAAGTTATGGGGCAAGTTTCAGTTTGTACTCAGTTCTAGAATTAACATGCATGCCATTCTTGCACCTATTTTTTCTGAAAAAAAGGTGCTCATTAGATCTGGGTAAATACGGTAAAGCTCTACCAGGCAGTATTACCGTATTTACTCGCATAATGATCGCACTCGCGTAATGATCGCACCCCTGAATTTTGTCGTCAAAATTCTATTTTTTTTATTTCCCGTGTAATGATCGCACCCCGAACTTGCCGCAGCGATATGTGGTGTTCCAAGTCTAGCTAACAATGATCGCGCTTACCATCTGTCGAATGCTACGCGAACGACTCGCCTGCACGCACCAAACATTCTTAAGTGGATGCCTCATTTCATTACTTTCATCACTTTCCGCGATTCCATGACAAAAAGAGGTACTACAGTGAAACCTCGTTAAACCGTAGTCGGCCGGAGCTCGGAAAAAGTACGTACTAAACGGTAGTACTGTTTAAGCGAAATAGCATGAGATTGCCCACTTATCTGTCGAAAACGGAACTCAGAGAGAGTGCGATGAAAGGGGAAAAACATGCAGTATTTATTCACTTCGCGGGATGTAAATGTTATTTTCGTTTGATATCGCGGCGGCCTAGCACGACGACAGCGGCCTCAAACTTACTGAAGCTGCGTGCCAGCTTCTCAGCCAGCCCCCCTCCTCTCGGCAAACACTCGCACGACAGATTCCTCGTTGGCGTTACGTATTCTCCGTGCACGCGCGCAGTAGTGCTGCATAAGTCCCGGGGCGCCTTTTTCATTGCCGGGTGCCGGAGTTCGGATAACTTTCCGTTTGGAATAGTTACGTTATCGCGCCCCTGTTCTCCTTGCGACGATCGCATTCACGAGGCTGACGTAACGCGCAGCTTCTGCCACTGTCGGGCCTGAATAGCCCGTGCTGTCGCTTTCCGTGTCGTCCTCATCCCTGTCGCTAGTTGACACTTCGGCAACAACAGCGGCAACGATGGTGAATAGTCGAACCTCGTAGCCAACATCTCTTCGCGGTCGCAGCAGCGCTGCCGAGCAACTTCGCATTCAAATGCCACACACTGTAGTCAACAGCAGATCCATATCGCGGGCCAGCGCCGACTTCTTCGTGTCACGTTCGGTAGCACGGACGATGTCTACTTTTTCTTTTATGCTGAGCACCCGGCGTCTTTTTTATCCTAGCTTCGGCATGACGCGAGTCCTCGCTTGCACGACGCCACAACGCTCTCCGGCACGGCGTCCATGCGGTGTCGAAATGATGTTGATGTTGATGCGGCTTCACGTGCAAACGCACAGGGCGCTTGGAGGCCGTTGTACCGATCTCTGAGGCTTGTTGTTCTGCCGGGACGCCCGATGGAGACGACGCACCGCCGTGTTTGCGCGACGAAAAGTGGAAACGCTACGTTTTAACCGATGCGTACGCAATAAGCTGGTACGGTTTATGCGGATACAAAATACATTATGTTCAATGGCCGCCGAGTCGGGGAATTGACTTTACTACTTTTAAACCGAAACTACTGTTTAAGCGGGTACGGTTTAACGAGGTTTTACTGTACCAAACTTGTCTTTATTATGGGTAGGCTTTATAATAGTTGTGGTCAACAAAAACAAAAGAGGCGCGTTTCGATTCTTTTCATCTGCACTCGTGAGCACACAACAAATCGCGCGCGGCAATGACAGTAGCCACGTTTACACGGATACGTTAAAAGTGTACCCTATTCATACGCCGACGCTTGTAACACAGCTAAGATATTCGCCCACCCTTAGCGGAAACGTGCCGTGTTAGGACAGTAGTGAAACCGGTGCCGCAGTTTCCGCAGCACACCGGCCATGCGTTTCTGTCACTGGCAGCTAAGTGCGCCCATCTGTTTCTGTCCCCTCAAAGTGGACATGGCTACGTTATTGCCGCAAACTTGCCGATGTTAACGATATTATTCATCACTGATACGGAAGAAACTGTTTCAATGCACGTAATGTACTCACGAGAAGAAGAAAAAATCGCGTTCGGCGCGTTCGGCTTGCTCCGCCGGCCGCCATGTTTGTTTTGGTGTCCCGCACCCGCATCCCGCAGCAAACGCGGGACGAAAAAAAAAATGTTTTTTTTTTTTCGTGGGAAATTTAACCCGCGTAATGATCGCACCCCTGAATTTGCGTCAATTTTTCTGGCGAAAAAAGTGCGATCATTACGCGAGTAAATACGGTAATTCGCAAGGACATTTCCTGCACAAAAGGGACCTGCCTGAAAGTATTGTGAAATCTGCAGCACCCTGCAGTGTTGCCATCAGTGCTGGAGTTATGTTCTGAAAGATTTATCAGTCATATAGCTAATTTTTAATTTTTACTGTTGCGTCTTTAGTATTGTTGTGGCAATTACAGTGAAACCTTGTTGAACCATGCCCACTTAACAGTAGCTTCGTTTTAACAGCAGTAAAGTGAGATCCCTGACTCACCGGCCATTGAACATAATGCATTTTGTATCTGCATAAACTGCACCAGCTTATTGCCTATGCCTAAGTAGTGTTTTCACTTTTTGTGATGCGATCACGGCAGTATGTCGTCCCCATCGGGCGGCCCGGAAGAACAACAGGCCTCAGAGATTCGAATGTATTCCAAGCGCAAACGTAGAGGGTGTTTGGAAGGGTGAAGCCACATCAACAGCACTTCGGTGCCGTGCCAGAGAGCGTGCTTTATTTTCTGTGAGAGAGTGTTGTGGTGTCGTGCAAGCCAGGACTCGTGTCATGCTGAAGCTCGGACAAAAACACCGTGTGCTTAGCATACAAGAAAAAATGAACATTGTTCATGCTATCGAACATGGCACGAAGAACTCGGCGCTGGCACGCAAGAGGGATCTACCTTTAACTATGGTGTGTGGCACCTGGAATGCGAATGAGAAGTTGGTCGGCAGCACTGCTTCTACCGTGAAAAGATGTCGCCTACGAGGTTCTACTTTTTCTGATGTGGAGGAAGCAGTGTGGTCGAAAAACTTGCCTGTTAGCAGACCCGTACTTGTGGAGAAGGCCCTGGTTTCCGCTTTGCAGGTGAACCACGACGACTTTGTACGCAGCAATGGCTGGGTGCAGAGGTTTAAGGCGAGGCATAGAGTAAACATGAGAACCGTTTCAAGAGGAGGTGCCGCTGGCGACATAGATGGCACAGAATGATGGCAAAATGGTCAGCTGAGGCACATCTTGACGTACTACATGCCCGGCAATATCTTCAACATAGATGAGTTGGCCCTGTTCTTCAAGTGCTTGCCAAACGAGATGCTTGCATTTAAAAAGTGAGACATGCACCGGCGGCAAGCATGCCAAGGACAGGATTTCAGTTGCATTTGGAGTGAACATGCCAGGAACTGAAAAACTTCCACTTCTCGTGATAGGGAAGTTGGCCAAGCAGAGATATTTCAAAGGCTCCCGACTGCCATCCGGACTCGTCACCCGCAGCATACGAAAGCTTGGATGACTTCAGAACTTCTTGAGGATTACATGCTCCTCATTGATTGCTGTTTTGTGGCGAGGAACTGAAAAGTCATCGTGGATAATGCGTCAATGCACATTGGAATTGATAACCTTGTGGCTGTGAAGTAAGCGTTTCTGCCTCCTAACACCAGAGTGATTGCCCAGCCCTTGGACCAAGGTGTCATTTGGGCTGTGAAATAGCTCTGCAAAACAAATCTGCTGTGCAGAATTCTTCTAGCCTTTGAGTGTGGCAAAGTTTTTGCAATTGACTTGCTGGTATACTTGTGGCGGCATGTTGAATTGGTGACAGTGCAGAAGTGTGTCAAGCATGCTGGCTTCACGGTGTGTGCGGGTGACGCAGAGGATGCTAGCGACGCCGTCGGCCAAGCTTGTGAAACCCTGCTCATTGAAGTGCTGGAGCGGCACGGTGTTACAGAAGGCATTTTCTTCACCGACTCCAGAGACATCGACAGCAAAATTCAGACTTCTCTGGACATGTCCGACCAAGCCATAGTTGCTTCTGTTGTCGCCGAAGTGTCTCCTAACGACAGTGAAGACAACAATACGGGAAGCGACAGCACTGGTGATTCAGGTCTGACAGTGGCAGAAGCTACACGTTATTTATGTCAGCATCGTGCAGATGTTTGCCGAGAAGAGGGGGCTGGCGGAAAAGCTGGCTTGCGGCTTAAGTGAGTTTGAGGTGGCTATCGTCGCTGCTAGACCGCCGCAGCATCAAACAAAAATGAGACGTCACGCGAATTGAATAAATACTGTGCGTTTTTTGCCCTTTCATCGCACTCTCTCTTGAGTTCCGTTTTTGACAGGTAGGTGGGTGATCTCGTGCTATTTCGGTTAATCAGTACTACCGTTTAGTACATACTTTTTCCGAGCTCCAATGAACTACGGTTTAACGAGGTTTCACTGTAGTTTATATAATTTCATCATTAGCGGTGGTGCATTTAATTGTGCTAAACCAGTGAGCGTGCGAGCCAGCCGTTGAATTGCTTTGATGGGGATAATGTGGATTAACCCTGCAGTTGTTTTCAGGCTTATACCTGTGCTACACGTGTACAGGAAGTGACATTAAATAGACAAATGCCTTAAATTTTAATGACGTATGCATGCTGCCACTTGGGCAAACTTAATGTCATGATTTAATGTCATGTGTTCGCCCTAACTCATTCAACTGAGAAATGAGTACTCGTCGCTATAGCTTCCGCAGTGCAGTATAATTGAAGTATTTGAGTCTGCCTCTATTATGTAAAAAATAAATTATGCATAACTTTTAACTACAGCGCTTCTGTTTGGAATGTACTCGGCAAACTTCCTCTGGTCAACGTTTGAACACTTTTTACGACGCAGATGCCATTTTGCGTTTGGACTTCTGACTTGGCATGCAAAAGTCAAAGTTTCTATGGTCGGTTCCATTGTTGTAATGGACAACAACCAACTCAAGCCAACGGCACCATAGTATGCTTGTATTTCACTATTCATGAAGGTGGAGTAAACTTGTAAATGCATATCTATTCTTTATTTAGTGCCTTAAGATTACTCACTTCAGTAGATGCTCTCATTGACATTCTCATGTCCCATGCCATTAAATTTGGACCTGTGGCAGCTCCGCTGGCAAAATCTTGTTAAGGAACTTCAGTCATTATTGTATGCGTGTAATTTTTTGTGCCCGTGTGGCACGGCTTGATTTGATTCCGTTACATACTATTTCACTGTGGCAGCGTTCATGATCAAGAACACACAAAAAAAATGACCTTTATACAACCACACTTCTTCCCAGTTAAGTTCCTGGAGAACATGATCTTTCAGTATCAGCATTTAGTACATTGCTAAACGGAAATCGTTTATGATTTCTGACCGATAGATCCCATCTAAACAGGAATGTGCAATGGCATACATTGTCGCCCACTGTACATACCTTAAGACAGCTCCTTGGTTTTCCTAAATGAGGAACCTTGTCATGCTGTCTGCCTTTTGTTCTCTTTGTGGCTTTCGCTGAGTTTCATTTTTTTTTTTTTAGACTTCAGGTCAAATTATATTGATACTGCTTCTTTCCTTCCTTTTTATGTGCACCCGAGACACTTGGACTCTCACTTTGAGATGTTCGAGAATATTACCGTGTGCAAAAGAAACGGCAGGTGATAACTACCCGACTGCCTTTGTGAAATGTAGGCACCGGGATTTAACACCTTCCCACATGATTGCTGTAATCTCCTCATGCCTTTTCTGGTACATTGGGAGAGTGGCTTTGTCAGTGTGCCCTATTAATCAGCTCAATACAACTTAGCGGCTACATCTAGCCACCACAGTGGCTCAATAGGTATGTTTGCTTTGTCATCCCTGACTGCTTATGGCTGTCTTATGTGCTGCTTTTAGTCAATTAGCATAGGAGTATGCAGATTTTCGGGCAGTCTTGGATGACAAATTGAAGAGAAGCAGTGGCTATGGTCTGCTCAGTATGATGGGGCTACAGGTTCGGTGCTTGGCCACAGTGGCCAATTTTGATGATGACGAAATGCAAAAAAATGTTTATGTGCTGACTTAAGTGCATGCTAAATAACCACAGCTGGTCAAAACTAATCTAGAGCATTCCACTATGGCATCTCTTATAGCCCTAGTGTTGCTATGAAATGTTCTCCTCCCACAAATCAGTGACAACAGGTTAGGCAATGACAGTATAGCTCACTCTGGCTTTGTGCTAAAGCTCCTCAGCAGAAAAAGTTGCTTCCAACTCGCTAGAAATTGTATACTTTTATGCATTAATGTAACATGCGGTAATGAACCTGCACCCGCCATGGTAGCTTAGTCTCGAGGTCGTGTTTTACAAGCTTGGTTGCGGCGACTGTATTTCGAATAAAAAATGCTCATGCATAGTACATTGGGTGCATGTTGATAAACCCATGGTACTAAAAAGAAATTTCATCCACTGTGGCATCTCTTGTAGCCTCTGTGTTGTGTTGTAATGCTGTATGCCGTCATCCTTGTTTACAGCCCCAGGCAATTACATTGCCAAGCGGAGATAGTATGATGTGATTTCGGGCCACTGGATGCAATGTAAACAAGAGAAGTGCATGATCAAGTACATAGCCACTCGCTCCAGCAGCTTCCCCGCAGTACTTGCCTGCTGGCGTAATGTGAAAACGCCGGCGTGCACTCTGTTTCTTATTCTGGTACTGCTATCCCAGCGAATCTCCTTGTGGGTCGTGGCGCATCACATCCACAGCTATTGCCACCAACTCTATACCGTTAAGTATGTTCACCTATCGGTGTCGCAGTGTGTGCGGTAATGTCGTTTGAAGTGAGCTGCACACTTTTAATAGGTGATAACCCAAATGCGCTGCCATTTCCTGTTTTGTTCTGGTGGCATCAAATTTCTATGTTGCCTGCCAGCTCGATTTAATTTCGGTTTCTTGTTGCTATCTTGAGACACTACACAATAGGAAAAGAACACATATGGTCGGTGGGGCTCCACCAGTTAAATGCGCGTCAGCGTCTCGTACCACAACGATTTTAGCTGCTTGGGCACTTTAGCATTTCCCTCCAAAATGCCCCACTTGAAGAACCTACTGACAAAGGCCAAATTCAAGGAGCACAAACAGAAGCTTCTCGAAGCTACAAAAACATCAAAGTGCGTTTCCAATCACTTGGGTCTCACCAGCTGAGTGCACGCTTTGGCATCTTGTGCTGCAACGATCCGCGCACTACTTTGCATTACATAGATATCAGCTACAATTTAGTCTGCAAAATTTTTGTCACTTCGGACCATACGTTTCGTTCAGTTAGTGCATACTTCTCACTTTTTTTACCAAACGTGAAGAATATTCTGCTGTAGTTGGCAGGTAAAAAGGATTTTGGTTGTATGCTGCTTTCTGTTGGTTGTAGCAGGTTCACCTCCTTGGAATTCTATTTTGTAAGCTGTGCTAGTATTGTTCTTTGCATCCTGTGTGAAGACTGTCTTTACTATCACATTGCACTTATCCCATCCCTTCCTTTTGTTTCTTTTTTTCCAGAGCTCCAGACAGTCAATGTGGAGTCCAGCGACAACTGATGTGCATTGGGTAAAATAAAAAGGTGTACAGAATTGTTTCTGTGATTCGTGCAAAGTGGCAGGGTTTTACGGTGCTGTACAATCCCTAAAGGACCAGCAATATCCATCCAACCATTTTGTACACGATTGCCAGTACCCCTTTCTGAATTGCACAGAATGTTGTATGCATATAATGGTGTTCTAGGTTTTGTCACGTGTTGTTTTTCACACACCTTACATACCCGATGTATACACATGGATACGTAAGGTGTTGCTGCCACTCGTCACTGCTCAACAAAGACAGCATTTGCATAAAACAAAGCAGTGTAGGCACGATGCCAGCTGTTCTGTGCACTAAGATGCCCTGGCTAGTAGCAGTATCTGTGCTACAGACAATGCAGTGCTGCCACATAAAGATTTTTAGGGGTATAATATGGATTTTCTATGAAACACAAATCCCCAGGTTTCTCAATTTTTTTCCTTCCATCTTAGATTTTTTTCATCTGAAGGCACAAGTCGAATATCTGATTATACTTTCAGAGTAATACCTTAGAACCTTCTGGTTTCCTGAAGCTTCATGATTTTCTTTGTGAAGCCTTCACTTCAAAAAGGTGGTGCAGTGATGTAGGGATGAAAGTATTCAACAACAGTTGCAATTATCACCTTTTCCACACTTTATTTCCTGTGTTGGGTACACGTAAGCCTTTAAAGGAACCCTGAAACGCTTTTGACGATTTTCTACAAACGTAATGAGTCGTTAGTGTAGGTGCTTCTGATCATTGACACATCTAAGTGCTCTGCGTAAAGCGTGTAATTTATTATAAGGTTTTAAAAATGCACATCGCTGCCGATCGCAGCGCACTGCTCGACGGAATTTTAAGCCGCCCCTACCCATATGACCGAAATCACCCATATGACGGCAGTGGGGCGAGCTATCCGGTTGGCTGACCAGGGTGCGTGATCGATAATTTTTCCAACTTTATGGTAAACAAATGATCTTCGTAATAGTTGGAATGTTAGTGTTAATTTCTTTTTATAAAAGAAAGTAACATAAAGGGAATGCACAAGAACAATTTTTCAGTACACTTGAGCACTTCCGGCACACGGCAAGTGTCATCTGCTTGTGTTACAACATACTCCATTTTGACGAGAGCTCTGCGGTCAGAGTTGGTCTCGGTCTTTTCGCGAGCACTATGATTCGACTTTGTTGCCTTGTGGACTGCAAACGTAGCGACTGGCAATATGTCAAGCTGCAACATCGTGTCCCTCTGCAAGGCAGCATACGAGCGAACTGGCTGCTGCGCTTCGGACTGCCGCTATCCGATCGGCGCCAGGATTTGCGTGTTTGTGGTCGTCGCTTTACACCGGAAGATCACTAACGCAATAGCGTTTTGCGAGTCCGGTATTAGGGCAAACGTAAGCGCAAGGGGACAGGGTCTGGCCGCTTGACTGTGCCGTAACGGGATGAGCCGAGATGAGCAGAAGGGCAAATGTGAAGTCTGCACGGTGCAGCCACCTGGTGGCATAGAGCTCAACCATACACAGTAGCAGCAACGAAGCGTATTCTTCTTTGCTGCTGGTGCGTATTTTTCGCAGGAGTGTAATCATCAACACGTTTTTATAAATGTTTAAAATGTTTTACACTTGGTTAGAGCAATATTAGCACTTTGTTTGGCTGGTTAAGCGCTGCGCCAACAAGTGTCTGGACCGTGCAGACCGATCAGGCCGCTCACGTACGTCTACGCCAAAGTTCCTTCATCAGCTTGAGTTTATGCCTCCAATCATTTGCCGAAATGACCAGCTTGCCTGTGGTTAACGGAATACCAGACACGTTCAGAGCTACGACAGAATGCTCGCAACGCACGCTGCTTCGATAGCTCTCGCTTGGGGTCGACAGTCAAGCGGCTAGCGTATAGAGGGACCTTAGGCTAGCGGAGAGGTTTCGCGCGGGCGGGGGCGGGCTCCAAAACAACCGAAAGTAGACGATGTGATGTCGCATCATGACGCAGGACCAGTAAAGGCGGAGCTTAGCCCCGCTCGCTCGGCGAACGAGTTGAGGAGGAAAAGCATGGCTGGGGAGGAGGGTAACTTCTAATCGCTTGTAGCTCCATTAATACGTAACGCTTCACTTAAATTGTGGTGCGAATGTTCTACTTAAGCTGTACGCTACGCGTCTACAAAATTTGTCCGAACCGTTTCAGGGGCCCTTTAATGATGGCACAAGTAAATACCCAAGAAAATAGATTGTTTTCTATCTAAGTGTGCAAAATGCATCAAGAATAAGTGTGTGTGTGTGTGTATTGCATACGCTTCTGCAATAGAATGAAAACCTCTGGCAATTCTTACAGACAGCTCTTGTCATATGTAAACTATGTGTGTACATTTCAGATGCTTTACATCACTTGTGAAACCACTGAAACTTAAGATCTTGAATTGGTCTGTCTTCTCTGACCATAGTTCAGAAAAAAAATTGAGTAACGTGCCAAATTTCTTCTACCTCGTCTTGTGTTCCTGCTCTAAACCAACAAATGATGCTTGCTGCATGTGATTCAGTAGTGGCAGAAGACATTCAGCCAGAAACTTCGTACTCAATACCGAAACTCGGCAAGAGAGAGAGTAAACCTTTATTGATGCCAGCAATCACGAGGGCGGACGCAGCCTCCCTTCGCCTAGCAGATGGCCGAGATCCCCTGGGTCTCAGCGGCTTCTTCTGCTAGCTGGACAGCCCAGATTTACTCACTGAGCAAGTGAGTCAGCCCAGCCGGGAATGAGAGACCACATTGTCAGCTACAAGTAAATTGTTGATTGCTATAAGCTGGGAAGGGCCCGGTACCCACAAGCTCGTCCAGAGCTCATCCGTGGCTTGTGAATTCATGCATGAGGCAGTTGGCCCGCTCCTTAGAGTTGCAACCCACTTGGTTAGATATATCGTTCACATGGGCCAGGAACTGTGCTATGCTATGATCTCCACTTTCTTCATCTGTAGTGATAGGAAAGGATCTGTTAACGATGCCGGCTGCGTGTTTAGAAACTAGAGCGGACAAGAAAGCCCTGACCGCTGTGCAAGACGGAGAAAATGGTCGTCGGGCCTTTTGCGGCTTGAAGAGCCAAGGATATCGTGGTTTCCTCCGCCTTGTTCGTGTGTTTAGTGTAGATTGACATGGCGCTGATAAGTGCTCCACGCGCGTCAACGACTGAGATTGCAAACCTGTCTTCGCTGATATTTGGCGGCATCAACAAAGGATGTATCTTCCCGTAAGGGTCGCTTCGTTGAAGGATGGTTCTAGCTTGCGCTCTTCTGCGACCTTTGTTATATATCGGGTGGATGTTCCTCGGTACGGGCTCTACCTTTATACCTTCCCAGGCTAATTTAGACGGGGTATCTGTCGAGGAGTGCCTGTACAGGGAGTGTGCCACAGATAAGAGTTTTGTTGTTATGTTTTGAGTTTGATCAAGAACACTCGATACTCGTCAACAAAAATTTTTCTGTGGCAACATCAATTGATAAAGGGTTAAATGACCCCATATGGTCAAATTTAATCCAGAGTCCACCGCTATGGCGTGCCTCATAAGGTTGTGGTGCTGGCACGTAAAACTCCAGAATATTTTATAACACTTTTTCACTTTTACCTCTACTCTATAGAATTAGTAAGTAGCTTATGCTCGTGCCTGCACTTGTTTTTAGCTTCCCCTGTGCATCAGCTTGAGCGCTGTTTACCAGCTCTTGGTAATTGTGCACTTTAATATGGAGAACAACATTTGGCAGGAAAGTGCCGTTTGGAATTGGATACAGAGTCCATCGCTGAATTTGCTGGCACATTGTGCACATTAGTTTGTACGATATCTGCAAAATAATATGATCAAGTGTCACGAGCAAAGTCAAGATAGCATTGCTTTTAAAGCTCGGAACAGTGCGCTGCTTCGTTGGAACTTCTGAGAGCATAGGTTGGCACAATAGGTGAATACCCGCTCGTACTCGCTCACCAGTATTTTAGCAGACTACTCACTCTTGTTCCTACTCCCACTAACTTGTACTTGCCAATACATTCGCCGACTTGCGAGATCCCACTCATGTTCGTACTTGTGTCCACTCGCTGATGTACAAAGGTCCACTGGCACTTGGTTGTAACTCGCGTTCGTATACTTGGGTCAACTTAAATTGCCGTCAGTGACTCGGTCATACTGGCACACTCTTGCTCATACTCTTGTTCATACTTGCATCCACTCACACCTGTGAAATGAGTGTGGAGCAAGTATGACTGGGGCGTGGAGGGGAGCTGCAGGGGTATTCGTGAGTATGCCGACCTACGGCTGATAGTGGCAAAGCATTGGCGCCTTTAAAATGCCTGCCATCTTTGGCAGAAGAATGTCAGTTTCCATCAGTGGGGATGCTTGGAGTACTGAAATAAAACGACTGTTTTCAGAATTGGTGCCTACCAAGCTTTATTTCGGAATCACTGCTGTTGAGACTACACATTTGAATGCAGTGAAGTAAGCAACACTTGCAGGTGAGTGCATTCTAAAGTGAGCATCTCGAACCTTCCTCTGCAACTAACAAAGTGAAGTGCTTGTGGCCATTTGCCTGCCAGGTGAGAATTAAATGTGATCAGTAAACATGCTTTTGGGGTAAAAGCTCGAGAATATAATTTTCTCGCGGCGTTATGTCGCATTGTAAGACGTGTTCACGGAGGGCACTATCAAAAACGGGCCAATAGCGCCCTCTGTGCCGCATTTATCGGTTTCGGGTAGTACCTATTATTGCGAAGAACGTGTCTCCGCTAATCGTAGCGTAGTGCTGGTGATGTATTTTGCCTTCCATGCACCGCAGCGGCACTTTCAACACATTTTGTCCATGTTAATGCTTTAACATTCCGCAAAATCGCGGCGCATTGCCTGCTTGGCCGCGCTGCCAGAGTGGCACAACGTCGGGCTGAGACAAACTCCAGGAAGATACGTGCATCACATTGGAGTAGCGGCTTTTGAAAAATAATGTGGTCAGTGTATGTCCAACCACAAGATTTTGGCGGCCATGGACGCGCCGCGACAGAGCTGTACGACTCGTCGGCGTTGGTACGTACGCGCTTACGCCAACTGAAGCTAGATCTAGGTTACGTACCTGCTTTGCTGTTAAATGCAAGTCGAGCGATAGCAATCGAAACTAAAAACTGACATATTGCGCGATTCAGACTCGGTAGCTAAAGGTTAGCTTCAACGTGAAAAGGCGGACTCCGGCGTGAAGGTGCGGGCTCAATCATTTGTAAATCGTTAACTGGCATCAACCTGCTGCAGTTGCCTGACTGTCTCATCTTCTACATATTTTGCTCGTAGCTCCATTTAATTTTCCATTATCTTTTATCACATGGCGCGCCCGGCGTGCCGATTCCAGCGATAGCAACGTCGGCGGCAGCGTGACGGGCCGTAAGTCGCGGCAGACAGGGAGATAAGGACGTTCTTTATTCTATGATAAGGATGGAAAACGAAATAGAATATGAGAAAATATGGCCCCTGGCCACACAGGGCTTCACCTATGCCAGGACAGAAAGCGCCTTTAGAACTGCGCTATGATCCTTTCAATCTTTCACGTATCGCCGACGTGGCCTAAGCTTTTCCTTATCGGAACGCGGATACTCCATTAGCGCAACCATGAGAACTGGGGGAACAGCATACGTGCATTATTTTTAACATAACCAATATGGAATGCTCAATCGCTTATATATCTAATTTTGTTATTCTCCAGATTACTTAACCTTATTATGCGTCATGCAGTCAACCGGCAAACTACTTCGATCATTATATACGTTTTCTCGGCAGTCCTTTCACCATGGACATCAATAATTGTTTCATGGCCGCTATGGGCACGCGAGAAAGTTTGAAATCCGATGTGCACGATGAATACTCGCTTATCGTGACTTGCCACGAGACAGTGCACGTGCCGTTGCCTCCTGCTTACATTGGTTCTGAGGGACGGGGAATTAAAACGCTGTTGGAAAGCTGGAAAGGACAGTATGTCGAGAGGTGCGTCACAAGTGCTTTCGTCGAAAGATTGTCTGCAACTTTTTGCGCACACGCGTGATCGCAGGCTTTACAGAACACGCTAGGCACGTTAAGTGCCAAACAGGAGTTTTCGCTTGTAATCCATCTTTAATCTAAACCATGTGTGCAATAGCCAGTGCACTATAGGCTGCGCTGTATAAGCTTGGATATCTGACATGTCCTGTGAGCTCCCAGATGTGCAACCTGCGATGATTGCAAGGGAGTGAAGAGCAGTTAGAGTGAACTGATTGTTACTTGCGTGATTAAAGTTATTTTTGTTAATGATTTCAGACTCCACGGTGTCCTCCTGGGATACGAAAACCTCAAGTTCGTTGAAGCGAGCGGCACGATTATTGACGACCAGCCGTTTGTGCATCAAGATGTTGTCGGAGATTTTCAAGTTTTTAGGCCAGAGACTGGTTCTATAGTACGAGCTCACATCAACAGGTAGCGCACTTTCCCTTTCGTATGTGCTTCATGCATGAATCGATTATGTAACATATTAACCAAGAACCGCAGTTTTCGTTGCCCATCACTCATTAATGACCCTCCGGGTCGCGTGAGATATGAATAACTGAGAGCAAATAAATAAATGCGGGCGAATAGTATTCACTGTCAAACATGTCAGTTTCGTGCATGCTCCGTGTACTTAATCGGAAGTATTTAAGTAACAGGCAAAAAAAAAAAAAGTAACGAAGTGTGTTCACTAAAACAAATTATCATTTCAAGCAAAGCTGCAATCTTCTTTCAAGTTAAACTGGATAGCTGTTTACAAACTGTTTTTGGAACATACTTGGCTGTGACATAAATATGTTTTTTCCCTCTGCAGAATGAGTAAAAGCCATGTGGGCTGCCTCGTGCATAATTGGATCAACTTGTCCATCCTGTTGCCCCCAAATCCTTCTCCAGAGTTGTCACGATACCTCAACATGGGACAGGAAATACTATGCAAAATAACGTCAGTGTCGGTGTACCGTCACAATGCACTCAAACTTCGTGGCTCAATCACATCTGAATGGTTTGTATGTCACGCCACTTTTTGTAGTATAATGGAAAAGAATGCGCTTGAGTTGCTGTCATGCTGTGCAAATTGAAATTGCAAATGCTAGTGCAAATGTGTCACCGAGTCATTTTGTCATCATCATCATTATTATTTCATGCATGTAGTGACACAGACCTGTCTTTCAGTAGCTGTAGCAAGCTTGCACATGAAATAGGCAACACTGATATTGTGAATATTAAAATAATAATTGTAATCGCAAAACACTCCTGCAAGCTGCTACTTTATAAAGGAATAAAAAAAAATATATGCTGGTGACATCAGTAATGGTTAGACTTCGAGCATGCTTATTGTGTTGTGGTGAAAGCGTAACAAGATACACAGTTCGGAGGGTGCAGGCACTTGCATTATACATCAGTTATATTGTCTGAAAAATTTAACAGACATTTGTTACTATCATTATCGTCACATTTGTCTATATAGCACTGGCTTGTACATTGACTGCTTCAACCTGTGCTATTTTACCAGCTTCTGCAGATGCATGTGCATGCAGTTATGCTAGCTGCACAAGATACGTTTATCATGAGCAAGAAGAATGAGGTAATAAGCAGCTTGAATGAAAAAAAAATAAAGTCCCTCATATCCCTCCTGTTATTCTTGCTCATGATAATGATGTGTTTTACACGGATAGCTCCAAGCCCCTGGTATCAGCTAATTCCTCTCACTAATTTTATGTTGAGGACCTCCGTCTTGATGCCATGAGGTAGCATGCGATGGCTTATTGGCCAGTCACCTCCTCCTATGTTCACATACTATCTAACAACTGTGAGTGAAAGGATTTTCCACATTCACTGCCATGGCCTTGGGGGGGGTGCTGGCTAACATTGCTAGGTCCAACGTCGCACCCATACACAAATACTGAAAAAAACTTGAATGGCAGAACGGCCGCTGCAGTTGCTTAAAGGGGCTATGACATAGTTGCCCAATTGTAATCCCAGTTTATCACTGTAACTGAGAGTAGAGGGGCCATTATGGCCATACAGACAAAGAGAAGTTGGGCTTTCTGCACGGATTTTAATTTGAAATTGCTGATTACTGACAACGACTGCCATTTTGGCATCGGTTCTGTGACGTCGGGAAGTGCGTAGCCACCACAGCGTGGTCTTCTCCGAAAACATGTACGACTTCTTGCTTCACATGCTGTGGCGCCCGATGGTACAGTAAGTGTGCCGCTCTTGAATTGTGCCTGCAATTGTTTCTGTTGCACGATAAAAGCAGCGCAAACCCAGAGAATGCCTACAGCAACCATCTCTGGCTGATCACCAATACGCACATGTGCAAACAAAGCCACACATGTGAACCATGGTGCTTTTCCGGCTACTGCTAATCGCTTGCAGTACACAAAAGCATGTCCTTCGAGATTGGCTTTCGTTACTCCGAGGGAGTCATTACTTGGGGTGTGATTTCGTATTGTCACCAGTTAGTGTTGCCAGACTGCTGTACGATTTAACAGCAACATAAAAAAAAAAACTCCGGTACAAATTTTCTACTGCACCACATGCACTCAGATTTGGCCAGCTTGCTGTGGGAGGCATACTGTTTAAGATGCAATGCATAATTAAAATTCAGCAGGTTGACGTCATGGCATCATTAGTTGGTAAAGCGCTACACATGTAACTGGGAAAATATTGGTTTGGCTCCCACACGTGGGCAAGTTATCTTTTCAACCACTTTCATTCCCCTTTTTTCTTATTATTTCTACATTTCAGTTATCTGCCTTCATTGTCTGTTTTCTTCATACATCGTTATCAAGTTGTTTTTTATTTTGGGTGCCACAAACTCCAGGCAATTTAACTTACAGTTCTGACATGATAAAGCATGAGTGTCAGGGTGCTGGAGCTGAGAACGAAGTATTTTATGCCTGACTGGGCTTGTAGTGCCACAAACATCATGAACAACAGCAAACAACATACACATTGTATGAAAATAATGACAGCTGTAGCATAATAGCCGTAAATAGAGCCAGCAAGTTTTTGACACTGTCAAAACATCCGGAAACCCCCAGTTAGCTACACATCTGAATAGTACAGTTTCAATCTTTTTCTGAAGTTGGAGAGAGGTCAAGATTGTTCTTTGGTGTTAAATAAATCAGGGCCATCATTAAAAAAATTTGGAATCTGCCATTTTAAAACTGAGTACTGTGATTTGTTCTGGCTTTTCTCTTTATGAAATTTCTAGTTCTTATAGTGAAATGGGCATAATATTCGTTTATGTGGAAAAAAAATTATACGGATCGATTTTCAATTCTTAAATTGATAGTGCAGATAACTTTAGTTTGTATAGATTGTAAACTTTCAATGATGGTCCTGGTGAAAACAAGCAAAAGTATTTTGATGTATTGAAATGTTGTGAACAAAGCGAATACCTTTTTTTTTTTTTGCATGCAGATTGACGTTTGTATATTAGATTTATAGTGGTGTCCCAAATCAGTAAGCAACAGTGGAGTTGAGAGTTCTAATTATAGCCACCTCACTATTTATTTGTTTATATATTTTACCCTGAGGGTTTGCACATTATAGAGGGGAGGGGCATATTTCAGACCAGAATTGGAAAAACATTTGATGCAATAGTAATGAGCATGAACAATCGACAAGTCCATGCAAAAATGTACAGCTACAGTAAAATGACAAAAGAGAGAGAGAGAGAAACGTAGCAGTATAAATTATCGAATCTGAAAGTAAAAACATGTATGACTTCACTTATATGTCAACTTACATTTTACGCAGCCTGCTGGTCACAAGGTCACTCATTCATTTCTTGGTTGCAGGAGCACTCATGATAAGTTAATCTGGAGCTCTCCGCTATGCTATGCTATGCCTGATAACCCAATTGTAGCTTTGAAATGGGATGAAGAAGTACAAGCCACTCAATTTGCTGATGAGACAGCACCAAGTGCTATATTAGTGTAGTAAATCGGTTTTGATGCATAGTTGTAAATTGTGCAAAGAACACAGGGAAATGAAAAGCGTCGATCACACAAATGCACTTTTTGCAAGTGAAAGTTTCGTTAATGTGTACCACACCCTCTTCTATACAAGCAATGGTCATATGATTTTGTTGCATGCAAAACCCTGCAAGATTATGACAAGACTGATAAACATAAGAGAAGAAGGCGAGATAAACAGTGGAAAGAACACAGGTTATCGTTTGCTAGCCCCAAGTGCGTTCGTGTGTCTGATCCTTCTCATTGTCCATTTTCTTTTTGCACAATATGCAATCATGATATAGTAGTGCACGTCGTTGACCTAACACCGAGATATGTCAAGACATATCTTTGTCTTCCCATGTTGCAAACTCTTCCAAATTGCAAAATTTACGAATTTGGGCTCTTTCTCCAATTTTATGAATGTTCTGTAAAGTTTACAAAAACAAACTCTGTTCGCAAAAAAGCTTTAAGTGCAGGATCCCGTATACTAGAGGGGTACTTGCTTCGAGTAAGTTTCTTCTAACAAGCTCCTGAAGCAGACAAAATTGGCAAAAGCAAACTTACTGAAAAAGTCACAGTAATTAAAAAACAGTGTGTTGCTTGTTAGTATCCGCTGTTCCAAATTCGCTGCTGCTTGTGTTGTTGCATCTAAAGTTAAACCTTCGTTAAGAAATTGCATATGTATCCCATGAAACAGGCATGCTCAGGACAAAATGTAAAGAATGCGTGCTATCCCACCGCTTCCCTGTGAAATATTTACTAATTTTTCAGTTCACTGTTTGGCAGGTATGTAACATTGTGCCTTTGCCTTATTATGTTGCTCAGCCTCAAGCTAATGGGAGACACCATACCACTCATACAGACATCTTACGACGACGAGCTGGTGGAATACGAGAGCAATTTTGGAGATGACTGGAACGATAACTGTGGCTCTGATGCGGAGGTCGAGGCACAGCAGGAGCTGTGCTACCTGGAGCCTGATGAAGACTTTTCTATGAGGCCGCGGGGCCAGCTGCTGTCAGAAGGTGGCTCATTAACCTCGATGGAACCACCACATCAGTCACCAGAAAAGCCAAAGAGGAAGAAGAAAAGTGTTGGTGAAGAGAAGCAGGCCAGTGTGCGTGCCAGTCAGTCGAGTGACACAGCAGTAAGCCAGGATTCTGAGTTTTCAGCTCCTGCCCTTTCTGACTCTGGAAAAATGAAAGCCAAGAAAAGAAAACGAAAATGTGATGATGATGGTGCCCCTACAGCTAAGAAGCGAAAAGAAGAGAAGAGAAAGGGAGAAAAAGAGGTGAATGAAAGGTAATTATACTTAGTTTACTTCGAGCAGCCTTGCTACATTGAAGGATGGTAAAGCGGGCAAGCATGATGTGATCCATTGTAAGCAGTGCACAGGCAAAGGAGATTGACAAAAGAGTGTTTCTTCTTAGTTACCGTCATCAATTTGCATGCTGCTTACAATAGCTACTACGGTTTATTTGTTGCGTGGTTTTATGTGGTAGTGAAGTGTGAAGCTTCTATGTCGTAGCATTAACAACAACGCTTGAACTCTGAGTTTGTGTATGCTTTCTGTGGAAGATTTCCCTTCATAGAAGGGTAATGGTTTTGACTAGTTGGTTTTGCATTACGTTAAGTGGTGCAGCACGAAGCAGGACAGAGGGACACTGAAAGAACAAGCACTTATTGCCATCTGAAATTTTATTGTTTGATATTGTTTGGATGTGACCAGCTTTCTGAACCCCAATTATTTATTTATTTATTTATTTATTTATTTATTTATTTATTTATTTATTTATTATTACCTCAAAGGCCCCGGTGTGGGGTATTTCATGAGGGATGGGTGACCACCTCAGTGGAATGTGGAGTCAATGGCAGCCTTGAAATGATGTGGATCGGAGTGGTGCACGGCGTCGGCAGAAAGGTCATTCCAGTCCCGGGCAGTCTTCACAAAGAAAGAATGTAGGTGCGCAGTGGTCCGGGCAGGCGGAGGGTACACAGATTTTACGTGACGTAATCGGCAAGATTGACGGCGAGCTGGAACGATGGCTGAAGTACTAGGAGCAGAATGATGAAATTTGTGATAAAGACACAGTCTGAAAACATGACGCCTTATATCTAGATTGGAAATTCCTGCGTTTAATTTTAGCTGAAAGACACTAGTGTGGTAAGAATAATCAAAATAAATATAACGAGCTGCACGATTCTGAACTGCTTCCAGAGTGTTAGAAAGGATGGTTTGGTGCGGGTCCCAAACAGCATGCGTATTCTAGCTTAGGTCTGACAAAAGTTAGGTAAGTTAGTATCTTTAAGGATGGCGGTACGAAGCCCAAGTTGCGGCGGAAGTAACCAAGCATGCGATTGGCTTCGTTAGTGATGTTCGTAATATGAGAGGACCAAGAAAGGTGTTATTTGAGAGTGTAAGGGCAAGGTACTTGCATGACTCCACAGATGATATTTCTAAGTTGCAGAGAACGTACTTAGGAGAATGGTGAAGCTTCCGTCGATGAAAAGGTACTAGTAAAGTCTTTGTAGTGTTTAGTGACATTAGCCATATGCTGCACCAAATGGTAACTTTGTCTAGATCATCTTGCAATGCGTGGTTGTCGGTATCAGCTAGGAAGGGGTGATAAGTGCCACAATCATCAGCTAAAAGGCGAATGTTAGAAGAAAGATTAGCCGGTAAATCATTAATATATATAAGGAAGAGGAGGGGCCCGAGAACTGTGCCTTGGGATACACCGGAGAGAACAGGGCTTTTAGAGGATGAGTGGTTGTTAGCATACACAAACTGTTGTCTGTTAGTCAAGAAATTTCGTATCCAGCCCAAAACAAGGGGATTAAGGTGCAAGCGAGAAAGTTTTAGGAGAAGTCATCAAAACTCAAGGCGGGTTTATCCGCCCCCTAACCCCAAACTCGACAGGGCCCAAGCGGTAGACTGGCGGCAGCTACAAACAAAGACCTTCCCCAACCCCGTCCATCTCAGGAGGATATATCCGGACGTCTACTCAGATGATAACTGCAAGCTATGCAGCAGGGCTCACGCAACTCCTAGACACATTCTCTGGGAATGTGACGTTATATGCGAAGAAAATGCAGTTTCCCCAGATGAAGCTGCGGCGCGATGGACGGCCGCGTTGCGCAGCTCAAACCTCGAAAATCAACTATGGGCCATCCAGCAAGCCCGTGAGGCGGCGAGGAGACAGGATCTCCGGACCTCCTCGGGGGCGGCCTAGGCCCAGGCCACGAATTTGCCGGATTGTTAATAAAGTTGTTACCACCACCACCACCACCAAGTCGTTGATGCGCAACTTTGTCAAACGCCTTTTCAATATCTAAAAAAGAGGGCATCAACTGGGATGTTTTGATCAAGGTTAGAGCTTATGTCACTTATAAAGAGTGCTAATTGGCTATCACAAGATAAACCTTTACGGAAGCCGTAAACCGTGCTCTGGCGGCGGCTACATCTGGCGTGGCGGCACAGCCCATATCTTGAAAGTGATCTGCAAAAGTGGCAAAGTGAAGGATGTGCTGAAAGCTCCGTGAGTGCTGTGTTCTCCCCAATTAGTTGGCATTGAAGCGAGAGGCAGCACCTAGGTGAATTCGCTCGCTGCTGTGGGTGCTATGTAGAAAGCGATCATCTTACGAGATGCACAGAGGGACGGCTTTTCCCTTGGGTAAGCATAGAAATGCTTACACATTTATAACCATCAAATTTCAGTGTGCCTTTATTATCTATGAATTCGTAAGCGTTGTCGAACACCAGCTGCTGCCTACACTCTTAAAACTGTTGCACCCTTTGGGTTGTAAATTTGTCCCACAACAATAATCGTCATCTGCCTTGCTTGCGTTTCCTTTCCTGAAAACTCAGCGCCCGCTACTTTCCTGTCGAGAATGCTGCGTCACACTGATAACGCGCATGCCGTTCGTGACTGGGAAGTACCGGGCTCGCCGCGTTAGAGAAAGGAAACGCGGGCAAGACGGATGACGATTATTGTTGTGGGACAAGATAAGCCCCAAAGGGTGTAAATTTTTCTAAGAGTGTAGAGGACGTGTTCAAGAAGGTCTCCTTCTGCAGCTACGCAGTACTGAGTACGCTTTATCATATCTTCTGTGACTTTCTTGATGACCGACGCTAGAATTCTACTGCAGACATCCGTTAGCCTTTCTTTGAGCTGATCTGATGTCCGTCTTGATCATGTGAACACAATCTTTCACATAACCCCAAAGAAAGAAAGTGAATGGAGAGAGGTCAGGTGTCCTAGCCGGCTAATTTAGAGGCCCGTGCCTTCCAATCTATTGCGCATAAAAAGTTGCATCCAGCCAGTTTTGTGCTCCACTGCTGCTGTATGCTGGCACTCCATCTTGCTGATACCACAGAAGTGGAAGACATGACAGCGGGACTTCACTGAGAAACTCACCCACCACTTCTTTTCATTTCATGTCATTTCATTTATTTACCCTAAGGGCCCAGAATAGGGCATTACAAAGGGGGGCATAACAACAACGAGAAACTTCAAGGGGGGGTTATAAGAATGAAGGTCAAAACACAAAATAAAGAACATAAGGATTTTGTCCATGTAACCTTTTGCAGTCATCTTGTGATCGAAGAAGAGCATAACACCAGCGGTAATTCTGAACCACACATTGAATGACCACTGGTACTGGTGCCGAGTGCACTTTACCCATTGTAGATTGGAGTCACTCCAATAGTGTGCATTATGCAAATTTACCTGGTTGTTTCTGCAAAAATTCATTTCACCATTTTACATGATGTTGCTCAAAATGTTCGGTGGCTCGTTGGCTTTTGTGAGGAGCCAATTCAAGAAATCTACATGATTCTGCAGGTCCCTATCTTCCAAGCATTAGTGCAGTTTAAGGTGGTATGGATGAAAAGCCAAGTCATTTAGAATCCTCCAAACTAATGACTTGGAAATTGGGACCTGGACGGCCACGTCCCACACGATAGCATGAGGGTTTGAGGCCATATATGTTAGAACATCTCTGTGTAGGCTAGGACTCAAAGATGGAGTCCTCCGCCGCTCTTTCTGGCAGCTGCTGGTCTGTCTCAGGTTTTAATAATTTCTGATGATATTCGACGTTTTTGGTGTACGGCCACCCTTCCATGACTGATAAATATTTGCAGCATTCCTCTCATTGCCGTTTGCAGCTCCCAAGGCAAGGATTATGTTTTTCTTGTGCTCATTAGAGGAAGATATGGCGATTTGGACAAAACAAAACACACCTGTAAACCTTCACACCGACATTGCCAATTCGCTTTTGGGGTTATAGGTGTTGTGGAAAAAAAGAAAAAACACCATGCATTTTATCAACGCTAGGACAACAGCTATCGCAGCTTGTTTACAACTAACACCAAACGCGACATGTTACTTCAGCCGGGATGCAGCAGATAAGGAACTGGCTCGATCACAATGCTTTTATTTCCTTCGTTTTGTTCTGGCTAACTCAGAGAAAGCTTGTTTGAGGGCACTGCTTTATGATGCAGGTGGGAGCACAGTCGCGTGGTATTTTTCATATTTTGCGGGGTTTATTTATCAGTAAGAAAAAAATTTGTTCACAATTAGTATGTCACTGAAAATACCGCTATCAGATGTCTCTTAGCTGTGCCTACAAATGCCTCATTGAAAATTTGGAAATTAGGATAGTATATTGAGTTAGATAACTAATTACAATAACCTAATTAAATCTCACCAATGAAAAAGATTACTGGCAGCTACTCCACTGTACCGGTAACAATATGCACTAGGTTTTTTTCGGGTATTGCGATTGCTATCTTTAAAAATCTGCGTGCATGATAGTTAATTGGGACACCCTGTATATATTTATGACCTCTGCGTGCAAGTGACGATGTTTCCATTCCTAATGAATGTTGTCAATTATTAGAAGAGTTTTCTTTTTTTCATGAATCATTAGCAGTGCTTACTGGAAAGGGAAGCAATACTGAGATACATATCACTCACATGCATTTCACACGCCATTGATAAAAGAGTCTGCCGAAGGGGCATTGAAGTCTGCAGGTTTTTTTCATGGTCAAAAAAGCGCGCAAAGCAATTTGAAGTGAGGTGAACATACAGCAACGTATTCATTCTCTAGGCATAGGCTATCCATACCTTTAGAAATAATTTGTAATGGGCTATCTGCTTCTCTTTCAGAAATGCAATAAACTTTGTTCTGTGTGTATACTTGAATAAATTGTATATGTGCAGGGTGTTTACAGTAAAAATTTAGAACAATGTTGAAGTGAGAAAATATGGATGAGGCAGCCGCCGCTAGTGCTTCTAATGAGCTTGTCCTCTGATTGTCAGGATTTATACAAATAAAGCGAAAGTATGAATTAAAAACTGTGCGCGTCCGCGCCAACAATGATGCAGTAAGCTATTAGCCACAATAAAATTTTAGGTGATAAGGTTGAGGCAAGTCAAAAGAGACCTAAAATGGTGTGGGTGACAAAGCTCTGGTAATTACATTTTAGGTGTGTATGTGTGTGTGTGTGGGGGGGGGGGGGTGTAGGCTTCTGCATCACTGGGGGGGGGGGGTCTCTGCCCCCTCTGGAAAAATCTGGAGGGGGCTCGGGCCCCGGAGCCCCCTTGTTGTCAGTGCTCATGTCATCGCCCACAGCGAAGTGCCGCTGTGTACATTTCAATGCAAGCCATTGACTGCCCATCCACACTAACGCGGTGACGGTGCTACCACCTGTAGCCCAATCTCGTGGCCAATACTCTTAGACATCATGTCCGTCTTTGTTTGTCTTAAAGGAAGTGGGCTGTACCTCTTGGCTCTTGGCTTGAATACTTTATAGTAAAATTGAGAGTTGAGTCATTTGATATGAACTTGTGATTTCATGGCAGGTGCTTAAATGTGGACACAAGGGAGACAAACTTCATATGGATTGACTATCACTTGTAATATCGTAACATGGCAGGAAACAGAACAAATAATTATGCGGCGGACACAAAAATGGTATGTTAGATAGACTTAACTAGCTCGCTGAACGTTTTGTTTGAGCAGTTTGTGGAATTCCTTGAGACCTAGTTCTTATATTTGGCAGACAGGTTGTCACATTTTTTTTTTTTGAAGAAGCACGAATGGTTGTTGACTGGTGGAACACCCTCAAACCTGTGGAGTGCAAATGAACTACTCCTCCTATGAAATATCAAGGAACCATATTGGAGGATGAGGTGCGAGTTGCGGAAAAAGTCTGCCTCCAACATAACTCTAGTGGCACATAAGTCAACCTTTGATACCTCGCAAGGATGAGTTGTCATATTTAAACTGCTGTCTTCAACTGGAAGGGAATTGATAAGTCCATAAGTTGTGTTGGTGGTGCCATTAGGAGAGTATGCATAGATAGAAATAATTTCCTGGTATATAGTGACTTATGTATGATAATCGACGTTTATGTTATCTGGGGATCTTCGAATAGTGAAATTTTCAAATCAGTTTGAATACAAGTATTGAAAAAGTTCTGAGGAGACATAATGCTTAGAAAACTGGCAGCTCTTTATACGAAGTGTCTGTCGACTGCAAGGATCCCAGAGAACTCATCATCGTCGTCATCAGCCTGGTTACGCCCACTGCAGGGCAAAGGCCTCTCCCATAGTTCTCCAACTACCTCAGTCAGAGAACTGGAACTACCCCAGAGAACTGGAAGAATGCAAATAATATACTAATCCACAAAAAGGGAGACATTAAAGAATTGAAAAATTATAGGCCTATTAGCTTACTCCCAGTATTATATAAAATATTTACCAGAATAATCTCCAATAGAACAAGGGCAACACTGTACTTTAGTCAACCAAGGGAGCAGGCTGGCTTCAGGTAAGGTTACTCTACAATGGATCATATCCATGTCAATAATAAGGTTATCGAGAAATCCGCAGAGTACAATAAGCCTCTCTGTATGGCTTTCATAGATTACGAAAAAGCATTTGATTCAGTAGAGGTACCAGCAGTCATAGAGGCAATGCGTAATCAAGGAGTACAGAACGCTTACGTGTATACCTTGGAAAATATCTACAGAGGTTCCACAGCTACCTTAATTCTACAAAAGAAAAGCAGGACGATACCTATAAAGAAAGGGGTCAGACAGGGAGACACTATCTCTCCAATGCTATTCACTGCGTGTTTAGAAGAAGTATTCAAGCTATTAAACTGAAAAGGCTTAGGAGTAAGGATTGACAGCGAATATCTCGGCAACCTTCGGTTTGCCGATGACATTGTTCTATTCAGCAACAATGCAGAAGAGTTACAACCAATGATTGAGGACCTTAACAGAGGGAGTGTAAGAGTGGGGTTGAAGATTAGTATGCAGAAGACAAAGATAATGCTGAAAAACCGGGCAAGGGAACAGGAGTTCAGGATCGCAAGTCAGCCTCTAGAGTCTGTGGAGGAGTATGTTTACCTAGGTCAATTAGTCACAGGGAACCCTGATCTTGAGAAGGCAATTCATAGAAGAATAAAAATGGGTTGGATCACATACAGCAGACATTGTCAGCTCCTGACTGGAAGCTTACCATTATCATTGAAAAGGAAAGTGTACAATCAGTGCATTTTGCCGGTACTGACATATGGGTCAGAGACATGGAGACTGACAAAGAAGCTCGAGAACAAGTTAAGGACCGTGCAAACAGCGATGGAACAAAGAATGCTAGGCGTAACTTTAAGAGACAGAAAGATGTGGTTTGGATCAGAGAGCAAATGGGTATAGCCAATATTCTAATTGACATTAAGAGAAAAAAATGGAGCTGGGAAGGTCATGCAATGCCCAGGTTAGATAACCGCTGGACCATTAGGGTTACAGAATGTGTCAAGAGAAGGGAAGCGCAGTAGATGATGGCAGAAAACTAGATGGGGCGGTGAAATTAGGGAATTCGTGGGCGCTAGGTGGAATCGGTTGGCACTGGACAGGGGTAATTGGAGATCGCAGGAAGAGGCTTTCGTCCTGCAGTGGACATCATAAAACAGGCTGCTGCTGCTGCTGATGATGATGATGGTCATGACGATGATCTAAAAAGAAATGACCTTCAAGTATTAAATATTGAATATTTTCTCGTTTCTAAACAGTGAAAAAGACAGGTTTATTCTCCTTACTTTATACAGTATGCATGTAATGACGTTTGTAATTGGAACTCTGGTAAACTGACAAACTTGTAAATGAGAAAGAAATGTTTTCAGTTATCTGACTCAACGTGACTATGGAAGTAATGGAACAAGGGAACAGCAAATAACCAGATACATGTATAGTGCAGCATTCATTGAAGTAAAGAGGTGTGATACCACAGTTCTGCGCATTGTGTTAAAGGGATTCAGATATGGTGAGACCAGGTAAATCATTAATTGGCTTGCCTAAATTGAGACAACAAATCTGTGCAGAAACAGCACAAATATTCTGGACGCAAGAAAGGAGCAGACATTGGTACTGATGTCTATAACTTCCTTAAGTTTGTTTTTCTTGCGCTCAAATCATGAACCAACCAGCCCAAATGCATACGCTCCTACAACAAATTTGTGTTTTGCCTTGCTAAAAAATGATTGATTCTTATTGAGTGCCTGGAAATTGCTGAGCAGAAGTGATCTGCCTGTACGTTCGCTCATTAACTGGTACCTCTGTGCCACAGCTGTAGCTCTCCATCTGCGTATAATAATTCGTAGGAGTTCTCACTTGCGCCGGTCTCCCTCCTTTGGGACTATAATGAGTGTTGTCAGCCCTTGCACTAAAACAAAATCAAATATGTTATAATTTCTAGTGGAAAATTTCTTAATCGAATAACAAGGGACTGTTTTATTTGCATGTGAAGGTTTAAATGTGTACACATGCTTAACATTATCCTTACTGTTTCCTTGGTGTCAGTGTTTCTTTGCCTGCTGTTTAAGGTACCCTGACACACTTTTCTAGCTAACCATAGAGGGGCCTCACTACCAAAGGATGTCGCCTCACGAATCTCATGCCACAAAATCTTTTCTAATCCTTCAGCTATAAGCGGAGCTATCACATGGATACGCAGCTTTCTCTCTCTTTTTGTCTCTGATAGTGTGCTGGAAGCTACAGAGGGAAAAGCCAAGGAGGGCAAAGCCCTGCCCAGAAGTCGAGTGTCTTGGTGGCAAGGGAGCTCATTAGGCCACTCCGTGGTAGCCGTGGTAGACGAGGCTATACAGAATGCCGCTGCTATCTCAGGAGGCCACATACAGCAGGCACAGCTATGCGCAACTGTTGTGCATAGACCAGCAGTGCAAAGATGAAATGATTTTTCTGTCTTTTTTGAGATCACAGGCGTATATACATTTCATTTATTTATGGCAACTCAGAGTTAGCAAGTAAAGCATTACTGGGAATATTCTTATGATGACGAAATCGGCCAGTAGCTGTTGGTGGGTCCACCTGCTTGTTGTGCTGCTGCATGATGACATTGTGGAACCGAGAGCAAGTGACCTTTACTGTTTTTGACACGAGATTGTAAATTCCCTGTTGCATGAAATGCAACAATATTTGACTAACATGTTCACATGTTCAATTGTACAGATCAGTGACTCTTTATTACTATGTTCAAAAAGTGTTTCAGGGTCGCTTTAACATGACTGCTGCATGTGAAAAGCAATACTGGAATACTTCCTTTTCTTCTTCTTTTTTTTTTGTTTGTGCTGAGGCATGCATTAAACACTTGGAACACTTGCAACAAATTATCGAAAACCTTAGCCGGCAAAGTGTAAGAGTTAGGTAGTTGACCTCTAGAATCTGTGCAAGAGTACGTTTGTATAGGCCAAATATTCACACGGGACCTTGATCACCAGAAGGAAACTTACAGAAGAATAAAAATGGGTTGGAGTGCATATGGCAGGCATTACTAAGCCATGACTGGCAGTTTAATCCCTAAAAAGGAAAGTACAATCATTCTACCAGTGTTAACATATGGGGCAGAAACTTCAAGGTTAACAAAGAAGCTTGAGAAGAAGTTTAGGACTGGCGCAACGAGCAGTGGAATGAAAAATGATAGACATAAGATTAAGAGGCAGGAAGATATCAGTGACAATTAAAACGCAAATGGAGGTTGACAGTGCTCTAGTTGAGAAATAATTGGAGCTGGGCAGGTTTTGTAATGCATAGGGCAGGTAACAGGTGGTCTATTAGAGTTACAGAAAGGGTGCCAAAAGAAGGGAAGTGCAGTCAAGGATGGCAGAGAACTAAGTGGTCTGATGAAAATAGGAAGTTTGCAAGCATAAGATTGGGTCAGCTGGCGCAAGACAGGTACAACTGGATATTGCTGGTAAAGGCTTTCGTTTTGCCGTGGGCATAAATAGGCTCCTAAGAGAGAAAAAGGCTCAGTGCTAGGATGGCTTGAGAGTGACTGCAGCCTGCCACTCCAGGCTGGGCTATACTGGAGAACAGAAATGCAGGGGAAGGCGGAAGGAAATGGAAAATGACGAAATGACAGTGTCGTTCTGGAGCGCTCACTCCAGGCAACTCCTATTTCAAGAAATAAAAGCAGGGTGCTCACAATATACTTGGCTGGCCATTCTTCAACACTTGCCTCTGGATCTGAGCATTCTGATGAGATCTGATGAGCATACTGAGGTGCTCTTGACATTACACTGCCAGAGTGGTTTGTGGGATCTTGGGGTTTACGGTCACGTGGCGGCACCGTGGGCTCCTGTGCTCATCGAGTTACATAAACATTGCTACAAGAAACTCTCCTGCTGCAATCCTTCAGCTACATTATGGGATGGGAATGATGTGTAGTACATGGATTTGCGTAATCTTTGTGCTTGTGGCTTCAGACATCTTGTGGCATTGTTTGCTGCACTTTATCATTCTCTGTTTCCCAGAGATAGTATCTTTCTGAATCAATGGAGGCAACAAGTTTCTGCATGCATGCATTGTCATTGTGAATTATGGCATCATATTTAACTCGATATTTAAAAAAAATTACCAGTTTACAGAGTCACGAAGTCTATGTGCATTATTATCTCACTCATCTAGCCTAATTTGAAACGAGTGATGTTCAAAGGAAGTTTGAGACTTGTTTGAGACTTGAAGTGACCAACAGTGGCCGTACAAGGGACGCCACAGGCTGGCTTTGTCACATGAGGCCAGTAGCCTCACATTAGCAAAAGTACTAGTTGACCGTAATTTGCAGCAGTGCTACCTTATGCTTTTGTTCTTAACGTCTTCTATTTTGCTCGCAGGAAGAAAGAGAAGAGGCAAAAAAGGAAAGAAAAATCGCTGAAGATGGACACTGAAGACAATGCCAGCAGTACCATTTCGTATTCCAGTGACCGTCTGTCAGCTTCTGAAAGTGCTTTCATCGAAGACATTATCAAGAAGAAAAAGAAAAAGGAGAAAATGCTAAAGGTGGATATTGAAAACATTGGCAGTAGCACAGCCTCATTCAGCAGCGATCATCACTCGGCTGCAGGAACACCTTCGATCCAAGGTATTGCTAAGAAGAAAAAGAAGACGCTGAAGATGGAAGTTGAAGACATTGCCAGTGGCACAGCTTCAATTTGCAGTGATCGTCTCTCAACTGCTGAAACAGCCTCCATTCAAGACACTGCTGAGCCAGTTACCATAGACCACAAATTGACTGTGTCTCCAAAGAAGCATAAAAAGAAGCACAAGAAGAGCAAGGTGGAAAATGGTAAGGTCCCCTACACATTTTGGTCTGGTCCTTGGTTGGGTCCCTTTTTAAGAATAGTTTTGTCTGCACCAGCCAGATGAATAGGGAAAGGCAAGCAGTTCATGTAGGCAAACTTGCAACTTGTATGCAAATGTCATCTCATATTTCACTCATTTTCATTAGGAATCAGTATGACCCACCTGCATGTGCTTGTGATGTTTCTTGAATTCTGTTATGAAGACATACCTGTATGCTGCCAGAGAAAGTTATCCAATTTTCATTGAATTGACGGTCGCCAAGCCTCTATCACTTATTGTTCACAAAATAATAAATGAACTCATTGAATACCGGTTCTCTGGCTATGCCATTCTACTGCTGAGCATGAGGTTATAGATTCTCTTCCTGGCTGCAGTAGGCATATCTATACTCTGTCTCACCAGTCGTTTGCAGTGATGCTAAAGGTACGAGGTGTACACAGGGAGTATTCTTGCAGAGTGAAATATAGTTCCAGATGTAACTGTCTGAATAATGGCGGGATTATAGAGCTTTGGTTTTGCTTGATACGTGATATATTACAGCGAAATGTTACATGTTACGACGTATCTCGTGAACTCGGCACCCGCTGAGCAGACGATGCAATGCAGATGAATGCATCTTGAGGGGCACTTGGCCTTCCTATTGGCTAATGAATCTCGCAGCTTCCACAGTGCTGCGAACGAATTGCGAGACGGAGTATATTTGGGGGTTGATCCAAAATAATCTGGAGCTAGCTATTACAACATTCTTCTTAGTTTAGGTGTTCCTTTGGTACATTGCACCCCAAATTAATGATTATAGGCAAATTGACATGGTAACAACTTTAGCACAGGTTGCTACCATAAAGCAACTGTGTTTAGTGTGACATGAAAGATTTTATTTATTTTTCTTCTTTTTGCATTTTGGCCGTTGTGGCTCAGTGAAAGTTATTCTTTGGCTTGTGTTGAATACAATGCCATCAATCTTTACTGATAAATAGTTAACTTTGCCCGTACAGGCACAGTCAAAATTTACAACATCATGACTGAATTTTCATAAGTTGCATCAAAATCTATGACCCTCCTCCTTGGCTTATTGTCACAATTTGGTAATAGCCTTGACTGCATAGTGTGAATAAAAATTTTGCTCTTTACTTGCAGGTTTCTCTGCAGAGAAAGAACATTTCAGGACAAAAATAGTTTTTGCACTAGAAGATGCAGACAAAGGGAAATGATTTTTGCAATGCATAACCAACTCGCCGAGATATCTTAACTTCATGCTTATCAAAAATAGAAAGTTTCGCGAAAGGGACATAGTCTTTCCCTTGTAGTCATGGCATAAAATGGTCAGAAGCTGTGTTCATGGCCCCTTTAAGTACTAATTCTGAAAAGCAGTGCTATAAATATGCAAATAAACTTTTATTTTGGCAATAAGTTGTTTTGGGAGAGGTGTTGTAATCCTCGATAAGATCTTAAACTAAGCTTGTATTTTTTTTTACTTTGTTAGGTAGCTGTTGACATCATAGAGACAGCATGAAGCCTCAATATCTGAGAAGTGCAACAAATAATTAATTTCATCGCCTTTAATGCAGCCTGCGAGATGTGGTATCCTCCTTCGCTGCTCTCCCGAGTTCTTTGAAGTGCTTTGTTCACAATTGTTCGCCTGTTCAGACATGAGGCTGATAAAGAAGGATCTGACTGCCTTGTGCGAGTCCGAGAAGATGATAGAGGAACTTTTGCGTTGTGAAAAGCCAGAGTGATTGCCACTTCCTCCGCCTCATGGGCAAACTTAGTTATATACAGAGGCTGCATTAACCAGGTTGCCCCCTGCATCTATAACCGAGACAGCGAACTTATCTCCACTGTTATATCTGGCAGCATCGACAAAGAGGGCACCTATTTTGTGCCGATTGATCTTTTTAAAGATGGATTTGGCTCTCGCAAATCTTCTAACCTTGTTATGCACTGGGTGGATGTTTCTCGGAATGGGGTCCACCATGATGTGAGTTCTGGTTTCCCAGGTCAAGCTAACTTTGGTCGCCGGTTTATGTCTGGGTTGCATACCCGCTTCTTCTACAATCTTGATCTTTGACTTAGTGGATGATAGTGTTGTTATTGGAGCTCCTGTGTGAGCTTCTATTAGCTCATCGATGGTGTTGTGGAGTCCCAGGTCCAGCAGCATCTCGGTGCTTGTGGACTGCGGAAGGCCAAGCACGTGCTTGAGGCTGGTTCTGAAAAGGGAATCAAGTTTGACCTTTTCCCCCTTACCTCAATTAAGGTACGGCGCGATGTAGATAACATGACTTAGAAAGAATGTCTGACAAGCTCTGAGCAGATTGTTTTCTTTGAGACCGCCTCTTCAACTTGAGATGCGGATTAGAAATCTTAGGACGTTACTAGCCTGTCCTGTGAGCCTCTTGAGGGCCGTCGAGTTACAGTCCTTGGCATCAATGAGGAGACCTAGAATCTTCACCACGTCCTTCCTTAGTATGGGATGTCCATTCCTAGCTTGAATCTCTATCAGCAGAGTTTCCAGAGGCACACGGTTTCTGACCCCTTGGCTGGTCTGTCGGTATAACAGTAGCTCTGATTTAGAGGAGGAGAGCTCAAGGCCCATGTTTGAAAGAAAGTCTTCCATAGCCTCCAACGCGCTTTGTAACGAGTGTTCTAGCATGGCTAGTGAGCCACCCGGCACCCAGATCGTGATGTCGTCCATATAAATGGCGTGATCCATGTTCAGGATTGCAGCAAGGCGAGTGGAGAGCTTGGGCATGGCTATATTGAATAAAAGAGGGGAGAGGACTGAGTCCTGCAGGGTGCCACAGGTGCCTAGCACGCAGGGTCCTCCCGAGACGGTGCCTAGTCGGAGGTGTGTCTTGGGATCTGAAGGAAAGATTTGGAGTAGTCATGAAAATGGTGACCAAGGCTAAGAAAGGAAATCTCCGTCAGGATGTGTCTACGTGCAACCCTGTCGAAGGTCTTGGAGAGGTCCAGTGTGAGTATCTCTCTCACGTCGCGTGTGGTATCAAAGATTGCTCTCTCAAGCAAAAGCATAGCATCCTGTGTGGACAGCGCCTGTCTAGAGCTGATTAGGTTGCATCTAAAGAGCTCCTTGTTCTCAATATCTTCAGTGATCCTGTGATGTATCGCGTGCTTCACAACCTTGGCAATGCCTGATGTAAGGGAAACAGGCCGCAGGTTGTGTATATGTGGGGGTTTTCCTCATTAGGGTATGAGTACCACTTTAATGGTGCACCACTCTACAAGGACCTATCCAGTTTTCCATACCTCATTGATTTCGGCCGTGACTATCTCGATTGCCTTATCGTCTAGGTTACTGAGGAGTTTGTTCGTGACTCTGTTGAAGAGAACATGTCTGATCTCTGACACGGTGAAGGGTTCATCTAGATCAGGTGCCAAGAGTCCCATGTAGTTTACATGCTCTACCAGGTGATCCCCATCTTTGGCGAGGGGGAGATAAGTATGTGCTAAGTTGTTGGCTAATTCTCTCTCTGTGAGACTGATTGCAATTTGCTTCCTTATGAGCCCATCCGTCACGAGGCTAAGGGTTCCCTTAGTCTGTTTATCGTTGAGGAGACTTTTCAATAAGCTCAATTTGCTGCCTCTTTGCATAAGCCCGTTTGTTTCGACACACGTCTCATCCCATTGCTGCTGGGCGAGCTGGGCCGAATAGGACTCAATCTCCTTGTTAAGAAGCGTGATTTTCGCTCTGAGTCTACGATTAAGCTTCTGGGTCTTCCACGTTGCCGAGAGGGCGTTTTGCCTCGAGAAGGTAAGCGAGTCTTGAGTCAATTTTAGCAACCTCCAAATCCGTAGTGATTTCTTTGGTTGCTTCTTTAACTGCCTTGTTGAGATTCTCTAGCAGATCTGCATACATCTCATCTGGCGGGACTGTTTCATTTCTGATTTTTCGAAAAAGGTCCCGGTCCACATATTCATACCTCGCAGGTGGTCTGGGTTTGACTCGCATCAAAATTTCGAGTATGTGATTGTCACTGCCTAGCTCCTCTTGGAGGTTGTCCCACATGCCTTCGATACCTCAGAGGAAGGTGAGATTGATGGTCGTATCCCAACTGACCGAGTTACTGGATTTGATGCGGATCCTTGTATCTGTGACAAGTATTAAGCTGAGCTCCGCTGTGTTGAAGGCCAAGTTCATCCCTTTTGCACTTTCGTAACCATACTCCCATTCCGTATTGGGGTATTAAAGTCGCCCGCAACAACGAGAGGCGCGTTTCTTGCCAACCTAGACACCGTGCCTAATAATGTTTTGAAGCCTCTTTTCCCATTTAATGGCGCATTGTACACATTAAGAATGAAAACGTTAGAATTGCTTGTTCTGTTGGGTATGATTTCTATTAGCTGGGCCTTGAGGCCCACTTTGTATGCAGGGACCTTATGCTCAACGAACGAGATGTTCTTGCTGATTAGGGTAGCAATACCTCTGCCCTTTTCTCCCCTGTATGCTACTATGCGGTACCACCAGAGAGAAATTTCTGCTCCACATTACATTTCCTGTAACAATATAACTTGCGGCTTGTCTGCAAGCTGTCCCAGTGGGGCCTTGTGCCTTTGGAAACTTGTGCAGTTCCACTGCCAGATTTTCAGATTGTTCCTGTTTGTGTTCGCCACTTTGCCTACTGAGGATGATCAAGCAGCCCTTTAGCCCCATCTTTGGGACTTGGATTTGCCTGAGTCTGCACTGTCGACACTTTAAGCCTGCCTTTGGCTTGGGCCTTCAGTCTCTCTAGTTGAGTTAGTCTCGTTTCCATCTCGGAGAGTATTTTCATCATGCGTCCTAGGGTCTTTTCTGTGTAAGCTAGCTTGCCTCAGCTCTTTGTTTTGGCAGGAGGATTGGCAGCGGAAGCTGGGGCTTCACTCGGCTCTGCCATCTCGTCCTCCTCATCCAACTTGCTCACTGGTTCTAGGTTGGAAGCTTTACACTTAGATTTGCCAGCAAACAGGCCTAGAGCTTTAATTTTATCCTCATCGCAGTTCGAGATTTGCCCTCTAATGGCCTCCGTAAGCTCTGCGAGTTCGCACCTGAGCTGTTCATTTTTCGCCTCAAGTGATTTAATTTGGGGATCATTCACTTGCTCTGATTGTGCCTCACCACTTGCTCTTTTGGCTGTTGTAGTCTTCTTTCCCATTGAAGGCACTGTACCGGAGCCCTTGACTTTGTCGGCCCATGTGGGCTGCTTCATGGGCTGGAAGCAGGACCGGGACCAGGATCTCGATCTGTATACACTGGTGTTCCCCCCTTTTCTCGAGCCGGTTCGCCTCCTGTAGCGAGAGCGGCCTCTGGAGCGAGAGCGCCACCTTGATTGTGAGCGGGCTCGCAGGGTGGAGCCACAATATGCGGCCGTAGGTGTCACCAAGCTCTGTGCTTAGGAGATACTGACGTCATCGCTGCCGACCATCTGTGCTTCTCACGCCATTTGTTGTCGCCTTCGGTGCTGACGCCTTACAATATGTGGGATCTGGTAGCGTTGTTTGCATGTCCTGTCGCCGGTGATATGGGGGCCACCGCATGCTTCACATTTGGGTGTGCATCAGTGTTCTTCCTCCTCTGACTTGACTTTTCCACAGCCATGGCACTTGTTCTGTTCCTCTTCGCTACTGGTGCACACGTCAGCTCAGTGTCCCATGAGGCCACATGCTTAGCACACATCCACCTGCCGTTTGTACAGAAAGCAAGGAACGAGGGTGACTTCACAACTGACCGTGCTGGGCACCCGCATGCTGTCGAAGTGTATAACAACTACTTGTGTGTTCCTAATTCTTCTGACTGTTAATGCCATAGCGTTTCCGGGGTTCAGAATCAGTCTTTTAAAGGCTCCTTCGTCAAGTGAAAGGTCAACGTTTCTTATTACACCTTTGCACGTGTCATAGGGAGCAAAGATGTAGGTTTTTCTGTCACAGGCCCGTTCTTTTCTTATTTACTGTGGCACAGGCTGTTCAAACTTCTCTCCGAGCTGAAAAAACAATGTTTGCGTCAAGACCCTTGGCATTTTTCTTAAGCTGAAGTGAATGCTCGTGAATGTATGGGATTACTGCTCATTACTTCAGCCTAATGGTGGGACTTGTGTATGGGCCAAGTCAACATTCAGAGAACCTCATTGATTTGAGCAGCCTAAAAGAAATGCATGATAAAGTTGAAATCGGATGCCAGTGCTCTTTAGATGATCTAATTGTTCCTGAAGCTGTGCTGCATCTTATGGTAGGAAGATTTGCTTAAGGCAGAATTAAGAGAGTCGTAGGCAATACCGTTAATATCTTGGGATGCCCTGAACAGTAGCTCAAGAGTAATTTTTTCTATCGTAGTGGAAAGCAACAGCAAACATGTTCTGGCTCAAAAAAACAGACACAAATCCAAAAACCGAACAGAACCATCCTTAGGCAATTCACACTTGAATGATATACCAAAGGCATTTTCTTTTAAAATCTTCATCACGTCGCTAAGATAGGAAGTAAAAGGATTACTAGAGAAGACGATAAGAAAATATCAACAAAGTGAAAAACTTGTTTCATCGATCTTTGCACTTCATGTTCTGTTGCAAGATCGGTGGCAGACAAGAATGCCTATGTCATTTAGGACAGGTACCACCTTGGAACTGCTGCAGATGCCCGGCTTTTGAATATGTAGGGCACCATCCCATGTAACAAACGTGGCTTTGAAATAGAAACATAATTTCATGAAAGCCTCCACTGTGACACCACGCTTGTTCCTGAAAGCAAGTTGGTTATGCAATGTTTTACATGCATCATAAGCTTGTCATGAGCCACAGAGAAAAATTGGTCCTCTACGTCAAAGCTTATCAAAGAACAGGAGCCAGGCTTCCGAGAAAGCAAGTAATCAGTTACGTGGTTAGAACTATAGTCGGGTACAACTTTAGAAAAAAGGGAAGGCCCCACCCAGATAACCAAAGCGTGAAGCCGATTGCCTTTGTGACTAAAATAGTCCCGCTCAAAAAATCTCGCTTCTAAAATGCATAATTCTTGGTTAAATAAGACTTTGGTATCTTGATGACTAGTTGGGTAGAGCTCTCGTAATTGTAATGCTACAGCACATTGCCGAATCGCGAGAGAAAAATAACCCCGTGCCTTCTACAACTCTGCGTGTCGTCTGCTTTTTAGCTTCATTGCAAGGGACAAAATTAAAAAGAGCAGCTCTACGTGGCTTTTGCATTGGTTTACATGCACATGGAACATTAGCTACTGCTTTTATGAGCTTAAAATGAATGAGTTGCTATTTAACAAGTACTTAAAGAAACAATGCATTTATCGAAACCATTACAAACCTGGTGCTAGAAGACGACCGAGGCAGGAAAGGTACACAAAATTCTTCATTCATTGGTTTATAAAAATATTCTTGGTTTTAAATAGCATTCGGCTTATATTTTTTTTGGTTTTGTTTTCTAGCAAAGTTATTTTCAAGAATGTGGTTCAAGAATGTGTAGGGGAATGTGACTTTTTTTGTTCCTTTTCATTTTTTTTTTGTACAGCGATAGTGCACGAACACACTCAGTGCTAACAGTGGGCACGAGACTTTGGCAAACTTACCTCGTCATAACTTTACTTTGGAGCAAAACAAAAGACCATGGAACAAACACTCAGGATGTTTGTTTGTAGCAGTGTGTCGCCACGGAATCCTGTTTTCAGATGCTTAGCACAGCTCAGAATAAACGCACGCTGCACAAATGATGCATCGTAAGGTTGCAATAATATTTCCGGCATGGTAGGCCACCACAAGCAGTTTGGGAATCCACTCTGACAAGGGGCAGATGCACACAACTGAGACGACTCGGCCCAGTTCGAAGCGCGGGCGGCCATCTTCTTCATCGGCGGGGTCACCAGCTCTCCGGTTCCTGACGTCAGTCTAGAGTGCGTGCCCACTGGTGGAAGCTCGTTTGCATCTGCCTTGGAGGAGTAAATGCCCCTTTTTTGTAAAATTGTACCCGACTATAGGGATAAGAAAGGGATCTTCTATGCACAATGAGGAAAGGTGCTTTTGGAGGTAGCCAGAAACTACATGTGACCAGGTATGGTGTTCCGTTACAATGGAGTGGAAAGGGATGTTCAATTTGTGCGTTTTCGCAGCAGAGATTATGCTGAGTCTATGCATGACCATCAAGCGTGACCATCATTCTGTAGGTGCATGCATTGATGGCCTTTGGTATCACATAACTGCAACCTCGGCTTTTTGTGAGGTAACCATCCTGCTACTTTATGTCCGAAACTGCTACACTTGGCATGCAGTTTGAATTATATGCTCTAAAACATGGTGTAATTAATTTTTTATTGCGCTGCATTGTTTTGTTATCTGAATGTGTGGGTTTGTTTGGCATCGGTGGTCCTGTAGATATTGACTTGTTCTTAATATCAAGAAAAACTTTGGAAGAAGTTATTTTTAAAGGCAGACTGTGCTCAAGTTGAAAAAAGAAAGACATTATTTGATGCACCTCGCTTTGTTTATTACTTTTGCAGGTCCATCATATGATGCTGGCGTAGACTCGATGTGTTCAGATGTCAATTTGAAGGTCAAAAAAAAGAAGAAGAAAAAGGAAAAGATGGAACACTGACAATTTAGTCTAGAGAATGTGAGTACACTGGTACAAAAATTTCAGTAGTTATTAAAGATGTACAGTCGAACACTTCTACAATAAAATAACCTCTATAATGAAGGATTACACATGCTACCACTGAGTTCCTATCATATATTTGTATTGTGAAAGCCCCCTACAATGAAGACCACTACAACAAATTTGTCTTGACAAGGAAGGAATTTAGGTCTCCCCGACAGCTTATTTGTTGGTTTACAATGATGAACACGTGTACCGGTACAGCCACTTAGCTGCAGTGCACATAGGGCGCACTGGTTGACGCTACAGCATAGACCATGTGGGACAGTCTGTAATCCCCCCCGTTCTACTGCATACTTCACTAATGTGATAAGCTGCTCGGAACTGATGGTTGATGACCTCATTGAGGCCATTACACATGGAAAGGTGCTTAAGGTCAACGAAAGAGGCAACGCTGGTACGTGACACTGTAGCTGTACTTCACACCACCGCATGGTTTTGTTATGGAGCATGTCGTGAACCTTAATGCCATAAGGTTTGCAGCAGTCACACAGTCTGTTGTATGAATCATGCAGAACAGAATGACTTCTTTCACTATATATTTTTAAAATTCATGTTAATGTTTCTTTCTTTTTTTTTTTTTCTTGTTCAGTGTGCTTGGCGTACTCCATTTCAAATGGCACAGACAATAATGAACGATTTTGGGGGTCCCGAGTGCTTTGTTGTAAATGCGTTTGACTGTATATCTTTCAAGCCCTTGTTCTACTTCTATAAATTCAGATGGTGCTTTTAATTTGTGTTTTCAGGTTGATTTTTAGGGGCAAATGAATTGCTGCTCACAGCTAGACACCCCAAGAGGAGACTTGAGAAGTCCTGTTATCAAGGCCATTTTGAGCTCCTGCTAATGGATTGAAGCACAATTTTAGGTTGCACTATTGACAGAGTTCAGGCTACCCTGAAACATGTCATTGTAAATTTCATTGTTCATCTCATAATAAATTGCTTGTTTTATTATATTTCTGTTAACTCATCTGGACAGTCATGGTTGTTTTATTTTATTCCATCAGTAGCATGCCCACTTTTTATTGCATTGCATTGCTTTAGTTTTTGCTTTAATGTTTGTGTTTTCACTAAGTGTGGTACATCACTAGATATATCAGTGTAAGCTCAATGGGGCCCTAAAGAGGCAGAGACGGTACTCCGTTTGGACACGTTCATTTGATCATCATATAGGCATTACTTGCTATCATTGGATGCAGTGAATAAAGTGCATTGTCATTCTGGAGCCAATGCGGGACTTTTTTATTATGGTGTGCATCGGGTTCATTCAATCGCAGTTTTTATAAACGTGTCGGTGACAACCGAAGAATGCTGTGACATACGGTTTTTAAAATAATGCGACTGTCAGTTGCATCTGCTTGTCTCCGTGACATCATGCCGGAGGGGAACTTCATTTATTGGTGGCTCTCTGGCACAATGTGCTGAAGTGTGGAGGTAGATGGGCCATGTGCAGTCAGGCATCATTACTAGACTATTCGAGGCAATGTTACTAAACATTTGTGGCCTTCCTGGCCTTGTATCCCACTAAGGACAGGTAACTTGTCCAGATGTAACATCTTTACATGACACTGAGATAGCCTAATGTGAATACCTGTTACAGTCGGTGACAACCAAAGCACATAAAAGAGCTCCGTCCTCACAACTGCACGGCACCAGGCCCAACCTAAGTCGGGTACAACTTTAGAAGGCAGCGGCATTTGCCCCTTCGAAGGCGGATGCACGTTAGCGACCACCAATGGGCGTGCACTCTAGACTGACGTCATGAGCCGGATGGCCGATGACCTTGCCAGTGGAGAACATGGCAGCCCGCGTTTTGAACTAGGCTGAGCATGGTCCGAGTCAAGTCAGTGGGACTATTTCTTTAGTCGCGGAGGCAATTGGCTGCCATGCTTCGGTCATCTGGGTGGGACCTCTAAGTTGTACCCACAGAGGTTCCTAGAATAATTATTGTATGAAACTCTATGGTTGTAACCGACTTAGGTTAGGCCTGGTGCAGTGTGGTTGTGAGGGTGGAGCTGACTCTAATAGGTGTTCGTGTTAGACTATTTTAATGTCATGTAAAGATGTTACGCCTGGACAAGTTGTTTGACCTTAATGGGATACAAGGCTAGCAAAGCCACGAAAAAATTTATATAAAATGTTCTGTATATATTTTTGTGAAAGCTGGGGACAGTCATAGCTCTCAAATGAAAGGCAAAGTGCTTTCGCTGCCATTCTATTTTCACAGAGTGGAATGGTTGTCATTTTTTGCGTTGCAAGTATGGCGTCTTTGCCAGTTCGCAAGCGCTTGGGCTCGCGATTGTCGTTTTCGTCCAGCATCGCGGGAACGTTCTTCGTCTGTGGTCGTTTCGCGTCGGCGCCGTTTACATTCTCGTTGCTGTTCCCTCCGGCGCCCCTCGTACGCATGTTGTTCTTCGGGTGTACGAACTATACGTGTCCGCCCCATCGGTAACGCAGCTGTTTTTAGCGCCGATAACTCTCCTGTTTATATACTGCGATAACCTTGACGTCACGCTATTGTTCACGGCGAGCGTTCTAGGGCTCTATTCTGGACACGCATGGCGGCTGCACGGCCGCCATTATCCGCCATGTTTACTCTCTGATTGGCTGTCGAGAGGTCACGTGTTTTGAAATTTGTGCCGGGAAGCGGAAGTATTGCAAAATGTAATTTTGCGTTTTCATCAAGATGACGAAACGTGACGTGGAGCTGCAAATGTTATGGACTAATACATTTTTTTTATCCTTGGCAGATATATTGTGATGTTAGCGCTTCAAAAAGAATGTGAGCGGTAGCGTGCAGAAGCCAGTGCAATGCATCTGCAATTGCGCGAATATGTGGTGGCGATTCAAGATATGCGCCATGCCAGCTTGCTGATTGGCTGAAGGAATATCTCATGAGGAGCGTCACAGGAAGGGCTGTTTCGTAAACGTCATTTTGACGACGCGTGACGTTTCGCAGGGCCGCCATTGCTGAGATTTTCCGCCATAATTTTTGCTGCGACGAGCCGCGCGAATTATGCTAATGGGAAGCCATATGCAATGGCAGCCGAGAGGAATGCGTATCGCCACATTTTCCCCGTCGTTTGGCGCCACGAAAATCTTTTGTTCATAACGCGTGCTCATAGTATTTGCATCGCTCTCGGGTGGTGTTGGCATTTGTGTTTGGGGCCATCGTTTTTTAAAAGAACGCGTTTATACGAAATAATATTGGTTGAATATAGCAAACTTTCAGCAATGTTGTCCACTTTTCACTGCTGGATTTCTATTGTAATCGAGATTAATGCCTTTTCGCACAATCAGACGTTATGACAACGGCCTTTTTCTAATTTATAAAAAGAAATGTACGCAAGGTGGCGCCTTGAAGTTTCCTCCCGCCTTTCCTCCCGCGGTGCGAGTAACTAGCGAAATGAACAAGAGATGGCAGCGCCGGCGCTTGCGTCGCGCTAGTGGTTATCTCTGGCGCCCGCAACGCTATCGGTGATATTCGGCCGTTTCTGAGCCAGCCGAGTCGGGCTGAGTCACTTGCGTTTCACGAAATAGCGATAACGTGGCCTAGAACGTGCGCGCATCACCACTGGTAGGTCGCGTATGTTGTCTCAAGCAAGAAAACAAGGGCATTGGCGCCAACATGCGATGACTCATTGCATTTTCCGGGGACACGCATCCTAGCTATTGAAGCAGACGACGGCTTGTACGCAGCAGACGACGGAAGCGCGAAGCGTTTTCGACGGAACAATCATACGCTTTGAGATAGCTGCTTTATTTTTACTGCGGAGGAAAACTGTTTTGCTTAACCGATAACGCTACATTCAGTGCCTTCATTTCAGTTTCTTAGGCGAAACGTCAAGTTGGCGTCACGTTACGTAAGCAAAACTGGGCCACCGGCGCCATTTTGTTTGCGTCGCGCCTACGTCACGCACCGAAGAAAATGGCGGAATGTCCAGAATAGCGCCCCTAATCTGTTTTGCATTTTGGCACCTGCGCCGCCGTACTGTACCCACATGGGTTTGTTAGAAATCGCTAAGTCCATTTCTGTTGCCGGACGCCGAAAAAACTACGGACGGTTAGTCATATGCAGCTTTCGCTGTATCACAGAGAAAGAAATTGCTGTATTGTCACTTCCAAGCGAAACCAAAGCTTGTACATTGTCGACCAAATGTTCCCGTTCGTGCCTATAAATGTATCTAGAGACACTTCATTTTAGTTTGCGCTGCCTTGGGGCCTCGGTAATTTTACCTATGTGCACGCCTATAAGTGTTAAACAAAATACGCAAAAAAGTATACATTTCTGTGGCGCCCTCTGCATCAACGACTGCATTTTTAAAGCCGTAATCGCAGGCGACGGCTTGGTCAGCTCTCGGAGCATGCGCAGTCGGCGTAGACACGTTTCACGCGGTAGGATTGCTTGTTTATATTGAAATAAAACTGAGGTACCAGCTGCCTGCTGAACCGTTTTCCCGTCGAAAATGGGTGAGCCATTTCAACAATCTATTTGTGGTACACGGCGTAGTGCACCTAAGGTAACCGTAGGTCAGTTGTCGAAGCCGATGAAAGCGTCCGGTTCCGAGTGCGTTCTGTTCCGAATGGGGAATTCCTGCTTGAAAAGATCATGCTATAATGACAATATTAAGCGTCAGTAGCTCCTGATGTCTAATGACACAAAGCAGGATGCTTTTGTACTGTACGCAAAACAACACTTTGCATGTAACTAGCTCGGAACGTTTGTCCACCGTCGATTTACATCGCCGAGCTTATGGTGGTTTAGGAGTGCGGCCGCTAGCTTGACACTTGGCGTGTCGTGCCTTGCGTGCGCTACCATCCCATAGAAGGGCACAGTTAACATCTAGCCATGTAACTTGATTAACGAAAATCTCAATTCTTAGTCAAACAAGGGTATCCTCGTATATCGTGTGATCAGAATGTGAAATGCCGGGTCCTGGAACTGGTGTCTCATGAGTGAATGGGAACAGCAGTCCGAGATGAACGTAGGGTGCTTCTAGCGCTGTTAAATCGTATCGCTTTTTTCATACACTGACCCTGTTAACACACTGTTTAGATGACACACTACGCGTGACCGACCGTTGACTTCTAGTACCGAGTTTGCTATAGACCTGCAAGATTGTGAGCAAACTTGATTGTTTCTAGTACCGGTGTCACACGACCACTTTTTCTCGCGATCAAGCTCGATCCGGATCGAAATTTACGACTGCGATTGGCACACTCGCGCAGCTTGCGAAAAGGAGCCAATCACGACCGAGAAATTCGATCCGGATCGGGCTTGATCGCGATCAAAACTGCGCCATGTGACACCTGTATGAGGTCGTGCCTAGATCTCCGGTTCCTACCGTACATTTCACCGTATGCTACTTAAAAGTCTGGTAAGTGATAAATACTTTGTTCAATAAACCATGAAGCCTTCACTGCGATGTCGTACAGCTTACCTGCACACGTTACGCGGAGCCTTATGAAAACCGTGCATGGCACCCTGCTTTGTAACCTGGGCTGGGCTACACGTGTGTGGTGTGACAATGCAAAACTACATAACAGCGTTATCTCTAGAAGTAACCTGAAGTATGCAGCGTGATGGCTGAGCACGCTTCTCGTGATGCGGAACAGGTGGGCTTCTGAGCTACTTCAGAGGCTTGCTGGGCAGTCGGGAGATGCGGATCCTGATACTGGGTCTGGATGGTGCTGGGAAGACCACCATTTTGTACCGGTTGCAAGTCGGCGAGGTTGTTACAACCATTCCGAGTGAGTCCAGTCAATCCTTGGAGCCGATGTCCTCGCGTTTATTGTAGCCTCATGAACCCAGTGAGATAATTTTCATCTCGTTAAAGGTGGAAGCTCGCGCGTCTGCGAACCTGGCTTTTTAGTCACAACAGGGTTGCCTGTATTCACTTTTGCATTTATGCTCAATTTTAGCCTTGAAATTTGTCACAGACGCCTAGAGATGCTCGATGTTTCTGCTGCACGGTCCTGCATTCGTATGCAGTGAACAGTGTTTGCCCAACCACGTTGGCGAGCTGAGAATGAGATAATACTAGCTGAAATTGTGAATGTGTTAGCATTGGAACAGTGTTACAAGGACAGGAATGTAAGCATGCCAGCCCTAATTTCCCATCTATAATTTTCTCTGATAACCATTATTATTTGCATACACCTGCTTTGAATGGAATGTCATGTCCCCTTGTACATGCTCAGTGCTTCAGCACTTGTCACCAGCATCTGTAATCAAACATCCCTTCTATGCTTGCAAACAACTTTGTGTGGCAATGAAGGAAAAGCTACTGAACTCACTAGCCTCTACAAATGTGTTATTGCACCAAGTATTTCTGCTGCGTTTGACAGCACTTTTGGTTTCTTGTAAAAGATACTGAATCATTGTAGTTTCCAGGTGCAGTGGTTTCGCATTTACCGAATTGTGGAAGAGAAAAGGAGAAAAATAACCTAAATTTTACACTCATGGGTGTATTTTGTCCTATTTGGTGTTGTAAATATAATATAATGTTACGTTAAAGTTTTCTCTTCCTCAGCATAGACTAACGCTGATAAAAATGTGGGACTGTTATTCAGGAGCACCCTTGCTTGCATGTGCTTCACCTGCATAGCTTTCCCTTCATTGCCACAGAGAATTGGCACGCTTTGACATTTTTTACTTTATTAGGAACGTTTTGGGCTTTGGCTTCATTCTTTTACTACTTTCATTAAAAGAGCAGAAAGCTGAGTCTGGAGCTGCCTCCTAGTAACATTTTCAACTCCATGGCATCACAGATGCAAGTTATGGTGTGGGCGTTTTGTACAGGGCACAGATGTGCACTGTAGTTCACCAGTAAAACTGTGGTGTGTGCAGCAGTCTTATCACACTGTTAAAAGCAATTAAGTATGCCTGAAATTTCAATACAGAAAGAAAAAGACAAGGCAGTTGTGTGTACCATGTTAGCTGGATTATTTCAAAATTGTCAAGCTAGCTTTATTGTAAGCTGTTGATGCAGTGGAGTTGCAGAAAGCCAATTTTAATTTGACATGCTTCTATGGTGCTAGGGTTCTTTATGGGGTGGAAGGCTGTCCTGGTTCCTCTTATGATGTGACACGCAACTATTTAGCAGTGGAATACAGGGGCAGCGCTTCGTGATTAAAATTAGAATTAGTGCTGCCATTTCTCGAACAAAATAGCAACATTAAGGAGTAAACACAGCAGCTGAAACAAGGGTGTGTCTGCAGTGCAAAAAGAATCTGAACAAGCTATATCTGCAAACAGTAATGGAGCAGAAGCTGTTGTGTGGAAGCAGTCCTGCAATTCAAGCTCCTTATGGAGTAGAGAAATGGTATGGCAGCTATGCATAGAGTAAACAGCATTGCTGGCATCACATTTTTGTACTTTGTGTAGCAAATTACCTTCATTGCTCTGCAGTACATTACCAAGACTTGAAAACCAGGCATTGTAAAATGAACAGTCTTGGAAACTTGCATATCTGAACCAGCCACAGGAAAGTTGGCGAAACCCAAAGCTCTAAGTGCTCAGTAGCATTGGGCCACAATGCATGGTCGTGGTTCTTAGGGAAATAGTCTGCCTAGTGTTCACTACTAGCCATTGCATTGATTTGCATGGTCCCTGTCTTGGGACTGGCTTAGAATAATTTTAACATAATTATGCTGGTATATTTAGCAATATATTTAATACAATTTGTGTCTTACAAAACTGTTATTTTTGAAGCAACCCCATGACCTGAAGTATGGTTGGGATTTCGCTTTTCGTGACAATGGCCATCATATGCACTGTACTTTGAGATTCACTGAACGAACAGTAGTGAAAAGAAAATACTCACTGTATCATGTCAGCATCTCATCAGTCATAGGTATTTTGCTTCTTGCCGTATACAAGGTCTTATAAAAAATTTTTAAGAAACCTTGTAACACTGTTTAATGCATGTCTGTTTTTCTACTCTTTGCATTTCAGCTATTGGATTCAATGTTGAACAAGTTACATATAAGAACCTCAAGTTCCAGGTGTGGGACTTGGGTGGTCAGACAAGCATCAGGCAAGTTTAGCTATTTCAGTTGGCAATTTCAATGCATTGCACTGTTAGATTGTGCCTTTGCCATCATGTTTATCTGTAATTACAAGTGCACTTCGAACAGTCATGTTTGATATTGCCATGCTTCTCTTTTGCATTGCAGGCCATACTGGCGGTGTTACTTTTCTAACACCGATGCCATCATATACGTTGTTGACAGTGCAGACAGGGACCGTATTGGCATATCTAAAGAAGAACTAGTTTCCATGCTAGAGGTGAGGACACCTTTTTTCTCACTGTGTACCTGGAAGAGCCATAGAAAAAAGTGTTAGCGTCATTGCAAAATGTATATAAGATCCTCTCTACACTGTGGAGACATGGCTTCTCAGACTCTGTTGCAGCACCCACTCCAAGAAAAACACCGACACCACAAACTGCTGATGTTTAATCTTCTTCTGGTGAAGACAGGCCAGCTTTGACAGCCGGTCACTGGCATGTGAACCAGAGCTCGGGCCGTTCCGCGTCATAACTGTGGTTTTCATACCAGCTAACAAGAGGGGCCCTACGATTCCCATTGGTGTTATTATGCGCATTTGATGTTTCTTTTCACAACTGTTCTTTGCTCCATGGCTTGATGTGATCACAAGTGCGATCACCAGTGTGAAAGGCTCACTGCTTATGAAAGATATGGAGCCGTGATTTAATGACATCAGTACATTTGACACATCATTAAAAGCAGGTTTTGTGTACCCAATAATGCAACAATAACAACCATCCTAAGCCAACAAACACTGCAGTCTAGGAGAGCAGAGGGGATGAACTAGTACCTTTCTTTAATTAAAGTGGTTGTAAATAAAGAGAAAGGAAATGGAAGGTTAAGAGAAGACAACTTGTTGCCAATGTTCCTGGAGGCAAGTTGGCCTCCTTCACTGCTGACAAGTTGCCTTACCTTGCAGTGTAATTTTGCTTTATTAAGAACATGTGTCCAAAATTATTCAACAATTAAAGTAAATAATGACTTCCTTCATACCTTCCCTGCCTTTGATGCCTGTTTGCATATGGTGGTTACTTGAGTAAGCATCAAGCCCTTCAGTTCCCCGTATTATTCCAGTGCCATGGCACAACTTGTAATTTCCTCGTAATCTGAGGCATGGATGGGCGTAAGCATGCGGGGGCAGCAGGCCTCTGATATTGAAGCTTTCTTCTTTTTCGAAAAGCTGTGCTTTTCTAGAAAGAATAATGTGTTTCTAAGGTTATAATACTCGTGGAACAGGACAGTGTGTAAGCCTAGGCACTTGATTGAACTTGAATCTTCTAGCTAATTTTGCGTAAGCGCTACTAATACCTTGTTCTGCATTTTACATGCTCTCTTCTTGTGGAGCAGGAAGAAGAGCTGAAGAAGGCTATTCTTGTGGTTCTTGCCAACAAGCAGGACTTGGACGAAGCTATGACAGTGTCCGAGATACACTCAGCGCTTGGTCTAGATGCACTGAAGAACCGAACATTTCAAATATTCAAGACCTCCGCACTCAAAGGAAATGGCCTGGATGAGGCCATGGAATGGTAATGAAGCTCACAGAGTTAATGTTTATGTTGCTGCTTACATGTTTTTTGATGCTTTGAGCAGCAGAAAGGGTGTTGTGTGGTGGAGACTGTGTTTTGTAACAGCTCCTTTCTTAATGCACTCGTTTGGTAAATTTATCAAAAGTGTGTAGGCAAGGACAGTGCCATCTGTGACCTGTGTAGTTATGTAGACTAGCAATCACAGGTTCACGCTTGTTCTGTTTGCTTTTGCATTGCATATTTGCATACTGGCCTTAGATTAGAAAACAAAGGCATTACATCAGAATATGCAGTTATTTCTCACACTTCCATGATGTAACAAACATGTCACATACCTTGGCAGAAGGAGTGAGCAACAGAGGAGAGCAGGATGGAATATAGAAAAAATATTTGTTACAAACTGCAGCTCTGGCTATCGCATTTCTCGGGGCACATAGGAGTACTTTGAAACTCTTCAAGATGACTGAGTATTAAACAACATTTTCAAGGTCTTGAAAACATTAAACATTTTCAGTACTGCTTAGAAATAACTGTAGTCTAATTTTAGAGCATTCAAGCCAAGCTTAGCGAAATTTGTCGGGATGTCTGGCCACAAGATCGGTGTGTCCCAAAAGCTGAGGTAATTCAATACAGTAAGCAGTTTTATTGTTGTAGGTTGTTTGCTCACAAATGCACACAATGTTACTGCAACCATGGGAATTTGTGGAAAGGAAGGCAGAAGAATGTATGCATTGGTGATGATTAAACTGTTGTCTGCTTTTGTTCACAAAATGGCAAACATAAGCATGCAAGGATGCTAAGGCGTGTCTTATAGTAGTTTCTACATATTTCTTCAAGGCACATCATTAAGTAGTTGGCAGTCATTAGCTCATTTGACTTCTTAGTCAGGTTATGTCATTATTACAGAAATAGCTGTAGTTTTCAGCAAAAATTGTCAAGAAGCAGCTGCAGCTTCTGCTTTAGAAGAGCGTGACCTCCCATTCCTCTTAAAGGACTTGCAGTGAGGCAGTGGTGGCACACGTGCTTGCGGTTTAAGCTGTATTGTGTGTACTGCTGTGGCATTTCTTTATCTTACTGCTTCCACAGGAAGTTGCCAAACTAGCTCACTTTTACAGGCACTATGTAGTAAGTTTCTTAATGACCTGTGCTTTTTTATCCTAACTGACAAATGCCAAGTTTACTTTGAAGTTCTGCACATGTACATTCACAAGCAAAAGTTTAAAGACCATGGCATCAGGAAAAAAATAGGAAATTTCTTTAAGCATATCCATGCTGTGTGGCATTATTTTAATGCATTGCATTGGTTGAACACATGCTGTACCTCTTCATTTCATCCTGAATCCCTTACCGGGAAAGAAAAAAAGATTTTTCGCAGTGCCTTTGAGAGTTTTAAAACCTTTGCTCGTGAGTGTATATCATGGTTGACAAGGTACTTATTTTTGACTTGCGCACTTCCATGACAGTGACGAAAACATGTCATGTAGCTGCCGCTCCACTGAATTGTAATTTGTTTTCTTTTTGATGCAAAAGCACCAAATGGCCCATTGAGTGAAAAAGTCGATGGTGTCTGTGGCAGCGAAACTGTGCCCAAATTCCCATTGACTGGGACACCATGTCATGAGTGCGCCTCCATAGAGCAGATTGACATGAGTTGTGAACTCTTGTCCACAACTTGTGTCACTCACTGACACTCTGTCTCACTACTGTGTAGAGAGAGTAAGAGTCAGGGTACTCATGAGTGAATATGCTGACCTGTGATGCTGATGTCATTGCGCCGTTTCCTCCTTTTCAGGTTATCAAATGCACTTACCAACAACAAGTGACCGACGATCCAGCAAAGAGGGAGGCTTCAGCCACGCCAGTCCACCATCATTGTCACCTCAAAGTGTGCGTTTGTGGAGAAGTGTGGAAAAGAACAGTTCCTGGGGCTGCTGACAAAAAGCGAGAGGAGCAGCGGTGCAGGAGAACTGGCTCCGCACAGCTTGGCGGTGAGGCGCGTGGCCACACTTGCATGCCACGCGTGGACCCTGGTGCACATTGGGAAGAAGGCCCTGGAGTGCGTCGCTTCTTTGCCATTCCCCATCTCTAGTCTGTGCCGAGAGAGCGAGGAGAGCCGCAGTTTGTGTTTTTGCCCCCTTGCTGAAAGCTCCTCAGTAGCCCCGACATGTCGGAAACATTCCTGGCTGGCTGGTTGGTCGATTTGTTTTGTATCTTCTGGTTAGGTGACTGTGTAATTGAAGCTTTTTTTTTTATATGTGTCTTTTAAGTCCAAGATAAAGCTGAGCATTTTTCTCTTGGACTTCTGCCTGCTCATTTGTTTTTCTTTCTTTTTTTATGTAGCAGCTTGCTTATAGTGAGAATCGCTCGTGAAATTTAAATGGCCCTCGTCCGAAGAAGTTCATGTGGTGGGTGGTGAAATAAGCCGTAGATATGGAGACAAACTGGTATGTGCAGAGCTGCAGATGCACTTGTTCATGAGTGAATTGGTGAGGTGGGCACCCCCACAGTGCTGTGTGCTTTGGGAAAGGTACCTATAAACTACTGTGCTTGAATTCATTTAACTTAAAGCTTGTGAACTGTGGTTGTCATCTCATTTCGGGCACGTGGACACATGCTAGACTAATGCTGTTATCCAGCTGCACTCACTTGTCAAGACAGAAAGGTGCTGAAAGGTAAAACCTTTTCAAGAAAGAGCATTGGTTTTTCTTTTTTGTGCATTGATGCCTCCGGCCATCAGAGCTGACATAGTATGCCTTGCAGTAGCTGTGGTTGCCTGGTGCTAGCAAACTATAAAATGGCGTGAACTTTGTTGTCTCCTTTCTGAGAAAAATATTTGTGGAAATTGCTGCTTTGGGTTGCTGAATGCTTGGTCAAATTGGTTTAATTTATTGGTTTCCTGTGAATGCATCACTCGTTCACGTGAGATCTTCTTTGTTGGGTCAATTCTAGTGTTCATTATTATGTCAAAACCAGCGTTAATATTCAATACAGAAATAACATGGGTGAAGCAGTTAGCATAACCGCAATTTTAACTTTGTACTGGAAGATTGCTCTGAGCGAAATACTACATACTTGCATATGACATTTATGCAAGTATTCTTTTGTACGTTAATAACATATTGAAATGTTTATTTCAGTTTGTGAGAATTTGGGATCACATTCAAGTGCAGTTCTGTGGAACTAAAGATTCACGAGTATCTGTAGATTTATGGGAGGGGGGACAGAGAGCAGCATTAAAAGTTGCAAAGCTTTCATTGTTCTAAACCAACTAAAGGGTCAGGTGCTCGCAACCTACTGAAAACCACTATGGGGTAGTGAATTTGTATGGCGGTGTGTTTTTTATTGGAAAATACCTGGCATACCCCATCCTACAGGGCTGTAGTCTTGAAGGCATTTCTTCGATATTATTCTTTATCCCTTTTCTCAAAAACACTGCCTTCATCTGCACAGGCAGACAGCATTAAAAGCATGAAATGCTGTCACTAATGTGTGCCTGTGCATGAAGGTGTTCAATAACAAGCTTAGCAAATGCATTTTTCTTAGTTGTTGTGAAGCTGCGGACACAGCATAGGCACATTAATTTCCAGGGCATCCAACATTTCTAATATATTCAGAGTGATCTGCAGATATGTGAGAGCTTTATAAATTTTGCTGTTTTACAACCTCTGCTTTTGTAGGAAAGATGCTGTGGCCTCTAGGTAGGCGAGCTTTGTGCTGATGCTGTGCCCACTGCTATATTTACTGAGATGGAGGATGACTAGTATGGCAAAATGGACGCACACAGTGTGATTGGTTGGTGCAGCTAATTACTGAAAATGGGAAACTTGTCACCTTTGCTGGTATGTTTCTCCTTCTAAGCGCACACCCATGCCAAAGCCCTGTTCAGAGTCTATATGTCATTTAAAGGCAGCCGGGAATGTGAAATAAAGGTCTTTTTATGAATGAAATTTTTTGTGTAATCGCCAAGGCTGTTTGGTCATGCTCGGTCGTAAATTGCATCTTTTTAACTTATGCTTAGTTCATGTAGAGTGTTTCATCATGTTCTCTTCTGCTGGCACATTCACTGGTATTAGGTCTTTAAGTTCTCCTGTGTGTCTTGGGCATGAGGTGGCTCAATATGGCTGAACTATTTCACTTGCTCTTTGACTGGGCTCCTTGGTGGTCACATGTTAAATTTGTGGCCTCATACATGTGTACAAAAGGCAACAAGCTGTTTCATCTGAGATTATTCTCTTGCGTATGTTGGAATCGGAGCATCAATATGGAGCACTGCTTCCAAGTCCTTCAGAAGAAAACCCACGAGTTACCACTGGTAGTAATGGGTGGCCAATTTAGAAGTCATTATCTGTCTTTCGACACTTTCTCTTCCCATATGAAGTACATTGCATATATAGAGGGAAAAAAGTTGGCGATTCCGTCAATATTGCATAGTCCCCGCCATCTCCTGTCATCCATTACCTCCACCCCATTCAGTAACTGTCATAATAGAGATGACAGTGCCACCTGCTGGAAGTCACCTGCGAAACTGGGCATTTCCAAGCTTACTGCAGATAAAAATTCGCCCGTGCCTGATTCTGTGGCACGAGGCTGGTGGCTGGAGGCTGTGGCACGAGGCACGAGGCTGGTGACCCTGAGAGCAACAGTAGGTGGCAAAATACAGTTGAACCTCAGTTTAAAGGGCACCTTACCAAGTTGGAGCATTGTAAACAGGCAATCGTGGGGCATAGACCACACGGTAACGATTGTCTCTGTAAAGTATTATCACACTGATGTACACTGCGAATTATCACACCGATGTACACCGCGAATTATCACACCAATGTACACCGCGAAAAGTGTTGAACATTCAATCAAGCCTACACATTCCTGAAGGAGCCTTTGGGGCGACGAGCAAGTGATGTTACGTGCAGTGGCACATACGCGTCACACGCACACGGGGTGGCAGCAGCACGAATTCCAGGAATCTCCGTGAAATGAGCATGCAGAACAGCCTCAGGAAACACACTACACAGCAAGATCAGGGAGACAAAAGGGGGTGGTTATAGTCTTGTGGGGAGGGAGTCGTGACAGAAAGAAGGCGATTATTGAAAGGTAGAATAACTGCTCTTGCAGGAGAGCGAGGGGAATAAGCGGTTATAAAAAAAAAGAAGAAAAAAGGAAAAACTGCTTTTGTTGTCTTCCACACTGGTGGATTTCTTAATTGCCCTGCTTGCATGCACTGCTCGACGCCAAAGGGGAGCGTATCCACTGGGGAGGGTAGCTGGCCTCTTTGCATGTCATTTCATCTATCTTGGGGGCCCCATCGCTAGAGAGAGAGAGGAAAAAGGATAAATAAAAGGTAGGGAGGTTAACCAGGACTGAGCCCGCAGTTGACTTCCTTGAACAGGGGAAGAAGTAGGAAAATGTTAAGTCCACTTGATATCGCCAACGTAGTGACATTTCTCTGCTCTGTCACATAGTGTCGATCAGTGCGGTAGCCTTGAGAAATCACAGCAGTGCTCTTGTGGCCTTTTGTAGCTACAATATCTGAGGCCATGTTCCCAGGATTGTTCAATGTGAAAGGTTTTCCATCCAGCTAAATTAGAGATGTATGGAGGTCATGAGTTTCATTTTCAAAGAATAGGCAGTAGATGAAAGGGGAAAATTGGCATCCACCCACATTGTAGCACAAAGCTACAAGGCAGTAGCATAGGAGGTGTTCTAGAGAGCTTTATCGAAAACGGCTGCCTCGACTGCACATGCGCAAAGTTTACCAGACTTCGATGAGTTTACCGGAACGACTTCCTCTGGTTACCGTAGTGCTGTGCAGCAACACAGCACATGGCAGCCATTGCTTAGTCTCGTCTCACATTGAGAACAAAGTATAAGTGCTGTTTCATAGTTTTTATTGAGGTGATTTGTTTGTTTTGACACTGCCAGGCCTAGAGGAGAGTGCATAGGTGAGAAAGTGTCTATTTTTACCTAACAGGTGTGGTGACAGCACTGCACAGCATTGGTAAACGCTAATGTGCGTGGTGCCAACTGGTACATATGGAAATTAACACCTTAGGAAATATAACTTGTGTTCTTAATTATACAGTTTATTTCCCTTATTCTTTCCCTCGTTGCATTCTTTGTTGGCTTCTTACGGCTGCAACGTCGTAAATACAAAAAGGCAGTCTAAGGCAGGTTTGTAACTCCAGCACGCTTTGTTATCTACGAGAGCAATAACTGAATCTAATACTCTGGTCACATGACATTCCAGGGGTCACTTTATGCGGATTTCGACAGTCACAAATAGCAGTAAAAACTGCTGCACATTCTTTACTAATATAATCAACCTTGCCTAAAAATTTTATTGTGATGGCAATTGTACGGATATCCAGGTGCGTGCATGCTGTTGCCATTGGGCGCTGTCGTCGTGTTTTAATCCCTACGTGCAACAACGCATTTGCGGCTAGCGTGACCCTAGCCACAGAACCCGCTTGGATCGCGCTCTGAGTGTTGGAGATCACATTCTAACTGGACGTGGGCACTACGTCGCGCGATGCCATGCGCAAGGCAACTGCCGTAGGGCAGAAGGAATAGCAGCTGCCGTGCGTCTCGCAATGCTGGTGTAGCGACGAGCGCCCCCAGTGTAGTTGGAGGTGAACATCGGTGGTGCACGAATGAATTCGTCGTTAGTGAGCACTCGGTGAAATATTAAATAACGTTAGCTGGACCTTTACTCTACATTCTGCAAATGTACACACAGCAGCTCAGCAGTAAGGCTAGCGTGCACAAAGCTCATGCCAGCAGTAGAAGGCAGAATGCCGTTCGTGGCTTCGGCACCGAGCCACTTGACGGTGACAAATTGACGATTGAGTGGAGCGCTTATGGTGCGGCCACTTCGTCATTTTTGCAGTCAAACGCACTCCGCGTCTCTGAAGACCCTCTCTCTGCGCTGAAGCAGCGCATGCACCGTCGATAGCGGGACAGCACGAGGACGGCGGCAACAAACGCGACGGCGTAAACACCGTCTTGAGCGTCAAAAGGGAGTGGCAGCACGAAACGTTCGCTGTGGGACACGCACGCTCATCAGGCCAGCGTTGCGACCGCAGTCATCGAGTGAACATGACACCACGCATGAATGCATAAATTAAGCGAATGTTTATTGCAATTCATACTGCTCATAAAGATACGAGCCTTACTTAGCTTACTGACATGTTCTATAATACTTGGCTATCGCTATCAATTCTTTGCCTTATGGTTGAAACTGTGACTTTTTTTACGTTGGACCTGTGAAGGGCGTCCAGAGTATTAACACTGGGGCCTCGCAGGCATGTAACACATACTCCTTGCTTATGTAAAAACAAGATGCCACGTTTTTGCATGGACATTGATGTCAAACAAAATCTGTAAGCAAATGAAAGAAAAAGAAAAAAGTTTTCAATAGCTGTACTCGCTTATGTACTAAACTGAGCAGCACCACACTCATCAGTGCAACCGCCAATACAAATTAATAACTGACTGCAGTAGAGGGTGCCAATTTATCTTAGGATGAACTCTTGCAGTATTTGAAAACGGCTCCGAACTGTTTTGCAAAGAAAGCATTTTTGATGTCGGGATGATGTTTCTCCACTTACTATGCAAGGCGAAAGATCTCTGCTTCTGTTCTTCTCAGCAATAAGCACCCTGAAAGGCCAGATATTGCCGTTGTCACGCTAAAGACACTTGCAAAACTTATTACATTTGTTTTTTCAGTGCCTCACATAGCCGTTTATTATATAGATTCTAGGATATGAGTGGTATCAACAAAATGCCCTTATATATATATATATATATATATATATATATATATATATATATATATATATATATATATATATATATATATATATATATATGTATGGCTGCCCCCCCCCCCCCCCCTAAACACACGCACTCGCACGCACACACAACCCGAGAAACGTCTAGCTCTGTTGGCCTTCTATTGGAAGGACCTTTATAAGAAAACCTGGGAAACCGCTGTCGTCCTCAACAGGTACAGGGTCGTCCACTCATAGTACGAACACGGCGTAGCGTGGCCGCGTAGGGGAAGCAACGCAGGCGCACAGGGGCATTGAGGCGGGGCTTCTTGTCTGCTAAAGCGTGTGAGCGCGTTGTACTTGCCTTGCTGTGACACACATTTAACTTTGCATGCTTGCAGCGCCTGAGGGCGCCGCGACGGCGTTGCGGGAAAGCGCACTTCACTCACTGCAGCGTGTTTTGTAGTTTCCGCGGACGAAAACTGCTCGGTACCTCTTTTCACTGCCACGATTCCAGTTAAATCCGTGTATTCTTGCAAGTTTATCAGGATTGGTTTGGTTTGGTTTATGGGGTTTAACGCTGCAAAGCGACTCTGGCTTGGAGAGACGCTGTAGAGGAGGGCTACGGATAATTTGGACCAACCGGGGTTCTTTAGCCTGCACTGAAATAACGCAGCACACGGGCTTTCAATGCATTTCCCCTCCATGGAAATTCGGCCACAGCGGCTTGGTTTGGAACCTGCGGCCTTGGTCTCGATGTCTCTTGGCTTTCTTCATATATACTAAAATCGCGCATCGTCGAGACGGTCGCCGAGCAAACAGGTCTCGCGCCCGGCACGTCCTATTCGCTGCTCGCCCCTACTCGCTGGCAGAGGCCCGGGCTGGTCTCACTCTAGTCTGATTTATTGTAATACATATACAGTCGATGGCGCCGCCTACCTGGCTAGTTATTTGGTGCAGGGTGTCTACCATCCGAGGAAACCGGGAATTCTCAGGGATTTTGAGTAGTCTGCAAAAACTCGGAGAATTTGTGCCTCTGGCAGAGAAAATTAGCTGTAATTTTATTGAAGAGGTCGAAAGCCGTGGTAATGCTGGCTCGAGTAACAGACAGGAATCATAATGAATCGTCTGTGACGTCATGTCATCGGCTGGAGGAGTTGCCAGTGTACAGTCAACTATCGGCTTTCCCGATTCCTGATAACTTGGACGGCTTCTCGGCACCACCGCGTACCCCATAGAGTCAATGTATCAGAACGTCTGAAATTTCTGCCGTAAGAACTCTTTGCCGTCCGATTTTCCGGACGTTTTGCCGTTACCGCAGGTCCGAAACGGCATTAAAGCCACCACCGCTGTCATTTTCATTACCTTGCCGCCTCGAACCGGCGCTCTCGCATGCAGATCCGCTAGAAGCCGTAGTCACCACTGCGGCAACGCTAGTCCTTTAGCTGCTTCTCCGTTCGCTATGAAGCTTCTTGCCGTTAGGTGCCGTGTTTTTTGTTGAAAGAATTCGCAGCTGTGAGCAATGGCATGGACTTCGCCTTTGTGGTCCTCGCGATTGGCTTAGAAGCTTGGAAAGCACAATGCGTTGCATAATGCCGGTACCCGAAAGTCAGCTTCGCCTTCTTACAGAAATGTTACTTGGTGAAGCATACGCAAAAGTATTGCAGTGAAGCATAACAAGCGTGGGAAGGGGCTATTGCCACGGTACACAGTATGTATTCCTTAATTATACACACGTGCACCCGGCATTTTTTGTTACAGTACGAGCACCGATATGCCTAATACGTGTACCGACAGGCCTTCAGAGCGTTTTCGAATGTACCTGTGGCGGTTTGAGCCCTTGAGGGCAGTAAATGACATGTATTTATTTTTTCCAACTGGCCGATTTTTTGGGTGTTTTCGCGGCCCCTAGGGAGTTGGAAAAATCGGACGTGGACTGTGCAACTGACCAAGAAGATGCTTCAGATGGCCCGTGGGGCGAACGAGTGGCGGAAGGAGGACAAGAACAGAAAGAACCTACGCATTGAGGAATGAACGGGAAAGGAAGGGTGCTGCCGCTGTTTTGAAGGAGCTTGAGCTCAAAAAACAAAGTGTTGTCTGATGCCGAGATGCAGATGTCCCTCGTCCAAACCAAAAGAAACTCTTTAAAGCAGTAAACAACACTGAGGCCTCGTGCGTCGGCTGAAAGTATGTTAGGACAGTTGAGGTTGAGTTACGAGTTGTTGAGAGAATCTCAATTGTGGCGAATTTCGGGGCTCATACCACTGAACTTTCTGTCAGTTGATAGAAATAGCTCATATTTGAAAATATTTGCTTCTGTATGCATCTCCTTTTTATTCGTATTTGAGAATGTCCGACTCGATTTGCAATTTTTTTCAAGGATATCTATTTTCTGTGCATTTTACTAACCCCTCCCTTCTGTTCTCTTTTTGAATAACATAAACACTGCTCCTTAGTATTCAAATGGGATTAAGTTGCTTTTTATAATTTTTTTTTATATGCTTACTAGAGAGTGACAACATTGGGCGATATGGTTTCAGCCCGTCTTGACATAAAACATAGTTCTGCATCACTGAGGGAATATTGCTGAGGCACTCGGGGAAAACTTGGGAAAACTCAGGGAATTTGGAAATGTCAATTTGGTAGACACCCTGGGGAGACAGTGGTACTACCCTTTGTTGCCACCTGCTACGTATCCTTCTTTCTGTTCCGACCCGTACTTCCCCGCAATGGACTTGCACGAGTAATGAGAGTGTAATCATCAGTTCCATGTCTCACCGTTGTGGAACATCTTTTCGGTTCTTAGTCCATTCTCCGGTCCACAACTTCTGCATTATTCTATTCACCATCCCCAAACGCATGGCCTAGCCAAACGCCACGAACAGAAAAATCAATATCTTCAATACGTTCTCAATGTGAAGTAAATTCCCAAGGGCTGCGACAGCGTCAGCGTCCAGTCTTTCATCACCTCCGCCTTCCAAAACCGTACGGCGCGAGACGACTGCTTTAAATCCATTCTTCTGTACGCTCAACCCACGACCGATACCTTGGACACCACCCTCTAATTTTCTGGCGGCCCCTCCTGAAGAAGCTCGTCACCTCACCCGCCTTCGCGCTCTCGCTTCCCAAGATTGCTCTATAAAGTGCACTATGGTGGTTCCTGCTACCATGGGCATGACACTCTCTTATCAAATGGCGACGCTGATGTGGTGCTGCAAACGATTTCCAAGCTAGCTTTATCGTCTGTCCAAGGAAAGGTTATCGTATTGTTTGTGAAGGCTCAGACCACCAGGCGTTGTTTTCTCGTGATAATCCAGAACCGCTTCAAGGGAGATTCGTACTGTACCCTCCTCGACGATGTGTTGTTCCCTTATCTCATTGGGCAAGGGAACAGCATGCCATTTCCGGAATATGATTTCGTCGTGCTGCATGATAACTCGCGCATGCACAAGTCCAAAAATGTTGCTGCGTTTCTAGAGGGTCGTGACGTGGCAGTCCTCGAATGGCTTCCCCAATGGCCTGACCTCAAATTTATTGAAAATATCTGGGGCAACGTGAAGTTTGCTCTGGGATATCGCCATCTCCACGCCCTCTCAACGGACGCACTGTAGGCTATTGTATTGTAGGCTCAGTGGTTAGGATGCTAGCCGGGATACCTAATTTACATACCGGCAGCAGGTGCCGCGTTTCAATGGACGCAAAATGCAAGAACGCCCGTGTGCTGCGCGATGTCACTGCATTTAAGAGCACCGGGTGGTTGAAATTATTTGGGGCCCCTCAGCAACGTCTTCATTAAACCCCATAAACGTTAAACCCCATAAACAAAACCAAACCACTCCCGAAAAGCTTGCCACAATACATGCATTTAACTGGGATCGTGGCACTGAACAAAGGAACCGCTCAGTTGTACGCGGAAACTGCCCAGCACGCCGCCGTGAATGAAGTGCGCTTTCCCGCAACGCGGTCGCGGCATGCTGAGGCGCTACAAGCATGCATTAGGCGTGCTTCACAGCAAAGCAAGCACAGCGAGCTCCCGCCCTTAGCAGACGACACGAAGCCCCGCCTTCAAGCTCCTGTGCGCCTGCGCCGCTCAGCTTCGATGCGCGGCCGTGCCGCGTAGTGCCGCGTGCGCTGGCGCTCCATGGAGCGCCCTCATACAGGAACGCTACCACAAAACCAGGCAACTACGCTGTGTCGTGTGGACGACCCTGTACGTTAGAAAGCGACCGCCATCAAATGCGATTCTACGTGCTTCACAGATGTGTGGCACGTAGATAAACGGGCGAAGAGATCGGGAGGAGTCGCAAGCGGAGTTTCCTTGAGTTGCACATGGCTGTCGCAGTCAAAGCTTCGCAGTTTCGCTGAAAGTGCTCGCATTCTGTCATCGTCATAATCGCATTTCCTCTCGGAGCTCGCCGCCGTGACTCAGCTGCTGCGGCGTTCTGCTGTTGAACACAAAGCCCCGGGTTAGATTCCCGCCTGCCGCGGCCTTGTTCCGAGAGGGGCAGGTATGCAAAAGATCTCGCGCGCCAAGTTTTGTATGCTCATTGAAAAACGCAAAGTCATGAAAATTAATCCGGAGCCTCCCAATAGGGCGCCTCTCATGCAGGCACAGTGTGGTTTTTCAACGTTCACAACTTCACGGATTCTTAATTGCTCGAAATGTTACATTTTGTGTATCGTATAATAATGAGACGCCGTGTAACTCTCGTAGGAGTTGCAAAAGGGGTCATAGACAACGGTTTTATATAAACATGGTGAGCGTGAGAAAGAAGAAGAAGAAAGTGCTGCGTCTTCATTGATTGAGTGATGCAAGCATGAAAGAGCGAAGGTTAGTTTTGTAACAGATAACCGATTTTTGTGATGCCGGATCTGTCGGTAATTTGGTCCACAACTCCGCTGCATCATACGAAAGGGGGAAATGGTCCATAATTAGTTCAGGGCGTCCGACAAACCTAGTGTTCGAGGTCGTTGATCTTAGTGGATATGAGATATTATGATGATTCTTTTTTTATTGGAGGACATAAACTAATTTTGTTTATAGTTTTATAATCCAAAATGAGGACTTGCTAACGAATGTAATCTTGTAATGATAGTATATTAAACATTATTTTTAAGCGGAGCACATCATGATATACTTTTAGACATAATAGTAGAGCATAGATCCACTTTTGGAACATAGAACCCCGGCAATTTGAAGAGACACTAAATGGAAGAATAAGTTTAACTGTATTAGTGAATTACCGTTTTCCAATGTAAAAAAAGAAAGGTTGTTACCGTAAGAGGAGGCCTGATAATCTAGAAAAAGACGCAAAGACAGGTGGCGACACTGCTTTAAAGTTCTCGCACCATCTCGCCGTGACGTCACGAATTTTGGTGATGTCTTCTCCTTCCTAGTTAATAAATTTTTTTTTCGGTGAAGATGGACTGCACTGTATTACTCTAAAGCGACCAACGGTAGAATCTAGATAGTTTAGAGTAGTCTAACTGCACGACAATAACCCAAATACGATAAATGCATTGAAATTCGTCACGTCACACAGAAGTACCGGCGCTATAGAGTTCCGGCGCGAAAAAACAAAGAAGGAAGTTGGGTCCTCATTTTTTGTTCTTGTGACAACTTCCTATCGCGAAAACAACGAAAATTGAGTTTTTAAATACTTTGTCAATATAGGCTGATTTGGTGTTTCAGTTAATGTCCCTTTAAGTGCGGTTTCTTTTTAAGATTATGCGCAGAAATATTCGCGGGAAGACGAGACCAGGCGTCACAAAACGAACCTAAGCGAACCTAAGAGCCGCTTCAGTGCTGTCGCGCTTGGGTGAGAACCAGCTGCTGGCCCGAACCGTGCGAGGAGGCATCGCGTGACGCGATAGCCGCGCGGTCAAGTGCGTCTTCCTCAGACGGGTCACCTGCCCGCTCGTTGCTACGAGCGCTCCCGGAGCGAACTTGACATTCCTAACTTCACTCTGACTAACTTGTGACATCACAGCGCGAGTTTCGCCAGCGTATACCAAAGGTCGCAGGCACGGCCGATTGCGTCACGACTGCTCGTAATGCGAACCGCTTTGCTCCCCCACCCCTCAACACCGTTCCCCCCTCCCTTCTCCATCTCCTTTTCAACGCTCTCTCTCTCTCTCTCTTTGTCCCGCTGCCTGTGGTTCTTTCCCGTAGCCGTTATAACTCGCCCGTGCGTCAATCGCCGATTGTCGGAGCGAGCTATCGTGTGTCGATCAAGAAACAAACAACCCGTGTCGTTCGTTGTCTCATCGCGAGCACCGCAGAGAGACGCGACATATGCGCTCAGTTGCGCTAGGTTTGAAATGTAAATAAGACGTTGCATTAAGAGGAAGCTTTAGCTCGGGCCCAACGCCGATGCGTCCTATTCAAATGCATGTAAAACGCTTTTCTGAGATAACTCCTGGACCGATTCTAGTGGAATTTGTTTTTCTTGAGAGAGAAAGTTAAATTCTAGTGACTGTTGCAAGCGGAATGTCGGTTTAGGGCCTGAATTCTGTTAAAAGATTTTTAAAGAATTCGCATGTTAAAAGAAACATAGACGCTCGAAGTTTATAAATTGATAGCTCTGCATCAAAAACGGGTATCGCGATTTTGTAAACGGCATCCATTAGCTCATTCAAAGCAGATAAATTCGATATGTCGTGAATTTGTTACGCTGTGTACAAGGATTCTGCAAAAGCTTTATTTACATATTACTGAATTTTTTTAGATGCTTATGTAACAAACTAATTTTGTCCGCTTTGGATGTACTATCAGATGCAATTCACAGGATTGTGATATAATTTTTCCTTGCTGAGTTGCAGAGTTGTAAACGTAATAGTTTCGTTTTCTCGAAGTTTTAAATTTTTGCCAATTTTTATAAAAAACTTGACGTTATAAAACAAGTCAAATTTGGTGCACTGGTCACTTAGAAAAACGAATTCTATTTTTACATGTATTTAGATAGGAGCCCCCGAGCTAAAGCTTCCTCTTAATTGCGGGGGTCTTGTGTGTCGCTCTATAGAAAGAGCCGCGAGAGAGTGCAATATCAATCACAGGTCCGCGTTGGAAACACGACTTGATCACATTGCTACGCTGGTATTGATATGTGGCTAATATATATATATATATATATATATATATATATATATATATATATATATATATATATACGGGGTGCCCCAGCTAACTTGGACTAAGACCTTACCTTCACTTACGAGAAAGGGCTTCAACTTTTGCTCTGCTCTGACATTACCGGCAGCGGCTGGCGACGGCGCTCCGAAAAAGCGCTTCGTCAGCAGCCGCTCGCGAATGTCGCCGAAGAACGCGCCGTCATCAGCCGTTTATTCCGGTATGACGAGAAAATATTTTTTTTTCCCAGGGTTCAAGTCGATGCGGAATAAAAAAAATACACGCAAAACATGCATCATACATCTGGAGCCTGTGCGAGATAGAGCATCATTTGTTACAACGCCGCTTTTCTTCCAAGCTGTGCCATCGGCTAGATGCTGTAAGAGTTGGACGATCTCGCCGCTGCCACCAGTTGTAAGGGTTGTAGGTCGTAGGGAGGAATTTGGGGAAATAGGGCTAAGCGAGCAGGATTTATTTACATATTTTTACATTACAACAAGGGATACATTCGACAGTCTAGCGTGACTCCCAAATGGAGCACGCAAGACGAAGCATACATCATACGAGCACACAGCTCACGAACACGAGCACGCTCTAGCAGCCGACAAACAGCTGCTTATGAACACTCTGTCCTCCCTCGATCCCCAGGTGAGGGAAACGTTCGACCAGTCAGCGAACCCGAGCCGCCTTTTTGCGGGAGGGCTTACACACACACACACTTCCGCACAGGTTTCACAGTCCCCACCGAGGTCAGATGGTCTTCGCAGAACTCGGGGCTTACGTCTGGAAAGTGCGTAGGACGGTGCCTCCAAATACGTTCCCTCGGGAACTCCCCCGCTCACGGCAGACCAGGTCGGCGGTGGCGTGTTCAGTCACAGAGCCTGGTTCGTCGAGCTCATCTCGGCAATCCCGCGACGGAGAGTCGCGGACGCGACGTATTGTCCTCCGCACACAGTAGACTTAGCGGCGCTCTTTGGCTAGAGGATGACGGTGGCTTCCCAGAAAACGCCAACCCTGCTGCTGCAGCTGGCTGAGAAACCTTACGTGTACGTTGGCACCTCGGCAGGCCATTCGCTGGCTGAGAAACCTTACATGTTGGCACCTCGGCAGGCCATTCCTAACAATGCATGTGAGCTCGACTATTACTGTCGTGCCGCGCAACCGTTTCGAAGAATTTGTTTGCAGTGCCTAAAGCATGCCGTACTCAAGCGAGCAGAAGGGGAACATGGTCTTAGCCTTGGGAGCGGCACGGGGCGACAAAGGGAAAGCTGCCAAGATATGTGGAAATTGGTAATGTCGGGGAAGACCTAGCGCGAGCACAATTATGAGGAGTTACTTGACGCTGAAACAGGTAGCTTCAAGAAGACGCGGCACAGAAAGGGGACCATCAGTGAAGAGGCTGAAGGAGACATTTTGCGTTTTCATGACTGCAAACCCTCATTCCAGCGTGCGTGATGTGAGTGGTGAGGTCGGCATTTCAAAGTCTTCAGTGTCAAGAGTTTTTAGGAAGGCCAGGTTTTTCAAAATCCTGGTCCAAGTTAGCTGGGACACCCTTATATATACACTTTATTTTTCAATCGCTTATGCCGAGGTTATGGTGCTATGATATGCGCGCACAAGACTCGAAGGAAGTGGGTGACCCTGTCTTTGTATGCAGCAGAACACACATTTCTTAAATTAAAAACGATACAGGACCGATGGCTATAGTGACAATATACATCGGAGTGCGCGTGATCGCAAGGTAGGTGAAGAACCCGTAGCTATCTTGGACAAGTGAGAATAGCTAGATCAAGAAACCTCCTTCAGCTATAGACTTGGCATGCGTGTTTATTGGCCGCGGTTCCACATGCCACTGGTTATTTTTTGCGCAAGCAAAACTCGATCCCCTGTACGTGCACATGTTTTTTGCGATGTGCTTTTGACTTGCACCTTTTCTGCTATTCTTAAAATTCACGTGATACTGTAGCAAATCGGGCAGGCATGATCGGTTATCGTGTTTCAAACAGCTTATTATAGTGCAAGGCCACTTATTGACAAGTGCAACGAGCACCGCCACTGACGCATTACACGTTGACGAACAGTATAAGGTGTTGGTTGTTTGGCCACGTGTTCGACTCCATTCTTGTTAGACTGCGTGAATACACAAGATTATTTATACAACAGAACAGGATGAAACAAGTTTGTAACACGTTTTTCACACAAATCCTTTGGTCATAACGTAAACGATTAAGGAAATTTAAACAACCTGGTTTTAATACGACTCTTAATTTGTAGACGAAATAACAGCAATATTTACACAAATGGTATACAGGTCACGGGTGCTGGGAAAATGCTTCAGTCAGTTTATTCCAGTCAGCTATTGTTTATGTAAAAAAAGTGCCGAAAAGTGTCAGTCCTTGCAAAAAATTGGTGTTAGAGAATGAGGGTAGTGGTGTCGAGAGGGTCTGCTTATCAAGGGGGATACGTATGTTGCGGTGTCTAAGGCTATATGGTATGGTATGGTAAAACTTTAATAATTAAAGTCCTGCAGATCGTGAGTCTTCACGAAGCGGGCCGCTCCCACGTGGGAACCGGAAGGCCGAGCCTCTCGGCCGCATGGTGGGCCTGCTGTACAGCCCAGAGTTGGTCAGCCTGAAGAGGACTGCGGAGAACCGCCTCCCATCTGGCCGAGCTGTTAGCGATGATAGAGCGTGACCGAGCACACCGCCAGAGCATATGGTCTAACGTAGCTATATCTCCACAATCGTGGCAGGTAGCGTTGGTGTAAGTATCTGGATAGATTTTATTTAAGAGTGATGGATTCGGATAGGTATTCGTTTGTAGTAGACGGAGCGTTAATGCTTGAGCTCTATTGAGGCGCGGATGAGGAACAAAGTAGGTTCTACGGCTGAGATAGTAGTTTTTAGTAATCTCGATGTAGGTGGAGGGCGTGTCCTTGTTCTCTGGGGAGTCGGCTTCCGATTGGTCGAGGGTAGCGCGGTGGGCAAGTTCACGCGCAGCCCCGTGAGCCGACTCGTTGAGGTTGGGAGGAGCACCCTTTATCTGACCCTGATGTGCCGGAAACCAATAAATGAAGTGGTGCGTGATTGCCTTGCCCCCAATAAGTCTGATGCCCTGTTTGGAAACGGTGCCTTTTTCAAATGCTCTGACTGCAGATCTTGAATCACTATATAGTCGGATACAACTTTAGAAAAAAGGGGAGGCCCCGCCCAGATGACTGAAGCGGCGAAGTCACCGGCCGTCCGGCGCATGACGTCGGTCCAGAGCGCGCGCCCATTGGTGGATGCTCGTGTGTTTCCTCCTCGCAGGAGTAAACGCCCCCTTTTTTCTAAAGTTGTATCCGACTATAGATGGTATCCCGTGAGCTATCCAGCAGGGCTAGTGCAATAGCCCTGCTGGATAGCTATTCAGCTATTCAGCTATTTCGGAGTCCCTCGTCCGAACCGAGGCAGCATTGGTGATTCCTTGCCGACCATCAACAGTGACGATGGTGAACGCCCGACGTCCCTTACAAGAAGCGGCATCCACAAAGCTGACCTGTCGCTGATCACTGTGTATTTGCCTAAGGAGGTTGGCCGCCCTTGCCCTCCTTCTACCGCGATTATGATCGGGTTGCATGTTCCTAGGTATTGGCGCGACCGTAATGTTCTCACGAGTCGACGGAGGAACGTCAGAGAACTCCTCTGCTACTCTATCGGGGTGATATCCGAGTTCCTGCAAGATGGATCTCCCTGCCTTCGTTGTTGTGAGGCGAGTTAGCTGTGCGCGCTCCTGGGCCTCTGCAATCTCTTCAAGAGTGTTATGAATGCCAAGCTGCATTAAGCGCTCTGTACAAGTGTATACAGGTAACCCGAGAACCTGTTTGGTAATCTTCCTAAGCTGTGCATTCAATTTATCCCGCTCTGCCCGTTTCCATCGATGCATGGCTGCCACGTATCTAAAGTGGCACAGAACGAAGGCATGCATTAGTCGAATGAGGTTATCCTTCTTGAGTCCATGATGCTGTTTTGATACTCTCCGAACTAAACGAACAGCACTTTCAGTTTTAGCAATTAGATTGCGTATAGTCTTGCCATTTGTACCCACTGACTCAACGATCATGCCCAAGACCTTGATTGAAATCGACTTTGGGTATACGACATCCGTTTTTTGTGCATAAGTTAATGTCTCTGTCTTCTAACGATGTCCATCCCTTGGGCCTTGGACCGCGTTTCTTGGGACTATACAGCAAAAGTTCCGACTTCAAGGGGGAGCATCTGAGACCGGTGGGTTCGAGATAGGTTTCAATAGTGTCTATTGCCTCCTGTAAGGCTCCCTCAACCTGACCGTCATTGCCTCCTGTGCACCATATAGTTATATCGTCAGCGTACATAGTGTGTTTGATGCCTTCAATCTCGAGAAGCTTTCTGCTTAGGTCAACCATGGCTATATTGAATAAACAGGGGGAAATGACCGACCCCCGTGGGGTGCCCCTCTCGCCAAGTTCCAGCAGTGGTGATTCGAGATCGGCCACCCGGAGGGTAGCCTTCCTATCCGAGAGGATCGATCTAACATAGTTATAAAATTTCTCACGCAGATTGAGCTGAGATATCGAGGCAAGGATATGCGAATGTAGAACGCTGTCGAAGGCGTTTTCAAGATCAAGACCCAAAATGGCTCGAGTGTCGCAAGAGTCGTTGTCTATGATTTGATTCTTAATCAGTTTCATGGTATCTTGTGTGGATAGGCCTGGTCTGAATCCTATCATACTATGGGGGTAAATGTCGTTATTCTCCAGGAGCCTATGATTAATTAAGTTTAAAAGAAACTCTTACCGACTTTTCTTTCTTCGAATGTGTAATAGTTCAATGCCGTTTGTGGTTAATAATGCAGTGGGAGAGACGTTAGTAGTAGTAAAAGACTTTATTGGGGTCCTGAGGAGCTAAGCGGAGGCCTGCAGGTCGCTACCCAGCCGTTGGCTAGTCCCATGTCGGAACAGAAAGGCCATGCCTCTCCGCTCGTTCACGAGCCCTCTGGAAAGCCAGGAGCTGGACGTCTTGTTTCGGGTCTGTAATGGCCTTCGCCCAGTCTTCTTCTCTGTTAAAATCCTGTAACACAGGGCACTGCCAGAGCATGCGATTTAATGAGCTAAATTCAATGCCACAATCTGGGCAGAGTGGATCAATGTCCGGGTGGAGCATGTTCAGAAAGCCCCTAGATGGTTAGGACCCCGTTTGGAGCATGCGGAGCGTGCTAGCTTGTGGCCTGTTGAGCTTATGATGGGCGAAAGGAAAACTCTGCCTATGGGGCTCTTGCATTGCCCAGGGGGCGCTGCGAAAATGGTGCTGAAAAGCGACCTCTGTCCTCAACTGGGTAGTACCAAGCTCGGTCGTCTGCTTCGGAAAGCACGTTTACAATATGGACCCGCCACTTTCGGTTTTGTTGTACCGCGGCTTGCAGCGGATATCGGGCGCCGAAGATTTTTTTCAGGGGTGGACGCTGCGTAAAGGCAATAACTTATGCTACGCCGAATACGTGTACGCCGTTCAAGAAATAAGCGGCGAAGTTTTAGCGCGGTGTGAATCGCAAGTGAAGCGAATCGCGTACGAAGTTGAACTTCAGGTAAGGTTTGCACGCTGCTAGATTCAAGCACACAAACGCGAGGAAATGCTTGCTATAAATGAATTCACAGCAGTGATAAGCCGGCATCATGTGTACGGACCTGCTCGAGCGCATGACGGTACGCGCGGCGACGGCAGCGGTCTTTCAGCATGCCGCGATGTACTGCTCGAGCGCACGGTCGTACGCGCCGCGACGGCACTTTGGACGGCAGCGGTTTTTCGACGTGCCGCGAAACGGCGGGCCTCCTGCAACCTTTGTTGACTGCATGCCGCTAGGCAAGTAGTTATGCCTGCTGCACTGTAGTAGCGGCAATCTGTCCCTTTAGCAATTGATAAATAACTCATGCAATGCTATGAGCTCGCAGTAACGTACGTGCGAATCGCGCGAGCTCGTGCGCTGCTCGCTTGATGTAGCTTTTAGTGACAGCGCTCGAACATCGATGTGCTGCAATCAATACTACCTTGCTGCGCTGCCTCAACGTGCTGGCTTGAGGTCAAGGATAAGCACATTTAACTCTCTAACCTGTGCATTTAACCTCAAGTTTGTCTTGAAAAACACCCTTCACAACCTTGTTGTTCCTCTTCTGACTCTACTGAAGTCTCGGGTACATCATGAGTAATTAAATTAGAGCGTCTACTATGGTCTTCAAGGTCTGTTAGCTTTTTAGTTTGAAAAGACATCGCGTGTTTAAACGATTTCAATGTGGCCCGCAATTGATCAGTGTTCCCATGCTGTACTAAGCGCTCAGACGCCATATCTTCTACAGTACGCCTAAAGTCGCGCACCTATTCTTTCGGTTCAGCAAATTGAGTTTTTATTTCTAGTAGTTCTTTACGGATTTCTGTCTGATTTTCAAGTAGTTGCTCGTACAATTCCTTCTGGCTAGGTTCTGGGTTTTCGTAGACTTCGCTGCAAATTAGTAGTTTACAAACGACAAAACAGTCATAAGTTACTACAAAACAACGCCGTGGGCATGGCAGAACCACTAAGCCTCGACAATCGCTGCGCATCGTACTTGAGCGGAGACTAACCTGCAGCATGCAGAGAGACGTTCCGTTTAGCGATATGGCAGCTTTGGGGGCTTTAGGTCCACCGTGCCCACAGCAGACGAAATTACGCCGGTATTCTTTTATAGCGGCGCCAAGCGATGACGTCACACTGAAATGCTTGAAAGGCCAGTAGAGTTGCGTCGACGGATGATTACAGCGTTGAGAACGAAGGGCCTTTCTCGATGAGCTGGTTCTTGTCGTAGCAAGAGACATACCTAGCGGCCGCGCGTATCCAGAAGCAGAGAAGCCATGAAGAACCTGCAGCAAGCAGAAAAGCGTTCCGATTAGCGACATGGAAGCTTTACGCCCGCCGTGTCCGTGGAGTGGAACGCGATATCATTCAAAGACCCCTGACTGCTTCTCACGCTATTCGGCAAGTGCAGGTTATGTAACGGTAATGTTTACCGGGAAACGCTGGCGGTGGACGCTATGCGCGAAGGCGAGCTTTCTGGTAGATCGAAACGTGGCCTCTTGCGTGGACCGATCCCGGACGTAGTCAATGGCCACGCCAAAAGATATTGTGCATAATTTTCAGGTTTCTGGTATTGTTTCGCACTTCTAATATTTAAGTGACAAGATTTAACATAAAAGACATGCGCTGTCTGTGTTTTGTTTCACGACTTATGTTTGTGGGCTGTCATTCTCGAAATTCCGAGGAATAACTTTGCCAAGTATGTTAGACAATTAAGGTAGGAGCAACTTTAGAGATAGAATGGTGTAGCAATATAACCCGCACGTACCTCACGTAATAAAGAAAGGCGTGGGATATACATATACCTGAATATATGCGGCAATTTGCACTCACGGACAACGCCGCCGACGCAGGATTTTCTGCGTCACAGGGCCCTTAACGCGGTCGCGTTAATAATGTGTGCCGTTATTATCACAGGCTTGTCTTGCTGCTGTTCCCTTGGATCGCGCTCGCTTGCGATGTGTCCTTGGCCACAAATAATTCTATCTTTTTAGTGAGGCTGCCGACGCCATTGCTACAACACATCGATTTTTCGGTCTGCCTTTTCCTCTACCGTTGGCAGCGTATGTGATGATATTCGATACCACGATATCATTTTGCTTGAATCACGGGGCGTGCAATAATACAATCGATGTAGAATCATGCGCTGGCATGGTTTGTAGAGAATGGAAACATTTCACGCCGGCTTGAAGATCGCGAGCGTTCACTGACGTAATCATTTAACGAGGGTTTACCTACGCAGGTCTGTAATTGCTCTGTTTATTATACTTTCCTACTACAATGATTATGAAACAATCGCTTTTTCTTTCTGTTCTGTCACCACTCTTGTTTTAAAAAACTCTAGCTCTTTGCGATCTGGGAAGGGATCAGCGGTTCTTGCTATCCGACCTTTTGTAGCCTTCACTGGTACATCTGCTTCGCAATACAGAATGTTACTCTGTAATTCTTTCCAGAATGTTCACTTCGAAGTTACTGTTATGTCCACAGCAAAATTATTAACTATATGCAGAATAGAATTTTCCTGCGAAGTTCTTTCCAGAAATTTCACTTTACATTTATTATTATGTCTACAGCCTAATTTTTCACTTCATGTTCTTTTCACTTTTAATCTTGTTGTTTGAAAAGATAAAAAAATGTGATACTTTCTCCCGCTTTATATTAATCCTCTATGTACCTACACTGTTTCTAATCTTATCTTTAACTTTTTGCATTAACCACGAACTGGTTGGTTAATATGCAATGGTGGGTATGAGCCATTATGCATCATGTAGAGAACAGCACCGCCAGTTTTTTAGTGTTCTTCCAGGCGGCTTGGGGCGCCTGAGTGCATATTGTGTCTCCAAACGTCTTTACCGCGTCATACGTTTACCTCTCCCATACTTCTCCAACTACCCCGGTCACGTGCTAATTGTGGCCACTTTTGTCCCTGCAAACTTCTTCTTCATCCGCCCACCTAACTTTCTGCGGCCCCCTGCTACGCTTCCCTTCCCTTGGAATCCAGTTCGCAACCTTTAATGACCATCGGTTATCTTCCCTCCTCATTACATGTCCTGCCCATGCCCATTTATTTTTCTTGATTTCAACTAATATGTCATTAACTCGCGTTTGTTCCCTCACTCAATCTTCTCTTATCCGTTAACGTCACACCCATCATTCTTCCTTCCATAGCTCGTTGCATCGTCCTCAATTTAAGTAGAACCCTTTTCGCAAGCCTCCAGGTTTCTACCCCGTACGTGAGTACTGGTAAGACACAGCTGTTGTACACTTTTCTCTTGGGCGATAATGACAACCCGCTGTTCATGATCTGCGAATGCCTGCCAAACGCACCCCAGTCTATTCTTATTCTTCTGATTATTCCAGTCTCATGATCCGGATCCGCGGTCACTACCCGCACTAAGTAGATGTATTCCCTTACCACTTCCAGTGCCTCGCTACCTATCGTAAACTGCTGTTCTCTTCCGAGACTGTCGAACCTACATCACATACATAACTGAGAGCAAAACAAACAGAAGGTGACAACCTCAGCACGTATATCGAATTCGAAAAAAAAAAGAAGATGCAGGTAACGTGCTGGAATGAGCGCGTCAGCCATCACCTAAATCTTTAGTATCCAGCACTAAAACTTTAGCTGGAAGTTATCGCTTATGCTTGTCTTATCCCTGCTAAAACGAAGCTTTCTTGTGAAACCTCCAGGGACTTTTCTGGCCGTCGCTTCTGTTGCTGCCTTGCTATCTCACACCTAATATATATATATATATATATATATATATATATATATATATATATATATATATATATATATATATATATATATATATATATTGCGTACCCGCGATGTTGGGATCGAATCACGGTCTCCCGGCACAGCAGCCCGATGCTATAAGCATTAGGCCTCAATCTTTTTTTTTCTTTTTCTTTGTTGCTTTGTATTTCTGCGTGAACTGAGTGTAAAAGTCCTCATTTTCGCGTATGCTTCTGTCGTGGCAACAACCAGCTAGCTTTTTGACATGATCACCGCGTGGGTCACGTGACGTTGCACGAGTTCTCGAGAGCACATACGAGAGCACGTAACTTGGGCCAGACTTTAAGAAATATGTAGACGCCACGTAGCTGGATAGAACCAAGATAATGTTGTTTGCCGTGGCTTGGAGATGGCCAGATTAATTTTTTGCACTCCGCCTAATTAGATAATTATTTTAAATGAATTAATCAACTACTAAATTATTATATTTGGATGAAAAGTGCCCATGAGAAAATTGTACAGTAACACGAGATACAGCTTTCTGTTGCTCAATACGTGTTGCATAAAAGCTTTCTTTTTTCGAGCGTCAAAGAAGTCCGCGAATACACGCAAAGTGCCTCGAGTGGCCAGTCGCGCGGCATTCTTGCCTGTATTCGCAGGCTTCTTTTACGCTCGGGAAAAACACTTTTATGTAGTACGTACGTATTGAGCAACAGAAAGCTGTATCGGGAGTTTCTATTGTTGTTCTACAATTTTCTCGTTGACACTGTCCATGTAATTACAATAACTAAGACGTTGATTAAATAATTAAGACTAATTGTCTAATTAGTCGGAATGAAAAAATAATAATAAGAGTATCTCCAAGGGACGGCAAACAACATTACCTTGGTTCGCTCCAGCTACGTGGAATTTGCATATCTTTAATGTTTGCCTCAAGTTACGTGAAATACCCTTTACATCATATGATTGACCGCTTCAGGAAAGCGTCACTTCACATGCAGATTCCAACGTGTGCGTTGGATCTGTATAACTTTTGTGTCTGTCGTTTTTGCACGCTAGAAAATTTTGCTTGGTTACAGAATGCAAACCCGCTCGATCTCTCACATTTTTTAGCTGTATACTGGGTCTCGCCATCATGATTAAGGCCGCATAAGAATCCCGGAGAGGGAGAATCTATTTGTAAAATTGTCATGCGAAGTTGCATAAAAAAATATGTCTGGAAAAGGAAGAGAGAGAGAGGAAGAAGAAATTTGGTCTTTTAAATTGGTCTGGTTGCTTGGACGTAAAAGTTTATTTATGAACGATATATATGGCTGATAACCTGGCCAGAGCAACCCTCAGTGACCCTGCTATATGGTTACTTCCCACGTCAACTTACATAATTGCTGCTAGCTTCAGAAGGCGTGTGATTATATTAACGCAATGTAATGATGATTTCCACCACGTCATACATAATAGTGAATACTAGATTTCACACACGAAAAATTGAAGTAAATTTCACTCGATTATGTGTTATACCTTTTACAGTCGCAGGACCGGTCTGGCACCCTCCCTCTCTGCCCATTCAGCGCAGATGATTAAACGATCGACGTTTTTTTTCTCGTTTTGTCGCAGTTTCTCATCTTTAATGGAAACAAATTTAAGAAGAAACGTTTAGGCATTCCACACATTCTTTCTCCCTGAGCTTCTTTTCTTGGACGCTGCCGTGAAAGAACTTTCGCTCGTTTCAAGGCGATTTTCTTGATCGAATCTTCTTATATGTTTTTATTCATTATTTGGGTTCCTGCCCAAAATTTCCGTTATTTTTAAAATAAGAACTGAAATTCTTTTCTAATACCATCCGACTCTTGGCCCCACAGTGAGTATGAACCACCAGTAAAAGAAAACCAAGTAAAATAAATCTATTACGTGCCAGTTAATCTCCCAGAGTGGCTATATGCCACTGCCTCGCAAGGTTCTACACTTACGAAGGACTACGACTGCTATACGGCTATTCTATATACGGAAGCGTAGCCGTAACCTTTCCGAAACGTTTCTTTACGTGAACATCGCCAGCGTATGTTCTATTCCACGTATCTTATTGCGTGGTGAATTCTATACCTGTGTACGTAAAAGCGTCCGTGCAACGCTGTGGTTACGAGGGGAAACGGCCTGTGATGCAGTCGTATAAGCGTCTTGCATATAGGCCGTACCACGCGTCGGGGCTATAGGCGACCCACCGAGATTACGGGGAGTCGCCTTTATTGGGATCATTGTGTCATTACGATGTGGCACGCGGGAGCCCTTGCCGACAGAGTCTCGAATCCTGATGATGAGTATTGTTCTGTTCTCTGAACCTTCAATTCCTTTGCGTACGCCAGCTCTATAGCTGCACGGTGAATCTTCTTCCCGTCGATAATTACGCGTCGAGTGTACAGCCACTGCGGTTGTACAGGTTTTCAACACTGCCAGGTAGGTCTGCGTGAGGACGATTTGGTCTTTCCTGCCGAAAGTATGCGCGCACGACGTCATTTTTTTCCCCCGAGGCTGCTTAGTGCACGCGCCACAAACTGCCGCAGGTCGCGGAACTTCGGCGACATGTGTGTATATAATTAGTTGTGTCCGGCTCCCAATTACACGTGGCTTCAGTGGTTTGGCTTTGATACGCAGTGTCACCGGCGAGGCAAACGTTTAATTTTATTTATCCGTGTGGCGAAAGCGTGACTTCCGTCGGATGCTGCATCGACTTTAGGTTCTCGTTAGTTTCCCCATGGGCTTGAATTCACGCTAGATCGCCGATTCCCCTCTCAAACCGCGCATGATGGGCAAATAAGCGTCTGATGCTTACAAGCGAATGCGTACCTCTTTCCGAGCAGAAAAGGGCAAGAAGCTAAACTAAGTTGTACAGATAGCCCCACAAGCAAAGGACGGCGCTCATTTATTTAACTTTCTTATACACTCTTGTGTACACAGACAAAACGAACGAAGAATTGAACTTGTTGTCTTGGGTTAAGTGGGCAGTAAGACCACGTGCATGAGAAGCACTGGCACGTCGGTGTATGCACGATGCAGTGAACTGTTGCCTCACTGTATACCGCCTGATCGCGTTCGCGTGAAAGTTTCACGCGACTGTTCGCGTGAAACGTGGATTGAACCGCGCGGACTGACGTCCGCGCGGTTGAATCATTTCGGATTTTCCACGAAGCACCGGTCGCTATAGGAACGGGAGATAAGACCTTTTCCGTGCCGGTTTGACGTAACCGTGAAACGCTTCGTCACGTCACCTTCACGCACCGGGTCCGTCACGAGACAGCGTTTTCTCGCTAATTTCTCGTAAATAATCACACGCTCATGGCATTATCCGATGCCCTTTACGTCACCGACGTCCCATTTTATCTTATAGTAAGTACTTATTGTGTTCCATGAAGATATATATATATATATATATATATATATATATATATATATATATATATATATATATATATATATATATATATATATATATATATATATATATATATATATATATATATATATATATATATATATATGTATATAGGCACGTCCTTGCTGTTCCTTCCGAAGGCTCTTGTGCGTGGAGTGTGCGTGGAGTGTGTGCTGTTACGAATGGCCGGCAAGGGTACCGACCTACAAAATTTTCCCAGCCAGCTGCAGCTGCGAGGAGGGTGGCGAGTTTCCGAGAAGCGACCATGAAACCCTTCCCCACCTGCCACGGCGACTTGTTTTGTAGAAACGACGGTGTGCCGCATCAACACCCTCTCGGCACCGCTATGACTAAACGCGGTCGACGGACCAAGTATCGGGGCCCTATAACTCGAATTAGCCTAGACTTGAGGAGGGAACGGAAGAAACTGGTACACAAGAAGCCAATCAATGAGTTAGCGGTAAGAGGGAAACTAGAGGAATTCCGGATCAAGCTACAGAACAGGTATTCGGCTTTAACTCAGGAAGAGGACCTTAGTGTTGAAGCAATGAACGACAATCTCATGGGCATCATTAAGGAGTGCGCAATAGAAGTCGGTGGTAAGGCCGTTAGACAGGAAACCAGTAAGCTATCGCAGGAGACAAAAGATCTGATCAAGAAACGCCAATGTATGAAAGCCTCTAACCCTACAGCTAGAATAGAACTGGCAGAACTTTCTAAGTTAATCAACAAGCGTAAGACAGCGGACATCAGGATCTATAATATGGATAGAATTGAACAGGCTCTCAGGAACGGAGGAAGCCTAAAAACAGTGAAGAAGAAACTAGGAATAGACAAGAATCAGATGTGTGCGTTGAGAGACAAAGCCGGCAATATCGTTACTAATATGGATGAGATAGTTCAAGTGGCTGAGGAGTTCTACAGAGATTTATATAGTACCAGTGGCACCCACGACGATCGCGGAAGAGAGAATAGCCTAGAGTAATTCGAAATCCCGCAGGTAACGCCAGGAGAAGTAAAGAAAACCTTAGGAGCTATGCAAAGGGGGAAGGCAGCTGGGGAGGATCAGGTAACAGCAGATTTGTTTAAGGATGGTGGTCAGATTGTTCTAGAGAAACTGGCCACCCTGTATACACAATGCCTCATAACCTCGAGCGTACCGGAATCTTGGAAGAACGCTAACATAATCCTAACCTATAAGAAAGGGGGCGCCAAAGACTTGAAAAATTATAGACCGATCAGCTTACTGTCCGTTTCCTACAAAGTATTTACTAAGGTAATCGCAAATAGAATCAGGAACACCTTAGACTTCTGTCAACCAAAGGACCAGGCAGGATTCCGTAAAGGCTACTCAACAATAGACCATATTCACACTATCCATCAGGTGATAGAAAAATGTGCAGAATATAACCAACCCTTATATATATCACTTTCATTGATTACGAGAATGCTTTTGATTCAGTCCAAACCTCAGCAGTCATGGAGGCATTACGGAATCAGGGTGTAGATGAGCCATATGTAAAAATACTGGAAGATATCTATAGCGGCTCGACAGCCACCGTAGTCCTCCACAAAGAAAGCAACAAAATCCCAATAAAGAAAGGCGTCAGACAGGGAGATACGATCTCTCTAATGCTATTCACCGCATGTTTACGGGAGGTATTCAGAGACCTGGAGTGGGAAGAATGGGGGATAAAAGTTGATGGAGAATACCTTAGCAACTTGCGATTCGCTGACGATATTGCCTTGCTTAGTAACTCAGGAGCCCAATTGCAATGCATGCTCACTGACCTGGAGAGGCAAAGCAGAAGGGTGGGTCTGAAAATTAATCTGCAGAAAACTAAGGTAATGTTTAACAGTCTCGGAAGAGAACAGCAGTTTACGATAGGTAGCGAGGCACTGGAAGTGGTAAGGGAATACATCTACTTAGGGCAGGTAGTGACCACGGATCCGGATCATGAGAGTGAAATAACCAGAAGAATAAGAATGGGCTGGGGTGCGTTTGGCAGGCATTCTCAAATCATGAACAGAAGGTTGCCACTATCCCTCAAAAGGAAAGTGTATAACAGCTGTGTGTTACCAGTACTCACATATGGGGCAGAAACCTGGAGGCCCACGAAAACCGTTCTGCTGAAATTGAGGACGACGCAACGAGCTATGGAAAGAAGAATGATCGGTGTAACGTTAAGGGATAAGAAAAGAGCAGATTGGGTAAGGCAACAAACGCGGGTAAATGACATCTTAGTTGAAATCAAGAAAAAGAAATGGGCATGGGCCGGACATGTAATGAGGAGGGAAGATAACCGATGGTCATTAAGGGTTACGGACTGGATTCCAAGGGAAGGGAAGCGTAGCAGGGGGCGGCAGAAAGTTAGGTGGGCGGATGACATTAAGACGTTTGCAGGGACAACATGGCCACAATTAGTACATGACCGGGGTAGTTGGAGAAGTATGGGAGAGGCCTTTGCCCTGCAGTGGGCGTAACTAGGCTGATGATGATGATGAGGAAATTAGGCAGTATAATAGCAAGAGCTTGGTGGCGCAACCCACCGCCCCGTTTCAAAGGGGACGCTCATAACATCCATCCATCCATCCGAATTCCTGGACATGGTTGAATCATCGTGCTTGAATCATCGCGCTCGCTTGCATCGTGCTCGAATCATAAACGTTCACTCTCGTAATGCTCATCAGGGCCTATATATAACGTGAGCATTCCCAATTCGGTCACTAGATTATATATATATATATATCTTTGTTATCATCTACCGCTCACGGCCGGCCGATGCCAGTAAGGAAGTGGGCGGAGTGCCACTCTGACCATTGAAGGAGCGCGAAAAGGAATGGTTTTGGAACAGAACCGTAACCTTTTCCGGCCTAGGGTTCGTATTCACGAAATAGTCTTTTACGCAAAAACTGTTCGTTAGAGCAGATGTCAGCTTAGCCGTGATATTGAACGTATTGTTAGCGAAGGCAGTTGGCCAGCAGCAAACATTACTTTCGAACGAAAAACTACATAAATTTGATCAAAGCGCCGTGCTCACAAAAAGCTCTTACGCCAGATCTGTTCGTAGGAGCAAATGCCAGCCAAACGCCGATGCTAGACATATTAGCGAAGGCGGCCGATCAATGGCGAAGACCACTTACGAAGTCGAAGCTTTGTGAATTCTGCTCCAGGTGCAAAAAAGCTTCTGCGTTCGTGTGTTTTGATTTCGCAGTTAAACGGTCTTGCTCTCTCTGTGTTATTTTTTTTAGGGCAAACGTGGGCTACCGCCACAGCGGGCATGATGCCAATCTGAGTGCCTCGGAAAGGGCGCTCTTAATTGAGCTTCCCGCAATTTGAATTTTGCGGCATATGTGCATTTATCGGCGAGTAAAAGACATGATGATGATGAAAAGACTGAGGAGGTTCCACTTGGGCACGCCGCACTATTGTGGTCGAGCGTGCTCCGAGTAACTTTTGTGGCCAGGTCAGTGGTAGCGTGTGCGCGCCACGGAGCTGGCGTTGCTCTCGAGTTGCGCACCGTCGTCCGGATGGCAATCCATGCGCAGTGTGAGTTTGCTTACATGATGTTTTCTCTCCAAGCTTATAAAATAATTCCGTTTCGTGGCCTCGCAAACTGCCTTCTTTCGTGCTTGTCAGCTTCGGTCTTTCGTAGTTCTGCGGTTCCAACTTAATCGACGGCAATCGGTTTACATTATCAACTATACGTGATCGCCGAAAGGAAAATGTACGTGCTTGCGGTGCAATATACGGTGTATACCCGCTGTATACGGCCTACATAACACGCATGGCATAGAAGATGATTTCCACTCGCCCATGTAACGTTCTCATGACGTTGTCTTAAGTTTCGAATTCAATGCGCACGTAACCGCATTTATCTGTCGGGCTGCTTACAGGGACCTTTGCAAAAGTCTTTCCTCCAAGGCTTAGAGGTTGAGAGGGAAAGCACCCCTGTCTGCGCTAAGGTTTGAGGCGCCGGTCGTTCTATGCAGCAACGGCCGGCGAATGATTGTGTTACTCGTGGAATGCCTTCGAGGCTTTAGACTGAGACTGTCCACGCTCTTTTGCGCCTGCTGCGTCGTTAAATGCCTTTGTCGTTGATTCCAGGGGTTATTTCAAGTTGTCATAGGTGAAGTAATTATAGTTGGTTATGGTAAGGGTGGTTACTGAATCCCGTTCTACATTTACGATGCACGGTGAACGAAGGGCCCGATTGCGCTCCTCCTCCTTGCCCCGCAAAGGAGGCGGCGCTGCGCGGTGACGCAACGGGATTTCGGAGCACCTCCTTGACGTGCAGTGCCGCCTTCCGGCCCCTTCATCGATTCGAGGGGGGAAGGACGCGGTACGATGATGTGCGGGGGCGGCGAGTGGCAGCGAGCTCGCAGATGAGGAGGAGGGCAGACAGTGCGATCACGTGGTCCATTATGGCAGCTGCATGTTGCGCAACCTGTTGCTCCGCCAACGGCTCCGAGCTCCCGGACACGTAGGGGTTTGACAGTACTGCTCCGTCGGTCGCCCGTGATGTCTCGACGCCGTGGAATTCGCTGCCTAACGGATAACTGACTCTTTCTCACCCCGTGCTCGGACCTGTCTTTTCTGGACATCGTATACCGACCAACATTTGAGGTGAGCACGTGTGCTCCATTTATTTATTTATTTATTTATTTATTTTTATTCATCTGATACATCGGGGCGATGCTGACATTCGGAGACGTCACACAGGACGGATGAACCTGTGAACTTTTGTCGGTTCTGGCGGACCGCGAGCTTATGTCATTCACGCGGCAAAAGTGGGCATGCGCGTGGAAAGTGTTCCACATGCCTCCGCCCCCAGAGGCCGAATGCAATCTAGTACTGCACGCTGCCTGTACGCGCATAAACGGCTGCTTTTTTTTTTTTTTTGAAAACATATATTCGCGTAAGAAGCGTGTTGGGTTTGAAATTTTAGGTCTGCCGTTACTATACCGTACGGAATCGCATCTTTCCGTTCGGCAGAAGGCACGTAGTTTCAGTGCTCGGCCTGTGCGACTAGCGTAAGGAATTACCGTATTATCCGTATGGCTCAAGCGGCAATACGGTACTGCCAAAAGTCGTAGAACGCGCCTGGATGGGACCCACATGCTCAGTGCCGCTGTCGCAGAAAAGTAAAAGCGAGACGAGGAACAGGACAACCCTTTTCTGACTTCTCGTTTTTTTTTGTATGTTTTTATTTATTTTTAGTTGTCTGCACCAATTGCGTGTGACGAACTAGTAACGCGAGAGCTTACTCCTGTTTTGATTTTGGGAGTATGTGTAGGATTTAGCTATCAGAAAACAGATATTAGAAAGGTTAGCGTAATACTACCTCGTCTAGAAAGAACTCAAACAGAAGCGCTATCATGACTGGTGGTTGGTTGTTTTCGATTCACAAACGGCAGAACCTCCCTCGTCATTCGAGAAATCACAAATACGCTATCTTTCCGCTTCATACGCTATCTTTCCGCTTTATACGACTGCCTTTACACAATGTAGGCGTCTGTACGCATATGTTCCCCTACGTTCCGTATAGCACTATGACAGCTGCTACCGCCCACGCTGTTTCCATAATCCATACGTTTGAAACAATGAGCTACGCCGTCTTCATTCGAAAAAGAAGTCCATTGCTTCTTTACGACTACAATGCCGAAAAAAAAAGCGACGTTGCGTTTAATATTCTGCTAGAATTCGTATAGAAGCTAATTTCATAAATTCAGTGCGCCTCTTCATTCGTGTGCTTCCTCGCATGACATGCGCAGTAGGTTTGCTGCTATATTATATCGTCAATTTATGAGGAGACTGTATTCAGAGCGACAGTAAACGAAGTGATTTTTTTTTTTTGAGCCCGGCAGTCACTGATATAACCGTGGGGCATGCCCGTTACAATGTAAAAGACAGCTAATAATGTTATATTTGATTTATTCATTGCGACGAAATTTCCCTGGCAAGCTATAGGCCCATCTCCCCTTAGCGACTGACATAAAAACAATGCACGCACGCACATTTCGGAAGATCCTCCACTATATTGAAACGTGTACTTGTTTCTTTCTTGCATGACCACTTTTCACCGTCTAACAAATGTTATCGCACAGCGCAGGACGCGGCCACACGCATCAGAAGTTTCTCGAATGTTATCGGTGGTTCTAACCGCTGTCAATTGTCACCGAACCTTGCGTAATCTGATCGTATGCTCTACGCGAATCGTGTAGTACTTTCTGGGAGACACGCGGGCACCAACAGTTACCCTGAAGCATTCGATGACCCATGTATAAAAGCCGACGCGCTTGACCTACTGAAGAATTTGCCACGACCGCTGAATGCGTTCGTCGCTATCGTTGTTTGAGTGTATCCTGTTATTGAGGGCGCAGGTTCGCCGAACAAATTCTGGTTTCTTCCCATTCACACCTTTGCTACTTTTATGTCAGAAAACAACCCGCCGCGGTTGCTCTGTGGCTATGGTGTTAGGCTGCTGAGCACGAGGTAGCGGGATCGAATCCCGGCCACGGCGGCCGCATTTCGATGGGGGCGAAATGCGAAAACACCTGTGTACTTAGATTTAGGTGCACGTTAAAGAACCCCAGGTGGTCGAAATTTCCGGAGTCCTCCACTACGGCGTGCCTCATAATCAGAAAGTGGTTTTGGCACGTAAAACCCCATAATTATATATATTATTATGTCAGAAAACAAGATCCTTGGAAACGGGCCTACGCGAACATCAGCGCGATCTGCTATGAAGGCGCTGCTGCGATACTTGGAAGACACGGGACTTTCTGAGAAATTCTGAATGTACACTGTGTGACGTAGGACTGTACGGTGACACTGCGTAAGACTAGGAACGCCTTTGTGGGCTGCGTGACAGTGCCCACAGAAACAGTTCGTGTGTACGTGCATGTGTGTGTTTAGGTTTTCCTTTTCTTTTTTTATCCTTCTCTCTCTCACCTATTGCACCCCTTTGCCCCTCCCCCATTATAGGGTAGCCAACCGGAGATATTCTCGGGTTAACCTCCTTGTCTTTCCTTTGCCTTTCTCTCTCTCTTGTCACCGTCACTACTACGTGACAATATTGTGCTGGTGAAGTGCGTCGTAATCAGATGCCGTTGATGGCCCATTTATATTCCCTACCACTATACAGACTTCGTCACCTTCTACTGAGATTGAGACAAGTATATGACTTCTTTTATCATCATCGGACTAGAGACCCAGATACGTCTTGAAACGTTGGCGTGGTCTTAAGTTAGCGCTAGATTGACGAAACGCAAGAACGACACACACCGAGCGCTACCTCTTGGCTTTCGTTTGTGTTTCGTCAAGTTAGCGCTAACTTAAGAGCATGCCTAGTGTGAAACAACTAAGGAAACATTGGTTTCCGATTTCTGCTTTACCCGTTGCTTTGAACTCGCTTTGAACTCGTTGCTTCGATCCCACGCGTCAAGTCTTGATCTTTCATGTGTGCGTTTCGACCTGCCTCTGGGTGTATTTTTAGCGAAGAATCTTTAGTTCTCACGGCAGGCAGTTCGCCTCAGACGTTAAGCTCGTTTCGTGTCGCAGGAATGCGTGCATATAGTCTGTTGACACATAACCTGTTGGCGTTATGGGTTATTGTTGACCACCTCAGATTATTTAGCGTGCGCCTAAATTTAGGCACGCGAACATTGTTTTTTTTTTCATTTCGCGCTCACCGAAACCCGACGGCCGCTCAGGGAATTGATGTACTGTACGTACGGTTAACGCCGTAAAACAATACAGCGGTTGCAGTAATACTTTTTTCTTTACCTACTGAAGTTCGCCACCTGTCACGACCTTTCATTTTCGACGGACGCCACAAGGACCGAACAGCAAACAGGCTGAACACATTGGTGTGGCCACTGACCAAGTCAAGGTGTTAAACAGAGAACGTTTCGGAACACTTGCGGGTCCTTTTGCCATTACGGCGGTCAAAGGTCAGTCGAAAGCTTTTGATGCGTCACCATGCCATCGTCGTCATGTCGCCGCGGCCGTCATCGTCATGTTTTGGTCCTTTTATGCAAATAGAGGGAAATTGCACAGAACTTCAAGAAGAGAAAAGAACGAGAGCAGTCATGGATGTTCAACAAGGGGGCGTTCGATTGGCCACCCTACGCTGGAGGAAGGAGAAGAGGGATATAGAAAGATGAGAGATGAAAGGGAGGGGCACAGCGAATGCGAGATCGCGCGCGTACTGCGCCATGCAGTCAAGGATATTCACACAGGTCAGTCGTGCTCAAGAATCACGAAAGTGCATTTTTACAGCCTTGTGGACCGACCAGTGATCGGGACTGCCAGTTGTCGCAATGCGTGGCAGACTGACTGTCTTTGTAAACGAAATTAAGGACAGTGGCAAAAAAGAAAAAAAAGGTTGTGGTGATATCTTCGCAGCTATAGAGAGGATTGCAGGTTTTGCACAAAGTTGGCAGGTTGGTGGGAGTAGTGTGAGTAACTGCTATACCAGTGAATTGTTTCGGAGGCGGTATAGAGTCGCTGAAAGCCTGCTGATATTTTTTTATTAATTTTAATTTTAATGACGTCGCATGACTTAGTCGGTGAAAAAGAGAGAGAGAGGAAAGAAAGAAGGTAACGGTGTTAAGCAGAGAGGCGTCTGGTTGGCCACCCTAGCTGGGAGGCAGTGAAATGGGGAACAGAAAGGTAAAAGCGAGAAGGGAAAACAAGCCCCGGCGAACGCGACCGCACTAATGGGCGCGATCAGATCGCAGACAAGCTGTCTGATGTAGCATCTGTGGTCTTGTGAACGCGTACGGGTTCCCGCACGCAGCCTTATTATTTCGCCTCGATAGAGCCATCCCAGTCAATGCAGCGGCCATGGCGGTCACCGTGCGCCAGTTTCAACTGTACGGCACAAGGTATCCGGCACAGAGCTAGAGGCTTCAGTGCCTTTGACGCTCTGCTGCTGATCACGTGGTACTGGGCTCGATTCCCTCCCGCTGGGGCCACATTTCGTTCGATGGGGACGCAATTAAAAAAAATAAAGGAAAACCGTTCACGCTTTTAAACTTAGGTGCGCTTTCAAGAATCGCGAGTGGCGAAATCAACCAGCGAATCTCCACTACACGGCGCTCGTCTACGCAGCTTAGTGACGTACGGGCTCATGATGCAACAATTTTATAAGCTGGCATGTATACGTTTACGACAACATGTGTATGAAACCAAGTCGTTTCAAATTATCGTGCTTTAGAATGAGAAAGTGAGACGCGTGTTATAAAGAAACGCATCGATTACGCTGTCTGATTGCGTGCCTGCTGCGTAATAGATCCGCATTTATTCCGCAGGCGACAACATTACAAAAGCGGGAGCGTTGTTTCAAAGCTTCTTAAGAAACAGTACAAGAATGTGAACGCGAATAAGATTGCGTGTTCATTACGTGGTAAACAGAAATAAAGAAGGAAGCTTGCAATTTCATTTCTGTGCCGGCGTAGCTGCTTGGCCTCTCAATGGCGTCGCGCAGGCAGCACCGATTTTTCTCATCTTTTCAAGCGAACATATGTAGCCTTATGGTTTACGCCGCATGAAAAACGTGTGCTACACGTTCATGTCAAGACGTTCTATTGGTGAAGTTTGATTCGTCTTGACTTTCCTGTGGCCGGAGGTATTACGCTGTTGAAGACATTGTACTGCTGAAATGCGCTGTCCGGACTCTTGAACCGCGACCACGCTATTTGCACGGTACTGTTGGCGTCACGCAAACGAATCATTGGTAATGCCCTTTAGCTTAAATCTGACAACAATAGACGATTTACTTTATTTTGCTATATATGGTCATTGCATAAATGGTCACGCAGAAATCTAGGGAGCAGGAAATTTGCCCCCGGTTTGCAGGTGTCACTCAAAAGTTTGGCGCAGCGTATAAGCGAGAACAAATGGAAAAGGTGACTGCTGAAGAGTGGTTTTGTCTTTATTGTTTGTTTAATAACTGCAGATCAATCGAAAGCAGTTGCCTTCAACTGAAACAAGAAACTAATGCTGCGGAACGTTGCATTTGTGAGCTGTTTCACGGCACGCGTCCCTGTACCTGTAAGCATATAAGAGTGAAATTTTTATCTTAAATTTTTTGGCACTACTCGAGGTGAAAGCCGGCGCTACCTCAATGCAGCACAGCTCATACCCCCTCTACCCCCCCCCCCCTCCTACACACATACGCATGCACGGACGCACGCACAAACGGACGCACGCACGCACACAGCAACCTCGAAAATGTAAGTTTGAAGGAGCATGCTAAGGAACTCCCAGTTTTCTTCAGGTGCTTTTCCTCAAGCGTTGAACGTTAGAGGACGAGATTCACTCTCCCCTCAGGCTTCCGCAGTTTTGGATTTCATACATGCTTTTTCTTGCAGGCGTCTTGTCGTACAACCATCTTTTCTGGAAATTAGAAATGGGCAACCTAGCCGGCATTAGTACCTGCAGCGACATGCATTGAACATCCCACCATCGCGTCGCATGTTCCAAGTTGTCATTGGCAAGGATAAGAAACTTCAGTTGTAACGGCATGTGTTATACTAAGATTACATTAGGTAGCAACTGCATAGCCTCGTAATGAATGATCTGTACGTTCTTCTTATTGTTCTAAGCAGTAATAAGCAAGACATCGGGATATCCCTGTAACATCACGCTTCTTGAAGCACCACGGCCGCTTATAACTTCTCACTTGAATCCATGAAAACTTAAATAGCTACGAATTTACGTGTGTGTTCTAACTAAAATGTCCCCGGTTCTGAAGATGGTGGTTTACCACTTCCCCACAACCGCATTGCATTCGTGGTAAAAAAATAAAAAATATATATTTATTGGCTTACTCTTAGAACCCACGGAATAATTTTAACGAGTCATACTTCTTTTATGGTCAAAATAAAGTCTTAAATATGCCCAATCAAAGTTTTGCAAAATAAACGGAACTCATTCAGACGCACTCACAAAATTTATTTTTTTGCTTAAGGCTCACTTGGACTAAGACTCACTAAAATTCTACTTAGCTGTACTCACTCGGGCTCATACTCATGGGCCAGTCTGTGTTAGAATGACTGTCTTGTTATGGCTCAACCGCTCAACCCACTACGGGTGATCGGCCATGAATCGGGGGCCAGTAGGTAAAGAGAAGTTTATTGTTGTTGATGTTGTTGTAACCTGTCACATGCGTGGCTCCTACCCAGCGTGGGCGATTGGCCAAGAAATTGGTGGATTATTCCGAATTAATTTGGAGCATAAATTTCCTAATATATATGAAATTAGCATTCAATAGCGTAGTAGAATTACCTGTTAAAATAAAATCAGGAAGTTCATATGGAATGAGTAATAATTAATTTAAAAGTAAAAAAAGAATTTAGCAGGGCGTTCGTTTAGATTCTACAAGGAATTATTGGACAGCGAAGCTAGCATCCCTGTGGCTGAATCCCAAATTGGATGCCTCGAACGAAAGTATAACAGGTACTGTTAAGTCCAGGCCAATTCTTCGAAAAGGTATTTCCAACAATCTTTTTCTTGCCACAGTAAAGCGGTGACAAGATAGAAGAAAGTGCTGTATCGTATCCTCTTCATTACAAAATGAACAGAGGGGGGAGGGAGCCAAACCCGACCTGTGTAAATAGAAATTCAGGGAGGGAATGCGGCAACGTAATTTGGTGAGAGAGACCTCAAGCATCTTTGTGTAACAGGATTTGCTACGCCAGGGAAATGTCAGGTGCTTATAATCTGGAGACGCAGTCAGGTCTCGTTTTGATCAGGCTAATCTAATTGATCGCATCCGAAATCTTGCCGCCGTGATCTGTGCTGTCACTGGTAGAATAGGAAGAACAAGGCCGGAAAGTGGTCTTTGCTGATGAATCGGCAGTTTCATTCGAAAACAAACCTTTATGACCAGGCACCCAACTCAAATGAACACATTGCACATGGGCAGGAATTAGTAAGTGGAAGAGTTTTAGCATGGGTGACTCATTAGTAGCGGTAAGGCAAGAGCATACAGAAAGGGAGTCAGTAAGAATGGCTGCCGTTGTAATCATTTGGTCTAATTTACGTAAAGCTAGGATTACTGCTAACAACTCGGCCAGAAAAATAGGCACAAAATTAGGCAATCTTAAAAAAAAAGACCAGTCGAGTGCACGACAAAAAATTCCTATGCCTTTTTTTTCCTCGCAATATGAGGCATCTGTTGCAATGATAATGTTTGTTTCTAGGGTGCTTAGGTGGTCTTGCAACATGGCGTTTAAGATGCCGTAAGGTAGTAGTTTCGCGTGGTTTGGGAAAATGTTGTCGAACCTTATCTCCGGGTAATTTGAATGCGTATAATTAGGAAGCAAATTTGGAATTTCCACATTTAGTGGTTCAAGTAATGTTTGCGCAAATATAATCTGTGGTGTATGAAAACCTGGGCCTGAACATGAAAAAATTATTCTGCATCGGAGATGAATATTATTTGTGGGCGGTTTAATGGCGATTCGTATAGCCTTAAGAAAGTCTGAACGGTCAGAAGGTGAAATCGACATGAAATGGGTGATATTCTTACTTCCAGGTATTGTCAGGATTGGGGGCTCAATCCCATCGCTCGTGATCCGTTGTCAAGATTGGAGTCCGGCATGAATTCGAAGGTAGCTGGCCCATGCCGTCGTCTAACTTATCCACGCTGAGGACGTTGATGAAGGGAAGAACTGCTTCTCATCGAGAACGAGGAATATGCGTTTATTTACAATATTTATATCAGTCTAACATGACTGCTTCAGAGAGAGTGTCAGTCCAACATGACTGCTCAAGAGAAGTGTCTCCAGCATTCGCACTACAGCAGTTTTTAAACACTCGGTCCTCCCGCGATACAAGGTGACGCGAACGTTCGTTTACTCATTGTAAACTCGCCGCCGCCCCGCAGGACCATTTACACACACAAAAGCACCCACGGGCGAATGTCCGGAACCGACGTCAGAGGGGAGCCGTTCCGGGTAGCTCGGAGCCATTCTGGGTAGCTCGTTGTCCTGCGTCCCGGTCGGCGCGTGGGAAGCAACAAAAAACGGCTTTCCCGCGGCAGCTCGCGCACGCGTAGTAGATCAGGTCCGCGCTGGGGAGTTTGGGCACAATAGTTCGCCCGCCGAACTCATTCCGTCACAACGGCGATTTAGTCACGCTGTGGCTAGAGGATGGCGGCGGTGTCAACACAAAGCCCGCTTCATCGAACGCATCCTAGCTGAAGCGATGGAGAGTGGGGGATGCGCGTCTTGTTCCCCGGTCGTAACTGGGTGGCAATCTTGCATTGCAGCTCGCCATTCTTAACAGTATACGGCATTTGCAACGTATTTTGGAAGGCCTAAGCACAGACATAGCGCCTCTCGTTCTAACAAAACTAGCGGCCGAAGCTTGTATGGTGCAACACCCGAGAATAAAACACATCCAAATTCTAACACCGAACGAACGTATATTTTATATACCATCAAGAGGGAGGAGGAGGAGCAACATTTATTAAAAAGAAAGGACTAGCAGGTGTTTTTCTGCTTGTGCTGGAGGCGCCCTTAGTCTAGGGCTCCTGCGGCTCTTGCTGTCTCCCGGGCCCGCCGCACCAGTTGCTGCTGGTTACGAGGGTCCGAACTAGTCAGCACGGCCTCCCACTGCTCGGGTGTGGGTTTGGGTATTTGCGGGGCCGCCTTCACGTTGGGGCACGCCCATGTGGTGTGATATAGGGAGGCGTATTCATTACAAAGGGGACATTTGTATGAATATAGTGTAGGGTGTATTGCGTGTAGTCTGCTTAAATGGGGGTATGTGTTGGTTTGTAGTTGTCGCCATGTTACGGCATCTTCACGTGAGAGGGTCTTGTGTGGAGGCGGGTATTGTCGTCTGTTCAATCTGTGGTGTTGTAGTATGGCGTTGTATTGTAAAGGTACGGGCTCCATGGATGCTGCCGTATCCCTCTATTGTGGCGCCCGGGAGGCATGAGCTCGGGCTACAGCGTGCGCACGCTGATTTCCACGGAGGGACTCGTGTCCTGGAGTCCACACTATTTCAACGTCCTGGAATTGGGAGGCTTGTTTGAGGAGTCGGTGGGCGGTTGAAGATATTCTGCCTCTCGCGTAGCTACGGCAAGCTGCCTGGGAGTCAGTAATAGTTGTGACGTACTCGTTGGTTGGACTAGAGGTGATGGCCAAGGCGATGGCTGTCTCCTCCGCTACGAGGGCGCTGGCAGTGCGGACCGTCATCGAGACCACCTCTTGTAGGTTATAGTCGACAACGCTGGCCGTCATGGCTGCTTTTGGGGGTACTGCGCGGCATCTGTGTATAGCGTGGTGGGGAGACTGCCATATTTTGTCTGTAGAGTTTTTGCGCGAGCTTGGCGATGATCGGCATGGTGTTCCGGGTGCATGCTTCTGGGGATAGGGGCTGCCTTGATGTGTTCCCGGAAGTTGGGGTCCAGATGAATTGCTTGTTCGTGGCCTTTGCCGTGTCTGGGGTAGCCTAGGCGCGCTAGGACTGTTCTTCCTGTTGGTGTAAGGGCTAGTCGTTCTCGTCGGCTTGTGAGGTGGGCGTCTATAATTTCTCTTATATTATTATGGACTCCTAGGGCTTCAAGCTTGAGTGTCGCTGTTCCCGGTGGTAGGCCGAGCGCTTGCTTGTAGGCTTTCCGAAGAAGTACGTCTAATTGATCTAGTTACTCCCAGTGAGGGGCAAGTACGGGGCAGCGTAGGCAATGCGGCTGATTATCACGGCCTGGATGAGCTGTATTATGTCGTCTTCTTTCAGTCCGTATTTGGTTGTGATACGGCTGACCATTCGCATGATTTGGAAGGTGGTCTGCTTGAGACGTTGGATGGTGTATTCGCCTCCGCCGTCCTGTTGTATGTGGAGTCCGAGAATGCGGACGTGGTTTACTGTGGGTATTTGTCGTCGAGGGTGAGTGTGATGTGGGGTAGTTCATTGAGTTTTCTTCGTGATTTCTGTCGAACGACTAATAGTTCTGACTTCTCGGGGGAGCACCGGAGACCACTTATTTTGGCATATTGCTGGACGACGTCGGTCGCTTGTTGAAGGGCGTCTTGTTTCTCTCCTTCGGAACCAGTGGGGGTCCAGATAGTGATGTCATCGGCGTATATTGCATGCGTGATTCCTTGTATTGCGTTGAGTTTGTCAGGTAATTTCATCATAGCAATGTTGAAAAGGGTGGGTGATAGAACAGCACCTTGTGGGGTTCCTTTCTTGCGAGTAGGTAACGTCGAGGGTTCTGAGTGAGCCAATGCCTATTGTGGCCGTGCGGTTGCTTAGAAAGGCGCGTATATAATTGTAAGTATTACGACTACAGTTCGTGAGGCTTAGGTTTGTAAGGATAGTATTGTGAGCCACATTGTCGAAAGCGCCTTTGAGATCGAGTGATAAAATCGCTCCGGTGGTGTGCGGTGTTCAAGGATTTGTTCCTTCAGCTGAAGAAGGATGTCGTGGGTAGAAAGGTGGGGCCGGAATTCGAACATTGTTTCGGGAAAGAGGTCGCTGGATTCTAGGTAAGGTTGAAGCCGGTTCAGAATGACATGTTCCAGAAGCTTGCCTAGGCATGAAGTCAGTGAGATTGGTCTCATATCTTCTAAGCTGGAGAGTTTGCCTGGCTTCGGAATGAGTATGATGTCCGCGTGCTTCCAGTCTGCTGGTAGCGTACCCGCTTCCCAGTGATGATTAAAGAGGTCAGTAAGATATTGAATGGTGCCATCATCCAGATTGCACAGGAGCTTGTTATTTATTTTGTCCTTGCCTGGTGCCTGGGGGGTGTTTCGTGTGAGTGCATGGAGTGCTTGTTGCACGTCAGTGATAGTGGTCGGCTTGTCGAGGTCGTAATTGTCGCTCCCGCTGTAGGTTGGAGGTTGTCCTTGTGCGGGTTCGAAATCGCCTGTGTGCCGCGCCCGCAACTCCTCCAGGATTTCGTCATCAGAACCCGGATGGTTGTGGAGGATACGTTGAATTGTTTGCTGGCTAATTGCCTTGCTTTGTGTGGGGTCAAGAAGATGGCGTAGCAGCGACCATGTTTTGGCCGTGCTAACATTACCCTGCAACTTGTTGCATAGTTGTCGCCAGTTGTGACGGGTGAGCTCCCCAGCATAACATTCCGCGGTTGCCGTGAGTTTCGCTATACGTAGTTTCAATTTACGATTATGTTTTTGGCGCTTCCATCTCCTAACAAGGCCTCGACGTGCTTCCCAGAGGTGAAGAAGGTGCGGGTCTACGGCCGGTATGTCTGTGGTGAGTGTGATCTGTTTTGAATGTCTGGCTACGTCTTGTTGGAGCTCTCGTACCCACTGCTCGAGATCCGTAATACCGGTTGAGGAGTCATCCGCTCGCTCTTTGCGAAGAGCTGTCCAATCTGTGAGTGTTGTCTTTTTTATCGGGTGGCGTGCATGCGTAACGTTCAATGCGGTGGCAAGTATGCAGTGGTCACTTCCCAGAGTTTCCTCCGTGTTGTGCCAGGCAGCTTGCTGTATCCCTTCAGTGAGGGTGAGGTCAGGGCATGTATCTCGGGAGACGCTGTTTCCTATACGTGTGGGGTATGCGGAATCTGTGAGGATGGTGAGACGGTGCTGCTGTATGGTGTACTGGAGTGTAGTGCCTTTTGATGTGGCTGTCGTGTAGCCCCATGCCTGGTGAGCCGCGTTGAAGTCGCCTACAATCAGCAGACTATTATTTTTGGCTATGCCAATCGCTTTAGTCATCAAGTAGTCGAACTTGGCCTGCTTCTGCTTGGGTGGGCTGTATATATTCAATATGAAAAGGCTCTTTCGGCCTCGTTGGAGCGACAGGATCTCAATTAGGTTATGATCGACATCACTGCCATCAAGAGGGATTTTCTTCGCATACATTTTCTTCGATTGCTCAACTTGCGCAATATGCCCATTGTACGATCTCCTTTTGTCGCAATATATTCAATATGTGGCCGCCAGTTAAGATTTCCGTTGTAAATAACTCCGAGGTACTTGAGTGACTCTACTTGTGGGATATCTTCGAGATTATAGTTAAGCGATATGTATACTGGTTCTTTAACGGTAAAAACAAGGACAGCACACTTATTAGCATTCAGGTTTAAGTGTAAGGTATCCAGCCAGCCTTCCAGTTCCCTTAGATACGACTGCTAAATTTCGTAAAGAGGGTATATGTCACTAGCCATACCAAAAAAGGTAATGTTATCAGCATAAACGTATCAGCATAAACGTATGTACTGACACCTGGGTGAACGGGGATTCTGCTCAGTAAAATATTAAATAATACTGGTGAAAGTACCGATCCCTGAGCCACACCTATTGTTTGCTTATTTTTATTAGAAGGATAGCCGCTTCGAAAACAATAGAATTCCCTGTCTTTAAAAAAATTCATGCACCCATGCTGCAATGTAGCCGCGAAAGCAATGGCTTTCTAACCGATTTGTTAAAATTGTATGTTCACTGCTGTCCTAGGCTTCGCATATATCTAAGGTATTCTAAGGTATCTAAGGTATCTATACATCTAAGCTATCTAAGTATTTAATGTAAACCCGCGTCTTGTTTTTTTCTGTCTGGCGATGTTAATGCGACTTTCAAGATCTACATATGCGTGCCATATCCAATAGCGAGATAGAAATCCAATTTGACAAGGACTCAACAATTGATTTTCATCAATAAAATATATGCCCGTGAAGCACTCTGTCAATAAGTGTCACTATGTTTGATGTCAACGCGATTGTCGATGTTGTCGATAGTATACCCTGCCCCTTGCTTTTTAAGTAAGCGAATAATTTTACCCATCTTCCATTCTTCTGGAATCTACGCATTACTAACAGAGTAGTTTAGCAATTGCAGAAGCTCACGTGGAGCTTCTTGAAAGAAAATATTTAACATTGCATTTGTTGTTCCGTCCAGGCCATGCGCTGTAGTTGGCAACCGTAACATAATCTGTGCTACTTCCGAATAAGATATCTCTTTGTAGTCCGAGAGTGAACGAGTGAAAACAGAACTTTTAAGGTGCGTTGTGAACCGACTCTCCAATCCTTTAGCCAATAGCTCTAAGGACTCCTGCATTTCTTGTGAAGTATAGACAATTGAGTCTACATAAACGTTCAATGGGAGCCTATTTCTAAAACGAAGGTAATTAAATGAAGCACGTTTGTTTTTGGGTTTAGATAGCTAATCGAAATATTTTTTATCGTAGTCATCTTTTGCGTGTTTGCCGACCTAAGTACCCGATGGACAACTTTTTTTTCCCTCTGTCAGTGGCTCATACCCACTGTGGGGGGGTTTGTGAAGATTGAAATGATTCCGGTGCTGCGATCTATTGTGAATGTCATAAGGGCCATGCTGACAAGCATTGACACTCCATCTGCTCGAAGTGGGCTACAAGTGCTCGACGCGCTGAGCCCCGTCCTAGCAAGCCTTGAGTGAAGCCATGACTGACAATCACCAGTCATTTCGTAAGGAGGTTAGAGAAGCGTCGATCCTTCAGTGGAACGCGAGAGGTCTAAGATCCCGCATCGCCGATTTTCGTCAATTTGTTCTCACTAACCGATTTCCAATCATTGTCATCTGTGAACCAAGATTATCCCATCCAATAAGACTATCCGGCTACGAGACAACATTCTCATCAAGCGACATCAAAAGCAGCAAGGTCGTCGTGTTTATTCGCCGTGAACTTACTTACGTCGTCCAACCGGTGCAACCTCATGACGACAATCAGTATGTGTGCATGACTGTTAAACATAGGAATGTCACCTTTGCACTCTTGGGGGTGTATCTGTCTCCATCAAGCCGATTTGACACCAAAAGGCTAGAAGACATCTTAAAAACACAACCTGGTCCATGGATTATCACCGGGGACTTCAATGCACACCATACCATTTGGGGAAGCTCTAAGGTTAACGCGACGGGAAGACGACTAGCTTCCTTAGCTTCCAACAACGGTCTCTACCTGCTGAATGACGCGAGTCCAACATTTCTGCGGGGAATAACGTACAGCAGCTGCCTCGATTTGACTTTCGTCTCCCACCGCCTCGCCACACATGTTAAGTGGTTTTTGGACATTGAAACGCACGGAAGTGAGCACATCCCCACTTACCTCAAGATCACGGGAATGTCTAACACGTATACGTCCACCACGATACGAAGAATAGATTGGACTGTCTTTAAATCCCACATTGAGGACGCTTGTCACAAAGGCCTCTCTTGTGGACTTCAACAAGCCATCAAGGAAACGGCACAGACAGCCACGCGCACACTCACGTGTTCTCCAAGGTATTCTGAATTCGACCTGGAATTGGAGCGGCTTCGTGCGATTCGCCGTCGTGCCGAAAGAAGATATCGACGCACTAAGTCAATTCAGGATCTAAGAACAGCCAGGCGAATGCAAAAGAAGATACAACGCCGCATGGACAAACTAGAGGCTCAGCGGTGGTCGAAGTTTTGTGCGTCGCTAGATCCCCGCAAACCGCTATCTCAAATATGGAGAACTGTGCGTGGTCTACGTTCTGTTCCGGAACAGCGTTTCCCGTTTAAGGCCCTAGCACTATTCCAGCGCCGACAAGACATTGATGTGGCGGAAGACTTCTGTGCTATGGTTGCGGGCCAGCCAACTCGTACAGGTTCGCTTACATTGAACCGTATTCCAGATTCACGAGATTCACGCATGGATCTGCTTTTCACGACGCAAGAGCTTGACGCGGCGCTCGCCCTATGTAATCGGTCGTCGTCGCCTGGTCCGGATGGCATATCTTACCGTATGCTATGTCACCTTGGTGAACGGGCACGAAGAACACTCCTTAATATCTATAACGAGTCGTGGCAGGAGGGCAACGTTCCCCAAGATTGGAAGATCAGCCGCCTGGTACCGCTTCTTAAGCCTGGCAAGTCTCCCTTAGAGATTACTTCATACCGACCAATTGCGCTGGCAAGTTGCGTTGGGAAGGTAATGGAGCGAATGATCCTCGCCAGACTTGAGTGGTACCTTGAACACTACGAAATCTACCCGGACGCCATGGCTGGTTTTCGACGTCACCGATGTTCTATCGACAACGTTATCGATCTGGTAACCTATGTTCAACACCAAAAGACGTGTAAGAGGTTATCTGTCGCAATGTTCTTAGACATAAAGGGAGCCTACGACAACGTTCTTCATGACGCCATACTTGAAGCATTGGAATCGGTGGGCCTAGGCGGTCCATTATATCGTTGGACTCGCAGTTATTTACATAGGCGGTCTCTCTTTCTTAACACTGAAGCTGGCCCAACCTCGCAATACTATACGCACCATGGAGTTCCACAAGGCGGTGTCTTGAGTCCCACACTTTTCAACCTTGTACTCATTGGTCTCGTGGAACGACTTCCGAGCACAGTTAAAATATCAATGTATGCCGATGACATCTGCGTCTGGGCATCTGGTGTGACACGGCCGCAAGTACGCGCCAGGCTTCAAAAAGCTGCCACGTCAACATCGGCATACTTAAATGAACAAGGCCTCAAGATCTCGCCAGAAAAATGCGCATTGGTCGCGTTTAGCCGAAAGCCAATGAGATCATACGATGTCTCTATCGACGGCCAAAGCATACCTTATGTCAGGACGCACCGATTCTTAGGCGTAATAATTGATCGTGACCTCTGCTGGAGTCCTCATGTGGCCTACCTAAAGAAGCGCCTGACAGATATCTCTAATGTGTTTAAGTTTCTTGGAGGAAATGTCTGGGGTACTTCAGTACATGCAATGATGCAGCTGTACAGGACGCTCTTTCTTGGGTACTTGCGATACAGCTTGCCTGTGCTGACCAACACCTGCAGAAGTAATATCCGCACACTCGAAAGCGTCCAGGCCCAGGCACTTAGAGTGTGTCTTGGATTGCCGCGGTGTTCGTCAACGGCTGAAACAATTGCCATTGCACACGATTTCCCAGCCAAGACCCATATAGTCATGGAAGCGCTCAGAGCACACGTAAGACACCTTGCTCGAGCCCCTGCCCATCATCTAGCCTCACTGCCAGAGGATCGACCACGTGCTTCCTTTTGCGAAACAGTCCTGCCTTATCGTGCATACCTTCCATCAGGTTATACAGCTCCAGCGAAAGTTCCGTTTCCACCATGGTGCTTGGCTAGAGCAAATGTTCGACTAATGGTACCAGGAATACGAACAAAGGCCCAACTCTCGTCTCCAGCACTCAAGCAGCTTTCACTGCTCTTGCTGTATGAGACTTACAACGAGCATCATCATCTTTATACTGACGCTTCCACCACGGTGAATGGGTCTGCAGGATCGGTGATCTTTCCTCCAAAACCTTCCACAATTAAGATTCGACTATCTCACCAGACTACATCGACTGCCGCGGAGCTTGCTGCTATTCGTTGTGCACTTCGTGTAATTTCTGAAGAACTACCCAGGAAATGGAGCGTGTTCACTGACTCCAAGGCTGCTCTTTATTGTTTGGTTTCTGTCCTACGCCGAGGACCCCACGAACAACTAGTTATGGAAATCAGACTGCTGCTTCACCACCTCGTCGAGCAAGGACACGACATCACGTTGCAGTGGATTCCAAGCCACTGTGGCATAATGGGCAATGAACTTGCCGACGCAGCAGCACGATCTGCACACGAGGAGGGCTTACAAGACTCCATTCCATTCTCAAGAACAGACGCTGCAACGAAAATTCGTGTGCTTGCAAATGAAGCCATCAAAACTTTATGGAACACACCCAGCCTAAAGCATACACGTCTACACCGACTGGACCCATCCCTTCGACTTCGACCCCCGCCTAGACTCTCTCGACTCGAAACAGCTGTACTTTACCGACTGTGGCTTGGTGTCGCCTATACAAGATCCTTCGCCTTCCGAGTCGGTATGGATGACAGCGCGGCTTGCAGACACTGCGGCGGCGAAGAGACTATCGAACACGTGCTTTGCCACTGTCCTCGATACAGCGCGCACCGGCTGTCACTAGCGACCGCGTTGGCGCGCCTTGACGACAGGCCACTTTCAGAACAGTCAGTTTTGGAATGCCGACGTGAACTGTCGTCGCAGCAAAAGTCGGTCAAGGCTCTGTTGACTTTTCTACGTGACAGTGGCCTATTAGAAAGACTCTAATGACCCCATTTCGTCCCTTCTCATATTTTTTTTTCTCATGCTTTCATTTTTGTCACGCTCTTCTTTCCGTCTTTATTTCCCCTTTCCCTTCCCCTAGTGCAGGGTAGCAAGTCTGGTTAACCTCCCTGCCTTCCTTTCATTTGCATCTCTCTCTCTCTCTTTGTGAAGATTCGGATGGAATTAGAAAAAGGCATTGAGTACTAAGTAGAAAACAAATAGAATATTTGGGGAAGGATCCAAGAAATGAAAAATAACAAAGTACTGGGAACTGAGCTATAAAACCTCCTTGAAACGATTACACATTCTTCGACGTCTGAGCAAGCGTCGTTTTGACAGTGTTCTAAAGAAGAGGTTCCGAGAGAAACAATTTCAAAACCTAAAATCACTCCAATTTATCTACGCGTTCTTCTCGAATGTTTTTCTTTGCATTTGCTGTGAGGATTGAGAGTTCAATCCCACCGCTCGTAACCAGTTGTCAAGATTGGAGGCGGGCATCAATTAGATGGTAGCTGGCCCGTGCCGTCGTCCAACTTATCCACGCTGAGGACGTTGTTGAAGGGAAGGACTGCTTCTTATCGAGAACGAGGAATATGGGTTTATTTACAGTATCTACATAAGGACGTTGCAGTTCGTCAGTCTAGCATGACTGCGAGAGAAAGTACACTGAGCAGCCTCACAACAGCGGTTTATGAACACTCGTTCCTCCCTCGATCCCTAGGTTAGGGAAACGTTCCATCAGTAGACGAGCCACCTTTTGCGCAGGAGGGCTTCCGCACCGGTTTCACGGTCCGGAACCGAGGTCAGACGGTTTTCGCAGAACTCGGGGCTGACGTCAGGAACGGTGCGTGGGAAGGGGCTTCCAACTAGGTTCCCTCGGGGACTCCCTTGCTCACAGCAGGCAGAGTCGGCTGTGGCGTGTTCCGTCACAAAGCCTGGTTCATCGAACTCATCTCGGCTCCTGCGACGGAGAGTCGAGGACGCGCGTATTGTTCTCCGCACACAGTCGACTTATGACGCCGTGGCTAGAGGGTTGCGGTGGCTTTCCAGGAAAAGTCGACGCCGCTCTCGCATCTGGCTGCCAAAACATGCACCTCAGCAGGCCGTTCTTAACAGTGCCTCCATGGGCCGAAATATCTCGACTGTCCAGCGTTGACAACCGCTGGGCAGGGAGAGAACGGCTGGTGGCCAGGGGTGATGCCTTGGCTCGCAGCGACCACTTGTGTAATGACGTCACCGCCCCAAAACATTCAACGAGGACAGGCAACGGCAAAACGAACCCCACAACACGGCTCTGCGCCGAGATGATGTACCTTGGATCTCACTTTAGACCCGCTAGGCCTCAAAGAAAACATAAGTGCAGAAACAAAAAATTCTGCTTGCGCTATGCCGATTTTTGAAGCAGTTCCGTGTTGACAGATTCAACAATCATGAAGGGGATCCTGCTAAATGAGAGGGTATCTTCTTGGCTTAACAAATTTAACAATAATAACCCTAAAATTTAGGCGGGACTCTTCAACGCAGAATTCAAGTTAGCCTGCTCAAACCATCCGCATTGCTATGCAACTTTCCCCTCTTATATCCAACGGAGAGGTTGTACTCTTGGAGAGTGAGACTCCATCAGAGAAAGCGGCCATTTTTGTGTGACATTTGATTGAGCCACGTCAGAGGACAGTGGTCGGTCTGGAAGATGAATTTCGCTCTGTACAAGTAACACGACAACTTCTGGGCGGCCGAAAATAAACAAGCGCATTCCTTCTCTGAAGCGCTGTATCCTTCCTCTCTTACATTTAGTTTACGGCTGGCATAGAAGATAGGATGTTCCTCGTTATTGTCGCCGACCTGACTTAGTACCACGCCCATACTTCTGTCGCTTGCGTCGCATTGAACTATGAATTCCTTTGTGTAGTCTGGGGCGCGAAGCACAGGACGAGAAACCAATAGCGTTGTCAATCTTTGGAAAGCGTTATCTTTGTCCTTATCCCAGTGTACGCTACTCAATGCTCCCTGTCGGAGGGCGTCCGTTAATGGACTCGCCATTTGCGAGTAATTCGGAATGTACCGTTGATAGTACCCCACAAGCCTCAAAAATGAACGAAGGGCTGTTTTCGTGCGCGGCTGAGAAAATTCTCCAATCATAGCTATTTTCATCTCGGCGGGCCGTCTCGTGCCCTGGCTAGCCACCCTACCCTGGCCGACAACATGGCCCATATCTACACTTTTCCGCTTTCATCGTTAAGCTGGCTTCCTTCAACCGTGAGAACACCCGTTTGAGGTGCGATACGTGTTGTTCCCAGCTGTCCGAAAAAATTGCTGCATCATCCAGATATGGCAAGGCGAACTCCTGCAAGTCTCTTAGGACAATATCTATTAATTTAGAGAAGCTAAACGGCGCGTTCTTCAGCCCGAAGCTGAGTGCGAGAGGGCGAAAAGTGTCTACAGGTGAGATGAATGCGGCATAGCGGCTGGCACTTTCTGAAAGGGGAACTTGCCAGTACACCCGCACGACATGTATAGTTGAAATGTATTTAGCAGCGCTAACTCTTTCAATTCGTTCCAGAATGTTGGGTGTCGGGTACAGCTGATCCCTAGTGATGGCATTTAACTTCCTGTGTCAACACACGGACGAGGTTCCTTGTTAGGGGTTTCTGCCAGTATTAGCGGTGACGTGTAGTCACTCCCAGCGGGCTCAATAACTCGCAACTCTAGCATGCGCTGTAGCTCTGCCTCCATGATCTTTCTCTGTCTTGGAGGCACCCTGTAAGGCTTTGATCTTACGGGTTCGGTTGATGTCAGCTTTATTTCATGCGTTATTAGTTCAGTTCTACCTGGCCGATGGCTGAATCTGTCGAGATATTTCCCTAACACCCGTTTTAGCTCATCTAGCTGCTCGGGTTTTAGAGCGTACGAGCTTACCGAATGTTTTACTACTTCTTCTAGGCCGATTTCAGAGTTGGAGGTCGCCTTATACTCCTTAAACTTGGTACTAGTGCCATCGTGCTCTTTGATGGTATAGTTAACGACTCCGCTCCGCTCTACATACAGCTTCATCAAATTGTACTGATATATCCTCACCTCCTTCCTGCGACCGGTCATTTTCAGAGCATAGTTAGTATCTGAAAGTTTGTGCAACACTTTAACGGGCCCGTTCAAGTGAACTTCAAGCTTGTTCTTTCTTGAAGGTTTGAGGATCATTACCTGGTCTCTGGGGTTAAACGTACGAAGCCTCGTATTCTTGTCGTAATAGAATTTGGCGTTCTTTTGAGCTACTCCCATGTTCTTTTCGACTAGTTCTTGTGTTGCGCTTAGCCGTTCCAGCAGATTTAGCACGTATTCAACCACTGATGGACTCTCCCCCTCTTTCCTCCCACATCTCTCTTAACATTCTCAGTGGAGAACGGAGTGTCCTCCCATACACTAGTTCTGCTGGCGAGAACCCTGTAGCCTCATGTGGGACCGTTCGCAAAGCAAACAAAGTTGCCGGCAGACAGTTCTCCCAGTCCTCTTTGTGCTCGTAACAGAGCGCACGCAAAACTCGCTTAAGCACCGAATGCCACCTCCCTACACTGTTTGACTGAGGGTGATAGACAGAACTGTGTATTAACTTTACCCCGCACTTTTTGCAAGAATGCGGAAGTCAGTGCGCTGGTGAATACCGACCCTTGATCCGCCTGAATTTCGGCTGGAAACCCAACTCGTGCAAATACTGTCAAAAGCGCGTCTACTACTTCGGTGGAGCTGAGCTCTTTCAGAGGGATTGCTTCTGGAAACTTTGTAGCCGGACACAGCATGGTAAACGAGTTTAACCCGATTTTGTTTTTGGTAGAGGCCCTACCGTGTCTATCACAAGTCGTCTGAAAGGTTCTGTTATTTAAGGCACTACCTTTAGTGGAGCTTTCCATGTTTCTCCTGGTTTACCCGAGCGCTGGCAGGCGTCGCATGATCTTACAAAGTTTTCTACGTCTTTGAAACAGCCAGGCCAGTAGTATTCCATAAACAATCTTTCCTTTGATTTGTTTATGCCTGGGAGGCCGGACCACCCATTTCCATGACAGAGACTCAAAAAGGTCCTCCCTGTACTTAGTAGGTACGACTAATTGATCTAAAATCCTACCCTTTCGATCTCTGTAGTGCCGATACAACAATCCTCCTCTCTCATGTATCGTCACGTTGCGCCTAGCAATGCCTTCTTTAGCTGTGTGATGTAATTTAGCTAAGCTGTCATCATTCTTTTGCTCCGCTGCCAGTGATTCTTTATCCGCGCGTAAAAGCTGATCAAATTTCTTTGAGGCTGGTGATAGTAATGACCCTGTCTCGCTTGCGAGTGCATCAGCGGGCTCTTCCTGCAGGGGGTGAACTTTGACACCCTAGCGATACGCTCTCATTGAGCTGGTCAGCTGGCGGGCTTTCCTCGAACGTTTTTATGCGAAGCATATTACGAGAGCTCAACCCAGCTCCTCAGGCGCGGCGGTGTCGCCTTCAATACCACGTGACACCGTGACGTCACGGCAGAGGAGAAACGGGGCTCCAACTCGCGCCGTCGCTCGCGGCGTCGCGGCGGTATATAAGCAGCTGCGCTTGCCTCTGCTAAACACTCACGAGGTGAGATGCCTCTTGGAGACAGAGCTGCTCGTTGGAATGAGAAGCGAAGGTTGCGGCGTGCTACAGAGACTGATTTTCTAGGTGGCTTCGGCTCAACTCTTGCAAGATGGGCTGGGTGGGAATCGAACCAGGGTCTCCGAAGTGTGAGACGGAGGCGCTACCACTGAGCCACGAGTACGATGCTTCAAAGCGGTACAAAAGCGCCTCTAGTGAATGCGGCGTTACCTTAGAAGCGAGCTGTTTCTAAGGCTCAGGCGTGCGTCGCTTGCTCAGGCGCACATTTCGTTGCCGCGCCGAACGCTGCGTTGCTCGACGCTCACCGCGTCCAATGCGGGGCGCGTAGTCGCTGTGCGTGGCCCATTGTCTTACACCCCTTGGCGGGTCGACAGGAACGCTGTCGCGTTCCACTCTTGAAGGCGAAGCAGAGTAACGCATGGGTTGTTTCTTCGTCTAGCCGAACCAAATATAGCCAAGCAACAGCAGTTCACCAGGCTAAACAGTGGTTCAACAACTAAAATAAAGGCTAGTATGCTTCGCACCCTGGGCTTAACCTTAGCCAAGCCACAGCCATTTTTTCATCCCTGGAGCCTAGCTCGGATTCGGTTATTGAAGTTATTTCTTTTGCTGCTTCCGCTGGAGCAGCTGGTGCATTTTCAGCCGAAAGCGACGCGATTTTACGAGCTTGGCCTCGCGTCAATGCCTGTACTACGCCCTCTCCCAGTTTAAGCCCTTTGTCACGCAGTAACCGATTCGAACGATTTGGAAAAAAATGTAAGGGTACTGCAGGGACAAAAAATTTGGAAACTGCAGCCTCAGTCACTATCTCCGAATGGTCCACTGATTTTGACTTTGGCCATGGGCAGACACACGCTGTGTTCTTCTACAACCTGTTTGATCCATGCTACTGCTCCAGTGAAGTCGTCTACCATCACGTAAGACGGATGGACAATGTCCATTGTGGCGGCACTCTCTCTTAGCACTCGGCATGGTTTGCCATTAACTTGCAGGTCGTGAAGATATGGACTTAAAAGTTCCATATTCTCGTATTTTCCTCTACGTAGGAAAAAACTACGCTAGGCTTCCCACAGTTTACAGCTATATGTCCCAGTTTGTGGCATATACAACAGCGGATCGGCCTAAAAGTTTCGAATTTTCTTTTCTGTTCCTTTTGTGCGGTTTCTCCGTGAAGTTTTTCCTCGCTCTTTGCTGCGGGCTTTTCCTCCACGTCTACAGGCTCCGATCGTCTAGTCTGCGAACCCCTTTTGAACAGAAATGGTTTCCGCGGTCCATTTCGACGGTCCCAGTTTCCGTCTTCGGCGTTCAACTTTCTACGGGTTGCGTACTCTTCGGCTAATTCAGCCGCCCTTTCCACAGTGTTTACATTCCCTCTGTCTTGCACCCACAGTTTCACAGCTTGGGGGATGGTTTTGTAAAACTGCTCTAGACACATGCATTCTATGATCATGTCTCCGCTGTCGTACGCTTCGGCGCTTTTCAGCCACTCGACTAGGTTGGCCTTTAAGCTATGTGCAAACTCCGGATATCCCTCGCTATCTTTCTTGCCTGTGCTCCTAAACCTTTGCCGAAAAGCTTCGGCTGAAAGGCGGTATTTCTTCAGGAGACTAGCCTTAACTTTCGCATAATCATATGCATCCTGTGCACTGAGTCTGGCGTTTACTTCCGCCGCCTCACACGGCAACATAGACAGCAACCGCTGTGGCCATATACTCGGACCGAAGTTCATCTTCTCGCAAGTCCTTTCAAAATTGCATAGGAACAAGCCTATGTCGGTCCCGACCTCAACTGGCTTTAACAGCCTGTACATGCGGTATGATTCTGCCTCACATGGTCGTAACAGAGCGCATTCATTTCATTGAGACAACACCAAACGTTTGCTTTCGAGTTCAAGTTGCATTTTTCTTAAGTCGCGATCTTTATCGCGTTCCTCTCTCTCTTGTTCTTCTCTCTCTCGTTCTTCTCTTCTTTTTTCAGAAGTTCCAACCCCATTTCAATTTCTTCCTCACTGGCCTGTTCGGAAATTACCTTCAATAATTCCAATTTTAGCATTTCCTTGCGTACATCTAGGCCCAGTTCCTCACCAAAAATCAATTCGTCTCTCAGAAGTGTCCTTAACTCCATGAATGCTGCTTTACTGCCTAGGTCCTGCTCGCTAAACCTATCTAGGAAAACACAACCTAGCTAACACTCAACAATCTAGCTTCCTTACTGTCCTAAACAGAACAACCACAAAACGAAGCCCAGAGAGTCAAAGCAAGAACCAAGCACTCACCGCAGACACAGCACCACGCCGCAAAGTCCGTCTCACCGCTGTCAGCCAGTTGTGAGGATTGAGATGTCAATCCCACCGCTCGTAACCAGTTGTCAAGATTGGAGTCGGGCATGAATTAGATGATAGCTGCCCATGCCGTCGTCCAACTAATCCACGCTGAGGACGTTGTTGAAGGGAAGGACTGCTTCTCATCGAGAACTAGGAATAAGGGTTTATTTACAGTATTTACATAAGGACGTTGCAGTTCATCAGTCTAGCATGACTGCGAGAGAAAGTACACTGAGCAGCCGCACAACAGCGGTTTATAAACACTCGGTCCTCCCTCGATCCCTAGGTTAGGGAAACGTTCGATCAGTAGACGAGCCACCTTTTGCGCGGGAGGGCCTTCGCACCGGTTTCACGGTCCGGAACCGAGGTCAGACGGTCTTCGCAGAATTCGGGGCTGACGTTAGGAACGGTGCGTGAGAAGGGGCTTCCAACTAGGTTCCCTCGGGGACTCCCTTGCTCACAGCAGATAGAGTCGGCGGTGGCGTGTTCCGTCACAAAGCCTGGTTCGTCGAACTCATGTCGGCTCCTGCGACGGAGAGTCGAGGACGCGTGTATTGTTCTCCGCACGCAGTCGACTTAGTGACGCCGTGGCTATAGGGTTGCGGCGGCTTTCCAGGAAAAGTCGACGCCGCTCTCGCATCTGGCTGGCAAAACTTGCACCTGAGCAGGCCGTTCTTAACAATGCGAACCGGCAACAGTATAAGAAAAAGATTCGCAGTTTCGCCCGAAAGGCGGAGCACCGATTACAATAGCAAATTAGTGGATAGCTCTACCAAGTAAAGATAATAGTTTTAGCGGCCGTATAAACTTGTAAACGTTCGCTTATTAACTAAATTAACAATGGTATAATGTGTAAGCGTGACTGAACGACGACATAAGAAGAAACAGACAGAGACAGCGATGTCCTAGTGTCTCTGCTCCTTTCTACGTCCTTGGGCGCTATAATGTGAAGCTATTCCAAACTTTTCTATTCCAATTCTGCTATCAGCCCTCCACGATCGGTCAAAAACTTTTTTCGACCACCCCCACTTCACCTGTCTGTCACGCGACGTCACGAAAACCGCGATAGCTCCCCCATCTGATATGATGTGTACACACTGATTATGCATGATTTGACAGAAAAAAGAAAAACAGTTATTTCTGATTTGACCCCTTTTCGCCATTAGCCCTCGGCAATTGGCAAAAAGTTTTCGGGCTGCACCCACTTCACCTGCCTGTCACGCGACGTCACAAAACCGCACAAACTTACCGCGTCAAAGTGACGTGTACGCGATAAAGATGCATTAATATGTTGAACAAAACTGAATTTTCTTCGGAATAGCTGCAGGCTGCCCCGTTCCGAAAGGAGTAAAATATGGCTGCAGCCGATCGCTGAGACGCTGGCTGCTCGCACCTGCCAGAGAGCGTGGGTGTATTTGCGTATAATAAAACTTCTTGCGCGGCCGTGTAACGTTTTTAAGCACTTTCGTCACGTTTACCACCTCATTCTGCCAACTCTTCCTTGCTGAGGGTCAGTTTTAGCGTCATTCTTAAGCTTCCGTTGCATGCCGCCGCTATTTTCGACCAGCCACCACAAACTAAGCAAGGGAAAGCCGACCAACCGCAGACGCCGGCACCACCCCCTTCATCCGGTTATCGATTTTCAGTGCACTGGCTCTGCCTCAGCGGATCCCTCTCCACTTGAGCGTTCTTCTCGATTCTTCTCAGCCAATTAGATACGACGAACCGCTCAGTGTAGGCAATGTTATTCGTTTTTCAAGCAAACAAAAGTGGCCTGCTATGAACGAGGAGAGTGTTTGATTGGTCTGTACAGACAACCCTGTGGGTGACCGCCCAGTGCTTGCGTCGGTGGTTACGCAAATTAGACGTCAGGGGATTGGAATAGAAACATATTGGAATAGTTCTACGTTATAGGGCCGCTTGTTCAGTCGCGCTTTCTACGTCCTGTTCAGTCGCACTGCACCATGGTGTCAAGGATTTCCACACAGGCCAGTCGTGCTCAAGAAGCACGAAAGTGCATTTACTTCCTTGTCGGCCGACCAGTGATGGGGACTGCTGTACAAGTATTGCGCCTGCACGGGTAGTGGCCGATCGTCCAGTTGTCGCAATGCGTTGCAGGCTGACTGTCTTTGTAGACGAAATTAAGGACAGTAGCAAAAAAGAAAGAAAGAAAGAAAGAAAGAAAGAAAGAAAGAAAGAAAGAAAGAAAGAAAGAAAGAAAGAAAGAAGTTGTGATGATATTTTCGTAGAGAGCATTGCAGGTTTTCCACAAAGTTTGCGGATTGGCGGGTGTGGTATGAGTGACTGTTATCACAGTAAATTGTTTAGGACACGGAATAGAGTCGCTGAAAGTCTGCTGATATATTTTGTTTGTTTTTGATGCCGTGACAGGATTTAGTGGGTGCGAAAGAGCGAGAGGAAAGAAAAAAAAAAGGCGAGGGTGTGAACCAGAGAGGCGTCTGGTTGGCCACACTAGCTGGGAGGCAGTGAAATGGGGAACAGAAAGGTAAAAGCAAGAAGGGAAGGAAAGACGCGGCGAACGCGACCGTACAAGTGGACGCGATTAGATCGCAGACAATCTGTCTGATATAGTAGTATCTGAGGTCGGTGTGAACGTGGACGGATTCCCGCACACAGCCTGTGCAGTATTATTTCGCCTCGATAGAGCCATCCCAGCCAATGCAGCGACCATATCTGTTAGCGTGTGTGGCATAGACACTTCACGTTTTAATTATTTCTATGAGACCGCACATATATGGTGCTCCTTCATTCGTCGCACACTTTTCCTGCTTTCGCCGATATTCTGCGCACGATATCTTTCACACCATGCCAGGATCATTATTGCTTGTCTAGCCGATCTTTCACGAATAGGAGCATGGGAGATGAGAGCTACACGCGGATCTATATTTTACGTGCATTGGATCGTTTAATAACTTTCCGGTTGGAACGTGTGCGATGCGCAGATTGTATCGTGAAATGCAAGCGGGTCGTTCGAGCGTGCGTGCAACCTCAAACGGACACGAATGTTTTGCGTCAGCTGATCGATTCGTACCGCGAACCAATCCGCGTGATTATGTGTAGAGGAAGGCAGAAAAAAAAAAAAACAGAGGGAACGCTATAGGGCAGTCGCTCTCCCATTAAATGTTTGCCGTTTACACAACTCAGGATGCAACTGGAATACGACGTGTTATATCTCGCCGTGACGTGCATTGCAGCGCAGAGCGGCGACGCTTTCCATCGTGCTGCCCATCGCTCGGCCGCCCTGCCGCTCGTTACGCGCATTGGCCTGAATGGACATTCGTCGTTTTAACCACATCGACCGCGTTTACGTGGATGTAACTGTAGCGCTTCGTATTCATTGACGTATCAATAATGCGACATTGCCATTTATTGGCTGCTAATGTGTCAGCGTTTACACATTTCGCGCGATGGTTGCCGATCCCACGCGGCGTTCCAGCGAGAGTGTAGCGATAGCGCAAGGCAGGGCAGAAGACCAACTAGCTCTTTTACTTACCCCTTTTCTCTTTGTGAACGCATTCTGCTAGCCTCTTGCAGGAATTAACTGAAGTTGACTTGTCCCTTTTGATCGACCGCGGTGTATATAATTAAATCTGTGTTCCCGTTGACGTACGTTAATGCGATGCTTCGGAAATGCGATGCAAAGTGGCGACTGTCGCATTCATGTCAACGAGGCTTGCCCTCGTCATTACAAGCGCCTGTCGCGCGTCCGAGTACATCTTTAATACGTGTCACGCCGGCGACACTCGGCCAGTCGTTCGCAATCACGTGACGTCTTGCTTTAACAGGAGCCCATCACATGCTTTGACTGCAGAGAAACGCCGTTCTCTATGCGTATAGTTTAGCAAAGCGCTTATTTGGGGGACAATTATAATATTAGCCGTAGCTCTCGAGGCTCTGTACTTGAGAAGTACAGTTAAAATGGGATTTAACGAAACCCGATTTTACGAAGTTCCCGATCTAACGAAGAAATTTCCATTCCTCGGCAAGTACCCATAACGTTCAATGTTGTCGTCAACCCAAATTAACGAAACTAGCTTGTATTAAACCCCATTTAACGCAGATTTTCTAGAAATAAATGACTAATAAAATAGATGTGATTTCCTTCTGATTTTAAACAGATGGGTTTTTTCTTCTAGCGTACGCACTAACGCTATCGCGCTAAGACATCTAGGCACCCTATAGTCACGGCCCTAGCTTTATTTTGACAAGGCTGCGGGCCGCGCCCACGCACGGAACAACGGACTCAGCAGCCGCTAGCGTTCTTAAGTACCAGATGGCGCTAGGGGCGGCGGTAGCTGGGCCACTCTCGCGGACTTTTGACACGTGAAGGCGTGGGTTAGCGGCAAATACAAGCTGCGGTACCTTTTGGGTGTCACTACGGTGCAGCTTTAGATTTCTAAGGACCGACGAATCCCTTACTCGATTTTCCGAACTTCCCGATTTAACGAAATAATTCGAGCTTGGTCATCACTTCGTTAAATCGTGGTTCAACCGTACGGCACAACGTATCCGACGCTCAAGTAAAACTCTTGCCTGGTCTAGTTGGTTCATGCTTGAAGTAGTAAAGGAAAGGCGCAGATGACCAGGACTCAAGAAGAAGAACACAAACGACAGGACCGGCGCCGCTCCTGTCGTTTGTGTTCTTCTTCTTGAGTCCTGGTCATCTGCGCCTTGCATTTACTACCTAAAGTATCCGACGCAGAGCTACAGCACAGTGAACTAGTATTCTAGTACACTCTAGCTACAGGCTCCATCGCTTATGACGTTCTGCTGCTGATCACGTGGTAATGGGCTCGATTCCAGGCCGCTGGGGCCACATTTCGTTCGATGGGGAAGCAATTAAATTAAGAAAGAGAAAAACAGTTCATGCTTTTAAACTTAGGTGCGCTTTCAAGAATCCCGAGTGGCGCAAATCAACCATGAATCCTCCACTACGCGGCGCTCCTCTACGCAGCTTAGTGACGTACAGCCTCATGATGCAACAATTTTGTAAGCTGACATGTATACGTTTACGACAACATGCGTATGAAACCTAGTCGTTTCAAATTATCGTGCTTTAGAATGAGAAAGTGAGGCGTGTGTTATAAAGAAACGCATCGATTACGCTGTCTGATTGCGAGCCTTCTGCGTAATAGATCCGCATTTATTCCGCAGGCAACAACATTACACAAGTGGGAGCGTTGTTTGAAAACTTCTTAAGAAACAGCATAAGAATGTGAACGCGAATAAGATTGCGTGTTCATTACGTGGTAAAAGGAAATAAAGAAGGAAGCTTGCAATTTCATTTCTGCGCCGGCGTAGCTGCTTGGCCTCTCAATGGCGTCGCGCAGGCAGCACCAATTTTTCTCATCTTTTCAAGCGAACATATGTAGCCTTATGGTTTACGCCGCATGAAAAACGTGTGCTACACGTTCATGTCAAGACGTTCTATTGGTGAAGTTTGATTTGTCTTGACTTTCCTGTGGCCGGAGGTATTACGCTGTTGAAGACATATTACTGTTGAGGTGCGCTGTCTGGACTCTTGAACGGCGACCGCGCTATTTGCACGGTAATGTTGGCGTTACGCAAACGGACCAATGGTAATGCCCTTTAGCTTAAATCTGACAACAATACACGATTTACTTTATTTTGCTATATATGGTCATTGCATAAATGGTCACGCAGAAATCTAGGGAGTAGGAAATTTGCCCCCGGTTTGCAGGTGTCACTCAAAAGTTTGGCGCAGCGTATAAGCGAGAACAAATGGAAAAGGTGACTGCTGAAGAGTGGTTTTGTCTTTATTGTTTGTTTAATAACTGCAGATCAATCGAAAGCGGTTGCCTTCAACTGAAGCAAGGAACTAATGCTGCGTAATGTTGCATTTGTGAGTTGTTTCATGGCACGCGTCCGTGTAGCTGTAAGCCAGTGGCGTAGCCAGGGGGGAGGGGGGGGGGGTGGAGGTCTTATGGGGCTTTAGCCACCCTCGAAATTTTTTCGTGCTGTCGTGCTCCGCCGACTAAAACAACCCCCGGCGCCGGAAATCATGCGGCATTTTGTCTAGACTGTCATTTTCATGCTCGAAAAGACATTTCAGCGCGAACATTGCGAAATCGGGCTAGATATTGCGGCACCGCCCATATGCACCAGGATTCGCATATCGTAACGCAAGGAAGAGAACAAAGTTTCAAGGGCGTTTCGATTGCGAGCGGGCTCGTCGCGGCACCTCGCGAAGGCCGCAGAATCTTCGTTGCTCGTGGATTTCAATTCTGAAACTTTATTGGTATAATGTTCTCATAAACTTTTGATGCGAAAGGTGCACTGACATTCCCAAATTGTGCTTTGGATTTTCAACTCCAGAACTTTGTGGGTTTAATGTTGTTATAAACATTTGACGCCAAAGGTGCATTGACTTTTCTAAAGCCGTACGTCGGATCGTACAATGAGACAAGCCAAATCAACACACTATCAGACAAGTTGACAAAGCACGCAGCGATGTCTTATGAGACGAAGCGCTGTGGTGGTTCATTCTTGCCTTCATGTCACAGAAAAGAATACCAACATTTTTTCTTCACCCGCGCCAAAGCGTCCATGTCAAGACAATAAAGCCAGCAAAGGTCTCTATGTTGTTATTTATTTTTCAATTTTTTACTTTTCTTCGCGAAGACACATTGAGCCTCTTCAAATTCTTTTTTTCGTATTATTATTTTTTTTCTCGCTACCCGCGGGAGGCCGTAACCAGCCAGAGCGTATGCGTTTTTCTCGTGTTGCCCCGACCACCGCCCGGTGCACTTCCATGTGCGTTAGTTTTTCTCTGGCCGAGTGATTTTTCGCCTGGCATAGTTTTGGACGCTTTCTCGCTAGCAGACAAGAACAAAAACAATGCACGGTCGCTTGCCGTGATCACTGCGGGGACACGAAGGAATGAAACGCGTTCGCTTGAGCGCAACCTCTAAGAATAATTTTGTCTCGCCGGTGTAGAATACCAACCAGTATGCCTATGGTTTTTTGTGGACAAAGCGTCTCACGTTTTCTTGTTAAATATTCCTTCCGTAGCCACATCATGTGCCCAAAATAGGCATTCGATTATGGCCAACATGCTTTCCTTGCGTTTTTTTTTTCATTTCCGCGCCCCCGCCCCACAAAAGAAGAAGAGACATTGCTGCGGCGCAGCAAATTGTCGCATGGTGAAAGTTCAATTTTGTTACTTCTTCTTTTGCGGAAAGTAATCGGCCACGGACGCTTCAGTTGCCCGATGCTCTTAATACGTTATTGTGATAGCGATTATATGGACACTGCAAGCACATTCCTGTCATCGCCGTCGCCCTCATGCTCCGTATCAAGTCCAAGGGCGATAACAACGTGACCGCACGCCTCATGCTGTGGTGTGCAATATATCAGGGGGAGTGGAGGTAGGGGGGCGGGCCTTAGGATTCTCTGACCTGCGAATCTGTTGTTGCGCAAGATGGTTTTTTGCCTTGTTTGACGCATTATATACAGTGACTTTTTCTTACATACGTAGATTTATTGGGGACTTATACGTACGTTTAAATATCTTGTTGCGAGGTATTGTGTACACGTGCTGTGAACTTTGTTCCCAGTGACACTTTTTTGCCCTTTATTAAGCTGCATCTTCGCATTTGTATATTCCATTCTATCTTCGCGCATTTGTAATGTACGAGGGAGAGTCAAATGAAAGTGAGCCAATTCACACCGCGCAATAATGGTTCGGTTCATTATATGCGAGACATGTGCGTGGCGCAGAGTCATCTCTCATTTACAAAAGTGACCCGCAGATGTGAGGACCAAGGTTCTTTAATGCTGTCGTGCACTAGGTTGAACTTGGTTTCGTGGCATAATGGACGCTCCAAAAGTTTCACAGCGTGGTGTAGTGAGGTTTTTGAGAGCTGAAGATGTTTCTCCCCGAAAAAATTAGTCGCCGTATGGCTGCCGTGTACGTTGAACATTGCATTTCATGGGCCACTGTGAAGCGTTGCAGAAAACGGTTCAAAGGACGTGAACGCAAAGACGATCCAAGACCGGGTCAAAGCCAGCGTGAAGTCACCCCAACACAATTGCAAAGGCTGATTAGGAAGGATAAGCGTCGATGAGTTGGCAGGACGTGTGAACATCAGTCCCGGTTCGGGTCACACCATAATTCATGAACATATCGGTTATCGGCTCTTGTGTGCGCAATGGATGCCCAAGATTTTGAAAAAACCGCCAGAAGACGGAGAGGTTCGGCGCTGCCTTGACTCATCTGATTCGGTATCACAATGATGGTGACGACTTCTTATCTGCAATTGTGAGTGGGGACGAATCATGGTGCCACTAATAGGAGCCTGAAACACGGTGGCAAAGCTTACAGTGGAAACATTCGAATTCATCACCCCGAAAGAATGCAAGGGCCATGATTTCCGCCGGAAAGGTGTTGACTCTTTTTTTTCGATCATCAGGGGCCATTACTGACTGATTTCTCTAAACCTGGAGAGAGCATAAATTGTTTTCGATATTGCGAAATGCCGGATAGGCTGCGTGTCTCAATCAAGAACTAACAACGCAGAAAATTGAGAAATGGGGTCATCTTGCTCGACGACAACGCCCGTCCCCACGCATCTGATGTGGTCAACACAAAACTGGCAAACTTCAAGTGGGAAACGCTGCAACATCCGCCACACAGCCCAGACTTGTCTTTTGACTGCCTCATTTTAGAGCGTATAGAAAAACAGCTCAAGAGAACCAGATTCGTGTCGGGCGATGACGTGAAAGAGTCAGTTACAGCCTTTTTGAAGCAGCAACCCAAAGTTTCATGAGACGGGAATCACACGACTCGTTAGTCAGTGGGACAAATGTCTAAATGCTCATGGATACTACTTTTAAATTATGTACGCCGTTAGTCACATATTCGCATTGGCTCACTTTCATTTGACTCACCCTCACATACTGTGAAAAACTCCTTCTTTTTATATGTGCTCTCTGCTGCGACAATAATTTCGGTGCAATTACTCACAATACACGACCGATGACAGCTGCTCCTGCGCAATACATTTTGACAAAGGACAGCGTCAATGAGATTTTTCCCTGGTCGTTGCATACGTACAAAATGCAAACAAGGTTCTTGAATGACAGAGAGAGAGAAAGATTCAAATGAAGGAGAGGCAGGGAGGTTAACAAAGTTTCATTAGAATATTTGTCCTCAACTTTTCATTTCATGGCCTTTGCATTTGTCACATCAACGGCATGTACTGCTTTGCTGGATTCAAACGGATTTAGTTCTAATATTCGATCGTGTGATATTTTATTTACGTATTAAACAGACAGAAAACGTGGAAGCATTGATATCAGTTATTTCGGGTGCAATTTTGGGGACATACGAGTATATTCCCTGGTCGTTGCATGGACTCGGTTCATCAATAAAGTATTATTATTATTATTATTATTATTATTATTATTATTATTATTATTATTATTATTATTATTATTATTATTATTATTATTATTATTATATTCTATTACGAAAAAATACATGTGCTTACCTTGACGGCGCGTAGTGTTCAAGAATTCGTTGGCAGCATCTTTGGCAAAATGACATTGCAGTTAATATTCATGTATTTGATCCCTCGACAAATTCTATTAGGAGCAGGCTGAGCCAGTCGTTCGCAATCACGTGACCTCTTCCTATAACACGAGCCCATCGCATGCCTTGGCTCCAAAGAAACGCTGTTCTCTTTGCGTATACTTCACCAAAGCGCATCAGTTTGGGGGGCAATTATAACATGAGCTGTAGCTCTCGAAGCTCTGCATTTGAAAAGTACAGTTAAAACTCGATTTAACGAAACCCGGTTTTAGAAGTTCCTGATTCAACGAAGAACTTTCCATTCTCCGGCAAGTACCCATAGCGTTCAATGTTGTCATCAACCCAAATTAAGGAAATTAGCTTGTATGAAACCCGATTTAACCCAGCTTTTCCAGAACTAAATGAGTAAAGGTTATGCAGATCCTACGCACTTTGGGAATTGATTTAAGCGAAGCTTTCCGTACTGGATGCTTTGATTGACGATAATTGGCGGTAACGTTGACGGCTAAAGCTTAATTTCTTCAATGTTTAGGCTAACACAAGAGTGGTGAGCTTATTTTAAACGTTACCTGGCGTGCACCAATGCTGTTTGTCTGCGTAGTACTTAGAACACACACGGAGAGGTGTCTGCTTGAGGCGTTGTCGTGTGCCATAATTTATAACCTCTGAGAGGGTTGAGCGTTGTTATTTCCTTACAATGCACAGCGCATTTTGGCAGAAGTCTTAAACTGGAATTGAATTATGGGCCTGTACGTGCCAAAACCACACTCAGATTATGAGGCAAGCCGTAGGGGCGGACTCCGGAATAATTTTGACAGCGTGATGTTCTTTAACGTTTCCCAAAGTATAAGTGCACGTGCGTTTTCTATTTCGCCCCCGTCGAAATGCGGCTGCCGTGATTGCAATCAAATCGGCGACCTCTAGCAATACAATAGCCGTAAAGCTAACGCGGCGGGCACAGAAGTGTTGATTTGACGATCGACTGCTTCCGTAGTGTCTCCTGGACCCTGCGGTGCGCATAATTAGTGTGGCTCTGCTTCGGCGCGCCCTGCGTAAGTTGCCCGCTTGACCTATTTGCATGGAGTTTACGTTTCAGAAATAGCACCAACGTACTGTACCGTACCTTGAACTTAAGCTTATCCTGTTTCCCCGAAACTGCTGTCGTATTGTAGTGGTGTTTCCTTGCTTCCTCACGCATCCTCCCCCTTTCTTATATGGGAACTGCCTCGTCTCCTCCCTCTCCTGCATCTCTTCTACTCTCCACAGTTCTATCTGCGTCCCCTCTGGCCTCGCACGTTAGTAGAAAGGGAAGCTCTGCAGTTTCTGCAATGCTTCTGAGGGGATTTACGGATAATTACAGCTGTCAAACGGCCAATGTGGAAACAGTCAGGGAGCTCCACAGGGCATTGTGCACATTCGACGTGGTCGGGTGAAAACGAGTTCCTCCCGTCGCGTTTCCTCTCTTACTCGCGTTTGTCCACGCTCTGAACCACCCTTAGCAGGGAAGAAGTTTGGGCGTGTTGGTGGTTCTATCGTAAACTGGGATACATAACGCAAGAACGACACCAGGACGAAGCAGGAACACGAGACGAGCGCTAACTTTCAACAATTGATATATTGCCGCTGGTAAGAATATATATATACTCACTGGGAAGCCACTGAAATAGACACACTGAAGGGAAAGAAGAAAAGGAAAAGCAGTCATGTGGCTACTATGCCAAAAAATTCAAGCTGTTTCTGAGATAACAGTATAGATGACGTGCTAACACAATCGTCGCCTGCTCTATCTCTCTCAGCTGCTTCGACGATTTCCCTTGTTATCTTATTCCTGTGGCGATAGATGACAACAGTTTGTTTTAAGAGAGGGTAGCATGATGCCTTCACGTCACATTTTCTACAATGGGCAGCCAGAGGCCCATCTATTGCGATGCTCTCTACTTTATTACTGTGCTCCGCCAGACGCACGTTTCAACATCTGCCCGTCTGGCCCACCTAGTACTTCCCCCACGAAAGTGGAATCTTATACACCACATTACGAGTGCATGTTACAAAAGGATCCTTGTGCGGGGCAGCGCAACCTGGCTTTAGTTTCCTAGTGGGACAGCTCAACACACTCAACCTCAAAAGTTTGTTAGGTGCTGTAAAAACAACGTTTGCACCAAACCGTCGCCTTACCTTTTTTAGGTTGTGGGAAACCTTATGAAAGTAGGGAATTATAGCCACCTTTCGTTTGTCGATTTGTTCTTTCTTTTTTCTTTCGTCATCCTCTCTCTGCTCATCGCCCAGGCGTGAAGCTACCTTCCTTCGACGATGCAGGCATTCAGCAACCGAGATAATGATATGTCTCGGATAGTTCGCTGCTTCGAGACGAGCCACCTGCTTACTAACGCCTTCATCCAGCAAGTGAGCACATGACTTAGAAAGAGCGCATGACAAGAAAGAACGTACGATACTTCTTTTTATGAGTTTTGAGTGTGCAGAACTGTACCTCAAGGGCGGCTTGTTAGCTTTGGACTCATATACCCAACACACGTGTTCAGCTTTGAAATAAAAACTCAAGTTTAAAAACCTGATATTGCCCTGCGCAGGAAATTCAGTGGGGAACGTAAGTGGCCTATAATACTCGTTGAATGAGGCAAGAATACTATCAACATTAGGGTTTGAACAGTCAAAGCAGCAATCTACACGAGAAGTGACGATGATCTATCTAAAGCAGTGATCTATCCAAATATACAAAAAATTATTTACATGTCTAAACACCTTTACAACTCCCCAGTCGCCCAACCGCACAAAAAGAGCTTTGTCACATCGAGCTAAAAACAGGTGACTTCGACTCAGCAGTCGCTAGCGTTCTTGCGTACCAGATGGCGCTAGGACCGTCGGTAACTGGGTAGCTCTCGCGGACTTTTTACACGCGCAGGCGTGGGTTAGCGGCAAATACAATGCCGCGGTACCTTTTGGTTGTCACTACGTTACAGTTTTAGATTTCGAAGGACCAACAAATCCCTTAATCGATTTTCGGAACTTCCCGATATAACGAATTAATTCGAACGTGGCCATCACTTCGTTAAATCGAGGTTCAACTGTACGGCACAACGTATCCGACGCAGAGCTAGGCTCCAGTGCATGTGATGTTCTGCTGCTGATCACGTGGTAGTGGGCTCGATTCTAGGCCGCTGGGGCCACATCTCGTTCGATGGGGAAGCAATTAAAAAAAGAAAGAGAAAAACAGTTCATGCTTTTAAACTTAGGAGCGCTTTCAAGAATCCCGAGTGGCGAAAATAAACCATGAATCCTCCACTACATGGCGCTCCTCTACGCAGCTTAGTGACGTCAGCCCCACGATGCAATAATTTTGTAAGCTGTAATGCATACGTTTACGACAACATGCATATGCAACCCAGTCGTTTCAAATTATCGTGCTTCAGAGTAAGAAAGTGAGGCGCGTGTTACAAAGAAACGCATCGATTACGCTGTCTGATTGCGTGCCTGCTGCGTAATAGATCCGCATTTATTCCGCAGGCAACAACATTACAAAAGCGGGAGCGTTGTTTCATACTTAAGAAACAGTATAAGAATGTGCACGTGGATAAGCGAGTGTTTTGATTACGTGATAAAAAGAAAAAAAGAAGGAAGCTTGCAATTTCATTTTTTTCCCGGCGTAGCTGCTTGGCCTCTGAATGGCGTCGCGGAGCCGGCACTGATATTTCTCATCCTTTCAAGCGAACATATGTAGCCTTATGGTTTACGCCACATGAAAAACATGTGCTACGGTCACATGTCATGCCATTCTATTTATGAAGTTTGATTTGTCTTGACATTCCAGTGGCTGAAGGCATTACGCTGTTGAAGACATTGTACTGTTGAAGTGCACTGTCTCGACTGTTGAACGGCGACCCCGCTATTTGCACGGTAATGTTGTTGTCACGGAAACGGATCAATGGTAATGCCCTTTAGCATAAATCTGACAACGTTGCACGATGACGTCATCGTCCGACACGAATCTGGTTCCCTTGAGCTGTTTTTTTATGCGCTCCAAAATGAGGCAGTCACAATACGACAAGTCTGGGCTGTGTGGTGGTTGTTGCAGCGTTTCCCACTTGAAGTTTGCCAGTTTTGTGTTGACCACATCAGAGGCGTGGGGAAGGGCATTGTCGTGGAGCAAGATGACTCCATTTCTCAATTTTCTGCGTTGTTTGTTCTTGATTGAGACACGCAGCCGATCCAGCGTTTCACAATATCGAAAACGATTTATGCTCTCTCCAGGTTTAGCGAATTCGGTCAGTAATGGCCCCTGATGATCGAAAAAAAAAAGTCAACACCTTTCCGGCGGAAATGATGGCCCTTGCATTCTTTCGGGGTGATGAATTCGAATGTTTCCACTGTAAGCTTTGCCATCGTGTTTCAGGCTGCTATTAGTGGCACCATGATTCGTCCCCACTCACAATTGCAGATAAGAAGTCGTCACCCTCATTGTGATACCGGATCAGATGAGTCAAGGCAGCACCGAACCTCTCCGTCTTCTGGCGGTGGTTCCAAATCTTGGGCATTCATTGCGCACACAAGAGCCGATAACCGAGATGTTCATGAATTATGGTGTGACCCGAACCGGGACTGATGTTTACACGCCCTGCCAACTCATCGACGCTCATCCTTCCTAATCAGCCTTTGCAATTGTGTTGGGGTGACTTCACGCTGGCTTTGACCCGGTCTTGGATCGTCTTTGCGTTCACGTCCTTTAAACCGTTTTCTGCAACGCTTCACAGTGGCCCATGAAATGCAATGTTCAACGTACACGGCAGCCATACGGCGACTAATTTTTTTCGGGGAGAAACATCTTCAGCTGTCAAAAACCTCACTACACCACGCTTTGAAACTTCTGGAGCCTGCATTACGTCACGCGATCATGTTAAACCCAGTGTATGGCAGCATTAAACAACAAATTGAACAAATGTCGACCTCAAATAAAATTATAAAAGCTCTAAAAACCAGCACCTAACAAACTTTTGAGGTTGAGTGTGTTGAGCTATCCCACAAGATAACGAAAGCCAGGTTGCGCTACCGCGCACAAAGATCCTTTTATAACACGCACTCGTAACTTGGTTTCCAATTTCGTGTGGGAAGTACTACGTGGGCCAGACGTTAAACGTGCGTCTGGCGGAGAACAGTAATAAAGTAGAGAGCATCACAATAGATGCGCATCTGGCTGCCCATTGTAGAAAATGTGACGTGAAGACACCATGCTACCCTCTCTTAAAACAAACTGTTGTTCTCTATCGCCACAGGAATAAGATAACGAGGGAAATCTTCGAAACAGCTGAGAGAGATAGAGCAGGTGACGATTGTGTTAGCACGCCATTTATTCTTTTATCTAATAAAGGGCTCGAATTTTTTGGCATACTAGTCACATGACTGCTCTTCCTTTTCTTCTTTCCCTTCAGTGTGTCTGTTGCAGTGGCTTTCCAGTGAGTACATGTATGCTTACCAGCTGCAATAAATCAATTGTTGAAAGTTAGCGCTTGTCCCGTGTTCCTTCTTCGTCCTTGTGTCGTTCTTGCGCTATGTGTCTCAGTTTACGACTGAACCACCCCCCGAGGCGGTGTGCGCGATAGCAGCTCACAGCAGCAGTGGGAAATTCGAAGGAAGAGGCAAAGTAAGCTTCGCTTTAAAAAAAGCTGCGATTTCTTTCTGATTTTGAGCAGACGAGTAATTTCTTCGAGCGTGCGCACTAACGCCCTCGCGCTAAGACATCTAGGCACCCTATAGTCACGGCCCTAGCTTTACTTTTACGAGGCTGCAGGCGGCGCCCACGCACGGAACAACGGACTCATCAGTCGCTAGCATTCTTGCGTACCAGATGGCGCTAGGGCCGTCGTTAACTGGGCAGCTCTCGCGGACTTTTTACTCGCGCACGCGTGGGTAAGCGGCAAATACAATGCCGCGGTACCTTGTGGTTGACACTATATACGTTACAGTTTTAGATTTCGAAGGACCGACAAATCCCTTAATCGATTTTCGGAACTTCCCGATATAACGAAATAATTCGAACGTGGCCGTCACTTCGTTAAATCGAGGTTGAACTGTACGGCACAACGTATCCGACGCAGAGCTAGGCTCCAGTGCAAATGACGTTCTTCTGCAGATCACGTGGCAGTGGGTTCGATTCCCGGCCGCTGGGGCCATATTTCGTTCGATGGGGACGAAATTAAAAAAAAATCATGGAAAAACCGCTCATGCTTTTAAATTTCAGTGTGCTTTCAAGAATCCCGGGTGGCGAAAATCAACCATGAATCCTCCACTACACGGCGCTCCTCTACGCAGCTTAGTGACGTGCAGCCTCACGATGTAATAATTTTGTAAGCTGAAATGTATACGTTTACGACAACATGCATATGCAACCTAGTCGTTTCAAATTATCGTGCTTCAGAGTAAGAAAGGGAGGCGCGTGTTGTAAAGAAACGCATAGGTTACGCTTTCTGACTGCGTGCCTTCTGCGTAATAGATGCGCATTTATTCCGCAGGCAACAACATTACAAAAGCGGGAGCGTTGTTTCAAAACTTCTTAAGAAACAGTATAAGAATGTGAACGCGAATAAGATTGCGTGTTCATTACGTGGTAAAAAGAAATAAAGAAGGAAGCTTGCAATTTCATTTCTTTCCCGACGTAGCTGCTTGGCCTCTGAATGGCGTCGCGGAGGCAGCACTGATTTTTCTCTTCCTTTCAAGCGAACATATGTAGCCTTATGGTTTACGCCACATGAGAAACATGTGCTACGGTTACATGTCAAGCCATTCTATTTGTGAAGTTTGATTTGTCTTGACATTCCAGTGGCTGAAGGTATTACGCTGTTGAAGACGTTGTACTGTTGAAGTACACTGTCTCAACTGTTGAACGGCGACCACGCTATTTACACGGTAATGTTGGCGTCACGGAAACGGATCAATGGTAATGCCCTCTAGCTTAAATGTGAGAACGCTGCACGACTTACTTTTTTGGTATATTTGGTCATTGCATAAATGGTCACGCAGAAAGGGAGTAGGAAATTCGCTCCCTCGTTGGGACGTCCGGTTTCCAGGTGTCACTCAAAAGTTTGGTGTAGCGTATAAGTTAGAACAGATGGAAAAGGTGACTGCTGAAGAGTGGTTTTGTATTTGTTGTTTGTTTAATAACGGCAGACCAATGGAAAGCGGTTGCCTTGAACTAATTCATGGAACTAATGCAGCACAATGTTGCAGTTGTGAGTTGTTTCATCGCACGCGTCCGTGTAGCTGTAAGCATGTACGTGTGAAATTTTGATTTACATTTTTGTGCATTGCTCGACGCGAAAGCCGGCGCTACCTCAATGCAGCACAGAGCAACCCCCCTCCCCCCCTCCACACATGTACGCACGGACGCACGCACGCACACAGCAACCTCGAAAAATGTAAGTTTGTAGGAGCACGCTAAGGAACTCCCAGTTTTCTTCAGGTGCTTTTCCTCAAGCGCTCAACGTTAGAGGACGACATTCACTCTCCCCTTGTGCCCCGCAGTTTTGGATTTCATACATGCTTTTTCTCGCAGGCGTCTAGTCGTACAACCAGCTTTTCTTAAAATTAGAAATGGACAAGCGAGTTGGTAATAACACTGCAGGGACATGCATTGAACATATCGCACCATCGCGTCGCATGTTCCAAGTTGTCTGTGGCACGGACAAGAAACTTCAGTTGTAACGGCATGTGTGATACTAAGATTATATTAGGTAGCAACGGTGTAGCCTCGTAATGAATGACCTGTACGTTCTTTTTATTGTACTGGGCAGTTATAAGCTAGGCATCGGGATGTCCCTGTAACATCACGTTTCTTGAAGCACCAGGGCCACCTATTACTTCCCACTTGAATCCTCGAAAACTTAAATAGTTTACTAATTTACGTGTGTGTTCGAACTAAAATGTCCCCGGCTCTGAAGATGGTGGCCTACCACTTCGCACAACCGCATTGCATTCGTGGTAGAAAAGATAAGTATAATTATTGGATTACATTTAGAGTCCACAGAATAATTTTAACGAGTCATATTTCTTTTATGGCTAAAATACAATCTTAAATATGGCAAATTATGGTTTGGCAAAATAAACAGAACTCATTAGGACGCACTCACATGATTTATTTTTTGCTTAATGCTCACTCGGACTCAGAATCACTAAAATTTCACTTAGCTATTACTCGCTCTGGCTCAGACTCATGGGCCAGTCTGTGTTAGAATGAGTCGGCTCATTAGTGATTTGGTTTGGTTTGGTGCCTATGGGTATGACTCAACGGCTCAACCCACTACGGGTGATCGGCCATGAATCGGGTGGCAGTAGGTAAAGAGATGGATGGATGGAAAAACTTTATTTTCGTCAGAACGCATGTACGGACGATTCTGTGCGAGATGGCCATCAGCTAATGGCTGCCGGCGACCTGGGTGGCCCACTCCACGGCCCTGGTGTGGACGACCGGGTCTGAGCTAGCCAACATGGCCTCCCACTGTTAGAGAGAAGGATCATGCATAATATCCGTCGATGGCGGTGCTATGCTACAGCTCCATAATATGTGCACGTGGGTGGCCACTTCCTGGCACCATTTGCATTCCGGCTGAACGTCCGGGTAGATCTTGTTTAACACGTATAGGTTATAGAAAGATCTCGTCTGCAATCTTCGCCAGACGCTTTCCTTCACCCTCACCGAGTGCTTGTCCGGGGGCGGGTAAATTCTCCGCTCAAGTTTGTAGTGGTTAGTAATGTTAGTAAGTAAGTAATGTTAGTAAGTTAGTAGAGAGGACACCAGCCCATCTCTCGTGGACCTCCCCGGAACGTCCGGCTCACCTGCTCGGCTGACGAAACCTCGAGCATTCATGTGAGCCGCCTCGTTCCCAGGGTTCCCAGAGTGTGCCGGTGCCCAGACAATTTCCACCTCCGTAGTCCCTCACCCCGTGGCCTGACTTAGCAATCCTGCCGCTGTGACAGAGATTCTGCCCCTCGCCGAATTTCGGATGACTGTTTTAGAGTCGCTGAAAATCAGGTCAGCTTTAGTATTACCTATAGCCATCGCTATCGCCGCCTCCTCTGCAGTTTATGAGGAGCGGGTTTTGACTGATCCAGAGGTGACTGAGCGTCCCCGCCCGTCCACCACCGCAACTGCAAATGGGTCCTCTTTCTTATACTCGGCGACATCTACGTAGACTGCCCCGTTGTACTTCCCGTACTTAGCACGTAAAGCTCTAGCTCTTGCCTTACTGCGGTTCTCGTGATGTATCGGATGCATACTTTTGGGTAAAGGTCATACACAATACACAAGCCGTTGTGTATTTCTCGCTTCACCTGAATTTTGATGTCCTCGGCTGGAGGATCAACTCCAATGCCGATCCTCTCCAATATATCCCTCCCTACTCTCGTTTTGGACAGCCTACTGAGTTGCATCACCAAGTGTGCCTCCCGCAGTTCTTCCAGGGTGTTGTGCACCCCTAATTCCAGCAGCCTTTCGGTAGACGTATTGTTAGGCAACCCAAGGGCCGCTTTATACACCTGTATAATCATAGCCTCCACCTTGCCTTTCTCCGTCGCGTCCATCTTCATATAAGGCGTCGCATACACTATACTACTGAGCACAAGCGCCTGTACCAGCTTACACAAGTCCTTTTCCTCGACCCCTCGCTTACGATTGGCGATTCTCCTGATTAGTCTCATGGTAGCATTGACCGTATTTTTAAGCCTTTCCAAGGCCTCCCTATTCTTCCTGTTAGTGTGCAGATGCAAACCCAGGATCCTGATCGTCTGGACCTCAGCTACCGGTGCACCCCCCACTTTCACCTTCAGCGGTGGTGGCGGCACATAGTGCCTCGCATGTATTTCTCTTGGTTTATCCCTAAGTACAAAAAGCTCTGACTTGGGCTGAGAGCACGAGAGTCCTGCCTCCCCCGCTAGCTGCTCCACAATATCCACTGCATGTTGTAGAGTTTCCTCCAATTGTGCGTCGCTTCCCCTTGTTACCCATAGAGTAATGTCATCCGCATAAAATGGATGTTTAAGTCCCGATATCCTTGCCAGCTTCGGCGGTATCTTGATCAAGGCGCGATTAAACAAGAATGGCGATAAAACCGACCCTTGTGGTGCCCTCCTGCCCCCCAAAGGGAAGGGATCCGATTTAAATTCTCCGATTACAATCTCCGCAGTCCTATCCTCCAGAAATGATCTGATGTATCGGAAAGTTCTACCCCCCGGTCGTATGTCCGATAAGTTCCTTAATATTGCCTCATGGGTGACATTGTCAAAGGCCTTTGTGAGGTCGTGCCCCAAGATAGCCTTGGTGCCCGTGCCGTACCCAGGATCAACCAGGTCCTTTTTGAGCTGTATCATGACATCCTGCGTTGATAAATTAGCCCTGAAGCCAATCATCGTTTTAGGTTTCAACTCCTTGTCCTCCACATAACCCTGAAGCCTGTTGAGGACCACATGCTCCATCAATTTGGCTAAGCAGGACATCAGCGAGATGGGACGAAGATTGTCAATACAGATCTTTTTCCCTGGTTTAGGAATAACTGTAATCCTAGCATGCTTCCACTCTGCCGGGATCTCCCCGGCCGCCCAATATTTGTTCATCAAGTCCGTGAGCGCCCCCACTGATTTAAAATCCAGGTTCCTCAGCATTTTATTAGTAACCCCGTCCGGACCCGCTGCTGACGTAGTACGACGCTGCCCCATTGCAAACTCCACCTACGTCACCGTAAAGTCGGCATCTTATTCGAGGTTTTCCTCTCCTGAGTAATCCGGCAAACAAACACCCACCTCGCCGTTTATGTAACGACTTCATAGTTCTTGAATGAACTCCCCAGTCGTGCCCTGATACTGATGAACTAACCTAGCCATTTGACCCTTCTGCGCCGATTTGATTGCCAGCGGATCTAAAAGGTGCCTCAATAACTGCCATGTTTTTTTGCATCCGAATTGCCCATTCATCCTGTCACAAATCTGCCCCCATTGTTTGCACTGCAAGGCCAACGTGTAGGTTTCGATTTCTCGTTCTAGCTTGGCCACCTTCCTACGGAGGACCCCATTATGCTTTTGTTTCTTCCACCTCCGAAGGAGACTCACATGCGCTTCCCACATGTGTAGCAGTCTAGCGTCGGCCGTAAAACACTCCTCCGCCGTCGGAACCTCTTCTGTGGTGCCCTTCACGTCCTGCTTGAGCGCCTCAACCCAGGCTCCCAAGTCCCCGATTTCCCCGCTCACTGTGTCTTTCCTGACTTTCCGAAATCTGTCCCCAATCCGCCACTCTGGTTCCTTTCACCCTGTCTTTGTGCTTAGCAGCACTAAATACCGTGGAAAGGATATAGGAAGTTTATCTACCTACGTAGGATCGACAACTTTTTTCCCCCTCTGTCGGTGGCTCATACCCACTGTGAGGGATTTGAGAAGATTCGGATGGAATTCGTAAAATGCATTGAATACTAAGTAGAAAACAACTACAATATTTGGGGAAGTATCGGAGAAATGAAAGATAACAAAGTACTAGAAACTGAACCATAAGACCTCCTTGAAACGATTACATTTTCTTCGACGTCTGAGCAAGCGTTGTTTTGACAGTGTTCTAAAAAAGAGTATCCCAGAGCAGCAATTTCAATGCCTAAAAAATCACCCCAATTTATCTACATGTTCTTCTCGAATGTTTTTCCTTGCATATGCGAACTAGCTACATAATAAGAAAATAATTCGCAGTTTCACCCGGAAGGCGAAGCACCGATTACGATAGCAAATTAGTGGATAGCTCTGCCAAGTAAAGATAGTAGTTTTAGCGGCCGTATAAACTTGTAAACGTTCGCCTATTAACTAAATTACCAATGATAGAGTGTGTAAGCGTGACTGAACGAAGACGTAGGAAGAAACAGACACATTGAGACAGCGCTGTCTTTGTGTGTCTGCGTCTTTCTACGTCCTTGTTGAGTCGCGCTTTCTACATCCTGTTCAGTCATACTGCGCCAAGGAGTCAAGGAGTTCCACACGGGTCAGTCGCGCTCAAGAAGCACGAAAGTGCGTTTACTGCCTTGTCGGCCGACCAGTGGTCGGGACTGCTGTGCAAGCATTGCACCTGCACAGGCAGTGACCGATCATCGAGTTGTCGCAATGCGTGGCAGGCTGACTGTTTTTGTAGACGAAATTAAGGACAGTGGCAAAAAAAAAAAAGTGTGATGATATCTTCGCAGCTTTAGGTTTGCAGGTGTTGTACAAAGTTTGCGAGTTGGCGGGAGTGTATGAGTGCCTGCTATCGCAGCAAATTGTTTTCGAGCCGGTATACAGTCGCCGAAAGCCTGCTGATTTTTTTGTTTTGTGTCTAATGCCATGGCATCACTTTGTGGGTGAGAAAGAGAGTGGCGAAAATCAACCATGAATCCTCCACTACACGGCGCTCCTCTACGCAGCTTAGTGACGTGCAGCCTCATGATGCAACAATTTTATAAGCTGACATGTATACGTTTACGACAACATGCGTATGCAGCCTAGTCGTTTTAAATTATCGTGCTTTAGAATGAGAAAGTGAGGCGTGTTTTATAAAGAAACGCATCCATTACGCTGTCTGATTGCGTGCCTTCTGCGTATATAAATGCGCATTTATTCCGCAAGCAACAACATTATAAAAGCGGGAGCGTTGTTTCAAAACTTGTTGAGAAACAGTATAAGAATGTGAACGCGAATAAGATTGCGTGTTCATTACGTGGTAAACAGAAATAAAGAGGGAAGCTTGCAATTTCATTTCTATCCCGGCGTAGCTGCTTGACCTCTGAATGGCGTCGTGGAGGCGACACTGATTTTTCTCATCCTTTCAAGCGAACACATGTAGCCTTATGGTTTACGCCACATTAAAAACATGTGCTACGCTTACATGTCAAGACAATCTATTTGTGAAGCTTGATTTGTCTTGACATTCCTGTGGCTGAAGCCATTTCGCTGTTGATGACAGTGTACTGTTGAAGTGAACTGTCTGGACTCTCGAACCGCGACCGCACTATTTGCGCGGTAATGTTAGCGACACCCAAATGGACCAATGGTAATGCCCTATAGCTTAAATCTGACAACGCTGCACGACTTACTTTTTTGGTATATTTGGTCATTTCATAAAGGGTCACGCAGAAAGGGAGTAGAAAATTTGCTCCTTCGATGGGACGTCCGGTTTCCAGGTGTCACTCAAATGTTTGCTGTAGCGTATGAGCGAAAACAGATGCGGGAGGTGACTGCTGAAGCTTGGTTTCGTCTTTGTTGTTTGTTTAATAACTGTAGACCAATCGAAAGCGGTTGGCATCAACTAAAGCAAGGAACTAATGCTGCGTAATGTTGCCTTTGTGAGTTGTTTCACGGCACGCGTCCGTATAGCTGTAAGCATGTACGAGTGAAATTTTCATCTTACATTTGTGTGCACTGCTCGACGCGAAAGGTGGCGGTAACTCAATGCCGCACTTATAGTTATTAGTTATAGCTGGTTTCAAAAAGTGAAGAATTATTGTATGTGTCGAGAATATAGGTAGAGTTATGTACGTTTATACAGGAAGTTACGCGAGAACTATACGCCACTAAAGCCTTCTCTCACCAGGCTATCTGCCGTTAAATTAATAAACAATCCCTTATGACCTGGCACCAAGACGAGTCTTATGAATTTTTAATAAAGAGACACTAGAGAATGGAAGTGTTTGTAAAATGTGAGAACCACTATTCGCAGCGATTGATTATACATACGGATAAAGAATCTGGTAATATGATATGGTGAGATTGAATAAATTAGTTTTTGTACAGGCCTGATATGACTGGCCTGGAATTCAGCCAGAAATACTGGTATGAATTCAGTAATTCTAAAGGAGAAAGGTCAATCAAAAACAAGGAAAAATGTACAATACCCGGTTTTCTTCTTCGCATTTTGGAGTATGTGTTGCAATGATAGTATCTCTCACTAGACGCATTAAATCCTCCCGTAACATCCCAATTTAAGTATTGCAGGAGAAATGTTTGACGTTTCGCGGTGATGTAAGGTATTCTAACACTCCACCAACAGCTGGTATGTCAGAGATACGTACAATCAAGTGACCAACCAGATTATGCACAAAGACCATTCGAGGTATAACAAATCACATCAAATCAAATCATATTTTATTCTCCAGCAAGTATCTGGATGGTCACCTGGTTTAAAAGCTGTACGAACAGCTTGACGAACGCCCAGGAAACCATTACATGGCAGCAGCAGACAGAACGAAATAACAATAGCAATACAGAAGTAGTCATGAAATCAAATCAAGTACAGCAATCAAGTACAGCATCAAATCAAGTACAGCAATAACACAGAAGTTTTCTTAAACTACATATGAAGAAATATGGATTACATGTGCACAAAGTATGTTCGCAGTTGTTTTCGACTAAAACCAGCAGTATGTTTATGTTTATCGAGAAAAAATGGCAGATTGTGAGCCAAGGATTGCAGCTTGTAATCGGTTCTAAACTGTGGTAAGGACCAAGTGTCAGTACAACGAGTGTTAACTATTGGTGTACGATATTCAAGGGAAGCAAGTTGTGTCAGGAAATTACTCATGCCTGTGGAAGAAAAGTAGGTTATTTGTAACAAACGAAATTCATATATATTATATACACGGATCAAATTGAATGATGCTATTGTGGGATTAACACTCGACTATCTTAGGCCTTGGGCCATTCCTTCTAATAAAAGTTTCAATCAATCAATCAATCAATCAATCAATCAATCAATCAATCAATCAATCAATCAATCAATCAATCAATCAATCAATCAATCAATCAATCAATCAATCAATCAATCAATCGCACAGCTAGGGAGCTTCGAAAGTGAAACAGCGTCCATCATCAAACCCTGCAATAACCGTTACACCCATAAGCAACCATGAATGTCACGGTACCTCGTCTGGTTAAATTAGCAGCTGGAAACAAGCGTCGCAAGGAGTTGGGAAAGTAAGCGATCTACTGAGAGGCAACAGCCAAACAGGAATGAAAAGCGAAAATTAACAAATTGAACCGTTGTTTATAAAAAATATTTATGGATCAACATCTTTTTATTTAGAAAGGAAGCCGGCAGCCTTTAGTGATAATTCAGTCTTTTTTTCTTACTTCGAACCTTTTATTTTTCAAAAAAGAAGCCTACGAAATTTACCTATATTACTCAATATGCAGATGCATTACCTGCCCCGGGCGAACATCGTCTGCAAGAGAAAGCGAAGCAATTTATTCACTAATTAAACTAATTACACTAAGCAACCTTCTTAGTTAAACAGTTTACCGCTCGTGCTTATGCCGGGAAATTGATGAGAATCGTCATAAAGGTCTATCGTTCCGTGCTTCTACATTTCGAAATGACCGTGTTATAACCTAAATGACTGGCGTCAAATTATTCGTTCAATTTACCTGATTACGCACGTAGCATCGCGGAGCGTGGCTCGCCGTCCAACCCCTGTGTGGAGGAGGAGGAGGAGGAGGAGGAGGTAAAGAGACAAGGATGTTAACAAGAAATGCGCCTGGTTGGCTACCCTACTCGGGAGGGACGGGAGAGAGGGAATAGAAAGATGAGATAGCGAGATAGAGAGAGGGGAGAGGTGGAGAAAAGCCGTGGTGAGCTCGCACACGCACGCGAAGGGTCTAAGCGACTCAAAGACGTTCACATAGGCCAGTCGCCCTCTGGAAAGACAGAAGTGCCTTCATAGCTTTGTGAGACGACGAGCGATGGGGACGGTCTTCAAGTAGCACCTGCACGGACAACGGCCGATCGTCCAGTCGCCGCAATGCGATAAATAATGTTTGTCTTTCCGACTGAAATCGATGACAATGGCACAACCTCTGTGTGACGTATAGACGGACGGGGCACGAGGGAGCTGCCGTCGCGCTTCCTTCTTCCCACGAGCTGATGTCGATTGAGGCTGTGCGCAGCCTCGCTAATTGAACGCGCAGTCATTTCAGCGGTGGGAGCGAGGCGGAATGCTTTATCGCATCGTACGACAGAGCTTCATTTCGCACCGCTGCATTACGTCACAAGGGAGGGGGGAGGGGAGGGGAGGGGGGGTTGCACAGCTGCGCAGCTGCTGCGTTCGAGCATGGTCCTGGCTAGCTGTTCTATGTGTATAGCGACGACTCCCAGGCAGTCTGCGTTGCAGCACCATGGCATCACTACCGCAGCCGTGCAAACCCTTAGAGCATACCTCCAGCGTAAAGCCGGGATATATATATATATATATATATATATATATATATATATATATGTATATATATATATATATATATATATATATATATATATATATATATATATATATATATATATATATATATATATATATATATATATATATATATATATATATATATATATATATATATATATATATATATATGGTGGTATCGATTATAGAACAAAATGCAGGGTAACGTTTATTTTATAATCGTTGATCATTACGCTTCAAAGCGAATTCGGGGCACCGATGCACGTTGCGTTGCAGAGCACATTTGATATCGACCACGCCGTCGCACGCCGGCCTTCGCCGCACGACAGCCGTCGAGGACCTCCCCTTTGCGGCTTCGCTGTGAAGGAGTTCTTACGCAAAAACTATTCAAGAGGAGATGCTAGCCAATTGCAACATCGGACATAAGCAACAGTCAGGAACGAATAGCTTTGTTCGGAGGGAATTCGGCCTCCAGATTGGCCGTTACTTACAAAGCAGTGCGCACGTTTGAGTGGTTCGTTAGAAGGACACGCCGGCCAATAACGCTGACGAAAATATTATTAGCGGAGGTGACCGGCCAATTAGAACAATTCTTGAGATAAAAAAAAAGTGAGATGTTTTACAAAGTTTGCTTTATGTAATATTTTTAAAGTTATTTTTTGTGCGTCTAAGTTAACCAGGTCGCTGCAACGTCGAGGGAAAATGCAGCGCAAACGGCGCATAGCGACTCTAGTCAGTTGCTTGGGTAGGATGGGTCAAGTGGTTTAATAATGATACTGGCAAGCGATGTGTTCATGTACCAACTCTCATAAGAGAGGTATACATCGCGTAGCTTTGAGTGTATGAGACTAGCCATGGCCGTTTCTTTTTTTCATTTTTTTCCTTTTTATGCCTGGCCGCGGACAGGCAATCACTGACGCCATACATGGGCAGGGTAGGGTGGGGGACCCATACATGGGTGAGGGTGATCACGGGTAGCACCCGTATCTGCAAAGGATAAGTAGATATGGTCAACACAGAAAAATATTTGAAAATGTGTATTATCGGTAGTGTGTCCTAGGAGACGACTTATTTTCCGGTCAAGAATTTTTTTCCATAAGTTTGCTTCGTCAATTTGTAGGAAAGTTTTCAAAAGAGCGAAAACAACTGAACCGCTTAGGTGATATGCATTCTTCAGCACTTGCTGTCCTGAACAGCCACCTTTCCTTCTTCTTTCTCTTCTTCTTCTTTTCTTTTTGCCGCGTTTGCTAAGCGTGCTCAGATGTATTTCCACTCGCAGTCGGCTGTATATATGTCCGGCATAGGAAGAGGTCCCTTCGCTGAATTTTTGCCATTTTCACATGTGAAACCTTTCAATGCCTGGTATTCCGTCTGCGTACACTCATTTCTGTTGTTAAAAACTTGCTAGTTTGGGCTCAGGAAGTAGCAGAATGGAGACATTCTTGAGGTTAGTTGAAATAGTGTTGAATTCGCTGGCACAATGTAAATCCGCCGTGGTGGCTTAGCGGCTATGGTGTTGTGCGGCTAAGTATGAGGTCGCGGTGCCAAATCCTGGCCGCGGTGGCATTTCGACAGGGACGAGATACAAACACGCCCGTGTCCCGTGCACGGGGCCACATTACATTCCCCAGGTGGTCGGAATTTCCAGAGTCCCCTATTACGGCGTGCCTAATAACCACGTCGTGAGTTTGGCACGTGACCCCCACCCCCCTCCCTATATTTTTGCACAATGTATGACCTCACCGGATGGTGACAGCAAGTTACATGACTGTTTTAGGCTTGTAGCGCAGCTCAGGACGAGCAAAAAAGGAAGGAGGTAGGGGTAATCAAAGGGAACGGAAAACAGAGTGAGAATGAAAATAGAGAATATTCCTTTGATTACCCTTACCTCCTTCCTTTCTTGCTCGTCCCGAGCTGGGCTAGAAGCCTAAAACAGTCATGACATACCAACTCGCTCACACTGCCATGCTTTTGAGCAAGTTACACCACGTTGCTTGATGTTTGACGAGGTCTCTTACACCGTCGTCAGCATTCTTTCCGTGTCCTGCTGCTGAAAATATTAATTTTGTTGTTTGGCACGCGCTGCTGTACAGTTCGTGAGTTTGAAACGTGTTCCCGAAGTGCGCTGCAATACCGTCGCTGACGTACATACGTCAACTGAACGTAAATCGGCGCGCTGCCCTCGACATGTGCCTTTATCATTTGATAACGCCGATCATGCGTGGATAATGTCTTGAGCTCCATCGTGTTCTTGTCGACTTAATTCGTTGAAGGCATAACGAAGGTGAACGGGCTGATATACATTTCTTGACAGCGGTACGCTTGCGTATCGTCTGGCAGTGCGACCAGTCCAATACTCAGTAAATCCGAAATGCACCTTTCTTTCCACATTGTCTTTGTTTGGTATGTGATACTTTATTGAACAATGCTCACCTAACTGTTTGGAATCACTATCATTGTTCTCAATTCGAACTCCCCCATGAACGATTCTGTATTTCAAGCATTCCGGATGCAAGAAAATAAATTTTGCGATTTCTATTCCCGACGTGGGGTGCCTCTACAGGCCGTAGGCTTTCCGCGGAAGGCGTGCCATAAAGCGTTCGGGAACGCACTACGTAGGCCCTTTCATTTCGACATTAACGACGTACATCCTTATCCTTCATAAATTGCCTGGGACAGCAAAGTGTCATATTGAAGTACACGGCGTTTTTGTCGTCCTCGCTAGACCTTGTACCCCGTGGAAGATTCCAAACTGCAACAAACGTCTTGCGTGTCTGCGAGCTTCTTAGCCTGCAGTATGAAGTACTTTGGTGCCTCGGGAAGAAAGGCTCTGACGTCATTCACAAAGAGATTCGCTGGCAACAAAATGACCGACATGTTCCCGTGCATAGAAGTGCACCAGAAATATGTTTTTCTCATATTTTACCTGCCAATTGATGCAAGTGCCACATTTGCCTTTGGTCGAGCAAGCATTTTCGGATACATGGTATGTAATATTTATTCATTTCATTAATATACCCTCAGGGCTAAAGGAAATTACAGAGAGGAGTGGTTACAACGAACAAACAAAAATACCAGAACAAATTTACAGAGAGTTGGGAAATGAGTTCCAGAGGGTTCTGGCTATACAATTTTAGCTGGTATGCTTCGCAATATACTAAATAAGTGGTCATAAATATACATGCATGTATACACAAGAACAGTTGGTTATAAAAATAGAGCATCTGATTATCCACAAGTTCGCTAAAGCGGCTCGAAATTGTTGTTTATCAATAAATAGATTCAACTTTGTTCGAGAAGGTGATTCTAGTCAACGAACGAGCGAGGCAAGAAGGACCGGAAAAAGAGATTGAGTGGGACGTGATTCAAGACCACAACGTTGTAACAGTGATCGATCCGACGAGGTGTTTACTACACAGCTGAGAAATTATGGTTGGTCGCGTAGAGTCGAATGACGGCGCAGCTAGATGAAAAAAAGAAAAGAGTTAAACGCGAGATTATCTTGTAGCGAGATGTATCACTTGCCGCCACTACTCCTGCCATCTCCTCTTTCGATTTTATGTGGTACACTTTTCGAAATTGTTTTCTCGAATCAGTGGCGTCCGAGGTGCGCGGCACTTCTCGATAAAAAAAACTTGTCGGGATCGCCGACTTCACTGCATGGCGATGTACGACAAGCATGCGTCGAACAGCGGCTGCACGCTTGATAGAAGGAAAACTCACGCGATCTTACACGGATGCTGCAACGACATCACGGTGGTCGATGCTTTATAAGCTATACCTGCGGAACTTCCGCCGTATATATAGGTATACTGCGTGCTGGCGTGCGCCCCCGCCGGGGCCGGGATTAGCCTGTCAGCGGTGCGCCGATTTCATAATTGCGTTCTCTGGCTTGTTTTCCCACTCCCAGCTTTGTACTCGTAAGTTGTGCAGTTTGCGCGCCAAGGTTATTAAACCTCATTCCGTTTATTTTTGCGTCGCCTTATTCCTGTTCCTGAGCGACTACTCGCAAACCTTTCCGTGGAAGCAACCATGCATGGGGCTATAACCTTTACGCGATATATAGTTTGTAAAAGCATTAATGATGCACTGGCTGCTAATTATCCTCTTGGTAATTAAGAGAACGTGTATTTTACATCTCCCGTCTGCACCGAAATGTTACACGCGTGAAGATATTAAGGAAAAAACAAAGATAATTTATGGGTGTTTTTGAAATCACGTGACGGATAATTCGTATGTTCTTAGCGACACTACATGTCTTTGCAGCTGTTGAATTAATACCGCAGGACGGGCGTCTGTGAAATGTTTGACGGAAATTGGCAACGATTTATTGTTTTCGTGAATGCGGGCTCGAAAAACGCCGAATTTCGCGTCTCAAAGAGAGAGAGAGAGAGACAGAGAGAGAGAGAGAGAGAGAGAGAATGAATGAATGAAGGAAAGGCGGGGAGGTTAACTAGATTTTCCTCAGTTTGATACCCTGCTCGTGGTGAGGGGGATGGCTGTGTGAAAGAAAGAGGAGACACACGAGTCTAGATCAATCAGGCGCATTATATGTGGTGCAGCGCCTAACAGCAGTCGGGCACTCGAGTATGTCGCCTACAGGTAGAATGTAGAGGTTGTGTGGCTCTCTGAGCTGACCAAGGTCATGCTTCCAGGTCAGGATGAAACGTCCATCAAAGCTCAGGCTAATTTTATTTTTTCTCCTCGCGTGCACGTACCGCAAATGCAAAACACGTGCGCAAGTGTTTCTGTACGCTGAGAGTGTTCAAAATTCGGACTACAGTGTCGATTCAACCTATGTGAGGTGTCTATATTCTTCTTGTAATCTGTCTTAATATTTGGAGCAGCCCACAGTTTCTGATTGCTTTGTGTGGAAGCATGCCTCAGACGCTCCTTTATGAGCGGTTGCACATACGCTTCTCAAAGAAAGAGCTGCACATTGACTAGCAAACAGTATTAACTGAGGTTCTGAATGAGCACGTCGGCTTACTATAACGCGCAAAACGGTTATCAGGCGTTCCATCACCTAAAATGGCTCATAAGTAAGAAAGGGAATAAAAATTCTTACGAAAGAGTAGGATCGTATCCTTGGCAAAATTTAACAAGCACATTTGCGTGAATCTGTGTCTGCCAGTACGTATCGTGCACTCCAAACCACTCATATTTTCTCAGTGAGACAGTAACATAATATTCATTCGTACAAAAAAAAGAAAAAAAAGAAGAGACAGCGCTTATTGGGACCGCGGTGTTCCTGCGTGAAAATATCAAGTTATTTTCTTTTTTTTTCCTAGCGGTAGTCAGTTGCGTAAGCAGCTATAGATGGCGTATGACATTTATCACCGTGAAGAAAATAATGTTTGTTTTTTCACTTCGGCAGTTCACTTATCAACAGCTAAGGCGGTCTAAAGGAAAGAGAAAATAAAATAGAAATAAAAATAAAGGAAAGACAGAAAGTGCCGCGCCATACTGACCCGAAAGCAAATGTCAGACCTGGTAGTTCGCGCGTTATTACTGCACCAGGTAAGGGCATCGAGCTCCAGGACATCAACAAAGTAGTGGTGAACACAGCGCAAGCGCATTTCCTGTTGCGTGGCTCAACGCACTCTGGGGCACGCGAAGTTGGGAGCTAAAAGGCCAAACGAAGCGCACTGGCGAGCGGTCGATTTTCGGCAGTAAAACGCTCGAAAGCAGGTCAGCTATGTGAAAGAAGAAAAAAATATAACGTTTAATAGCTACATGCTTGATTATGAAGGCTAGAAGCGACCTTCGGCCTTTCTTGTGTGGGCCAGTTCAACGTACAGGTTTGCTTCACCTTTATTTTAACACGAGTAAGGGCAGGCTCATTCGATGTTAGTGTTCGGTCGAATCCATTTAGATTGAAGATCGTTTTGTTAAGACTACTCGAAGGAGAAAAAAAAGGCTGGCTTTCTTGCGTGGACCATACGAAGCGTGTACTGACATCCTCAGGGCTCACCACAGGATTGCGGTCGTTCGCTGGGCAGTGTACAAGGCAGTTGGCATCAGCTCCGCCAGTGCCTGATTGTATCTCTACGCTGGAGCTTATAGGCTTCTGATCAGACCTCGCCTTTGTTATTACCGTTCTCGTGGAGTTTGTTGGCATGAAACTGTACCTGAAGCTTACGGTATTTTCCGAATTGTTGCGAATGTTACGGTCACTTTCGGTGTCGCCTGTATGGCTTGTAAGTGTTGGGATAACGTCGTTGCTCGTGGAATGCTATGGGCAAGAACTGCTATCAGATATGTCTGGTCTCACGGAAATCTCTTCGTTCTTCCTTTCATATTTGCAGTTGAAATAACAAGTCTTATGATCCGCTGCTGCTGTGCTATACACTATAGCGCCTGTATTTCAAGTAATGCGCTTATAACACATTTCTGTTAGAGTCAGTGGAATTTGCCGCACTGCACATGCCCGTGGAACTCTTCCTAATTAAGACGTCAAATCGTCAAGAGTCATGCTGACAGCCGCCCTTCCTTGAGCGACGAGGTTAGTTACATTACTCTCTACGACATTGGCAATCGTCTTCAAAATACTCGGGGTGGCGGTGTCTTCGGAAAACTTGACGTATCTCTCGCCATCAGCTTGGAAGCTTTCTATGACGGGTCACCCGACATGGTGTCTAGCTTGATCGTTATTTGCAAGTCCCAGGTTCCAGACCTCGACTGCGCCAATTTAGACTTCCTACATAGACAAAATAACTGCATTGGCTTATGTGATTGTTGTTGTTGCTGTGGCCTTAGCACATGGCTCATACCCACTAGGGGCTTGGCCACAGTGAACTTCTCTTCTGGTGTCCCCTGTTTTCCGGTGATGTAGATCGCTAAAGAGATAAAGTTTCATTCTTTGACAGTGCTAGATTCTGAGCACATCTTACAGCGGCATTACCATTACTGTGTATTAACATTTTACAGAGGTATTACCAAATGCTGTTTAGGGCTAGGATCACGGGATTTCTTCGTGGCGTAACTTCGACAGAAAACTATCATAATCTATGGCTCATACTTCCAAATGCAACGGTTCATACCACCGTAAGGCAGAGGCTACAAGCACTCAGCAAAGTAAAGCGGACAGTGCATACATTTCTTGGAATCATGAACACAACATACAGAAAAGCATATGTTTCAATAAAAAACACGTTCTAAACAAGCATCCGAACCACATAATTGATTATAAGGCGCTCCTCCGCCTACATGCAATCCGAAGCACGTAGCGCTCCGCGCATACGGTTCTCTGTAAAGATTGCTGCTGCGCAAGCTGCCGCGGTGGCGGCAGCTTGACTGTAGCATACGAAGCAGGGAATGACGTAACTATACTTTCGTACGTAAAAGAAGAACCGGCCTAGCAGGTGATTTCTGTTGGGACAGTGCTATGGGAAGGCCACGTATAGTGAGTACGGAAGAGCAGCGTGCGTACGCGTCGCGGCGAATTTCTCTTCTCTCTGGTCCACTTTTCGTAGGTGCACGAAGTGTCGGCGCAAGCCACGTCGCAGGCCGTCGGAACATCTTATCCTAATAATTAGGTAAAGTGCATGTGAACGTCGCCACATGAACAGTTTCAACCTACATTGCAATGAGTACTCTTCTAGTTGTTTAAAGCTTCGCTGTCCAACCACCTTGTATTGTAGACCTTTCTTTTTCCACGTCAAACCTCGACTGAAGCATAGAGCTTGCAATAACTTGTATGCATGGAAAAATGGGAGCTAACCAAGGAGTTCACTGACGACGACAGTGATATTGCATTCGGGCCTTCACTTTCGGGCGAGTGACTCGCAGGGATTTGTGCTCTAATTGTAAGCGAAGATTAAGGTAAATCAGAGGTGAAGATACAGGCTAAGAGAAATTATGAGCTCGAAACATGATTTGCATCCGGCTGTACCTGTGGTGAAAGAGCGAGACTGGCCGCAAATGGTCGGGCTCACAGGTAAATCCACCAAGTCGTTGCTTTGACACTTGTTATCGCGCCGTACTTAACAGTCGCTGCAGGACTTTTCTGAAGCGACCGATATCGAGAAAAGAGGAAACATCCCACTGGAAATGAAACTTTCTTTGGCAGTTTCATTTCATTGTGCTTCTGGCACATTCATTCTCAAGCGCAGAGCCGTTTTTGGCAACAGCAGCAACAACAAAAGAAGAAAATTAAACCAAGCCCAGCATGCTAATGCAAAAATTATTATGATATGGTGATTGTACATATAAAAAAAAGTCTGGAGAATATTACGTATAAGAAACAAGTATAACGAACCATTTCTTAATAGGATGATGGCTCAGACAAGTCAGTGATGCTTGATCGTCGGGGTGCAGTGCCCAAGAGAAGCCACGCTATGTTCATTGGAAGTAGCGATGAACAGGATACAGAGGTGCCTTATATATATAGCGATGAAGTTAGAAGGGCCTTGCAAGACATGTCCCGGGAAAAAGCAGGTGGAGAAGTTGGAATAACAGTCGATTTGATCAAATAGGAGATATTTTGCTTGGAAAGCTTGCGACCTTTTGTACACAATGCCTTACGACTTCCAACTGTACCAGAGAGCTTGAAGAATGCCAACGTTATACTAATCCACGAGAAGGGAGGCGTTAATGAATTTAAGAATTATAAACCCATTAGCTTCCTTTCATTATTGCATGAAATATTCACCAATGTAATTTCCAATAGGATCAGGGCCACAGTTGACTTCAGTTAACCAGGAGAGTAGGCTGGCTTCAGGAAGAGGTGTTCTACAATGAATCACATTCATTTCAACAAACAGGTAATTGAGGAATCTGCAGGGTACAATCAACTTATCTATATGGCTTTCATGGACTATGAAAAACGTTTGATTCAGTAGATACCAGCACTCATGGAGGCATTGCGTAATCAAGGAGTACAGGAGGCATACGTGAATATATCGGGAAATATCTACAAAGTTTCCACAGCTAACTTGGTCCTCCACAAGCAAAGCAGAAAATTACGTATCAAGAAAAGAGTCATGCAAGGAGACAGAATCTCTCCAATGCTATTCATCGCAGGCTTAGAATAAGTATTGAAACCATTAGACTCAGAATTAAGGCCTAGGATTGCGGGTAAGAGGAGGAGGAGGAGGAGGAGGATGAAAACGAAGGAAGGAATGGTAGGGAGGCCCAGCAGACGCACGTTCGGTTTGCTACCCTACACAGAGGAAGGGGTTTAAGGGGAGAAAAGAAAGGAGAGGAAGAAAAGAAGGTACTATCGGTGTAAGTACGTTCGGGTGTCCATAACTTCACGCCTATTATAGGTGACTGAGGCCAGTCGCTTTCATGAAACGTAGCAGTGCCCGCGTCGCTTTGTAAGCCTGCGACCCGTGGGGCCATGGTCCGAGAATCTTAGTCTCTGAAAATGGTCTGTTATCTGACTGGTTTATCACCCTCTGAAGAACGTCGCGTTCGTTGACATAGAGATCACAAAAACACAACACGTGCTCGATTGTCTCTTCTCACTTGCACGAGTCACAGATCGGTGTGTCGGAAATTCCAATAAGGAATGAGTGGGCTTTCGTAAAAAAGCCACCCCTAACCAGAGGCGGTTCAGTAATGTTGCATCACGGCGGGAGAAGTTCGACGGAATCTGCAGCTTCAATGTAAGATCCAGCCGATGGAGACTGCAGTTGGAGAAAATCGAGGTGTTCCACAAAGTCTCAGTCTTGGTTTGAGCAAGTAAACGAAGACCCTTCGCAGCATCTGTTTTTGATAAGGGTATAGGAAGTGTCAGGGTTTCTTTATGGGCTGACCGGGTGGCATCGTCAGAAAAGTCCTTTCCGACGATGCCACAGTGCGCCTGAAGCCATTGGAAGATGTCATGTCCGTCTATGAGGGCTTGATGGAGAACCTCTCTGGTCTCAAACACCAGTTGGTCATGGATCTTGCGTCGTAAGGCTGACTGCAGAATCTGAAGTGTTGCCTTGCAGTCACAAAAAACGACCCACTTTCGAGGTTTAATTGGCTTATGCGATGTAATTAACAGCGGCACGTACAGCGGCCAGTTCTGTTGTCGTATAGGTCGTTATATGGGACACTTTGAAAGTAATTGCAATTTGTAAGGCCGGGATGATAACAGCGCCTGCGGAGCTGGTGGCTGAGATAGACCCATCGGTGTAAATGTGCGTTCTTTGTTCATATGCCTCGTTCAGTAATGGCAGTGTGAACTGACGTAGAGCCACTGTTTAATGACGGCTCTTTATTATTCCCGGAATCGTGAGTCATCTTGTGGTTGTCGTAGGAACCACAGGGGTAACGGTTGTCTTGCTGCTGGTGTAAAGCCAGACGGAAGGTGGCCTTGATGTGTCGCATCAAGTTTGGAAAATATGACTTGAGGTCTTTGTGCTGGCAAATCAGCAATATGGTGACTGGGTACGCGACACAGATGTCGAATGTGTGCTCTAAGGCTGTAAGTCGTTATATATGTTGGAACGAAGTAGTCTCTAGCAATCGTGATTGTTGCGCGAGTCGAAGCGCATCGTGGTAGTCCAAGACCTGTCCGTAATGCCTACCCTTGCAAACTTTCGAGGGCGCGAATGTTTGTTTTACCACGGCCGCTGGATTTTACATGTGTTCGCCAAAACCGGCAAGCTTTACGGTAAAAAGCACAGAAGCGGTGCTCTGTACAGCTGCAACATGGACCGTACCGACGTGCCCCAGGTTTATCCGCACAGGTATCTCAGTATATGTACAATCGAAATTAGTCTCCGCTACAAGTAGATGCAGTGGGGGCTCCATGAAAGGTCCCTGTCAATAATCATACCTAAAAAGCGGTGACACTTCTGGTATTTGATAGCCTGGCCATAGAGGGAAACAGGGTACGGACGTACGGCGCTATGGTTTTGCACGTAAACGCGATTAAGCGCATTTTTTGATGGGCACTCTAAGGCCTTGTTTGTGGTGATACGAACAGGTTTGGGTCGCTGCCCGCTGAATTCATGCGCACAATTGAAGACGAGTCACCGCAGAAGACCAAAGACATATATCACCAGCGTACATTGATAGGTGAATTGTCTTGGGTAATATTTCAGCAAGGCCAACCATAGCTAGGTTAAAGAGAATAGGACTCAATACTCCGCCCTGTGGGACGCCACCGTGTGTAAAATAGTTGCCAGTCAGCACAAAGAAGGACCTTCTAGTCAAATAGTCGTGCATCCACAGAAACATTCGGCCACCGATTCCAGCAGCCTGCAATGACTCAAGGATCGCTTCATGTGTAACTTAATTGTACGCCCCTTTCACATCAAGAAAGAGCGACTGATATGAGCTTGAGACATTTTTGTTATTGTATGATTGTTGTGAGGTCAATAACATTGTCTATTGATGACCTGCCTCGCCGAAAACCTGTCATGGAGTCAGGGTACGCGTTGTGGCGTGCAAGATACCATTCCAGGCGTGCAAGAATAATCTTTTCCATTAATTTCCCTATGCAACTTGCCAGGGTAATAGGGTGATATGACGTCAGGTCGAAAGGCGGCTTTCCTTGTTTAAGTAGCAGTACGAGCCTAATCTTCCATTGCTGAGGAACGATGCCTTCATGCCATGAGCGGTTGTAGTAATTTAACAGCTCTTGCCTGGCCTCTTGTCCAAGATGGGCAAGAGCTGCATAGGTGATGCCGTCGGGCCCTGGTGAAGAGGCTCGAGCATCGAGAAGCAGCCAAAGAGGCGTCCAGTTCTTCCCTAGTAAATGGAATTTCCATTTCTGGGACGCGAGACACAGGGACGACACTCGCGTCTTCGGCGTTGGGTGTGACACACACACCGGCGATCTGCGCACAAAAATCATTCACCACCTCAAGTTGCGTCTGGCAGGGATGAAGGGCTAATGCCATATGGAAGGATGTCGCTGTTGCGGAGACGAGCGCATGCCACAAACAACCATCCAGATGTATGAAAGTGGTTTGCGAGGGTCCAATGATTCACAATAGAACTTTCAGCGCTGTTTCAGCAATTTGTCCAAACGGCGCTGGATTTTCTTCTGTGTTCTGCTTGCCATTCTCGGGTCACAAACTGCCTTTGTGCACCTCTATCTCCTTTCAGCTCGTCGTCGAAGTGCGGTTAGCCTCTCCAGTTCTACGTCAAATTGGGAACGGTTTGCTGTCAACGTTAGGACGCTTCCCTATTACCTCTGTCATTGTATCCTCCAGGCTTCGACCAAGGTCTTCTCTGCATGCATTTTCCACGTGTAACTTAAGTTTAGTCCAGTTGATTCTTCGTACTGCATTCGAGCAGGTAGAACTCTTTAGCCCCTTGACCCGCAAATATGTAGGGATATGGTCACTTCCATGTGTTTCTATGCCTGAAAACCACTGGACTTGCGAAGTGAAGCATCGGGATACCAAAATCAAATCCAGGCAACTGCTGTACTTAAGACCTCGCAAGTACGTATGATTGCCATCACTCATGACACAAAAGTCATGATCAGAGGTGAACGACACCAAATTCCTGCCTATGGAATTGATTGCCGAGCTACCCCACAGTAAGTGATGGTGGTTGAAGTCTCCCGTTATAATCCAAGGGTCACTGGTCTTCAACATTATGTCTCGAAGTCTGTCGCGTTCAAATCGACTTGACGAGGATGTGTAGATACTAATGAGGGTGAACGACACTTGTTTCTTTCTTATACGTTGGCAGACATATTGACTGTTATCATGTGGTTGTACTGCATGGTGGACATACGCAAAATCCGTGCGGATGTACACGACAATTTTGCTGCGCTCTTCGCACGTCAACGAAAGAAATGGTTTGTACCCTGACAATCTGATGGGAGTAAGTACGTTGGGTTCGCAAATAACGCTTATGGGAATCCGATTTGTAAAAATATATTGACGGAAGGATAAGATGGGGAACCTCAATCTTCTGACTTTCCACTGTAAAATGGAAGCTTGTCTGACCTCAGTGCGAAATGACTGTATTGGATTAGCCATGGTCTCTACTCAAGGCTTTCAGGTGCTGGACTTAGATCATCCAGTACCTGAAGTGCACTCTGAGTTGACGCATTTTTAGCTTGCTGAGGAGCACGCGAATGGCATTCATCAGTGATCGAAGCATTACGACCACTTGTTTGTCCTCTTCCGGCAGTTTAACGGCGGGAAGTTCAGAATTCAAGGTTGCCGGTGTGCACTGTGAATTAGCAGGTGGCTGTGGCTTTGAAAACCTTGGCCAAGCTGCATCAGCAGCAGCCATGCTTTCTTCATCATTCTGGCTCCTATCTGCCACGACCGGTCTGGGCGGCATGGGGGGCGGAGTAGCAGTGCATGCGACGGACGCGGTAGAGGCACCGATTTTCTTTAACGAACGTCGGCGACGATAGCACCGCTTTGTGATGGTTTTGGCAGCCTCCCGATGAGACGAATGGTCTCTCGCCAGTTGTTTTAGGACAGCCAACTCCTTTTTAATGCTTGGGCAATCCTCTGATGAAGCTTCATGGGACCCATGGCAATTCGAACATTTAAGAACAGTTACCTTGCAATAATCCGCGGAGTGACTTTCAGCGCAGCGAGAACACACTGCAGTATTCTTGCATGCGCTTCTCACGTGACCGAGCTTCATGCAGTTGAGGCATTGTAGTGGCTTCGGTACGAAAGGTCGTACAGCATGCCGAAAATGGCCCACCTTTACATGTGAAGGCAGAAAGTCTCCCTTGAATACTATCTTCAGACAACGTGATTTGCCCAGCGGGTAACATTCGCGATGACAGCAGCTTCACTGGCTGGCTTGACAAGAACTTCTAAGTCTGAGCTGGGAATCGCGGCATTTGCATCGTAGATGACACCGGTGACGACGTCAGAACTCAGCGGGATGTGGGAACGGACCTTCATTCCGTCCAGGTAGGTGACGTTGCGCAGTCTATTCAGCGCGGCCGCGTGCGTGACATGAATCGCAAGTACGTGCTTACGCGTATTCACTCTGATGTCAGTAATTTCATTCGGCACCAATCCTTCCAGCACTACGGATGCAGTTTGCCTGTTGAGGCCTTTCATGTTCATGTCGGGCACAGCAGGAACGCTAAAGATGGTGTCGGTCACAGGCCTCCGTTGTGGTGTTTCATTCATTGTGCTCGATGACGAAGAGGTCCTGGCGTTACGACTCTTACTCTTACAGTTTACAACAAGTTCGAAGTCATCGTCGGAGGGCACCTCGCTGCTCAGTGAGTAGACACGGGTGTCCTCGCTGTCAGAGTCGCTGCGAGGGCCAGTCCGCTTTCTTGACGTGGCTACTACTGATGTCGCCGAATCCGGCAGACGTCCGAGCTGGTCCACGTCCATCGCCGACGGACAAAGAAGCGACCCTTCAGAGGTAGACGTACAATTTCACAAAAAAAGGCAAGAGATAAACAACGTTCTGCCAAGCAGACACTTAGTCGTGGTGTGGGTAAACGCTGAATATCTCAACAGCCTTCGGTTTGCAGGTGACATTGTCCTGTTCAGCAACAGTAGGGATGAATTGCAACAAATGATTGACGAACTTAACCGAGAAAGTGTAAAAGTAGGATTGAAGATTAACACGCAGAAAACAAAAGTAATGTTCAATAGCCTGGCAAGGGAAGAAGAGTTCATGACCTCCAGTGAGCCTCTGGGGTTTGTGCAGGAGTACGTTTATCTAGGTCTATTATTCACAAGGGACCTGATCATGAGAAATAAATTTACAGAAAAATAAGAATGGGTTGGAGTGCATACGGCAGGCATTATCAAATTCTGCCTGGGAGCTTACCACTGTCTTTGAAAAGAAAGGTGTACAGTCAATGCATTCTATACCGGTGCTAACCTATAGGGCACAGACTTGGACCTTAACAATGGTGCTCGAGAACCGTTGAAACCGCGCAAAGAGCGATGCAACGAAAAATTTTAGTCGTAACGTTAAGAGACAGGAAAAGAGCGGTGTGGACCAGCGAGCAAACAGGGATAGCCTATATTCTAGTTGACATTAAGAGAAAAAAAATGGGACTGGGCAGGCCATGTAATGCGTAGGGTGGATAACCAGTGGACCGTTAGAGTTACAGAATGCGTGCCAAGGGAAGTGAAGCGCAGTCGAGGACGGCAGAAAATTAGGTGGGGCGATGAAGTTAGGAAATTTGCAGACGCAAGTTGGAATCAGCTAGCGCAAGACAGGGGTAATCGAAGATCGCTGGGAGATGCCTTCTTCCTGCAGTGGGCATAAAAATAGGCTGCTGCTGCTGCTGCTGAGCGTCGACGTACATTGCATGCAGAGACGAGACACGAAACGCGGAGTGCCGTGTGCGTTTGGCATATTTTGTTTGTGTCTCGTCTTTGCGTAAGGGAGACAAACGAATAAAACAGGGAGATTTTTGTATATCGCTGGTTTAATTAAAACTGCAAATGGGAGCAGGCTTGACATACGTGCGCGTGCGCTTCGTCAAATGCGACATTTCTCTTTCGAGGAAGTCTTGTTGGCTTACCAATCGTCGTGTTCCGCTAAAGCAAATGACAAGCTTTCTTTCCGTGGGGCCCGTTTGGTTAACGCACTGTATGTTCCAATACCATTTTCTTTTCTTTTTTTTTTCGTCCACGAGGGGTCCGATGAAGCAGTGGACTGAAGACCGCCGCTCCTCACCTTCGCATTATTTTGTGATTGTGCCATCTTAACATTTCCAAATACCGGTATTCGTAATGATTCAAAGATTCATTGTTTACGAGGAACCGATCTCATTTCATTGCTTCCTAAAGCATCAATCCATAGAATAGCGACGCTCCATTTGAAGTTGGCCGTCTGCACAAGGGACCCAGTGTTCCCGTGCTGCGTTGAATTGAGAAGAATCATATTCGCGCTGTCCCACCTTGCTGCACGAATGCCGTGCAGCGCAAAGGACACCGCGCGTTGATCCGCTTCGCGCATCCTGCGCGACACTCGAATTTCGCGCAGTATCGCTTACGCGAGGTTCCCTGCACCCGAACTGCGCCTCCATCGGCACCGCGCCGAGCATCCGACGGGAATCGGAGAGAGCGCCGCCTCGCTGTGGAGACGCAGTTGCGACAACGCGCGCGAGGTGTTGCGAGGCGCTCGATTACGGCAGCGTGTTCGAAATCCCCCGGCTTAGCTAAGCATGGAAGACTTTTGTGCGGCGTTGGCGACAGGGAGGCGACGACGTCGGGAACTTTCGCGATCTCGATCTCGCAGAAAAAAAAAAAAAAGAAGGCGAGGGCCCGCGAGACGGCCGCTTTTTGTTGGCGCGGCGCCTTGTTACGTAATGGGCGCCGCAAGGGAGAGCGTGCTCTTCTTCGGCAAGAGAAAGGAAGAAGGAAAGTGGCAGCCCGATAACGAAGGTTTCTGCGAAGGGAGGATAGCGGGCGACGCAAACTCGTGGATTGGCTTGCAGTGTGCATCCCGAAACTTCCAACTGGTTACATGCAGACAAAGAGACAAGCGTCGTAGTTCCACGCACGAATCCGTTAGACGAACTGAGAGGTTTACATTGAATGCTGAGAGAGCTGATGCCGCTATACCTTTCGTCTGGCGAGCTCGGTGACTTGCAGTGAGCAGCCCTGCTCGACGAGTCGCAATTCCAGTGCGCTGCCTTCCCTGGTAGACACGGATACGACCAGATAGGGTGCGACCTGTACTCGTGGTAGTCCCGATCCCAAAAAGAAGGGAAAGCGAACGGGGCACCAGGGAGGGGCTATACAGTTCAACGTGCATCAGCAACTGCGCTTCTTGGGTATATTCCAAGGCGAAGCGTAAAATGGCGTTTTCTGTGGTGTAGTTTTCCACTTGGTCTTACCTAATACTTATCTCAATTTAATGTCATGGTAACTTTTTTGCGTAAGTGACTTTTTATGCGCTCTACCGTGAACTTAACTGTCACAATATGAGGAGGGACTATAGAAGGCTTGTCATCGGTCATGCGCCAACTCTTCATTAAGGATGATTTGTTTAAAGTCGCAACACTAATTATGTCGACTTCTTAGTATGTAATAGTCTGTTTTTCTGTTACGCTGAGAGATCGTCAAAGCTTTTGTTTATTTCTTTTTTCTTGTACTAATATTGATCTTCCGTTTAGGATCTTTGCGTATTTCGCTGAGATCTTGGGGTAGCGGGCTCGTTAGTAGCCAAACGTATAATCTCGCAGTTAATAAACAACAAGTTTTCCTTGTTACCATTAATATTTGCTCTAATATCTCCAGTCAAGCGCCTTCGCGAGACACGCCCCAGCCAGCCAGTTACGAATCGCTTCAAGAGCGACCTGTTACTGAGAACCACCGCAATAGCCACGCTGCACAAGTTACCGCGACGTGTGCTTGCACATGTTGCGCGTTTTGTCTATGGAAAGCATTCTTTGTCTCTTCACGCCGCATAATAGATGGCTCAGTAAGAGTTACGCTGCAGATGAAAGTGGCGCTGCTCGACTGATGACGGCGACTATTTATGGCCACGTAACATTTCTAGCTTACCTTTTGTGAGCGCACAATCCATTTACTCAGGCGCCGTACTACATTCGGTAAGACCAAAGGCATTCTTTGTGGGGATGCGAGAACCGCGTTATACAAACTCCCCAGAAGAGCGTCTCATGTACAGATGAGGCTGCTGCCGGCGTAACCACATAGACGAGTCACACGAGTAAAATCGGGTGTATTCCGTTTTGGGATGTGGAATAGTGCTTAGTATAGGGCTACTACGCAGAGCTGTGCCTGCTGCGCTCTGAGCAGTCTTATAATGGTCAGCTCTGCGGTTTCTCATTTAAACACGCGATCGTGTAAGTAATCTATTTACAAAGTTACGGTGAAATAAGTAAGAGGGAACGAACCAAATTGGTATCAGATGTGTAATCTTGGACGCTGGCAAGTGACCATAAGCAAAGCAACCCATGCCATTCAAACGTATAAGTCTCATTCCAATGCCCCTAAGCGACTACATCAACCACGTGCGGTATTGAAAAATAACTGTTCTCCTCTTACCGACAATACAGCTGAACTCCGTGAGGCGAATGGAAAGGGCGGTGCTAACGTTGGATGTTCCGCAGTATGGCATACTACGGACGACAGCGCAGAAACCGGATGTTTCTACGATACGCCTGAACAAGCACACACGAAATTACTGGTGCTTTACAGGTGCTGAGCAGTTTTCACGACGAATGTACGCCGTAGACCCTCACGTTGTGTGGTTAGCAGAGGATGCGAGTAGTGATGTGCGCTGATCATATATATAGCTCCCAAGCTATACCGTCGGATGACGAGTTCGCTTGAGGTCATGAAGAGCAGACTGCCCTTATTTATTTGTCTTCAAAAAGAAGCAGAGATAGAAAGAAAGGGGGGCGGGTGACGGCGAGGAGGAAATGCAGGCCTGTTAACCATGGCTGCGCCCGGTTATCTATAGTCTCGACCTCGGTGACCACCCGGTACTCGGGTTTGCCGCCGAACGCTCACTTCGCAATATCACGACATCGTCGCTTCAAGAGCTTACAGGAACAGTGAAAGTATAGTCCCCAAATATGTTTGCAAGTATATAGTATTGAAATCTCTATTGTCCACGGAAGCAGTACATTTCGAGAGCATGGAATCGAAGGCAAGAGAATATTCAGCGGCGGAGAAACGTGACACGCCACTGCCACCGATCGCAGCATCTAAATCTTCGTACACCACGAAGTTCCTGCGCGACAGCATGTGCGTTTAAAGAGCTAGTTGGAATTTGGAGATAAGCGATCCCGTTCGACTACGAAAACGGGCGGAAGAACAACAACAACAACAACAAAAAATTCTATACGCTTTGAAACAGGGAAAAGAGCGAACGAAATGAATTTTATTTGTTAAAGGAATGTAGCCGAGCACAGTGCCCGTACTCACACACACACGAAAAAAATTCACTCACGATTACGATACTCTCTGATGCGGAATTTGTGCGCAGCTCTATACCGGTATTCATTTGGCGATATATTGAAGCATCGCACCGATCACCGCACCGACTGGCAGAGTCGCGATGCGCAGTGCTATATATAGACAGGCCACACAGTTGCCGCTTCCCGGCGACTGCAGCTTATGCAGCCGTAGTGTTTGCAGGAAAACGCTTGCGGCGAAGAACGCTACGCGAGAAAGCGAGCTTTCTGGCTCTTTTTTTTTTCTGTCTTCCGCACGGCCGGTGCCGCCGCTGCCGTGGATGCACCGGCGTGAGCTCCGCCTCTTCAAGGTGGCTTCCTCCGCTTTCCTCCTCACGCTTCCGCCACACCCTCCTCTTCCGCTTTCCTCCTCACGTTCTCTTTGCTCTCGCCGTCTTTCACCCGCCGCTGCGCTCCGCGTCCGCTATTTCATCGTTCACTGTGCTCGTTCACTGTGCACGCCCAGGAAGCATGAGGCACGCCGACGCTCAACGCAACAAAGGGCGCCTAAGCGCTGCGCTCTAAAATATCTTACGCTAGAACTGTTCGTAAGAGCACATTCCAGCCAATCCTGAGGCTAGCCATATCATAAGCGAAGGCGGCTGGCCAATGGCAAGGATCACTTACAAACGAAAAGCTTTATGAATTCGGCCCCAGAGCCGGCAACCGGTACATCTGCGGGAATACAGCGCAGATGGCCATACGTGTACGCCGACTTGATATATGCATGCGTTCTGTGGTGTGTTCAGCCATGTGGGTTGATGACGCAGTATGGTAGGCTCTGCGAATTATGGCAAGGAAGTCCGACACGGCTGTGGCCGATACGAAGGACGCCGACAGGAAGAAACAACAGCGTAGGCTTAGCCAGCCACACCAGGAATAGCGTCTAGCTCGAGCCCCAGTTCAGTAGCACTGATGATCCGGCTGCGGAGCTCTGCACGGCACACTTCTTCCTTACAGAACCTTAAAGAAAAGCCGCTTTTACGGCGGAAGATCTTAAGACAGAATTGTTCGCAAGATAAAATTTCAGCCAGTCATGATGCTGCACATATCAGTAGACACGACACCCGGTCAATGGTAAAGTGCACTTCCAAACGAAAAGCCTTGTGGATTCGGCCTCAAGTTCGAAGCCCATATTCGCAAAAAAAGAAAGCTCATAAGCTGGAATTCATCGTAAGAGAAAATTCTGGCCAATTGTGATGCTGGACATGCGAGTATCATAAGGAAAAGCGGTTAGACAATAATCAAGAGTACTTGCGAATGAAAAGCTTTGTGAATTCAATGCCTCCAGAATGCGCGCACATTATGAAATCGTCACCAAGGGCCTGCTGAACAACAGAATGCGTGAGCGCCACAATTCGTGACGCCGTGCGGAAAGGGCGGCAGATTATGCGTTTAAACGGGGGAAGTCGGTGACTCTTGACACGTCGTCCTTTATACCAGAGGATATTTTTCGATTGGGGACATCGGCCTTCCAAGGTGGCGTAACAGTCACAGCGCGTAATCCTCGTCGTTATCTGGGAGGTGTCGGTACACCTCGCAGTCGGAAATCTCGTGAGAGGGCGTCGCGCGCGCCGATAATGTAAGAACGGAAAGCCCACGGCGCTACTTTTGTTAGATAAGTGCCGTTACTGGTGCGCGAGCCATGGAGGCCCCGGCGGCGGCTTAGGTAAATCGAACGTGAGTGGGAAGCGTCTTATAACGGGCGCACAATGTATCTCCCGGCGCGCTGGCGCCTGCGGGCTTCACGATCGCGTCGCTCCTCGCTCGGCATCTGCGTGTGATGAGATTGGAGCGCACATTTTGTAAGTGGGCCAGCGTGTGTGCCGGCCGCTCCGGCGCAGCGTACGATGTATAAATATCCGATGCCGGGCCGGCTAGACTTCCTCCGCCCGCGAGGGACCATGCAAACGACAGCCACTTGCACGCGAACATACGTCTTTCAAAATAGAGCTCGTTACGTGCTGTTATGGCGAGATGTGCGTTGCGTTATAGCGTGTACTGGCAGCAAAAGCAAAAAAACTTTGCAACACTCCGCAGCTCGTGTGTTTTGACTATAACGACTAAGAGCGACACTGGAACAACTGGAAATGGGGCGTGCGTTTCTAATATTTTGGCTTTTAGTTATACTGAGTGCACGGTTGTTTCGTGCAGACGTTCGCAGCTCCGCCACTGCGGTGGCCTGCGAAGATAAAATGCGTGGGTAGGAAGCATTCTTAGAGCAGCCACATTCTAAACGAGTTTTGTCGCGTTGCAACCTTGAGCGTAACAGTTTCCGATGCGGAGAAGTGTAGGACAAAATATTTACTTTCCATGGGTTCAGCCCGCATTCGCAGGTGTGGGTACTGAGTTGCACCTTTTATCACTCCACTCTCGCCCGCATGTTTCGGTTGCGTCTGTACGCGCGTATTTGTGTGTGCTCAGAAGTCGAAATTAGCGAACCGGAATTAAGCGGTCATTGTATGCGCCGAACATCTCAAACTTACTGGCTGATACTCGCGCAAAATAACTCTGTCATAAGGATCTGGCCGTCGGATGCATCGCGTTCAGGACGTCCGCTGTCGGCGTCATCAAACGCCTTGCACGCCGCCAATTCAGCGTTCGGGGAGGTTTACTTTATCGTTCGTTCGTCGTGCCTTGTTTCTTGAGAATATCTGCGAGAATGTTTGGAAGCGTGCCAGAAGCGCATCAAGACGAGACCCTACCGAATCGATTACACGATTACACGCGTGTTGTTGCTGCGTTGCTTGTTTCGTTATGACTGAGTTTGGCTATATCGAATTACGTGATGCATCGAAGTATTTTTAGCGCGTAATCGCGTTCGTTATAACCGGGTCTGGCTGCACTTTCCCGCTGTCTTTTAACCCTCGTCATTTATTGCCGTGGCAACAGCACGTCAAGACTGCCGCTGCCCGATGCGGTAACTATAGGTGGATATGGCACTGCGCGTTCCCAGGCGCAGCGGCCGCGTTTATTTGAAACCGAAATGCAAAAAAATCAAGCAAGATAAATAAATAAATAAATAAATAAATAAATAAATAAATAAATAAATAAATAAAAACCCGCTCGTGTTTACTATAATTTAGGGGCACGTTGAAAATCCCCAGGTGGTCAAAATTAATTCGGAGTCCTCTATGATAGCGTGCCTCATAATCATATTGGAAATTTTTTCACGTAAAGCGCAAGAAGTTAATGTTTCTTTAAGAACTGCCGCTAGGCTAACCTCCTCAGTCAACAATAAACTTTCTTTTCTCTTTTTCTCTATTCTGTCTGTGAGATTTGCGGTATCGTAAAGCCAATGCGCAGATGAAACTAAAAAAAAAAAACGCGGTGCAAATTCGAATTATGTAAAGGCAACCTCGTTGCGGGCTTGGTGAACGTGCGTGCCTTGACTGTCCGGCTTGCCAGTGGATGGCGCAACGGGAAAAACACGCGTCACAGCTGCGCGTTGCTTCAGAGTAGCGGTAAACCTTTCAATGCTGTTCCCTAGCTTCTATGAGTCCTTGAGGTGTACTTTGAGTTCTCTAGCAAACTTTCCAGGTATACTAGCCCTTTTAGGACGACGCGGGAGTCTCGAAAGGTATCCAAATACCTGGCTCAGTGCTACTTAAGTCTTGCAGAAATTCAGTAATGTGAGTCAAAAAGCACGTGGGGTCGGGGAGTCTGAGGTGCCAATGCTGAGCTTTATCTCAAAGGGACTGCGCTATCGCCAACGCAAAACAAAGTGAAGCGTTGAGGTGGCCCCTTGGCCTCTGGCTGTCAACGGGCTTGTATTTCCGTGCATCGACCAAATCATAAGTACGACCAAATGACGAGACAAGTTACATGACAGGCTCTTAAAAAAATTAAATTATGGGGTTTTACGTGCCAAAACCACTTTCTGATTATGAGGCACGCCGTAGTGGGGGACTCCGGAAATTTCGACCACCTGGGGTTCTTCAACGTGCACCTAAATCTAAGTACACGGGTGTTTTCGCCCCCATCGAAATGCGGCCGCCGTGGCCGGGATTCGATCCCGCGACCTCGTGCTCAGCAGCCTAACACCATAGCCACTGAGCAACCACGGCGGGTGCATGACAGGCTCTTGCTTGCCTGTTGACAACGATTAGACTAACGTTTTGCAGTGTTTGTGACTGTCGAAGACAGAGACTGGCGTCCGTCCGACGCGGTTTATAGAACGAACATCTGCGACTAAGATGGCGGTGGCACGAACCCTCGCATCATGCTTTCGACCTTTTTTCTCTACAGTTTTCAACGCGATCCCGCGGCCACGTCACACGCTTGCGCCTCTTGGAGGTATAGGTTGAATAACAGGACATCGGACCTGCTGACCGTTCGACAGTATATAGCGTCAGGAATGACGCACAATGCCATCCATTTCCTGGAAACGCTTTAACGACGCGGCTGATCTTTTTGTCAGATGGTGCGTTTATGTCCTTGATGACGACGAGATGTTTGGGCTGTTAGTTTAAAAACAGCATCGGTTTTCTGTGTCGAGCAGAGCGTAGGAACAGAAAGTATTCCTTCTTCCTTCGTTTCCAAAGCTGCCGAAAGAACTTTTGCCGATACCAGACTACTCGGGGTGGCTGCAACAGCCGGGGCAGCTGCACGTGGGCGTTGTTTTCAGTGTTCAATTTGCCATCCTTGCTCGAAGCCATCGAAATGTTGAACACGATACCGCGGTTTCGAGCACTGCTTCCTCGGTGGTGTTCCGTCTCCTCACTGCTGTGGCGGTAGGAGTGGGGATCATGTGACGGCAGGTTCTGTGTCTCCCGCACTGTGTTCCCGATAGAAATGAAAGGAATAAATACGGCTGCTCATCCCAAAGGTCGGCTTGTATCCGGCCACTCGTCTGTGACGTGAGATCGATTGATTCGGCCTCGCGGACGGCTGTAATGGTAGACGGGCGTTTCAGCTACTGGCTACGTAGGTTTCTTCCTATATGATTTGTGCAAACCCATTCTTACAGTCACTCGTCAGCCGTAAATACAAGCAGCATGCGTGCAGGCGCGCGCATTGCAGAGTGGGTTAAAACTTTCTCCGCGAACGCTCTTTGTCCCTCCTTTTCAGTTTTTTTTTCACGATGCAGCGAAAGCATATATAGACAAGACAGACGGTGGTCGGACATTGTTAAACGAAGCCACGTCTTCAGACGCCGCATCGTGTGAACGAACACTCAGGACAGCACGTCATCGCGGGGAATGTGGTGGCCGTTTGCAGAGCGCGACTGATGGCGGGATAGATCCCTCGGCGAGTGCTAGAGAGAGAGAGAGAGAGAGAGAGAGAGAGAGAGAGAGAGAGAGAGAGAGAGAGAGGAATATAGTAAGGCAGGAATGTTAACCAGTAAAGGGTCTGATTGGCTACACTACGCTGGGGGAAGGGAGAAGGGGAAGAGAGAGAAGGGAGAGAGAATGTGTAGAGACGTGTACAGACAGTACTTGATTTAAAGCCGCTCGCGCAAACCAGACGTTCTGAGAAAGCACAAGTACCCGCCGTGGTTGCTCAGTGGCTATAGTGTTGGGCTGCTGAGCACGAGGTCACGGGATCGAATCCCGGCCACGGCCGCAGCATTTCGATGGGGGCGATATGCGAAAACAGCCGTGTACTTAGATTTAGGTGCACGTTAAAGAACCCCAGGTGGTCAAAATTTCCGGAGTCCTCTTCTTCGGCGTGCCTCATAATCGGAAAGTGGTTTTCGCATGTAAAACCCCATAATTAGTTATTAGAAAGCACAAAAGTGCCTTCACTGCCTTCTGAGCCAATGATCGACGGGGACGGTGCTCTAGTATTGTGGTGCTCTAGTACTGTGCTATAAGATCCATCAGGTGTCCATTGAAGTCCGTGTTCGTCCACGATCGACGCCAAATTTGAGCTTCACAGCCGACGTTGTCGAAATGGAAGTATTTCTTAACTGGCTCGCAGAGCTTCATCTTGAAATCTTCCTCGCAAAGTTCCTTCAACGCCTTTGAGTGCAATAAAGTAAAGCAAATGCGGGAGTTTTGTGCTCTCCAAATTTTTCAGCCAGTGCTGATAGGAGAGTCCGAGTAGGGGATGAAGATGCTACGGCAATAGTATTCTTCCGGAGTTCGCGGAGTGTTTGGCCCGTGCATTTGGCGCGCAGCCATTCGCGGCACACTGACTTCTGTACCAAGCTTTCTTGCTGTCTCCTCGGTCTCTGAATAAAGGTCCGTAAATAATTATTACACTTTTACCCCGTGCTCGCTAATTGTTTCCGTCAGGAGACGTATCTGCTGCTGCACCTTTAAATTGTCCGTCTGGGGGCTTTGCAACATGTTTGTCGCCGGTTCAAGAAGAGCAGAATATCTTGCCATAATGGTAAGTCAAACCAATAGTGGAGGCGAGCGCAGACTGCACGAGAGCTGGGGAGGTATTCTGCAAGAGTCCACCTAGTGGGCATGTCAATTTCGTCTGCTGTTGAAGTTCTGGTTGTCTGGGCTAGGCTGAGCTGCGCGCCCGCAGCAGCCAGGCCCTACAGCCCTTCAGTAGTTTAGCAGCAGACGAAATGGACATGTCCGCTAGGTGGACACTTGCAGAATACCTCCCGAGGTGTGCAGATTTCCGCATTTGCCGGTTCGCAGACGATGACAGTTTTGTCAGGGCCTCCATTACTTCAACCAAGTATTGTCGAAAAAGAAGAATGGTTTTATATTTGGAGCGCCACTTAGTGTCACAAAGTAAGGGCAGCGAAGGCGCATTTTTCTTCCTGAGAGGGCTTTCTTGAAAGAACTTGACTGCCGCTTTGATGGAGGCCACCGCATTCCTAACATCCGCCACTGTGTTTGCCTTTTAGCCGGTGCGAGGCACAATGGAAATACATAGCTCGCGGGCGTTTTTCTTTTATTCTAGCCTGTACGTCAGATATGCTACCCGCTATTGAAGAGCCGCCATCGTACCCTTGGACTACAATGTTATCAGGATTAAGGCCGAAGTCGTCAGCAGCCTCGAGAATTGTGGCAGAAATGGTTTCTGCGTCCATGGCTTTCCAGCGGAGTCACGCCAACGAATTCTTCTCGTACAGCCCCCAGATCTGCGCCTACAAACCAGACACCAATCGTGAGCTGTTCTGTCCCTGATCTGTCCGCAGATTCATCTGCCAGCAGCGAATACTGCCCGGACTTGTTGCAGGCGCTTACAATGTCTTCCCAAAGGACCCCGTCGCTGATTTTTATCAGCTCTGTGTACGTCGCATTTTCGCGCTGTTGTCGAGGTGCACTTGTAGCGCATCCCCAGCGTCGACGCGAAACCTTAGAAGGTCCTGAAAACCGCCCCCCGCTTTTTTATTGTTTCCCTCTAAGAGGCAAATCGCGTATACCGCAGAAGAGCACAGCCGCTGTAATCGAGACCAGTTTCTGCTTACTGCACTCCGCGGGCTTCTTTCTTGACGGTACGTCGAGCTGCAGTGCGACATCGGTCGCCTTGTTGAGGAAGCGAAGGAAGTTGTCTCAGCTTTCTGTTGCGTCCTTGTGCCATTCACACTTTTCATGCTCCTTGGCTGTCTCGTGAATTTTTTTTCTGCTTGGTGAAAACATCGACGATGAAAGCTTTTTGTCCTTTCCCCAGCGCTGGCTCGAAAATGACGCACTAGCTGGCGACAAAGCACACCTTTCAGCACACTGGAATACGTGAGCCACGGTTACTGCGATATAAGACAGTTTTAGTTGCACGTACGTAGAGGCTTCACGTACGCAAACGTGAAAAGCCTACGTACCTTAGGTGCACGCCATCTGAAACGCTTTTAGCTACACGTACGCGACGCACACCAAGAGCTACATCTACCGGGAAATGTGAACACGGCGGTAGCCAATTCAATCCTGTCGCCGTGGTTCGATGCAAGCGGTCTGTGGGCGCACGGCCCGCTATCGCTCGTCCGTGATCTCGCGAAACTCCCGCACGAAGCTGCCTACGTGCGCAAGAAACGCACGCAAAGAACTGAATCTCACGTCCGTCCGTACGTGAGACCAGCGCGCGGCCGCTACGTTCTACGCATGCGCACTGCTGACACGTAGACGCTCTACGTACGCAAAACCTCTACGTACGTGTAACTAAACCTGTCTATAGTCACGCTGGTGGAACTTCCCTGGCTTGCCTCAGCTCTGCAGCGTACGCATTGAAATTGAAGTTTCCGCTTTAAAGCGTTGTCTGCAACAAGGAAAACGGGAACAACATGTGTCGTGTGAGAATAACTGGCCTCGGTCTGTAATATCTGTATCATTGTCCGAACGTCGCTGCTTGCATTTATATAGACCGCGCTGTGCTTAAAATTATTACCGTACACAAACGCCTGACATTCGCACATGGCGCAGCTGCTTCAACAGATAGATTCAAATATGATGTGATATGAAATATGATATGATGTGGTGTGATATATGATATGTTTAAATACATATCGTTGGTGCATGTTTCCTGGTAGGCTCGTGGCGCACAGTATGTCACAATGAACCCAGAACCGTCCATAAATTCAGTGACCGTTATTGAACCCAATTTGTGGAAATATTATATCAGTCTCTCTTAAGTGATTGTCACCACGCAATTCAACGGCTAGATGTGCCTCGTTGAAATTGTGAGTCAAACTTTTAGCGCATTAGATCTATCAACAGGTTTGCAAAGATGTTAAAGATACAAAATTTACGCTCCTCTTATGAGCACAAGTACGCAGCTAATAACAACTTTCACCGAACTTTGTCTTCGGGCTCGAGCTTGAGTGTGCGACAGAGACCGGGCGGAGCTCACCTGGCCTAATTTCAGACCCTGAGGTCTATTTTTGGCCACCGGAAGAGCCAAGGATATTGCACGTAATTTCGATGTTATCGAAAAATATTAGCCTTGGTCGGCTGGTACGAAAAACAGAGCCAATCTGAAAGTTATTCGATGAAGTGAAATTATCTTTAACTACCCGCGTATTTAGTGTGTTTATTACATTGAATGTAGCGATACTTATTGTCGCGCCCCTTTGAAGTTCCCCGCTTTACTCCGATTGCGATGACGATGCAGTATGATGCGATGTGAAATGAGCCTTCCTACACGAATAAGGCCGCCATAGTCATACGGTTGTATGTATTTTTTTAACAAATTGCGCATAACATGATAAACTAAGATAGTGCATGCTGCATTTTCCTGTTGCTGCATTCTTCATAAGTGAAACATCTAGCTTCCCGGTGTAAACCCGACGGGCACATTTATTACGCTAACCTAAGATTAAGATTAAAAAGCTAGCTTTCTCCAAAGCTAACCTAAATCTGGTTTACCAACTAAAGGGTCAAAACAAGGGGCACACTAAATAATGAATACAATAGGCATGCATATGGCAGGTTAACTGGCCAATCTAATGGGCCATCACGCAGAACAAGGAGTTTGTCCAATAAGGGGGGAAAACAAAGACACAAAATCGGTGATGAATCAGATTTGATTAGTTTTCTGCCCCGACGGGTGGGTGTGCCTAAAATTTTTGTACGGCAAATACAGGAGCCGTGCTATTAGGGGTGATGAGGTTCTGCGAGGAATGATTTGAGGGCGAAGCCGATGTCGAGAGGGTCCTTCGATGTTGGAGGCTGCTCAGGTGCGGCGGTGGTGGTAGAAATATGTTCGGATTCGGGATCGTGGTCCCGTTCGGGAAGTCGTCTTCATCAAACAAGGCGCAAAATTACAATCAGTATCAGTGTTTCTTTTAAAGAAGCTTCTGACGTCCATTTTTGCTTTGCAGTGGCGCCGTAAAACAGCTCCACGATGCTCACGGACGCGTGCTCACCTTAGCGTATAGGGAGGCTGCGTGGTGCCCTAGCCGGACTTTTCTCCGTTTCCTATGCGCGGGTGCATATTGTGGCCGCGACTGGCTTTTAAGTGAGGAGGTTGCTAGGGCGGAGCTTTCGAAAATTTGGGAGCCTGTGGAACTGATTGTACCTTAACTAGCTGTGGCTTCTTCTGTCGCTATAACATTTCACCGCAGCGACCTGCGCGTCTAGGTCTATAGGTGGTGGATGGGTGGTCAGGAAGGTGTGTGCGACTAACCAACATACAAGGAAAAAGGTTACGAAAATAAAGCAAAAAAAAGCCCATCCCGCCATACGCTGGAGCGATCGGCTATCTCCTCCTAACCCGCCGTTTTTTCATCTCGAAACTGTAAAAGCGCACAAAGACGAGAACGAAGACAGAAGACAGGACGAGGCGCTTACTCACAACTGAAAAAAATATATTGAAAGGAAACAATTCTATGCACGCAAGAACGGAGTAGGAGGGTTGCGCATGCGCGTCAAGGATAGATAGATAGATAGATAGATAGATAGATAGATAGATAGATAGATAGATAGATAGATAGATAGATAGATAGATAGATAGATAGATAGATAGATAGATAGATAGATAGATAGATAGACAGACAGACAGACAGACAGACGGACGGACGGACGGACGGACGGACGGACGGACGGACGGACGGACGGACGGACGGACGGACGGACGGACGGACGGACGGACGGACGGACGGACGGACGGACGGATGGATGGATGGATGGATGGATGGATGGATGGATGGATGGACGGATGGATGGATGGATGGATGGATAGATTTATTTATTTATCTCAAAACAAAGTACAGAATGAAAGAGGATGGAAGGGAAAATGCTGCCAAGTGCAGCTTGGGGACCCCCTATGCCCCACAGAGCAGCAGTGTTGTGAAAAACAAAGGCAATGCGATAGTTTGAAAAGTATACACAACTACATAATTCAAATCAGTGAAAACGTTCTCAATACCCGTAATCTATTACATCATTTTGATTTAACACTATTAATGCAATTACACAATTACACAATTTCGTACCACTTCTCACTACACAATTCTAACGCCAGCGTAGACAGAAATACAGGTAAATAGAATTTATTCAAGTCCTTTACAATGCATTGTAACACAGTTACAGAGGTGAGCTATTCTGTCGAAGGCTCCAAAAGATTGATCAATTCCATGAAAGTTTGTGTAGAAGACAACCTAACAGGAAAGCGATTATCTTCGAGAACATTTAAATACTTCGGCATATTGTACGACAACGATTGTGTGCGGTATTTGGTGCGACTTAACGGTAGTGTCCATGATATAGAGTGACGTACGTCATATGTAGGTTTATGACGTACTAGCTGAAACATTGCTAGCATGAGGCTATAGTTCGTTGCTACAGCAGTTTTGTAAATGCAAAAGCACTTTGAACACATACAAGGTAGTTATTCTTACAACATTGAACTGTCCGAAATATCGTCTAGTATGAGCATTCCACGGTACATTAGCTATCAGTCTTATCGCACGCTTTTCTGCAATAAGAAGACGCTGTTTATTGTGTTGTGTCGTCGTACCCCAAACTGTGTGGCAATAAGTTATCACTGGTGCTATAAATGAATTATAAATTAGGAGTTTAACCCATGTGGGAAGGGTTAACCTATGTTTACATAACGTTCCATTTAAGCTGTTCATTTTAGCATGAATATTTTCAATTTGTAGGTTTAAATTGAGCGTCTCAGAGAATACAACCAACAAGAGATTTTGGTACTATATCAATCTTGTCATTACCTAATCATTGTTCGATATCACCACTTACTGCTTTATTTTTTGTCCCGTATATCACAGCCTTTATTTTATTCGCATTAACTTTAAGGTGATTTTCATTACACCAGTGACGCAAATATTTCAAAAGCTGGTTGCCACGGAGGGATAACTCAGCTAGTGTGTTTCTTGTGGCGAGCATTGTAATATCATCAGCGTAATCTACGAGATGAACCGGAAAGGGGGTAGGAAAAATGTCACTTATATACACTAAAAACAACAAAGGCCCCAAAATGCTTCCCTGAGGTACACCAGACAAAATTGGCTCAACATCTGCCGAGGTTTCATTTAAACACACCATTTGCTTACTGTACTTTAGGCAAGAATGTATTAAAGCGAGACTGACACCCCTAATAACATTGTGACCGAGTTTCTGAAATATTAGAAAGTGCTTAATTAGATCAAATGCTTTGTATAAGCCTATATATATATATATATATATATATATATATATATATATATATATATATATATATATATATATATATATATATATATATATATATATATATATATATATATATATATATATATATATATATATATATATATCCCAAGGACAAGGAGCGTTTCTTCAAAGGCGTAAATTATAATTTCCTTTTGTTTAGTCAATGCAATCTCAGTGGATCTGTTTTCTAAATCCCTACTGGTTGTCAGAAAGAACACAATGCTTACTTAGAAAGTTAGTCAACCTGCAATGACTAATTTTTTCTAATGCTTTAGACAGTACTGGAAGAATCGATATTGGTCTGTAATTGAAAAAGTCAGAAACAGAATCACTTTTCTGTGTGGCAACAACCTTTGCAATTCGCATTTATTTTGGAAAGACGCCGGTACTTAAAAAAAGGTTATAAATGTATACTAGTGTCAGTGCTAATAAGTCAATTACAAATTTAAAGCGTTGGATTAGAAAACCATCTTTATCCTTAGATTTACTGGACCGGAGGTTTGAGAACGCTAATAATATTTCTGATTCAGAAGTTGTAAACATAAGGTTTCGTGAACGCTTGGTGCCCCACAGGCATAACCGACAGGGACATCTGGTGCAACACACAGCGAATTTGCAACATTAATGAATTGCCTATTAAACTGGTAGGAAAGTTCCTTTCCGCACAGAACTTCGCCTTCTTTTTCAATGGAAGCTATAAGACGGTGTGACCGGACGTTATGCAAGCGATTTAATTGGTCCCATTGGTCTCGGGCAGTGTTTCTCGAAGCGAGGTCGAAAAGATTGCTGAAGTATTACAATTTCGCCTTCTTCAATTCTCGGTTTAACAGATTACTGTATTTTTTATACGCGTCTAATTTTGCAGGGTCTCGAGATTCAATGAACTGCGTAAATAATTTGTATTGTAATTTAATTTTACAAATTAGTTTTCCGTTATGCTTGGTTTTCTATTTCGGCATATTCTGGCGTGCCTCAGAGGAAAAGAAGTGTCGTAAATAGCTTTTTGTTTGGATAGAAAAGCATCGTAAGCTGTGTCAGGGTCATTTATTGGTAAGACGTATTCCCAGTCAGTGGCGGAAATCGCGTTCCGAAGGTTGCTCAATGCGGCGATACTTGAAATCATGCGATCACAGACCAACAAATTCTCTGACCCCCTATTGTGGACTTTGTTTTTGTACGTCTCCGTTTTTTGTAGTTTCCCTACATTTCTTCCTCCAATCTTCCAATCGACTCTTATACTAATATCTATTGCGGACGTGTTTACTTTCCCCCTGATCTCGCTGAACCCAAAGGCTTCAAGGAGTCCAGTGGTGCCTAAATCGACAGCTGGGCAGATATCTTCACATTCTAATAACACATGCCTCATCGTTTCCCTAGCTTTACCACAACAAGCACATGCTTCTTCGTCGTTCTTATATCTTGATTTATAGGTGCGTGTTCTAAGGCATCCTGATCTCGTTTCGAAAAGTAATGAGCTTCCCTTTCAGTTATCATAAATTGTTTATTTCCTGATTTCGTTTTTTCATCTTAAGTAGTTACTCATGACAGGTTTCTTTTCCATTGCCGCCACCCCTGAGATTATTTCAGCTTCTGTGACTTTTCGCTTGACGTTATTTTTTGCTGTGTTGGTCCCCCTACAGGCAGCATACTTGCTGGTAAGCTTCCTAGTTCTTTTCCTCCACTGTTAACCAATGTTTTTTTTTCTGTACAAATACCTCAACACTCTGCATGCACATTTACTTTCTTCCACATTCCTCAGCCGTTCTTCATAATCAATTTTACTGTGAGCTTCCCTCATTTCAAAACTTGTCGAGCCCATATCACCCTGCACAGCTTCATTTGTAGTCTTCCCGTGAGCGCCCAATGCGAGGTGCCCCAGTAACCTTTGGTCGCCATCGAGTCCTGCTTTTATCCCTGATTTCAAGCAAACAACCGCATTTCCAAAAGTAAGTCCTGGAACCATTAAACCTTTCCGCTTACCCCGGAGCACCTCGTACCTATTGTATCCCCATAGCGCTCTGTGCTTCATGATGGCTGCATTTCGCTCCCCCTTTACTGTTATTGTTTCTTTCTGTGTTTCCATATATCTATTGCCTTTGTTTACCTATATACCAAGTTATTTATATTCTCTTACCCGAGGTATTTCTTGGCCCTGTATTGCCACTGTCTACTCACTGTTTTTATTGACTTCCAAAACACCTGATTTTCTAACGCTAAATTCCAAACCTAAATTCTCGCCTTCCTGTCCACAGATATTAGCCAGACGTTGCAAATCACTTTGCTTGTTAGATCATAAAAAGCCAACAAACGCTGACACCAAGGACAACATAGGGGAAATTACTTGTGCCTAATAAATGAAATAAAGAAACGATAAATTGATGAAAATGAAAGTGGATGAAAAAACAACTTGCTGCGGGTGGGGAACGATGATATGAATAATTAAAATCGGCCCCCTCGGTTAACCCCCTTCCTTCTCGTTTTTTGCTTGTTAGCTAGCAACACAATGTCGTCCGCATAAAATAAACCTGGAAGTTGCTGCTCTACTACGGTATACCCGCCTGTTTGTATAAGAGATTAAACCCGGTATTACTTCCTTCTAGCGCCCTCTCCATCCTCACCATGTACATCATAAACAGCAGCGGGGATGAAGGGCACCCCTGCCCCTTGTAAACATCAACTTTCTCCTCACTCCTCATCGCTTCCCATTCAACGGAAACGGTATTTTTTAAGTAAATCTCTCACAAAAGCTACAGGCAATATTCGCCTAAGCCTTCCCCTTCGAGAATATCCCACAATACGTTGCGGTCTACGTTGTCATACTCTCCTGTAATGTCTAAGAGGTGAAAGGCTCCATAGCGCCGCCTCGCGGGCGCATAGGCTTCCCGAATTTTCTGCTTCACGCGCGCGCATTGCCCGCGCCCCCGCCTCGGCCCCGTACCCCTAATCTAGTGCACTATACTGTGAACCACCCTGTCCGGCACCCCCCGATGCGGTGTACCGGACAGCCGCAGCCACAGCAGCAGTAGTGGGAAAGCCGAAGGAAAAGGCAAAGAAAGCTTCGCTTTAGTAATAACGAATTTAACAACGCGTTCTTAAACGTTCCGTAGATAACGCCTAGACCGCACAAGAACGCGTTCTTAAATTCGTTATTATTTTCGTTATTAAATGTTCGTGCAAGCAGCTCCTGAAGTGGCCCTGTCGAAGCAACAATGAGCACCAATGACGTCACAGGAGCATCGTGTGCAAGCTCGCGCCGTGGGGCGCCGTCGAGCCGCGTCACAATGGCAGCCCGCGGCGAGCACCTCGGAGCACATCAAGCGGCGCATTGTTGCGCGCCCGTGGGCTCGCGAGGTTCTCTTTTCACCGCACAAATAATGACCGCTCGGCCAGCGGTCCCGACCTTGCGTCGACTGCGCGGGAAGACGGGAAGGGGAAGCGCGCTGCGCCTCAACCTTCCACCGAGGATACACGTCCACGGAAGCGGGAGACGTCGACGCGGCCTGCTTCGTATACTGGCAGGAGCTGGAACCACGTTCTGTACGGCCGAACATGCGAGAAAATACAAGCGAAGGTGCGGCATATCGAACAAGCACACACAAGAGACGCCATTAGTGCGGAGCCTATACGAACGAAAAGCTGTGCCGTGGCTGGCGAGAACATTTGGCTTTGACGGCTCGTGATGTACACAGACGGTGATAAAGAAAAAAAAAGAAAAAAAAAGGGCATGACAGTATCGTGTGTTATCGGTGCGTGCTTTCGTCGGGCTCTTCTAGGACCCGGTGTGACCTTTATGTGAACGCGCGGCAGTATTGTTGAAATGCTCGAGTGATTGAACTGAAACGCGCGCCAGCAGAACAGACCGCGATGTGTCGTTTAGCAGCTGCTGTATTGGTGGCTTTTACATTAATCAAGTGGTACGCAAACGATGGCACGAGAGCGTAGAAAAAAAAATGTGGGCCACGTGTTATCCTGCTTTGCCGACAGTAACGTGAATGCGCGATATCCTAATGACACGGTGTAAAGAGCGCACACTAATGCTGACGTCCCCCCCCCCCCCCCCCCAGGCAGGGAAAACTGTAAGAACACAAACATTGAGGCGTTTTCTTGGCATGCAGATGGCTTCAAGCTGGAGTCCCCGTTTCTCTGGCGAAGGCGACACGTGACTCAGTGAATGTGCCTGTCACTGCCGCGTTCGCCTTTCGAAGAAAAGTATTACTCTGGTTTTATAAGAAATTCCAAGCTGCGTTCCAAGCAGAACCTCTAAACTGCTCCATAAACTCCGGAATGTCATTCCCTAGAGTACAAAAAAAGACGTTTATTACCTTGCAGTTCCGGTTCTTTCCTTCTGCTAAACGTATACGAATGAGATCTTCGCATCATAAAAGTTATTGGCTAATGCTATTCGGTTAGCTATATGCAACAACTAAATTGTCCACTTACTGGAATAAAGAGAACATGTGAAACGATAACATAAAAATATGTCGCAGTCTTGCCGGAAGGGTGTAGCATTGACAGCGACAGTCAGATGAAGGTGTGTGAGGGAGAGAGAGAGAGAGAGAGAGAGAGAGAGAGAGAGAGAGAGAGAGAGAGAGAGAGAGAGAGAGAGAGAGGAAAGGTAGGGAGTTCAAACGGACCAGGGTTTGGTTTGCTAACTCACACTGGGGTTAAAGGAAAGTAGAATAAAAAAGAGGAGAACAGTGAGAAAGTCAGCATTGCGAGCGTGCACACAGTAGGAACGCAAATTACTACAATCGGTCACTGAGGCCGCTGTTCCTGAACAACTGCAGTAGTGCACGAATAACTTTCTGCGACATCGACGGATGTGGCCAGGGTCGAAGAATCTGCCTTTTTTTTTCATGTTTCTGTGCTGCCCTCTGACGTACGCCGCTCGAAACGTTTTGCAAGGGTGCCGGGGCATTCGCCGGTTGATGTGTGTGCCTGCGCCCATGTTGAGTGCGCGTCGGTTGTGAATTTCGTGGATCGCGATTAATTAATAATGGCGTGTCCGGGGCACCATGTCGTCCACCCATCGACTACCGGATGAACGAGCTCGAGTGCGCTGTTGTGCTAACAGTGCGGCCGATAAAGGCATCCCGAGTTCCATCTGCCGACACTGCTGCCTTGGGGTTTGTTGTCCCTTATGTCTGTGCTTGCACCTCGCTTTTTGTATTCCTTTTACACGTTCATTAAACGTTACGCATATTCAAGAAATCTTCGAGCGCAGCGTTCCACGTTGGATTTGCCAAAGCGGTGCATTTGTTTACAACGACATCTACAGTCACAGATCGCTGCCAGCTATGTCGCAAAACAATAAGCTCACCAGGCCTCAAGCCCTCACGTTCAGAATGCTTCAATCTAACACCTACCCCACGCAGAACAGACTACATCACTACATGCCTGAGCAATACACAACATCATATTGCGAAAATTGCCTTAGCACAATAGACGTACATCACGCTGGCCGCGTGGTCGGACCCACGCAAACAGGAATCAAGACTCCGCCAGGGTACAGGAAGCATTACGCAGCACGGACCTGGTGGAGCAGCTCTGGGCCGTCCAGCGAGCCCACGATGCGGCCAGGCAGTTAAATCTCCCGGTCCCAACGTGGGAGTAGCCCGCTCTATGGGGCCTTGCGCCCCGTATACTATAGCTCGCAGGACCTTTCAGTAAACTTATTCCATCCATCCATGCCGCAAAACATACATATCGGCGCATAAGAGCCACGTTGTTCAACCCTGAGACGAGTCAATATGAGCGGCCGAGCCACTTAGACGACGGCAACTGTGATCCAGACGAGCATATTTCGGGCTGTTATTACTGATTCTCGCTTTTGCTTAACTTCATCATACTTACAGTTTGCGCGTGCCATAAAGTATTATTAGAGAAAACCGTGCTCGGCATGTAAGCCGTGTTGTTCTCTTGCGAAAACGCGGATGCCATCGCTGACACCGGCAGCCTTCGGGAATGGTGACGTAAGTACAGATGTTGGCACAGCGCTGTGTCGCCGCCTGGCGCTTATTGTGTACGTGCCGCGCGGAATGAAGAGTCGTTGATATCGAATCGCTATGGGGCCGCAATTGAACTATAAGAGCACTTCCCTTCGTCCTGACTGCTTATTTTTGAAGTTCAGGTTCCTTGGCAGCGGGTGCACGAACTTGAATCATTTCGCGCAAATGCGTGTGTCGTTTTTATCTTTCGTCTACCATGGAAGATAAACAAGACATAGTTTCGAGTCTCAGCTAGTTGCTTTTCCTAAATATAGACAATTAACAACGGAAAATGTTAAATTTTACCACCGGATGTTTACATGCTAATGTGGCTTCCGGTGAAGCGGAACCGCTTTCCGCTTCGCCGCCTGGTTTTCCGCCCGTTTTTCCGCCTAGGCGGGCGGATTTTGTCAAGTTTTTTTCCGCTTCCGCCTGTTCCGAGACCAAGTTTAAACGTTGCTTAACCCAGCTTTCGCTAAACAGGCTCAACCTTGGCTCAAACTTCATGTGCAGTGTTTTGAGAGGACTGAAGCTTGTGCATTTCAACTTCGAAGGCATGTCAAAGCATTTTGGGCGCAAATAATTACATATACAAGTCAATGCGTCGCGTGGCTGTCGCGTTGTCGGTTCGACGGCTGGTCGCTTGGGGTTGGGTCAAGCGATCACGGTCGGCACGCATAATTTTGTTGGTGCCGTGTACAAGAAAGCCCGTCGCACTATACGACAACTCGCGCACGTCGGCCCATTACGATCAAATGGTCTCAGTGACACAGTGCTGAATAGTTGGCTAATCGTTGGCGGCAGCGTCTTGTCGGTCTCGTATCGACCCAGTGTTATCGCGCCTTAAACGAGTACGTGAAGTCAGGCAGGCGCTGCCACCCATAGCAAGAGGGGGCCGACGCTGCAAAAAGACTGCGTCAGCGACGTGATGTTTTTGAAGTGTTGCCCGTGTGTGGATTTTTCGGTAGATTTTATAACCGTCAGTGCAAGGCGGCAGCTGTACTCCGTTCTATATATAGTAGTCAACGCTGTGGAAGCTACGCAAGAAGTTCGGTCCCGAAAAGTTACCACTCCGCGCATTCCGCTTATGCTTCGCTGCGCACCAACAGCGTTCGCTCGCGCGAGCATGCACGTGAGGCTCCTTGCGACAAGCTGCAAATAAAAAACCGGAAAACAAAGACAAAATAAAAATCATCTGAAACAACGCATTACCAGCCGTATACCACAGTGTGCTTGTTTCTAAGAATTAAAGCTTGTTTCATTCAATACTGAGCCTGTATAAAAAAAAACAGCTGCGCACAATTGCGGTCAAGAAACACCGAACTATATCCAAGTGCGAGCGAAGCCACCGTATGAAGTCTCTCTCCACAGCGTTAACTGCTATGTATGGAACGGAGTATACTTCACGGTGCATTCCGGACGAAGCCCTGGATACTTTCCGTTTGAAAGTGGAGTTGCAGTCTTATACGTAACACACGTTTTCGGCATCGCACCGACGTAGAGCTGTAGACCAGTGGAGTTCCAACGTGGTACACGGCACAAGTGTTCGCAGCAGCGCGCGCGTCCGCGCACTTCTGGAATGAAGTCCGCGCGCTGGAATGAAGGCAATCCAACTACCATGATGTCATTACGACTCCGGGCCCATACCTCGTGGCCGAAGCTGTTAAACTTGGCGACGACCACGACATGACGGGGGTAAGATATCACGAAACTGGAATGACGACAATGGCACCACCACGACAGCATCACGACCAGAAGCTCGTACTTAGTGGTTAAAGCAGGCAAAGACAACTTGGGCCACTAAGATAGATACAGAGATAGATGGGCTCAAAACGGCTGAAGCAGGCAAAGAATGCTATTCGCGTTGAACTATCGATGATAACATCAATATTTCAAACGGCTACCAACCAAAAGGCCCACAGCAACAAAAGTAAAGGGGACAATGTGCTCGAAAACTAAAATGTAAAAAAATTACAAAAGATCGCAGTTTCACCCGAAAGGCGAAGCGTCGATTGCGATAAAAATTTGTAGACAGCTCTACTAAAGAAAGATAATAGTTTTGTCGGCCGTATAAACTTGGAAACAATCGCTTCCTAACTTAATCAACAAGCATGGTATCAGCGCGCACAAGCGAACATGAACACACCACACTCGATGAGTTCGGACACTCGCTGCCGAAACGCTGGTGTGAGCAAGCGCAGCAGCAGCAGCAGCGAGCGAAGTGACCTTCGTGTGGTCTGTTGCTTCAGCTTTTCAAGAGCGGCGTGAAAACAGCGCGCGCAGATCCCTTTCAAGATACGGCGTGCGCACCGCACGCGGCCGTGCAAAGTACGCACTTGGAAGAGTTGAACCCCCCTCCCCCCCCTCAATCCCGCGCTGCCTCCCCGCTTTCTTCCACATATGACGCGCGAGATTGAGCGACGATCGTCAATTCCTCTTGCGCCCAGCCGGGAAATCCGAAGTTGCTGGCGGAGCACAACGCCGCCCCCCTCCCTCCCACTGCCCCACGGCCTTTCGCGCGACGTAAGACGGCCTCTTTGCTCTCCGCTTTCTTCCTTCGCGCGTGCCAGATTGAGCCGCGATCATCGGCTTCCTCGCGTGCTTTCACTAGCACATACAGCATACGACGCGCGGCGACGGTGTTATCACCCTTGGACTTTACACGGAACATCACGGCGACGGCGACGACAAAAATGCGGCTGGAGTGTCCATATAAATGCTCTCGCAATAAAAATGTCCGAGTTGACGCATTTCTCGACGAAGCTGCGGTCTTCCAAGAGCGTGGGCGTCAGGAGCCAGTTAGCGCGCGCTATAATGCACGCCAGCCATTTGGCGTGTAAGATAATTGCGCCGCCATTACTTGCCCACTCCTCACGGCGGCGTCAGCAGTGATCTGAGGCGGAGAGGTGTCTTGCTCGCGCTTTCCCTTCGCACTATACGCAGGGTGTATGCATTATCCTGAGTAGCAAGCATGTTCAAGCTTTCGCCATACCCTCCTCCTCCGCGTTCGCACTGCAAAGTGGATGTCCAGTGAATCTGTTGAAAACCAACACTAACGACTGTTGGGGGGTATGCAATGCTTTATTGCTTAAAGGTAATGGTAGCAATGGAGGTAATGGCAATTTTGGCAGCACACAGCTGCTGGTCATATTGTCCGTTTATTTTTCCCTTTACCGCTCCTCGTATTCACGCTCATCCTCGGGAGTCCGAACTATACTTTGCGTACAAATAGCGGTGTTACAACAACAATGAAATCAGTCGCTAGGCTGCTTCTTTTTTGTACGTAAGGCTGGAGACGTCACTCCCCACGTCGCAAGCTGCCGTCCTCGCGGCAGCTTGCGCAGCAGTAATCTTTACCGGGAAACGTATGCGGGAAGCGCTACGTACTTCGCACTGTTATCAGGAACGCCTTATCATCAATTATGTGGTTCGGAAGCTTGTTTTGTGCTTGTTCCTTATTGAAACAAATGCTGTTCTTGTTGTTGTATGCGTGATTCGAAAAATGTATGCACTTTTCGCTTCACTTTGCTGAGTGCTTGAATTAAGCCTCTGCCTTACCGTGGTACGGGCCACTGCTGCTGCCCTGCACTGCCGCCGGGATCAGCCCACATTTTGGCTAACGGACGCGGACACGAAAAATGCCGACCACCGAGAGGCTACCAGCTTCGCTGCATAGGGAGGAACGGTTTATTGATTGCCGCGCAGCAGAAGAACAAATTTGGGGGGGGGGGGGGGTGTCCCGGCTAGGACAAAGTCGGGACTCAGGACATTTTCGAAAAAGTCGGCACCGTCCCGATAAGTTCGGGAAGGTTGGTAACGGGACGGTGGGGGCTCTCTAAGTGGGAAGCGTGAGAGGGGAGCCCGACTGCATACACGCCTCATAAATGACGCGTTTTGGCCTTGGCAACACAGTGTCGCTACGTTGCTTTAGTGCTGATCGCATTAATATTGAAGTTCATCTGAAGTTCATTTTTTTTGTAAGCCAGACATTTTTCTTCATCGCACATCATTCGGGCCGACCGCTTCGGCTTCCTTGCATGAGAGGCTGCCTCAGTGGTGACTATAGTAGGATAGAACATAAAAAAAAAGAAACAGGAGTTGGCAACCAAGGCATACGGACTGCGCAGCATTGTGTTACTCCGACAGCCAATCACAGAAGGAAACAAAGTCGTCGTCATGCGAGGTTGTCAAAATGGCGTCGTACTTGATACTTCCGGAGCGTCTGCTGTTCTTTAAGAGTATTTTCATCGGCGGAAGCGATTAGGTGTGCACCAGACGGGGACGAAGTGTATGGAGTCTGAGCATTTCATTGTTCAAAAGTCATCGGTACAGTTCATTTCATTTCTGAGCCCGTTTTACTCGTGAAACTTCACTGCCAACTGAAGTGAAACTTGACATAAATAGTCGCAGCGAGGCAAGCGTTTTATTTCAGTTCAATAAATAATTAGGCTTTCGCCATTCCAATATAATAGACGAGTGAAAACGTATAAAATTATGCGCTTATAACTTTATTTTTGTGGTTACCGCCTTATTTAGGTCACAGGAAAAGTTTGAAGTACGAAATACATTTAAAACCTCGCGGAGGAACAGTGGCTGGCGGCTATGAGGGCGTGGGCGGGGCTTCACTGCAGAGTTATGTTGTATCCGACTGCAGTTTCTCGTCCGCACTTTTGGCGCAGGCCGCGACACCAGGATCAGCAAAGGGTATCCGGGCGTGCTGGTGCGCCGAGTGACCAGGTAGGGCGCCCTCCGGCAGTCCCGATGCCATGCCCCGGACAGCCGGCCGTGCCCAGCGACGGGGCCGCTACCTGAGCACCATCGCCAGCACCACCCCCCGCCGGCCACCCGACCGGCACCGGGTTGCCCTGCCACCGCTGGCATCGAGGCGGGGGCCAACCCGCCCGCGCCCTGCGCTCGGCCAGGCGGTACGGCCGGCCACCGAGACGTGCACGTCGCCCTGCCGGAAGAGCTCGCGAGACAGGAAACAACTGCACAAAGCTCTTGTGTTCCAAAGGTCTGGTATCCCTTGCCACCACGGTATTACAAATGTCAAAAGAACGCACGACTGGGCGAGTTTTTTTTTAAAAGCGAACCTTTCTCTGCCTTTTCCACGCGGTTTGGCGTTCCTGTTCGTTTCCTCGCCGGATTGCATTATACTATATAGGCAACCGCTGGGATGAAAATTCAAAGGGAGTTTTTGTCTTGAAGAATAATTCATTGTTTCCTCCAGTGTTGGACCGCGCTCTGTACATTTCCCCACAAGAGCTTTAAGAGTGTGAAAATAATAAATACGGTGTGACATAGGGACAGAGCTTGCGCATTATTAACTTTGAGCGTGGCGCCTACCAGGCTATATGCTGTTACCACGCAGTATTTGATCGTACTTCCAATTTCTGCTTTGCGCTACTTTTGTGGGCGGGTGTATACATTAGTATAAAAGGTCAGCTTGAAAACGAGAAGCTGAGGCATTTAATCGTCGAGTATTGCACGCAGGCGCCAAAGTTTTTTTCTTTTAACTTTCAGTTATAGTGAGCAGACTGTGTGTTTGGCTGCTGAAAGCTATACGACATCATTTATAGTAGCACTAAGGGCGCTTCTTTAAATACGGTCAGTGTGCGACGCGGACCAATGTAACGCCTATAAAGAATGTGCCTTGCTTTCAGTCTAACATGCACGTGTATACGCGGCTGGGTTTGCCCATATTTTGATGAAAAGGCGTATTCTCATTGCAATGTATATGTAAACATAAGGAGAGCTTGACATTGTAACCCCGCATGTGCGACTATTAGTGGAGGTTGATTCTGCCTTCGTGAGCCCAGAACACGTTGTTGAGCGCACTGCGGGTATTGTTTTTCAGCCCTCTTCACAGGTTTCAAGGCTGCTGTACGCTGAACTTACACTCAGACAACCGGTAACATGGACTCACGAGCTCACTATCCAAGCGAGGCCAGCACGAAGAGGAGCCTGTGGACATTGAGGTATACAGCGCTAACATTAAACGGTTCAACGTACAGCATGAGACTTGGGTGTATTAACAACAGAAAGTCCAGCAAAACATCTGTATTAACTATGCATCAACACTTGGGATGTCCTTGTGCGCTTAATAATTTGTTTTATGTTATTCGATTGAATTGCTTTTTTGATTTGCGTTTAACTGCAGAAGGTGCAGAATGGGCCGTTTTGTTGCGTTATCTTTTGGGTTGCTAAGTATGTTTATGAAATACGCGCTGCTAGGCACGTTTATGAAATGTGCGTTTTTGCAGGAAGGTTTTTTGCTTCCTATCACCTCATGGTATCATCTTTTGATTGTTACACAATTTCGCGTTTGGCAAGAAGTAGTTGCTAACATTTCCAATTGCATCCAAATAAACCACTCGCACATACCTAGCTATAAACTGCCATGGAGACCGCAGGGAGCTACCGGCCTGTTTAGCTTTACGTGCTCCGCGTCGAAGCTTTTCTTTTTTCGTTCTGATGAACCAAAAGAGGAGCTCCTAGCATCAAGGAATGAGTTAGAGGGTATGACCAAACTCACAAATGAACTTCTGGCCTAGCGGCTACCAAATAATCCTTTTAAATTAATCAGAAACAATTGAACGCCTGATCGCAGTGATTGCAGATCGTACATATGTTTAGGTACTGTTGACCTATCAGCACTAGAACGTACATATGTTTAGGTACTGTTGACCTATCAGGACTAGAACACTTTTTGTCGTTTTGTGTAACGTTACGCACGGACGACCGAAAAAAATAAGGTTCCTTCGCAGATGTGGTGGCCAATTTCACAACCGTTATGTCGAAGCGAGCGAAGCTGTATAAGCGAGTTCTCACACCCTTAGGTAGTACTAGGGGTCTGCTTGCTGTATCAGTGCCCATACGCAGGCCGCATTTCAGCATAAAAGCGACAGCCTGCATCGTCATAGCCATACAAACTCCCAGTTGACCTCGGATGTGCAACCGGTGTAACGCGGCGTAAGAAAAGCATTACAGATTACTGGTTGAAAAAACCGCGCATTGTAAATGTTTTCTATTCGAATCAAATATAGGCAAGATAAGTTTTATTTTATTATCGTTAATCATTACGTTTCACTGCAAATTCAGGACGCCGACGCAGGCTGCGTTGCATTCACATTCCAAATTGACTACGCCGTCTCACGTCGGCCAGCGCCGCGCGAAAACCGCTTCAGCTCGGGCCTAACTCCGATGCCGTCTGTTCAAATACACGTAAAAGGCAGAAACGCTTTTCTGAGATAACCACTGGGCTGATTATAGTGAAATTTGTTGAATTCGAGAGAGAATTTTTTAGTGACTGTTGGAATCGGAATTTACATTCAGGGCCCGAATTCTTTAAGAGGAGCTTTCGAAATTCCGTAAGGTTGAAAAATGTGGAAGCACGGTGTTTACGAATTCCTAGCTCTGCACTAAGAACACATATCGAAGTTCTGTAAACTGAATCCGTTTGAGAGCATACAATACGGACAAATTTGATTTATCAGTTTACATCTTACTTGAATTTGTTACATCGTTCGCAAGGGTTCTGCGAAAGTCCTACTCACATATTACTGGTATACTTGAGGGCTATATATGATCCCTCAATTTTGTCCGCTTTAGATGTGCTACTAGATGCGATTTACAGAAATGTGATGTCGTTTTAGATTGCTGAGGTACGGAGTTGGAAACTTTATAGTTTCGTTCTCGGAAAATTTGCAACAATTTTTATAAAAATATTGACAGCCTGAATAAAAAATTCGCTACCAATAGTCACTATATTTAAGATTTTCCTTTTTAAATGCGACAAGCCTCATCAAATTTAGTGCAGTGGTTGCCGAGAAAAACGATTTCTTTTCTTCCATGTATTTAGATAGGAGCCCCCGAGCTAAGCCTTCAGGTCACGTTACCTTTCTGTCGTCCCTATATGATGCTAACCTGACCGAACCAGTCGATGTGCACTAACCAGTCCAGTAGTATACCGTGTTAAGGTTATTTTTTCTTCTTCAGTGAAATGGGGGACGAAGAGGAGGACGCTGGTGCTGCAAGGTCCGAAGCCGAAGATGCCAAGAAGTGAGCCTTCTTCTCTCTCGCTTGCAAATCAAGATTTCGGTCATTGCGAGATGGGGCAATGTACTAGCTACAAGAAATTGACTTCACAATGGCTCCAAGATGACTTTGAACATTGTCACCTTTGAAAGTAGATGAAACGCTTGGCGCAACCTAGTTGCTTTAGCAGCGTAATAATTTGATTGGACTGTGGAGCCCAATAAATGTGGCCCTTATTTTTTTTATGCAGTAATCTCTGTCCTGGGAATGGCCTTTACTTTCGCTGATGTGTGCATAATTTTTATACTTTCACATTTTGTTTTTATCATGCTTCCGTCGACTTCAATCAATGCGATACCAAATAGGAAGCCCTGTAAATAGTAGGGCTGACCTGCTCAGTTTGCAATGCAGTCAATGTCTTTCTATCCAGAATTACTTTACGGCAATTACAATGCAGATGAGGTCCTATTTGCGGTGTAATGTTATTACGCCAAGGAGACAGTGAAATTTATGTCTGCATTGCAACTTCAATGACTTACCTAACTTGTGAACAGCGCTCGCGCAAAATAACGTTAAACTTTCAAGGCATAATTTGTAACTGTTGATAGTTTGCTCAATGGCCGAGTTGTCCAGACATTCCTGTAGGTGATTATTTTAATTGTGTTCTCCCCTATGAAAATGGCCATTGCCTTTATGTTTCCTTTATGTTTCCTTCTTGTGTCCTATGTGACCTTTATGTTTCCTTGTCCTTTGTGTGACCTCCAGGATGTGAACTTTGTGTGTACTACGTGTTTACTCATCCTAACGTATACCTCGAGGAAGTTACCTTTATTATGCCTCTAGGATGTGTCCTTTATGTTTACGGCAGGATGTTAACTGGATGTGCACTATGTGTTACCTGAGTGTACACTTGAGTGCACATGTAGGTAACATAGAGTGCACATAACAACTGTCTTTACATATAATATAGGCAGATCTATCTGTACTGTGTGACAGGCATTGATACACTCAGCAGAGTCATTGTAAGTACTAAATCTTGACTTATGCTTTCATTTGGTCCAAGAAAACAACCCTTATTATAATTCTTGTAGGATGTGTCCTTTGTGTTTACGGCTGGATGTTACCTAGGTGTGCACTTCAGTACACACGTAGGTAACATAGAGCATATAGTGGGCGAGTTGGTTACGATTCATCGTACCTTTAGCAACAGCGCAAAAGCAACGCGGAAACAAGGAACACTCCGAAGAAACAGCGCCGTCTTGTTGTGTTTCTTCCTTTTGTCCGTGTCGCTTTCGCGCTGACCACAAGTACGAGTAACTGCTGTGTCGATATTAGCACGCGTAGAAGCAGGGCAGCGCGGATCCCGTAAATGCTTGCTTGGGCGTACAACTGAACAATTTATAATTGTGAGTTGGCTAAGTATGAAAGTTGTGTGCGGAGTATGGCCGTATTTGATTACGCGAGCATGCAAGCAGTACGCCTGTTTCACTTTGGCCGAAGTTCCGCTGCCGCTGCAAGCCAGCTATCGCCACATTTTGTCGCCTTCATTCCTTACGCTACGAGCAAATATGGTGCCACCTATGCAAGATAAAGCCTGACATTCTCAAAAACACGCCACTGGGCACCATAAGAAGCGTGTATATGTGTGGCAATTCCGAATTTCTGATCGGTAGGCGTCACAGCTCTCGCGGTTGCCCGCACACCGTGCGCCATCCCAAGCGACGGAACAGCACATGATGCGCGCTGATTGGCTCGTGCCCGCCGACAAACCACAGGACAAGCGTTCGCGCATAGTTCGTCTAAAATCTCTGCATATACTTTAAAAAAACAAGGCAGCGCACCAAGACACTTTAAAATCAATAATTTGTGTTTAAATACCAGCCTTCCTTCCAGCAACGACGTTTTTAAATCTCGAAGGCCGTGCTTTTCCAAAATTCACGCCCTAAAGAAAAATGTAGATCTCGGAGGCTAAATTCACGTTTTAACCGCAGTGCGGCGCTGCCGCAGTGTAACGGTTGACGGTGAGCTGGGTCACGTTGTTTTGCTGTGAGCGGTGAGAGTGTTCGTTACACAGTAATTTAATCATATTTTCGAAGTGCCTAAACAAACTGTGATCCGTACCGTGTGCATTAACCATCAGGAAACCTCTGGACTCGTGTAACGCCATTAGTTCGCCTTATGTTTCGTGTGATACGCCAGTGTCTTGTGTAGCGCCCGTCCGAGCGGCCTTTGTTCTCGCCTGTCCGCGTTCGCTCGTGGAATACCTGATACTGTGGCTTCGAATTATGGTGCGTGAAAGAATTTGTTGACAGTTGTGCTTTCGTGCGCTGGTGTTCATCGGCGATTCAACAGTGTTCGCGCTGGAAAGAGTGTCGCCGCGTGGTGCCTGCGAGACGAAGAAGCCGTTTGCTGACCACATTGAAGGTAAGCAGATCTGACGCTTGCGCGCATTCTCGCAGCTTTTGGTTCATGTAGTAAGCTTTGTGGAACGACAACAGAACACTTTCTGAGCGTACGTTGACCATGTTGCTGTGCACATTTAGCAAAGCGTTTCACGAGGGGAGTTTCCGTGAAATGTATCATTTCTTACCGCTTACTTGCTTTATGGAGTGATGTGCTACCACCGCCGATTGTTGGGACTTAATGGGCAAATATTTACCTAAACGCTGAAAGTTACTGTTTTCTCGGTAGTTTCCCGGCAAGAAATTCTTCCGTAGATATGAATTTCCGCAAGTTACGTTTGTAATGGATGTCGATGTCTCACGGGCATCGCGAGTTGGCACGCGACTGCGATGTTTGACACTTGAACAGGTATTAGCTTGTGTGAAGATTACTTTATTGATAGTGTTCAGATTGAAGTGCAGCTTCGCGAGAACTTGTCTGCATTGTTTGTGTTCTTCGACGTGCTCGTGTATTTGTCTTCTATATTGTAGGGCAAATGTAGACCGACATTACAACAGCGAAATTTCTTTTTAATCGAGGCATCTCAATGAGACGCTCGTTTTCATTAATATTTTCATCCGAAGAACGGGATGTGAGTTCCTGCGATTGTTAAAGACAGTGGTTTGTAGCACTGCCCAATAAGGGATGCGATTTGCTTGCGATGCTTTGCGCTCGATGTTTGCCACTCTTATAACCCACCTTTCACGGCTGGCTGTTATAGTTGATAACGATAGCGGAATGTCGGTCAGATCAATGAGCAAAGGAGTAGCATCGGAAAAGGGATCGCTACAAAATCGCGGTCTAGGTTTTAGACCCTTCGTAATCGATTGGTCATTTGATTTACTAGATCTTTAAGTTTTGGTGATAATTTCCCATGTAGTCTGATGTTTGCGGCTGGTTTTATTCCCGCCTGAATTTTACCATATAACAGTGTAACCACTTGAGATATAACTACGAGACATCTGTACAAGCAGGCACACAAAGATTTGTTGGCCAGTTGCCTACTCCTATAGGTCATGTACTACTTAGCAGCTGCTGCAGAAATGTTTAAAAAAATTTGTGAGCAATTTAATACCTGAGTGGACTGGCAGGTCAGTCTCTTTCAAACAATTAGTTAAAAGCTTCTGTGTTGCCCTGATGTTTTTATGATCTGTTTTTGACTTCTCCACGTTTCTTCGCTGTGTGCATACAGGCCAGGCTGTTCTTGCTTAAATGAATATTTTTGAATAAGTGAAAAAGATTGGCTTTTGTTTTGTTTTTCAGGTGCCTTGTGAGCTCTCACCCAAGCAACACATTCCAGAGGTCTGCTGTGAGCAGACGTGGCAAACTGAAGTAACATTCAGATAGTCCAATAAACTGTTCGTAGTTTCAGACAAACTTTTGCAAAGTATAGTCAAAACTTTCTTTTAAAAGTGCAAGCACTGATCCAACCTGATCTTTCCATCCAAACATTACATATTATATTAGTCACAAAGACATAACTAGAACAGCAGCACTGCAGTGAGGAACGTACAGTGGTTCTCCAAGTGTTATACTGAAATAATCTATGAAGGCTAATTAGTTTGCAATTTTAGAACAAATTGTCATGAATTTCTGTGCCATAACAGAGTTTCAATCCATGCGCTGCATCATGTAGGGAACAGTAACCTTACAATGAAAACCAATGCAAAACTTTTTAACTCAGGAAAAATTTATAAATATAAAATGTGTACACGGAACTCTTCATCTATGCATGTCTACGTAAAATACAGGATTTAGTCACTGCGGCCACATAAAGGATGCATAAAGGTAGGACACACGAAGGAAACATAAAAGCAGTGGCCAAATTTCAACATGGAGGAAACATAAAGTACGGTAACATAAGGGATACATAAAGGGAGGACACACGAAGGAAACATAAAAGCAGTGGCCAAATTTCAACATGGAGGAAACATAAAGTACGGTAACATAAGGGATACATAAAGGGAGGACACACGAAGGAAACATAAAAGCAGTGGCCAAATTTCAACATGGAGGAAACATAAAGGATATTTCCTCATGTGAACTGCGGGAAACATACAGTAAACATAAAGGACATAACCATTTTCATAAGGGCTGGCACTGGCAATTGGTTCGCTCAATGGTAGAGCGACCGCCTCCAAAATTATTTCATCCCGCCAGTCTGATCCCCGAAACAGGACGAATCTTCGTTCAATTGCGAAGTTTTTTTACCGAAAAAAAATTGCTAAAACATAAGAAACGTATAAATCAGCAGCTTCGCGCTACCTTCGAAATGGATGGCAATGTTCCCTTTGGTGGAACTCCCTCTACCTCGCGGATTTCCGCAGAATGGATTTGCCATCTTGGAACCGCTTACAGATGCGCACTTCTTTTAGCAAGTCGCTTGATTACAGTGCCCACCCGAATTACACACTTATGCAACTTCTGCCACTTCTGGCTCGTGCTAGCATTTGTGTAGGCTTGCTCCTTCCCCACTAGAACGAGTGATACACCCGTGCGTGGCTTGCGTTTGTCAAGACAGTACTGAACGCCTCATCTGGTTATGGCATCGCTACCAAAGTACATGGTTTCCTTCTGTTGACAGCGTTAAAACCGGAAACGGCCAGGCAATTCTCAGAGACAGGCATCCTTGATCCATGAGCCTCGTGCGTGGCTGGAGTAGAACGCAATGCGAGCATCATTGCTGCAGTTCATCGACTTGGCGGATTTCGGTGATCGTTTATGGACGTCGCGTGTGCCTCACTCCTCTTTATCCTTTGGTCTTCACTTTCATCCTTTTATTCCTTTTCCCAATGCAGTATCTGGCTGATCTGTTCGTAATTGCTTTATTTTTTTTTCTCTTTCCGCTCACTCTCTAGCTATAGTGCGAGCATACACACCGTCAGACAGGCGACAACGGTGCGTTAGTTCTCTCTTTTATTGTGAATCTTTACGGAGGAGCACGGGCTCGCATTCTTCCCTCGTAAACGTTATGTAAATAGCAGCCCAGTTGTTTTGCTACCTCGGCTAATTCTACCGACTCTAAAGGCTAGAACTGCAGTCACAAGCTCGCTATCATTGACAGCAAATGATGACAAGGAGGATGATGATGATCCTCACTCATGAAATGTGCTGGCATTGGGGGATAGGCCGAGAATCGGGCGGCAGGAGGCCGTAGAACTGCGCGCGCGTAGTTTAGTTTCCTTGTGCGAGCTAGCGGACTTCAACGTTTTTCTTTCATGCGAAGCATATTACGAGAGCTCAACCCAGCTCCTCAGGCGCGGCGGTGTCGCCTTCAATACCACGTGACACCGTGACGTCACGACAGAGGAGAAGTGGCTTTGGCTCAACTCTTGCAAGATGGGCTGGGTGGGAATCGAACCAGGGTCTACGGAGTGTGAGACGGAGACGCTACCACTGAGCCACGAGTACGATGCTTCAAAGCGGTACAAAAGCGCCTCTAGTGAATGCGGTGTTGCCTTAAAAACGAGCTGTTTCTAAGGCTCAGGCGTGCGTCGCTTGCTCAGGCGCACATTTCGTTGCCGCGCCGAACGCTGCGTTGCTCGACGCTCACCGCGTCCAATGCGGGGCGCCCCTTGGCGGGTCGACGGGAACGCTGTCGCGTTTCACTCTTGAAGGCGAAGCAGCGTAACGCATGAGTTGTTTCTTCGTCTAGCCGAACCAAATATAGCCAAGCAACAGCAGTTCACCAGGCTAAACAGTGGTTCAACAACTAAAATAAAGGCTAGTATGCTTCGCATCCTGGGCTTAACCTTAGCTAAGCCACAGCCATTTTTTTTTCAATGTCTACTGAAAGTGGGCGTGTAACTGCGTTACGAGCTTGTCGAATTAGGTGTCGCGTGTAACTTTTCATTTCTAGATGGGGAAAACGCAAGAATTGGCAGATTTCGTAAAATCTAGAAAGTTTAGCTCAAATATAGTCAGAAAATCTGACAAACATACAATTACCTTTTTCTCTCTCGATACCAAGAGCACTTGCTTCGAAGGCTCTGTATAGCACGAGGCGCGTGCTGGCCTTCCGTGGAGAACGAAGCCAATAAAAGGTGGCGTATGTGCTCGAGCTTGTGGACAACGGAAGCGCACTTGATAGAATTGGCTTTGTACATTGTTCCATTATTTTAAGGCATTAAACTGTGCCACCATTTACTATGTCACCCGACAGAGGTGATGACATTCTCCTGAACCTCCTGAGACCGAAGTAAATATGTCTGTCTGTACAGTAAGTACACCGAAGGCATTGTCTCCGAAGCGGCGGAACACGAAGATTTCACGAGAAAGGCCAATTGTTGAGGTATGCTCGCTCGTTAACCGATATGTCTGCAGATACACTGTTAATTAGCTCAGGAGCTAGATCTCTCTGATGCGCGTAAGGACCAGTGGTCCGCCAGAACGTTCATGGCGGGCGCTGGTTGCGCAGGCAGAACCACAGCGAGATCGAGAAGCGGCGGCGGGACAAGATGAACATGTACATCAGCGAGATGGCCTCGTTGGTGCCCATGTGCAAGGCCATGTCCCGGAAGCTGGACAAGTTGACCGTGCTGCGTATGGCCGTGCAGCACATCAAGACGATACGCGGTGCGTACTAGTCTCGTTCACTGGCCGAAAGTGGCATTGGCTTGTGTACACGTGCGTGTTTTTTTGAGAAACTTGGTTGAGCACGATATATTTTTATTGTTTCCTTAAACATACTAATAACTGCACGGAACATGTTACCTTTCATTCATTCAACTACCATCCGGGGTGGAGAGGCCGGCTCTTTTCTAGTTGCCGACATCGCCAATGTCAATCAATCAATCAATCAATCAATCAATCAATCAATCAATCAATCAATCAATCAATCAATCAATCAATCAATCAATCGTATGCTCGATGTATCAATGAGTCGTGTATACGAACTTTGCTGGCGCTTATGAGTGGTATCTGCATCATATGCATCACATTTGTTATCACTCGCGCAGGCTCCATAAATTCGTACACGGAAGGGCACTACAAGCCACCATGGTTATCGGACGAGGACGTCAAGAACGTTGTTTTACAGGTAAGTGTGAGCGTAATTTTACCCTCGTCGTTTCTCTCTCTCTCTCTCGCTCTCGCTCAATTAACCCTTAAAGTTCACTCCCCGAAATACGTACAAATTGGCTTACCTTTGTCGTGTTGCGGCAATTATTTGTACGTTTTCTTTCTTGTCAGCTAGGATATGTCTCGCTGGCGGTTTTTAGGTGATTGGCAAAACAGTTGCAGCTAATAAATTAGGCAGGTACCAGTAGCGTCATTAACGGTTCGCGTCAAGGCAGCTTACGAAAAAAAAGAGGCTTTTGTGACTTGTGGAAGTTACCATAAAGGCTTATATTGTTAAAGTAATTGTAGAAGCCCCGTTCGTTTTTTAAGCTTCCCTGACACTATTCACCGTTTCTTTTTTTACCTAGAGCAAATCATTACAAACTGGCATTGAGAGGCACATATAAAAGCGGTAGGTAGGTATAGGCCTATTTCCATGTAACAGATGGAGTGGTTGCACAGAACACGCTTCCGTATGCTGTAGTTATTTTTACTTTGAGAGGGGAAATGGCGTTAACGCACATCGGCAATAACTCATGTAAAAAACTGAAAAAAAAACGAAAGGTTTATTAGCTATCAAGGATTTACTTCTCCCAGATTTTGTGGCATCTGCTGCAAGTATCCAGATCTTTTTCATCACAATGTTTTTTTCTTGACGGAAGAAAGCTCCCACTATAGAAGCCTATTTGTCGCCGCAGAAGATTTAATCTTAGGCCCGCGACATATGAACTGTCTTCGTAGTCGTGCCGTCATTGCGCTGCCGTCATCATCGTTGTCTTTTCGTCGTCGTCATGATGCCGTTGTTTCGTCATCGTCGACGTCATGCTGCCGTTGTTTCGTCATCGTCGACGTCATGATGCCGTTGTTTCGTCATCGTCGACGTCATGCTGCCGTCTGTCGTCATCGTCGTGAAGTCATCGTCGGCGTCTTGCTGTCGTCGTCGATCTTCAGCCAAGGTTCATTGCACTCCCTATACCACACAAGCTTAACGGGTTTAGTAGGGGTTTGAGCGCGTTTCAGATTGTCAGCACCTTCCAATATGCCGCTGAGGCCGTGGCGAGACCTAGCGAGAGCACCTTACGAAGCGTGCTCAGCCTCAGCCTCCACCCCTCGGCACTTATCCTCACAAAAATACCGCTGAGCTAAAGCTGTGTACTGTATGGTGTCAGCGAGCTGAAACTTGTTGCCCATAGCAGACAGTCAGCATATGCGCTACTGCGGACGGACAGCGGCTCCTCCTCGTTCATTATCAGTCTGTCTGCGCTAATGTCCCGACCATCTCACCCAGCCTCTGCCGGCGCACTTGTGGAGTCGCGAGAAAGCGCTGGAGCCGTGAAAATGGTGTCCTTACTTGTCTTTACCACCTGGAGGGAGACAGTTTTATGTTTGTTTTACTTATTGACACATAACACAGGTGGACACGTGCCTGTCGCATCCGTGAGGTGTAGAACAACGCAGAGCAAGACAGTCGAGACAGTGCATAAGTGAGGCCAATGGCGTAGGCGCATCTGAAACAGGAGAAAAGAAGGACGCAGACTACACACACATTTGGCGAAAAGCGTTAGCATCTTTGAGTAACCGACGAAAAGATGTGACACTTTAAAAGATTTAACAAACCATAGAGCTGAGACGACGAAAACTGCCCATACAGCTTTCTCTTGCTCTATACGTGTTAGATAAAAGTGTTTTTCCGAGCGTCAAAGGAGCACGCGAATACACGCAAAGTGCCTGGAGCGGCCAGTCGCGCGGTAATTTTGCATGCATACGGGGGTTTTCTTTCTCGCTCAAATAAAAAAAAAACCCTTTTATGTAGCACGTATTGATCAACAGAAAGCTGTATCGGGAGTTTTTCATATTGCCCTAAAATTTTCTCATTCGCACTTTTCATCTATTTATAATATCTTAGAAGTTGGTTAATTAAGACGAATTACGTAATTAGGCAGAATACAAAAAATAACCCGAGTATCCTCAGGCAACGCCAAACAACATTACCTTCGTTCTGCCCAGCTGCGTGGGGTTGCCATATTCTTAAATCTTGGTGCATGATAGTTGAGACACCCTGTATACGCGTGTATTATCTCATCTGTGTATTATTATACGTTGCACATATCGGACAACATCGAGACCTCGTTTATTCTTGTCTCTTAGCGCATGTTTTTTTAGCATTTCTTTCTATTTTATGTGATAGTTGCAATTGTAAGGAGGCGAAAGCTCTGTCTTTTTCTGTCGTTTCAAAAAGGTAAGAAATGACGGAATCGGTGACCTATGTTTGTTATCTTATATCACTGATGCATCGTGTGGCAGTAGGCTTGGGGAAGCGTGAGCTGCACCGATAGATCTGGTAGGGCGAGGTGCATAGGCTATATCGATTTTTTTATTTGCATAGCTACGTAAAGGGAATTGTGCCGGTTATTCCTCCTAGAGTAAGGAATATAGAATGCCCCTCAAGTCACGGAACGACGCAGTCTCTTTTACTTCGGCATCGAGGTGGCTTCGCGGCAACAACCGCAAAGGTCCTCATAGGTTGGCTTCGGTTTTACTGCGCAGATAATTGACACGGCGAACTTAGTCATTGCAAGTGCTTCTCCTAAACTATTAAAGAAATTCATCCATTGGTGTCGTCGCGAAGCCGTCTGCCGTCGCGAAGCTACCCTGCTTTGTCGAATATGTCTAGGGGTGGCCTTCACCAAGTCTTTTGCTTTCCGAATCGGATGGGCCGACGGCGCCTCGTGTGATGACTGTGGAGACTCTTCCACACCTTCTCTGTGACTGTCCTCGCTATAATTTACAGAGACGATCGCTCGCAATCGCGATAGCGCGCTTTGACCGAAGACCCCTAACAGAGGTACTTATATTAAAATGCCGCCATCACAAGCCATGGCAGCAGAGGGCGACGAGAGCACTGTTGCAGTTTTTAAAGGCGACATAATTGGACAAGCGGCTATAGCCTGAACAGATGTTTATAGCGCTGCAAGTGCTACTGCGCTCTGCTGTGTCAGCATGCGGCGACAGTGACCGACTGTAATTGTATGTCTACGCTCCTTTCTTTCTTTATCTCTGCTTTATTATCACTTTACCTCCCCCTCCCCTCTCTCCCCAGCGTAGGGTAGCAAACCGAATATTCCCTCTGGTTAACCTCTCTGCCTTTCCTCTTCCCCCCCTCTCTCTCTCATGCATTGGTGTCAATGCCTTGTGAGGCCTTCCAATAATCGCTTCACCTGATCTCTTTCAGTAAGGCTTCAACTGATGTTTCAGTAAAATTTATGCTATGGAAGACCCGCCAATTCAAAAATTGCAAGGACTTTTTTTAAACCCCCGTAGCGGCAACGTTAGCATTCCCCTGAGGTGTGTTCGTTTTGTTGCAGGGAACTGATGGGTTTCTGTTCGTTGTGAGCTGTGATCGTGGTCGCATCCTCTTCATGTCGGAGTCTGTGCAGCAGACACTTAACTACACTCAGGTAAGACGCAAAGTTCTGTGGTGCTCTGTCACGGGTACCTACTCCTGAACACACACGCCCACAAAAGCAAAGATATTGGCATTAGTTAGTTTCCTGGACTATCTTAATCACATAGGGGAAAAAAAAATGTGCAGTAGGTACGGTTGACCCAAATTTTCTAGCCTGCGATGTTTTGGAAATATGATTAGAATCTGGTAATAAAATGTCAAGACACTGAAATGAGCATTCCGAGCTTATTTTCCGCAGTGAAAAGACATAGCTCGCTCGCTTCAGTTAAATGACAAAGATATGAATGACATGACGAACAATGTCGTGTGAATATGTGTGCGCGTGTGCGTGTGTGTTACTGGAGCAGCAAAAAAACTAAGACATGTCCTTAAGGATGACCGAAACCCAGACGAGAAGAAGCGAGATATATATATATATATATATATATATATATATATATATATATATATATATATATATATATATATATGAACGAGAAGAAAGGGGGTTAACCGAGGGGCCCGATTTTTTATTATTCATATTATAAGAGGCCAACAAACACTGATACCAAGGACAACATAGGGGAAATTACTTGTGCTTAATAAATGAAATAAAGCAACGCGACAGTAATGGAAATTAAAGTGCATGAAAAAACAACTTGCCGCAGCTGGGAACCGAACCCACAACCTTCGCATTTCGCGGTTCCCACCTGCGAGCTCTTCCTTTCATATATATATATATATATATATATATATATATATATATATATATATATATATATATATATATATATATATATATATATATATATATATATATATATATATATATATATATATATATATATACATGGGAAGTACTCTCATTGTAAGCCAAGACGCCGAGCAGGGAGAAATAAATGTACAACGCAACGCAGGCTTTCAAGCTCGCTTTCTTGCATACACTCTTAAAAAGTTTGCACCCTTTGGGGCTTACCTTGTTCCACAAAAATAATCGTCATCCATCTTGCCCGCAATTCCTTTCTTTAGCGCTGCGAGCGCGGCATTTTCAGGTCAGGAACGGCATGCGCATTGTCAGCGTGACGCAGCATTCTCGACAGGAAAGTAGCCAGCGCGGAGTTTTCAAGAAAGAAAACGCAAGCAAGGCAGATGATGGTTATCGCTGCGGGACACGATAAGCGCCAAAGGGTGCAAACTCTTTTAATAGTGCAGGGCAGGATATGTTGAAGTTATGAAGCCTCACTTTGTCTTTTCTTCTCGGCGTTCCTAGGGTGATCTCCTCGGACAAAGCTGGTTTGACATTCTTCACCCGAAGGACATCGCCAAAGTCAAAGAGCAGCTCTCTTCGCCGGACCTCTCTCCGAAGGAGAGGCTCATCGATGCAAAGAGTACGTGTTTGGTTCTTAGTTTACCATTTTGCACCCAGATAATTAAAGGCGCCGTGCACCGCCTGACTAGATCCCTGACTCCCTACGTTCTGTACACGAAGATAAAGAAAAGGAAACATGCCGGATGCGTATACCTATTGCCAATAAATAATGTATAAGTTCTTCAGAATTTTTCATTTATCATTAGGTCTTGCCCCTTTACTGAACATAGCGGTTAAGAGCTAGAAGCAAAACTTATCGCGTTCCTTTTGTACGTTTTCACAGTAAAATAAGATTTCAGAGTAGATAATTGATCGAACAAACGATCCTACGGAAGCCCCGCATTCTGACTACTACGCTGCGCGGCCACTTTGTCGCAATATATATATATATATATATATATATATATATATATATATATATATATATATATATATATATATATATATATATATATATATATATATATATATCATCATCAGAAGTTGACAAACGCCTTTGTCCGGCGGACACATTTTCGAGACGCGTTGCCTGTGTCTATGGTGCACGTCCAATGCGAAGAGCTCTTCCTACGCTCTGCCGGCGTTCGCATTGTTCTGCGCGTATTGCCTGCGATTAACCAATTCGTAAAACAAATGCGAAAAAAAAATACAGAACAAGCACGCGTCCCTTATTGAACGCAAATTGCATGCTTCCTCTGATTGCGTGGAAGCCATTTACCCTAACTTTTTAATAGGAGCTCTTCAGCTGGCGCTTGATTTTGGCGGCCCACCTCCCAAAATTGATTTGCCCAATTTGGAAATTGAGTTGACACACGTCCAGAACCGATTTGGCCTATCCATAACACTGACATGGCCCGTCCACAAAATTTGGGAGGCCCACCCTCAAAGCTGACTTTGCCCAATTCGAGCACATGGCCAAGTGATAAGTATCGCGCGGAAGAGTATTACTGCTTTCGCATTCAATGCACGTAAGGAGACTTAAGTCCCTCCGTAACTTTTCTGGCCCATTGCCTTTTTAATGCATTTTAAACTTTATAAAGAAATGACTTGTTTTTCAGTTGTATTAGAGTCCGTTAAGTCCTTGAAATCGAAGAACAAGAAAACACATTCCAGTACCCATATGATTCGAGCCGAGAGCCATTGGATTAGGAAGACATTGAGAAACGGGCCCTACCATGACACTTTCACCATTACACAGTCAAAATTTCCTTGTTTTTGTTGTCTCGTCGCCGAAATCGTGTGCAATGCTTTCTGTTACAACGCCGACCTAAAAAAAGAAAATTCGACTTTTTCCATTTGCATTTTGTAGAGGTTTTTTTACCTGTTAAATAAACTTCGCGAAGCTTACTCGTCTGTTTAATTTGTGTACTCATGGCTTTTGCAATGGTACACCAGGGGCGGCTTTCACGGACATTTAATAACGAAAATAATAACGAATTTAAGAACGCGCTCTAGATCGGACTAGGAGTTGTCTACAGAACATTTAAGAACGCGTTCTTAAATTCGTTATTATTTTCTTTATCAAATGTTCGTGCAAGCCACCCCAGGTCCTGGTCATCTTTTTTTCCCCCTTATAGCTAAAGTGCCTTATAAACGCAGACATTGCATGAAGGTGGGCACATGAACTGCGTTAAAGTTTAAAGGTGACCTAAAGTGATGGATTACTTTTATCAATGACAGCCTTATCTCTGTAAATAAACCTTATTCTTTCCGCTCTACGTTTGATTTTCTGTCCTATGTACTGGACATCCGAAAATTAATTGTGCAGTTGAAATGTCGGTTTTGAAATTTGAAGTGTTACGGCTGGGCAATGATCACCACAGGAGATGCTGAAAATGTCCAACACCAGCTGGCGGATACGTGTGTGCACGAAGTTGCACATTGTTAAACACTCGGTCGTGGGTTGCTGGAGTTATCTGTGCAATGGCTCTCTGTAGCTCCTTTAGTGTGTGTGAGATGATTGTCCTCGTATACAGCCGTCCTTTGAGTGCACCCCTCAGGCGTTACCAGGCAAACCACAGGTCTTGCGCTATGGTATTGCACGTGGAACTGCGACGTCATTCCGAATGATCATCGTATTACTGCTTATCTATCCTCTCGCCGCGCGGTTACTTTTGGGAGACCCGATATTCTTCGCGACATTTGACCCGCCGTCGTTTGCCCTGATTGCGCAGCGATGCTCCCACTCAAGGGGGAATTCCCGCAGCGGCAGAGTCGGCTGTGTCCGGGTGCGCGGCGCTCCTTCTTCTGTCGGATGAAATGCAAGACGCAGGCGACCGTCAAGGAGGAGGCCGACACCACAACTGGCGGCCAGCGGCGCCGAAAGTCGCACAGCTTCGACCGCCGATACTCGGTCATCCACTGCACCGGCTACCTCAAGTCGTGGGCGCCCGCCAAGCTCAGTTTGCCCGACGACGCCCCGGCGGACGACAGCGAAGGGTAACGCGAGGGTTCGGCGAGCGTATCGCCTTCTTTGTCGTTCTAAATTGCCGGTCGTGCAGATATAATGCATTTGGTACTTGTGCTAAGCCGTATTTGGGGAAGTACGCAGCGATAAAGAAATTCAGAGTGAGAGAGAGATACAATTGAGAGAAAGGCAAGGAGGTTAACCAGACATGAACCCTCCGCTTTGCTACCCTGCGCTAGGGGAGGGGAAAGGGGTAGTAAAGGTGGAAAGAAGAGCGGGGACAAAAAGAAAGGCCTGAAAAAAAAAGGGACGTATAACGAAATTCAGTTATGGCTTATTGAACAGAGCTGGTTTGTACCCCTTACTGGAGAAAGTTTCACAACAGGGAACGCGCATGATAAAAAAAGAAAAGTCGCAGTAAGCTGATTTGCCCAAGAAACGAAAAGCAAGATGACGCCACCGTGTGACGATCGTACACTGTACCCGTTAATTCTATTTTCAGTGGCGCAGAATACATTAAGTTAGAGTTGCCTGCGTCGTCTGTACTCCGAAACCTTTTTCTGTCGGCTTACATGCATTGTGCAGAGCTTAGGCAATACTATTTGATTAACTTGTACGTTCCAGAGCGGTAGCTTGACTACGAAGAACCCTCAAAATGTGGGCGCATAGGCGTCAGCATGATTTTGTCCGTCTGAAGTTTTTTAATGTGCACTTAAACCGCAGTATACTCTAGTTTTTATTGCGATTTCTTTGCACAAGCCATTGCTATTGGAGATGCTTATGTTGACATCCCGGAGGTCGGTAATTGCGCCACGCAATAAAAACTCTGGTCGTTTTCCAGGTGCAACCTGAGCTGCTTAGTGGCCGTGGGAAGGGTGCACGGAGATCTGGCCAGCAGCCCTGCCACAAGGAACGCTCTGGACGCCGAGGCGATTCAGTTCGTCTCTAGGCATGCGGCCGACGGAAAGTTCATTTTCATTGACAAGAAGTGAGTGCCGCTCAAGATTCCCCTAGATCAAACGCTCCTTCACTCGATCCGACTCTAACGCGTGGAGCACAGCGCCAATTCCCGACTGAAGCAGACACACTGCGCTTGAGTGAAACTCCTCGTCCGTGTTTACGACGAGGAGCTGCTAGAAATACTCACTTTAACTCAATCGTGTTACTGTAGGCGCCTAGAGCATTTGGTTACGAGATCATTGCTTAGGAGTTGTACGTTGTAGCTGAAGTGTACTGATCAGTTCAGTCGCGTGGCGGTGCTGCATCGATGCCACTGCTACCGTAATGGGAGCGGCAGCCTCTGAAAGGTCTTTCGTCCACTTGCCGCCATGTTGACTTGAATAGCAGCGACAGGACGTTGTCTGGCTTGAAATGAGGGATATGAGATGTGGCGAACATTACAAGGTATCTAATGAAAATTGGGTGACCTGAAACTGGTTTGACGTTAACATTGGCCTCCCGGAACTACCACATTACAAGTTGTCGCGATATATTTGGTCAAATCGATGGTGCTTCTCAGCAGTACGCTGAGAATGCAGTACGCACCCTTATGCGGTGCCGTATGTCTGCATCTCTTCGTTCGGGATGGTGATGCGACTTGCCATGTTGGGCCCACGAGCCTGTTGAGTCGCTACTCCTCAAGGCCAGAACGACTGATAACTACGTCAGCTACCTTGTCGCAGTTCCATGATATATCTCAAGCGAGATAACTCAGTGCTGCCATTGATTTGACCCAGTATGTCCATTTTGATGGCTTAATTCCAGTGCAATACTGCCTTGCCGTGTTCGGCGGCCCGGTCATCGGGACGACATTTAGATGTCAAACTGGCGCTGACTTGCAGCCGTCGTGTCATCACTATGGATTTTGAAGTCCGGGCCAGTAAGACAGAGAGCTCCAAATGAGCGTTCTTGACTGCTGACCATTTTTCTCGACAACCACGCAATATACGGATTCATGCGCTTGGATACTCGTGAAACTAATAGCCACCACCAAAGCTAAACTGGTGCGGAATCGCCCGGATGTCGTGGACTCGTTCTTTAAAACGATCCTATTTCAGGTAGTTGCCCTTTGCACAGAATCTGAAGAAACGTGACTGAAAAATTTAAGTGGCGGCTTCTCGTTATTTATTGAGGCGAAGGTGCCTTTGAGTCGACGTGAAACTAATGTTTAATGTCTCAATCCTCTGGGTGCAGGGCAACTTTGATCCTTGGTTACCTCCCGCAAGAACTGCTTGGCACAGCGTGCTACGAGTACTACTGCCAGGACGACGTCTTGCGATTGTCCGAATGCCACAAGAAAGGTAAGTTGGCCGCCCGGGTGTTTTAAGTGTTTTGCATTTGGTGAGCCATCTATGAAGAACTTATGCGCACGTTCCTGACTCAGCATTCTGTACACCACCTACTAGGCGATGCAACAAATTCATGTTCGGTCATACTACTTTTACTAGAGTAATTGCTCGCTGCTGTGTGTATAATTGAACCTAACATTAACTATGGAATATGGTCTGTGAACACCGTGGTCGTGCACACCGTGGGACTGGGTTCAGGATTATTAACTTCAAGCATCTTATTTTTCTCTCTCTCTCTCTTCTTCTTTTTTTTCTCTCTATCTTCTTCGCCTATGAAAGCAACTTAAAACTGAGTACTGCACTCCAAACTTTCGCATTGTGAACTTTCAGTGGACTCCTCAATTTATTTTGTGCGTCTTAATGACGAAGAAATCAGTTTATTTTTGGCGAGCCTTGGATCCGTATCTCTTTGGTCACGGGTGCACAAACAAAATATTGAGGTCGCACATACTGCGTTTCATTCACAAAATCAAGCATTCTAAGCGCGCTGGTGAACTGGATTGTAGTGAGCTTATATTTTCTTTTTTTGTGAACTGAGTGATGCTTACCTGCTTTGCGTGAACATTGTCCTGTTTTATTTGTCCAAACACCTATTATATACTTTACAGTCCCATCGTCTAAACGCAGTTCAATTTCTTTCAATTTAACATCATACCTGAACGACTCTGAAATATAACAATAGTGTTATATTTCAGTGCTACGAGATTTATTCTTTCGGACTATTCACGAACAACCAGCGTCACAGAGTTCAAACAGCGTGCTGAACTCGAGAATTTGTCAGTTCGTCGCAAAATAGCACGCTTAACACTCTTTCATAGACTTTATCACAGCCAGTTCCTTCATGAAGTTTTTTTTCATACCCCGTCCGCTATACTCCCTCGTCATGAGCATCCTTTCAACCTAAAAGGTGTTTTTGCCGCACATAGCGATACGTTCATTCTTTCACACCACGCACTACAACCGAGTGGAATAAGCTGCCGTCTGACATTGCAGCAGAACTCGACCTTAACAATTTCAGAAACTTGTTTGGTCATATCTTACGCCCTGAATGTTCATCAACCGTGCTCGTCCCCTTTTTATCGCTCTCCCTGTTTTCTTTTCCCTTTTCCTGGTTTGTCATATTTACTTGCAGTTAAAAAGAACTTTTTCGTGTTACTAAATTTCAGTGTTTTGCATTTTATAACCATTGCATTGTTCTGCATTGCATAAAATGAAACTTTACGCACGTTGGCCTTACATCATATTTTTTAGACTGTGAATGATTTACGCTTTTCTTCTTTACCCTGTATATTGTTGTCACCTGCTACATGTTACCTTTGACGATGTTGCATCTCGACTCTATGTAATACCCTCCAACGGAAGGCCTTTAGGGTATATTAAAATAAATACATGAATATGCATTTTACGACAGTGAAACGCAACACCGAAAATTCATCTTGTTTTAGTATTTCCGCGGTGCTTGATATGCACAGGAAAACGATAGCGACGGTCCTGACAGCACTGTTTCATCATTCTGCACAGTTCTGCAAACGAACGAGGCGGTGTGCACGCAACCATACAAGTTCCGCGCCAAGGAGGGTTCTTTCGTCTGCCTCCAAACAACGTGGAAGGCCTTCAGGAACCCATGGACCAAGGAACTCGAGTGTCTCGTTGCTATAAATACGCTCATCGGGTAAGCAGCAGTGGCAAAATGTATTGTCAATATTTGTACGCGTGTGTTCTGGACTGGCTACAGGCAAGTGCATAAAGCCCCGAAAGCTGCTGGCATTTGCACCGCACTAACTTCTCCTCCTTAGCTTAACTAGTAACCTTATTACGGGAGAGCGAGCTATCGCAAAGAGCTAGGTATCCAATTTTATAACAACTTCTGAATGTTAGGAAAGACAGATAACTCTGAAGTTCTCAGCACATTTACCTATACAGGGCCAGAGCTTAAGAATGTGGAAATGGCACGTAGCTGAACAGAACAAAGATAATCTTGTTTGCCGTCGCTTGGAGATACTAAAGATATTTTAATTCCGCCTAATTAGATCGTCTTCTTAATTAATTAATAAACTTCTCAAGTATTGTAACTAGATGAAGAAGTGTCAACGAGGAAATTGCAAAACAACATGAAAAACTCCCGGCTTTCTGTTGCTCAATACGTGCTACATAAAAGTGTTTTTCCGTTTCCGTGCATGAAAGTTGCCCGCGAATACACACAACGTGCCTCGAGCGGTCTGCCGCGGGGCAATTTTGCGTGCATTTCAGCTTTCACGCTCGGAAAAACACTTTTATGTAGCATGTATTGAGCAAGGGAAAGCTGCATCGAGAGTTTTTCATGTCGCTGTACACTTTTCGCAATGATACGTTTCATGTAATTATAATATTCGAAAAGTTTATTAATTAAGAATTATTATCTAATTAGGTTGAATGAAAAGAAAATCGTTTGAGTATTTCTACGCTACAGCAAATTACATTTGTTTCATCTGGATACTTGGCATTTGTATATCTTAAAGCTCTTGCTAAAGTTAGCAGGGACACCCTGTAGATGAAATACACGGAATGCAGCTGGTGCACCATACTTCCATCTCAATACGGTGACTCGCCAACGATTTCCGCCCCATCGTAGTGCGCTCTCTGTGGTGTATATTAAGCTTTCTCGCTGTCTCTGATTATCAAGTGTCGTTACGGTAATAAGTTGAACGCGCTCTTTAAGGGTTGCGATAGGTGTGAGATGACGGAGATGTGAGGAGATGATGGCGCATAAAACTGCGCGGCTGCAGGTCCTTGTGCACCAGGCAGCGAGCTACATCAGTGTCACTGCTCGGCACAATTCTTCAAGTCAGCAGACAATGCAGGCATATCTTTAGTACATTTGACTCTAAAGCCGAAATGATAAACTTCAATCGCAAGCGTGTGTGCGTCTTTTTTATTTTTTTAAATTCTTTTTTTTTTCTGTCTCACCTATCGCATCTCTTTGCCCCAGCCCCGGTGCAGGGTAGCCAACCGGAGATAATCCCTGGTTAACCTCCCTGTCTTTCCTTTGCCTTTCTCTCTCTCTTCAATCTCAAGCCCACGGACATTCGAACTGTTTCAATAAGGCTTGGCTTAGGTACACAAACCACGTGTATGACGACTTCAAAAAGCTAGAACGCAACTTCCGGTGCACAGGTGTACAGTCACAACAAAGAGCGCAAAAGCCGTATTGAGAGAAAATAGTTAGTGTCATTTGTGAGGTTTCTGTACTGTGCAATCAAGAACGTTGCCCAGAGTTGATGAAATCAGGTAACGCTGCAGTGGTCAACAGATGATGTGCTGCTGCCGGTGCCGTCCTTGAAGATGATTCTTGGATTGCCCTCCGAACAGGTCTCAAGAGGTGGTTATCGTGGACAGTTCGAACGGTCAGCTGGACGAACTGCTGTGCGGAGGTTCAGCTGTCGCCAGCGGCCAGTGTGTGGACGTGGTTATGCACAGTGCCGTGTCCTCGGACCACGCGAGAGGAGTTATGACCCCAACCAGAGGCTCAATGGCGGCACCTCGCTCGAACGGTTCAAGTAGCGTGGGTGGCGGCAAAGTTGGCCACCACGTCGCCATGCACACTCTCAGCAACCAGGCCAAGTAAGCGCCACACTTACTCTTTACGTATATATATATATATATATATATATATATATATATATATATATATATATATATATCAAACACATATACGAAAAATGCTTGTTGCTTAGGTTTCGGCCACGGAACGGCCGAAATGTTAGAGAGTGATGAGCATGCGTCCGTAAGTGTCACTCCAAACAGGTGACGACATAGAAGGGCTGTCTTGATTCGGTTCCACTACGGGCTTCTTGTTAGACCTTACTCTGCACATGGAATGACCGAAAGTGCTGCATGCGACGTCTGTGGCGTGGAAGAGAACAACGGACATTCATTATGCCATTGCAATCGATTTCACTCGGAAAGACAAACGTTATCGATCTCACTGCGACGACTGGACGATCGGCCGTTGTCTGTGCAGGTGTTACTCGAAGACCATTCCCATCGCTCGTCGGTCCACAAAGCTATGAAGGCACTTTTGTTTTTCTTGAGGGCGAACGGCCTATGTGAACGCGTTTGACTCGCTCACGCCCTCGGCGTGCCTGCGCGAGCTCACCCAACACCACCTAGACAAGAGAAGGCCTGAGCACTCGCGAGTGACGTCACGGAGAAGAAGCCGGCGGCGTGCTCGGGGATACGGGTTGAATGAAGGGATCGCGCCCTTATGGGCAACGCTGACCAAAACGCAGTTATTGTTTTCTTTTAGGCATAGTTGAGCAGATGGCCCGCAGAGAACAGAGGGTGTTCCAAGATTATATTATTTTGCAAAACTATTTAAGCGCTGTATCATTAAAAAGCCCGCCCACGAAAAATGAAATAGTTCAACCTTAGGATTGAGAACGAATTTCGGGCAAATGATGACAGGGAGCATGGCTTATATTGAAAAGTCACAGTGCTGCCCTCTTCTTCAGAGCAGCTTCCTTGCCTTGATTTATCGTCGGCGTCAAAGAGGTTGCATTTAAGGCGACCACAAAAGTTCTTCAACAAAATGTTAGCACTGCACCATAAGACATATCTCATGACAACTTCACTGGTGCGCCCTTCTTCACATTCAGGACAGATGTATTTATTCCAGTCTAGATTAGGCTCTAAACGAATAATTTCGCTTTCGAGGCATTATTACATACAGTACCGCAGTCCACATATTTACAACACCTCAAATGAATTTAGCAATGGAGATATAAAACATTCGTGCAACTATTTACAAAGAAAGAGCTGCCTTATTCCGTAGAATTCCAGCTTCTCTCTTCTTGGCATTGGCACCCAATATTCTGTCATTGATCTTGCGGAAACATGAACGCATGATTTTTAGGTCCCGATTTGTAATTGCTCCAGCAATTGCGCACTCAGCACTTATTATGCATATCCTCGCATGAACGTAATCCACATTCCGCGGCAATGAAGGCTTGCCGGACACACAATCGTAATCTCAGCACAAGCGCAGAGACTACATGCACGGTTCACGTGCAGAAAAAAAGTGTGCTCGGAAGCATCTCGCAGCATGCCAGGACGTTTCTAACCCCGAAGCTATCCAAGGAGCGGTAGAGTTCCCAGAACTAATCGAATTGTTATCGCCGTTGTCGCCCATTCGGTCTTCCGCGTCTCATTTTCAAGACTGGCGCGCCGCTCGTAGCTTCGTAGCACGCTGCACAGAACTTCTATGTGGGCCTCTTTTGGGTGACGTAGCTCAAGGGGAGAGGGTATGGCCAGTAGGCCTTAAGTTCTCTAGAGGGTGTTGGCTCACCGCGGCTTTCCTCCCCCTCCCCTCCCTCTCTCTATCTTATCTTTTTATTCCATCTTTTCCGACCCTCTGAGTAGGGTAGCCAACCAGACTCATTTCTGGTTAACATCCCTGCTTTCTCTCTTTATTTCCCCCGCCTCCTCCTCCTACATTACACACTTTGACTGAAACATAATACTTATCATGGCTACTTAAACTGCCACCACACAATTTCTGTCCCGTGACCATGCACATGCAGTGCGACTTAGAGTTGGCGCACGATTGCAGATCTAAAGAAGCCTGTCAGAGTTCGAGTGCAACAGTTCTGGATGCAAGCTGCCTTAGTGCGACCACGAACCAACCACTCACGTCAGAGGTAAGTGTACACGAGGTGTGAATCTCAGGGGACTCAACAGAGTCGGGTGTTTTCCGTGTAACCGCCGGGTTCCTTAATGAGCTGCTGTTCTTTTAAGTGAGAGTCTTTTCAACAAAGAATATGCTTTTTGAAGACCACTTTCAAAATGTTACACATCAGTGTTTTCAGAAAGCAGAAATCCTGGACAGATTTCTGAACTGTTCTTTACTTGCATGTTCAAGGAAATACATGAAAGTTTAAATCTAAGCTGTCGTTTACTTGCGTGTTCAAGAAAATGCATGAACACTTCAAGCAATCACTTACGAAGAAAGCCTCAGTAGTGCGCTTCTATAGGTATCAGGTCACGCGGCACGAGCACGACACCCATATTATAATTAGTCGAAACAAAACTGGTGTCAGCGGTGCCAACAACTCTAATTTTCATGCACGTGGTCCAGGGTGGCTTACAAAAACACTGTGTGACTAACTGTAACACTACGTGCACTTTCGAACTCGTGAAAGAAGCTGCTTCCCATGCCACAGATTATTGCGGTAGACTGAAATATGTTTAACTCATACGCAGTCGTAAATGTCACCACTGCAACGCGTAACTTTAAACCGAGCAGTGAGCACGTGATTTGTGTGCTGTTTGGTGAGTACGACAAGGGCTCCACTGATTATATTGTCAATTTATTTTTGTGAACTCAGATACTAGATAATAGCGCTCCAGCTCCTGGATCTCTGATAGCTTTCTTAAGTGCGGAGTCGTCGAGCTTGAGGCTGGTAATGTCAATATTTGTGTACATCTGCATCCAAATGACACTTGAGAAAACTGTCAATTCTTTAATACTTTGAAGGTCTTGAAGTTGAGAGAGAGAGAGAGAGAGAGAACATTTGTTAACATTAAGTGAAACAGCAGAGTCCTTCGACGAGGTGTGGGTGGAGTCCTCAGTCTAGAACCCCATGAGCCGTGCCGCCCCCCGGCGCGCTCTCACGGTCCGATCGAGCTGGTCCCGGCAGTTGACGCCAGATGGACAGCGAGGCTTCCCACTGTTGTGTGGTGGGAGGAGTGTGGGATTCCAGGGTTGGCGTTTACGAGCTCGCACGGCCAAGTGGCTTGGTAGAGCGTGGCCGGAGCATTGCAATCTGGGCATTGTCGGATATTGTGTGGGGTACAAGGTTTGATATAGCGTGCGGTGCGGTAAGGTGTTTGTCTGTAGCTGCTTCCACGAAACTGCTCCAGCGCGCGTGAGAAATTCGTGCGGTAGGGGATATTTCCTGCGCTTTACTCTGTAGTGTTGTAGTATGGCCTGAAATTGTTTTGGAATCGGTTCCGCACATTATCTATCTATCTATCTATCTATCTATCTATCTATCTATCTATCTATCTATCTATCTATCTATCTATCTATCTATCTATCTATCTATCTATCTATCTATCTATCTATCTATCTATCTATCTATCTATCTATCTATCTATCTATCTATCTATCTATCTATCTATCTATCTATCTATCTATCTATCTATCTATCTATCTATCTATCTATCTATCTATCTATCTATCTATCTATCTATCTATCTATCTATCTATCTATCTATCTATCTATCTATCTATCTATCTATCTATCTATCTATCTATCTATCTATCTATCTATCTATCTATCTATCTATCTATCTATCTATCTATCTATCTATCTATCTATCTATCTATCTATCTATCTATCTATCTATCTATCTATCTATCTATCTATCTATCTATCTATCTATCTATCTATCTATCTATCTATCTATCTATCTATCTATCTATCTATCTATCTATCTATCTATCTATCTATCTATCTATCTATCTATCTATCTATCTATCTATCTATCTATCTATCTATCTATCTATCTATCTATCTATCTATCTATCTATCTATCTATCTATCTATCTATCTATCTATCTATCTATCTATCTATCTATCTATCTATCTATCTATCTATCTATCTATCTATCTATCTATCTATCTATCTATCTATCTATCTATCTATCTATCTATCTATCTATCTATCTATCTATCTATCTATCTATCTATCTATCTATCTATCTATCTATCTATCTATCTATCTATCTATCTATCTATCTATCTATCTATCTATCTATCTATCTATCTATCTATCTATCTATCTATCTATCTATCTATCTATCTATCTATCTATCTATCTATCTATCTATCTATCTATCTATCTATCTATCTATCTATCTATCTATCTATCTATCTATCTATCTATCTATCTATCTATCTAATCATATCCGTATTTAAGATCTTTTACTCCACCTTGGGTCACTGGGTAGTCGATGGTTTAATGGTTAGAGCACCGGGCTGCTGTGCTGAGGGAACATGGTTCGAAACCAACCGTCCGACCAACTTGGGTCACTGCCGCTCTTCAGTGAACCTCTTTTACGCCAACCTGGCTCACTGGGTGTGTGCCACTGGTTATGTGCTGCTCGTAAATAAACCCATTTCACGCCAGCTTGGGTGACTGGGTGTGGTCACCTCTTCAATCACAAAAAAAAAATATTTTTTTTCAGTGCTGGGTGAAATCCAACCGGCGTCCTATAAATTCAGATAATGTTGTTTGATCATACTGTAAATTCACACACGAGCCTATAAGACCTCGCTGCGACGCCGCTAGATGGCGCGCTGTGTCCAGAGGGCCTTGCTGTGGTAAAGCTAGGGAAACTACGGAGCATGTTTTATTAGAATGTGAAGACGTCTACCCAGCGGTCGATTTAGGCACCACTGGCCTCCTTGAAGCCCTTGGGTTCAGAGGGAGCAGTGGTAAAGCAAACATGTCCGCAGTAGACATTAGTAAGAGGCGACTGGAGGATTGGTGGAAGAAAAGTAGGGAAACGACAAAAGACGGAGACGTACAAAAGCACAGTTCGCAATAGGGGATCAGAAAATTTGGGCGTGGTAGTTCATAGTGTTTTTTTTTCTTTTTTCATTGTTTAACCTAGGTAGAATATTAGGCAGTATAGTAGCAAGAGCTTGGTGGCGCAACCCACCGCCCCGTTCCAAAGGGGACGCTCATAACATCCATCCATCCATCCAGCCTCTCTCCACAAACGGAAGAGGGTGCCAATCTACCGCAAAGGCTCGGCTTTGTACGAACGCATGGCCAATACAATGCAGCGCCCACGTCGATAACAAAGGCCCGTCTACAGATGTAGTGGAAGGCCACCCTGATGTGACTTTCCTACAAAGTGGCCTTCGAAGTCGACTTGAGCTCTTTGCCATAAAATCGGGTCTGTGCGAGGGATCCAGCTGAACAAAGCAAGTTGTTTTGCAAGACCGGGCTTGAGAGAAAACAGTTTCAAATTCAGATTTTTGTTTTTTGCTGCGAATAAACAGAACAGAAAAGCGCTTTTCACTCACTTATTTCTGCTCCACTTTCATTTCGAATATTGCCGTCGCCTGCATGGTGAATTCGTTCTGATATTAAGCTAAGGCCAGGTTAGTTTTTTTGAGATGCCATATAATTATACAAGGAGGGCACTCGATGTCTGATCGCAGAAGGCGAGGAAAGCCTTCGGCAGCCCGTCGCCCAGCACAAGCCTCGCTGGGCCCGGTGACCGGAGCGACGAGATGCAGACCGACTCGCCCGAACCACCGCCTCAGGCTGGTCAGGCTGTTGCGTTCAGGTCCGCCTCGCCAGCCAGTCAGCCCACGGCGGAATCTGGTAAGTGTATATTCGCTAGCGGATCCCGAGTCGGCGTATCCAAAAGCCATTGCCTTGCGAGTGATGATGAAGCTGCAGACATCTTTCTAACTAACATCCTTCCGTCGTCGACCGACACATCGGTCAGCGCCGTGTTCCAGAGGGCAGCGAAGGCGTTATTTGAGACGCAGTCAGTGGCGACATGTCACGCGTTAATACAACTTCCACGCAGAGAATGGCCCTTGGCCTTCTGGGTGCCTTTCACATAGGCTATCTTAATGAAACCTGCGTGGCCCCTGCTGTTTATAACCACAGCTGTCGTTTACAAGCGCTTATTGTAACCATTGTGCGTGCACAGCCCGTGGGTGCATCTGTTTGTCTTGGACGCTGATACACAGCTTAACAGAATGGCACACGACGTTCTAGGTGCCTTTCAAACCTTCGACGTATTTCTTTAGCCCATAGGCAGTATTTGTGTCGGTGTCTAGCATTATTTACTTCCGGTAACCGCATGTAAGCCCACACTGTGCAGCCAGCTACTTTGTTGTCATGGTGCGTTAGCAAAGCCATATGGTTACCTAGCTGCATCCATTAAAAAAGAAAGAAGAAAAAACATTTAAATAAATTTTCTGGCCCTTAAATGCCATCAGAAATGTCTTGACCACGTGTTGACAAAGAACAACACGACGTGCTTTAAACCTCGACATACATACAGTGCGTACAACAGGATAGTATTTTCGAGTCGCACATGATAACTCTTTTCAAGTGTAGTTAAACTGCATGAAAAGTTCTTGAATGCTATGCATAATGACACTTCATTTCAACAATTCTCGAAGGCAAATCAAGTTATAATTTAATTTGCAGATCAAGCCCAGATAATTTACGGATTTGTGAAAAGATCTGGCTCAGTTTGGGTTGCCTCAGGTTGTGATCAAAACTTGTGTTTGTAGCGAGCTCGTTGGAATGGGTGAGGAGGGTGGTTACAATTGTTTTTCAGATTTTTCTTGCGAAACGTCCGTTGACTCCATGATATGCACGGAAGAAACACCGCCGGAAACAACAAGTACCTCTGTTTCGAAATCATTCATGATATACTTTTCATTTGCCCGTTTTTCTGCGCAGCATATCGCCAGAATGAAATGAAACGTAAGCACGCATTACATTAGCCGGTAGACTGTAATGTAATTAGGCCCTATTTTCTTGGGAGTTGGGGAGGCCTGTTGAGATCGCACTACTAAATGTTCCTTTTAAGTGTCCTTAACATGCGGGACATAGCTAGCCAAATCAGGTTTCTTTTAGGACAGACCACAGATAAATTTAGTTTCTCGGATGTGGCGCTGTAACACAGCATCACAAATGCAAAACAGCAGAAAGCGAACATCGGCGAAGACACAAATGCATTCCTCTTCGTAATTCCGTCTATTCCTGAGCGCAGAATGAGTCTAACACCAAGGGACGTATTCTGCGACGACCACTTTCGGCGATAGGCACATTGAATAATGCAAGCGACTGCTTACCCGTGACGTCAGCATGCACTGCCAACACGCGCTTTCGAACGCTTCACAACACAGGAGGGCGCACCGTACCAGTGCAGAACTGCTCGAGTGTGTTGTTTTCGGGTGCACCGGCCGCACTGCGGCTTCTGCGCACTCACTAGAGTTAACTACGGACGCTTTAGGTAAAATAAATTCAAACGAAAGTGTGAAATGTTCTATTTTGTTAATAAATTGTGCTAGAAATCACGTGCTTGCGAAAGAAATTTTTGATGACATTATAAAGCGACACCGGAAGTGCCGCCGAAAAGCTTCTCTCGTCATGACGAAGGGGTCACAGCTTTGGGACGGGTATGTCGTTCCAGCTGGCGTGCGAGGAACCACTCGAGCAACGCGTTTTCGTAGTGTCGCTGTCAGCTGCGAACAAGACACTGTGATCTAAACTTGACACTTACACAAGGCAACACAATGAACTAGGCCATCAACACTCACCAAACATCGCCGTGGAACACCAAGTGTAAGCCGCCTTCAAAAAAAAAAATTACTATAAACTACCATCTCGCTTGTCTCTACTACACTTCACCACCATCCGAATTCGAAAAGACGGGTTCGTTTATTCAGTATATGTTGGCAGCACCCACTGACACCATGACGTAAAACTGACATAGATCGGATCTACTAGAGGTCACTATTTATTTTCTGGTTATGCTAAAACAGTCAAGCAGCACGCGCCGATGGCGAAGGCGTAGCTAAGGCGACAGTATCGCCGAAAGTGACCGTCCCAGAATACACAAGAATACATCTCAAACTTTTCGATCCCAGCTTCGAACAACGCAGTTCCCTATCCGAAAACCAGTCCCTAGCTGCTACAACGCTTTCTGTATCGTCGGCAAACGGATAACCTTTAGTACTGAGGCTTACGCTAGTTGGTACATAGTTATGATAGGTGCAATGATGCGAAATAAAAACCAAACAAACAAGCACATAAACGCACGTATAAACTCAGGTTTGCGACGCTAGCTTTGAGAATTAGGGGCCCATAAATGAACCTATATAGTGCTTCTAAGTGGCGACCTTCTTACATCGCATTTATGTTGTCTAGGAACGTGGTAACATGCAGACAATAATTAGGTGGTGAGCAGAAATATGATAATGACTGAATAAGTAGAAATAAGCATCTTCACGCGACGTCCAATGCCGCCATAGTCTCACGCTCCTTATGGCGAGAGTTTATTTTGTGTATTCTACACAGGAAACATTCTTTTAGGCTGATTGGGAACTTGCTTAAATAATACATATACACTTGCACGCTTTCCGGCACCCAAAAATGTTGTTAAAGGGTCCCGAGCGATTCAAACAGAGTGTAAAAATTTCCGTTTAAATGTGCATGCAAAACCAGTGTGTTTCTTGGACAATTGATCATACAATTAAGATTATATACATGCATGAATATTCCATACAGCAAAACTTCTTGCTTATCATGTACGTTCCGATTCTGCCTTCCAGAGCTGGACTTGGTGAACAGCTTCGTAAGTCGGGACATCCTGAGCGCCGGCACTCAGGGCAATAGCGAAGGGAACGACGAGGCTGCCATGGCTGTCATCATGAGCCTGCTGGAAGCGGACGCCGGACTTGGCGGACTGGTGGACTTCAGCGGCATGCCGTGGCCCTTACCTTGAAACGCCTATTTGTGCTCCTGTGCCCGCGGACTCTCGCGAGTTCTCACCGTAGAGCAGAGAAGAATATACCGCCTGTGGCATGCACCAGAAGTCACTACCAGTCAGTATTCACGCCAAAGCGCGTGCACTCCAGCACGGATCTTGGAACCGCGCGCCGCACAGATTGCGTCCAGCAAGAAACTTTTCCAGGAGCTGACGTCCACTCATCCAGTGCTGTTCGCGGTCGAACACGTGGTGTGCCGTCGTTGAGTGCTACCTTTCGTATTGAGGCTGTCCGTGCTTATTAACATCAAGTTCTGCTTCTACAGCGACGCCGGTTGTGCTCCCCTATGCCCCCCCCCCCCCCTCTCCCCTGTCCACAGACTTGACGCTGGACCACGTTGCTCGGCCGATTTGTAAGCAACGTTACCACATGTCGAACCACTTGCTGTACATTCCCTGAATACATAAACGCACAGTTTTGCAGTTACGGCACACAGAGAAAAATGTATTATCAAGCATCGTTACGAAGTTCTGCATTGTCAGCACACTCTTAAACAAAATTACACCCTTTGCGTCGTATCTCGCCACACAACAATAATCGTCATCTCTCTTGTTCGCATTTGCTTTCTTTAACGCTGCGAGTCGGCTACTTCCGAGTCACGAACCGCATGCGCGTGATGAGCATGACAGAGCATTCTCGACAGGTAAGTAGCGAGCGCAGCGTTTTCAAGAAAGGAAACGCAAGCAAGAAAGATGACGGTTATTGTTGTGTGGCATATGTACACCCCAAAGGGTGTACATTGGTTTAAAAGTGTATTGAGATGTTGCTTGCTGTTGGACTTATCCACATTTGTTGCTGATGTACAGTACTCGGAAAACGGGCGCCTTTTAGGGTTTGATCTTCCCGTCCTGGTGTTGCACCCTTTGCAAGGCTTCAGCGGATGCATATTATACGAGTACTCGAGTGCGCGTGGTATCATTCGGGCTTTGATCGACGCGCAATTTGCAGTGATTTATATAACACTCTGTAGGTGTCACGTTGTACACGAAGTCGAGTTGTCGCCGCAGTAGTTGCTACATGATGTGAGCTGTGATATTACGGAATATACTAAAGCATCACTGTACTTGCGGCAAATATGAATAAAGATTCAACAGAGCTGTAATTTGAGTCACGTCGCGTCAAAACGGGTGTAGTGGAGGTTTTGAGTTATAAATGTACCAGAACGGGGCATCGCGCAGGTTTTGTTCGGACCACGAATCTTACAAACATCGGTGTAATAATTTGCGTTTGAAGGTAAGCAAAAAGTGAAATGATGTCATCCTCTGTCAGTGACATTGAATTCACCATAAGGTGCTTTGTACGGTGGTTTTGTATTGAAGAAAACAGTGCAGCTGAATGATATTTCAGAGTGTATAACAAGAGCCCGTGGTAAGTGCTACGGATTAATGAATGGTCCAATTGGCGGATACGTGTATTGCAATCAAGGGCATTACAACAGGTTGTGACGAAGTTTTGTCGTAGTCTATCGTATTCAAGTTATTCTTTTTTTTTACTGTTGAAATACCCCCCCCCCTTCCCCCCGTGAAGGCACATATATCGTGACGTTTGTGCCGTCAGCACTCCTTGTTCTACACGTATGGCAATTACTCTTCCTTGATCACCATAACAAACGATCTAGTGAAACAAGCTCTTTGTTGAAACACATTTTCAGTAAATAGGTTCAGACGATTTTCATATCACGAACAAGTGACCGAACAAACCAAAATTTATGGAAATCGTAGTGTCACATGTCCCATGAAGGTAACGCTGGGTCCAAAAGACACGGAAACGAGTCTACCATTGTACATACCGGGCATCTCATCGGCCGAGCTTCGTAGGGCTGAATTTCCGTTCGAGTGGTTCTTGTTCCGCTAAGCAAGATAGCGTTCCAATTGATAATACGCCAGTGATGGGCAAAGCCTGAGCTTCAATACACAAATATGCTCCTAGTGTTGGTTCATGTTTAGGAGAGCTTGACCTCGAGAACGCTTATTTGCGTCCATATAGACGCAGCAGTTGTTTTGATCTGCTGTCACTGAACAATTCTTGATTACATATATTTTGTCTGAATGCACAAGTTAAAATCTACTGGCTGTTTGCAGCAGACTTTATGTTTTGGTCATATTTCTTTTGAGGACACATGCCGAACATTGCACATATTGAAATAAGAAAGCAACAAGTTTTGGGCACCGCCGTTCGGCTTTCAAAGCAAAGTTGCAGTTCTGTAAACTAAATCTATTGTAAAGTCTAAAGCATACAATACTAATGCATTCATTATACGCACATCACTGGGAGTAATAAAACTAATTGGTGTATACGACTTTGGCAACAGTCGCGTAAAATAAATGTGACGATTTCACCTAATATATTACCAATACATAATTGTGCGCTTTAAATTATTTAACAGATACAGTTTACAGAATCGCGACATCTGATTTTGATGCCGACTTATACAGGAGCTGTGAACTTTGGCCCTTGATTAACTTGAAATTTATAAATCTCTGGCAAATTGCCGCCATACGTTCTAGCCCTGCTTCCAACAGTCGATAAAATTCATCCCTCTATCATAAATGCTACAAATTTAGCTTATATCGGTTAATTAGCTACTTAATTAATTATCGGATTTTACGTGCCAAAACCACTTTCTGGATATAAGGCACGTAGTAGTGGGGGACTCCGGAAATTTTGGCCACCAGGGGTTCTTTAACGCGCACCTAAATCTAAGTACCACGGGTGTTTTCGCATTTCGCCTCCATCGAAATGCAGCCGCCGTGGCCGGGAAATTAGCTATTTGTTGAGTGTTTGTATTTGTTTTAAATGCTTTGCTTGTATTTGAACAGTGAGGGCGGGATTTTCTACGTGCTGAATTTTCCTCATAGCCTGGCCTCGACATGTGAAATGCGATCGTAAAATATTCTTGCGGTACACAGGAGTATGGAGCTCCTCTTTTGTGTTTTTTTTTCTTAATCGAACAGTTCGCCATCAGGCATATTATTATTGAATAAATGCGTGCAGTCCTTCGTGAAGAGGTCTCATGAGTAACCCGTGGAACCTATCACCCATGTTTAACTGTTCGTTGTATTTGGGCTGTGGCCGTAGTCTGTGTCCGGGCACTTTTAAGCACTTTCACTTTTGTGACCGTTGTCCCTGGACACAGCCACAGCAGACGGCCAGCAGCCACTGTAGACGAGAAGGCTGCCCACTTTGGGTCCTTCACGCGGTTTTCAGGGAGCACGAATAATCTCATTGCACCGTGAGATGCGTCGTTACAACGCGAGTGTTGCTAGCTGCAAGCTGCCCCTACTTTCGCCCACCACAATTTCATGCTCTTCTAGGTTTGAGGAAGCACCTACTGTAGTGTGCGTTTCACCCAGACTGAGAAGATGGAAAGGTGGGAGCTTGTCATAAGAAATAAAAAACAGTCATTGCTTTGAATTCTGGCGTTCCATGTCAAGTTTCCTCGCATTCATTTTGTTGCGATAACAATTGTATGGATACTGCGGGCGATTTTCGCCATCTTCTTCGCCATCGGCACTGCCGCGAAGCTCCGCGTATATATAGTTATATGTATTACCCATGCCGTATACGCAGGTTGTATTACTACACTCTTCAATCACTAAAGTTGCTAAAGTAGCTAAAGAGCTCTTACGATCTTGACTAAATTATTCCCGCTGATTTTGAGAATGACAGCCCGAAAACGAATGTCATGAAAACGTAACACTCACAGCGCACGCCTTTTATTTCAAACATTAGCAAAGTATTCAGATATGTAAAGTGCAAAGAAATATCAGTGCTCGAACCTGAAAGTGATGTAATTTTATTGATGCGACTCTTTACGGGCGGCGTGGGGCACCCGCACGATGTCATTAGGAATCCTACATGGTGTGTTAAAACTTTTCTGGGTGCCATAACTTTTGGCGCCCCCGCGTATGTTGCGTTCGCTTCACTTGGATCCACGTATACTTAGTACACTGGGCGAGAAGTTCAAAGGCATCGCTGCACCTATAGCTATCGCAGTCGGTGCTTCGGCTTTCGGACGAAACGTCCATTTTTTTTTTACTTGTCTGCCAATGTAAATAAGACTTACGCCTGCATGTCGGCCCTGCTTCATCTTTATGTGATACGAAAGACGTGTCAGCAATGTTTAACGTAGCCAGCGCTAATTGCGCCGTGGCGTCTTGGAGATAGTTCTGTAGGTACCAGGAACCAGAGTTACGTGCTTTACTCATGGCCACATTTTTTTGGCGGAATTAAAATTTTCCGTGCTGAGCGAAGGAGATCGAGAGAACAAACAGAAAAATTGAAAACAAATTATGAGAAATAATTATGAAACGACTAATGAAAAAACATGCACATCTCGAGCACTGTGAGAATCATATCGGAAAGCGTTTTGTACGTAGCAGGCTGTCGCATCCCTTGGGCTTTCGGTAAGTGTTATCAGAGGCCGCAAGGTGTCCACGTAATGCGAGCGATTGTGTGGGAACATGTGTGACGATAGCTCATGTGTGATGACAGCCAGCAAGACAACGGCACTGTGACGGCGATGGTTTACCGACTGATTTGTTGTGCTCCAACGAATAAACGTTACACTGTGTTCTGTTACGACCTGTGCCAATCCCGGGGGCGGTGCAGTGTCACACAGCGTCCCGAAGCGCTGGCTGCCGGGAACGAAGGATGGGGGAAACTGGCACGCTCTCGCTTTTGTAAGCAACTTGTTGCTATGCGATGTACAAGGCGCCAGTGAAGGACAGCGGTAAATTTGGCAATTATTCGCGCATTCTGTTGTTACCTCTGTGGCCTAATGCAAACTTGCGCAGGCGCTCGCGCTTTTCTTAATTGGCTGTTACTGTGTGACGTGACGTAAGTGCCAATCGTTGAAAGCGCTAGTTGGAAAGAGAGAAGTGTGTAAGCGATTGGGGTCTTATAGGTAGACTATCGGACTGAGTGTTGTGGGACATATTGAACGAAATCCCATCAGACGCATACTTTCATTTTATTGAAGAGACCAGAAAGGAAACCTGACAGGAACCTAGCGACCGCGAAGTGCCTAGTACGAGGCAAAATATGCTTCGCATTAAAATAAGTGCGTACGTATTTTTTTCAGGCAGTTTCTCTGTCCAGCTGAATTGTTTACGATATTCGAATAGTCATTTTAAGCTGCGTGTATTGCTGAGTCAATGAAGTAATCGACTGCTTCGATTCGTAGAATTTTCGGCTTATATTAAAAAGTAAAATTGGTACTGCAATAGTTGAGCCACCACAGGAATCATGGGTACTACATCATTTTTTCAAAGATTGGACATGGATTTGTCGATGAGGCATATTGCCGCTTTTATTAATGCCTATTTATGATGCAATTCTGCTGCGTGTTAGTTTTACGCGACTTTCAGGGCACAAATGAATCGCGAAACGTTCAAGTATGTATGCAGAATATATGCATGTGGAACGAGTATATATATACAAAAAAATTACGTGGTTTTACGTGCCAAAACCACTTTTTGATTATGAGGTACGCCGTAATGGGGGACTCCGGAAATTTTGACCACCTGGGGTTCTTTAACGTGAACCTAAATCCATGTACACAGGTGTTTTCGCATTTCGCCCCCATAGAAATGCGGCCGCCGTGGCCGGGATTCGATCCCGCGACCTCGTGCTCAGCAGCCTAACACCATAGCCACTGAGCAACCACGGCGGGACGCGAATACAAGCAAGAACACTTTTTTGTAGCAGGCATTGAAAAACGCAGAGCTGTATCGGGAGTTGTTCATGTTGCTCTACAATTTCCTGGTTGACAACTTTCGTAGAATTATAATAATTAGGAAGTTTGTTAACTAATTAAGACTGATTATCTGGTTAGGCGGAATGAAAAAATAAACTGAGTATCTCCAGGCGACGGCAAACAACTTTCCCTAAGTTCGGTCCAGCTACGTGTCACTTGCATATTTTAAATGTTTGGCTCAAGTTACGTGGGACACTCTGTACACTTACAATTGGCAAGCCTCAAATTTTCGGCGAAACAAACTTCCGGAAGGTTATATTGTAAGAACCTGCAGGGCCACACGAAGCCAGAAGTAGGAAGTTTAGGGAAATCCACGTACAGCCCATCGTTCCTATGCCTATGAAACGTCGCATTTGGAAGTCACGCATACGGCAGCAACAAATTTTTCCTGCGGTTTGTTTATCATAAAACTCTATGCCTGGAGCTAGCGTCACTGAACCTCCTCTCTCCGGCACATATCTTCCTGACGCCATCGACCTGCTTCCGCCTATCTACCAGCTGGGTCCTCCTGCGCCGTTACTGCTTCCTTGAAAGTTCTCTGCCTGGTGTATTACTACAACCGTGCCAAGCGTAAAATGCAAGCGAAAAACCCACGTGCCAGTATTAACTTATACTTCATGCTCGAGCACATCTCTTGCTGCTACGAACAGCGTCGTCATATCTACCTTAATCACTCGATCTGTGACCACTAATTGACCTGCCATAGCAGTGTGGATTCCATCAAAAAGCGTCAACATTTCCGCGAATCTCAGCCACAGGACCTCTTCCGTTGCCACGGAGCTGGCAGCACTGCAAACAACTTCCACTTAGCTGTTGAAGCAACCAGTGAGCCTCTGAGTCATCTGTACAGACTCACATACTGCCCCGTCATCCCTGAAATTGCCACGTACCAATGACTAGATCATCTACGACATCAACTGCTTACACACCGGAGACCATGGTGTTAAGCACAGCTTTGCTCTGCAGTGGCTTTCCTTCTCGCTCGGACGCTGTGAAACGTAATGATCGCCACCTTCCTCAGCTTGATTCCTTTGCTTCGTTTATTTATAGCTTGCGTTACCTCCTCGTGTGTCTTGCATTTGTGCAGTCTCAAAACTGCTGCCAATATGTAGTAAAACTGTGTCAGGCCAATATGTAGGTAAATGGAGTTATGCCGAGTTACATAAACGCCATATACTGCTGAAGGGAAACCAGCGTTCTCGGAGAGAGTAGCGATTTGAATATTCATGCTGTTTATGCGTGGATTGGGCCTTCTTTTGTCTATCGTAGCTCACGAAGCGACGGCGCCTACGTGACCTCCCAGTGAACTTTGACGATCCTTGCTATTGTTGGCTCGCGGCTGTTGGATAATTCTGGCATCAGCCTTTTGCCCCAAATGCCGAACATTCTCGCGAACCGTGTTTCCGCAAAAAGCAACACACTGACGTGGGCCCGAAATTTATTTTTCCGTAACGCACAATAACTGCGCTCGGAATAGCTTTTACAACCGTCACTAAGGTCACTCATCTTGTCAAGCATGTTCGGCGTGGTTGTTGCCGCGCTTTCTATAAGTGAGGAAAGAGCCGAGCCACGTTACGTTACACAACGACGTGTTTTCTCCTTATTCTGCTCTGTAGCTGATGAATTTCTTTCCCTACACTTCTATCACGATCTGGAGAAAGGATGGACACACACACACACCGACACACACACACACCGACACACACACACACACACACACACACACACACACACACACACACACACACACACACACACACACACACACACGCACGCACGCACACACACACACACACACACACACACACGCACGCACGCACGCACGCACGCACGCACGCACGTGCGTGCGTGCGTGCGTGCGTGTACAGTGTCTCGTGCGTGCGTGCGTGTACAGTGTGCGTGCGTGCGTCTGTACAGTGTCTCGAAGTGTAAGAGCCGTGAAAACGAGTTTCGCGCATCAGATTTTGCAGTGTATCGCCCAGTATCAGCCACGCGACACGTATGCGCGTTCGCGTTCCACATGAGCTGCAACACGGTGCCCGTGGTCGAAGGGGCCGACATACGATTAATTGGAGAGCTAAACACCGTCAGACGTTCCCGTCAGTAGTATTAAATGCGAGGCATTTCTTGACGAGCATTTGCGGATTTGAGAGCATGCACCTAGTCTCCTACATCTTGGTGCTCTCATGGTCGTTTCGTTAACCCATTAGGGACCGGTTTCTTTATTTTCTTGCTATCTTCAAATAACTGTCATATGTTAACTTACATTTATACTAATAATTCACATGCAAAGAATTATTACTCTTGCCTAATTAGCTTTTGAAATATAGCCCGTGACCATATGGTCACACTGGGCCCTTACGCTACAGCAAAATACGCGAAGATAAAAACATTTATTTCAAGCCATGAAACATCACAAAAAACATACATAGCGAACAGTCGAGCACTTATTTAGTGTGATATGGTTTAACTCATGGAATAAACATGCCGACGTCATACTATGTGCATTGTGTGTGCACCGGGCTGTTGCAATTATCTCATGCACACTTCCACCTCTTGCCATTAGGTATTGGTGCAACAAAGTGGGCCACTTGGTCATACCGTGTACCAGTCAGGACATCACCAGTCTTTAGTATCCTGCGTTGAGCAGGTCCTCTGGGCTTATTGTCCCATCGCATCAGGTAGCTTTGTGCAATTTGCTTGTGGAATTCCACCTGCGTGACGTTGAACCCTGTGCTACGAATTAGCGCCCAAGCGTTGCTGATAGGTACATCACAAAGTGATGTGAAAATCGGTACCCGCCGTGGTTGCTCAGTGGCTATGGTGTTAGGCTGCTGAGCACGAGGTCGCGGGATCGAATCCCGGCCACGGCGGCCGCATTTCGATGGGGGCGAAATGCGAAAACACCCGTGTACTTAGATTTAGGTGCACGTTAAAGAACCCCAGGTGGTCAAAATTTCCGGAGTCCCCCACTACGGCGTGCCTCATAATCAGAAAGTGGTTTTGGCACGTAAAACCCCATATATTATTATAAAATCGGCCACCACCACTTTTTGCCACGGGTTGCAATCCTATAGGCGCCTGCATTTGCATCCATCTGGTCCGTACCTCCTATAAATCTTGTACTTAGCAACAGTGTTTGGATGGGCTACCTTGATTCGCTTCTTCTCAACATACGAGTACTTGCGCTATCGAGTACGGCGTTGTCAAAAAGATCGAAGAACTCAACAGGTGAAAAGTCCCTGTAAGCAGCAAAGTTTGGGCCGGGAAATATGCCAAGGCTTATCTGGAGATCACCCTTCGTCCACTTAGAAACAGTGGATAAATTTGGCAGGAATGGCCGCATCAACTACAGAAGAAACCTCTTATGTTCCGTCACCTTCCTCGCCGGGGTCGTCACCGTCCGAGTCGCATCCACCGCTGCGGCATCCGTCAGAGAAAACAGTTTCAGCGCCGGCTCATAGCTGCCACCTGCTTAGATTGTCAATGAGCCCACCTGAGTCTTCATCGGCCGAGTTTTCATCCGAATAGGTGCTAGCCTCTGGCGGCTCGATATAAACCACTGACACGTCGTCATGTTCCTCTACGAATGCTTCACTATTTCTTTCAACATCAACCCATTCAGAAAATGAAATAAGAAATAACCACTGCGAGAACGCGCCAGCCGCCGTGCACTAGATGAGAATGCAGTTAGACAAATAAAAATTTAGGTAGCCTAGAAGCCCAGCGTGACCATATGGTAACGCGCTAGACAACGCGCTCGTTCATAGATAAATCAAACATTAATCTTTCACAAATGGTCATCGAAGGTCACATATTCAAAGATCAATATGGAGGTAAGGATATCTGACTATTGCCTAAACAAGTAGTAAAAAAAAACACACTTACCCCTTGGAGCGATGCATGGCAACGCTACCCGCAGAGCAACACTTTTTCCTGCTTTTGCAAGGGGCTCCCACAAAACGACTGACAGCTGCTGCCACTTGGTATCTATAAAGGGAACTCTAATCTCTCAAACGGCACGTCAAAGGCGATTTTGGTGCCGTTTTGTTAATCTTAATTAATTGAAATTCACTGTGCAGACTAACGTGACCATATGGTCACGCTGGGCTTTAATGGGGTAACCTGGTATGTGCCAAAACCCACATTACCCATTACGCTCCATCTGCCACATACCAATTACGCCACATGGGCATGCATGGAGCGATTGAATAATAAATAGCGTTACCGCTCTCCTATGTTGGCAACTAGCATATTGAGACGGCTGGTGCCTACGTCGCGCCGGGTCAGGTCGCGCAGCAACAATTTGCTGAGAAAATCGAAAGCGCGTCTGCAGTTTCCCCCTACTTTAACCATGTGGGAAGTACCGCTTTGTCACGCTACGTGGCATTTTACCACTTTTGGAATCGGCTCCAGCTGCAACGGATAGGGTTGTAACGTTTCGTTGTCAATAGCCGACAAATCGATCGTAATACCGTCGTCGTCGTCGTCGTCGTCGTCCGCCGCGGTGTCGTCCCCTGGCCACTGTCGTCACGCACAGATTCGTGTCAAAATTGTGTTTCACATATACATTGTCGCGCGACCATTGTTGCGCTTTCTGGCAATAGCCATTTCTGTAAGACCACACGCGTCAGCGAACTCGCCGCAATTTTCTTGTTTCCTTCCCTCCTCTCTGTCCCCGTGATCTTTGTTTTCCCCTTTCCCATTCCCTGGTGTAGGGTAGCCAACCGGACGTTATTCTGGTTAACCTCCCTGCCTTCTACTTTTCTCTTCCCTCCCCTCTCTGGCAACACGTTGCAGTACCCCACACGAGAGAGAGAAAGAGAGAGAGAGCAAATGATAAATGAAAGGTAGGGAGGTTAACCAGGACTGAGCCCGGTTGGCTACCCTACACTGGGGAAAGGGAAATGGGGACGGACACACCACACGAGAATAGATAACTAGGTTCCGGCAAAACGCACGCTTCGTATAAGATTGATTCCCATATGCGTGGGATATGTATTATTTATTGAATGGTTGGCATGGTTATATATAGTTATGGTTATTGTTATAGGAAAAGCTACATCACCACCACCACAAACAACAACAACAACAACTTGGCGACGACGCGAGTGCAGCCGCACAATGCGACTGTCGCTGAAAATATTCGTGATGCGCAACTGCACTGGAACCTTCGCTAGGCTACTTGGTTCCTCGAAATAGTGTTGAACTTTCCGGGACATGCGTCACGACGACGACGATGATGATGATGATGAGTGGCATGCACTTCGAAACGCGGCGGTGACAAAAAGTCACCTAGCCTGCTTGATTTAATCAGGTATGCGATGCATGTTTCTTATCTAGCATTTCTGTATACATCTCCTTAATATTTTCTTTCCTTCACTATCTACCTTGTATGTATGACTGTATGAGATCCGGTCGTATCAATCTCTTCCCTACTCTTTTTCCACCATTACTGTAAACCTGTCTTGCTTATCTTGACAGCTGCCCTTTTGACGCTTCCGTTCACTTTTCAGTGGATACCAGGTCATTGCGGTATCATTGGTAATGAAGACGCCGATAAAGCAGCTCGGACGTCAAACCAAGAAGACCGCTGCGTCCCCATTCCGCTCTCAAGGACCGACGCCGCGAGACAACTTGGCATTCTGGCACGCACGATCTCCTTAGCAGAGTGGAATAATGTACATACAAGACGCACAAGACTGCACCGACTAAACCCATCACTTCAACTCAGACCTCCAGCCGGTGTGCACCGGCGTGAAGCGTCTCTTCTGTGTCGGTTATGGCTTGGAGTGGCCTTCACGAATGCCTACTCAGCACTAATTGGAATGGCTGATAGTCCTGCATGTGATGTTTGCGCATGCGAGGAGAACATTGACCACATATTGTGCCATTGTCCTCAATTTCAAGCCCAAAGACAGTATTTGTCCGACACATTGAGGAAACTAGACGATCGTCCTCTGAGTGAACAGACAATATTAGAGCACCGTCCCGACCGATCATCGGCTCAGAAGGCAGTGAAGGCACTTTTGTGTTTTCTCAGAACTTCTGGTTTGCTCGAGCGACTTTAACTGAAGTGCTGTCCGTACGCGTACCTACACCTTCTCTCTCCCTTCTTTCTCTTCCCCTTCTCCCTTCCCCCAGTGTAGGGTAGCCAACCAGACTATTGACTGGTTAACATCCCTGCCTTCCTGTATTCTTCTCTCTCTCTCTCTCTCTCCGTTCACTTTAAAACCCACGCGCTTCTGGAAGGTGTATGTTACCTACGGTTGTCACTGGGATAACCCCTTCGCATTCCATTAGGATGTGTTCAGTGGTCTCCGGATTTTTGCTGCAGCATGCACACGCCTCATCTAGTTCCGAATATTTGCTCCGGTACGTTTTCGTCCTTAGGCAAACGGCTCGAGCATCGAATGGCAAGGCACTGCCCTTTGTGTTATGGTACGCATTTCCCCTTCTAATTTCTTTCTTCTCATTCTTGTAAATCTTCATGGTCCACTTTGTTTCCATTCTTTGCAACCAATTAACTGTCTCCGTTTATCCCTCTTTCTGATGACTCCTGGTGGTCTATCTACAGCTTTAGTAACTCTGTACTTGGTTGCCAACTTTCTTGATCTCTTCCTCCATTCTGTGCCCACGCTTTTCGAGTACAGGTAATTGTGCTCTCTAGCTGCCCATTAATTTTCATCCATGTTCCTGAGTCTTTCTTGAAAGCTAATTTTGCCCTGTGCTTCTCTGACTTCAAAAGAGGCTCAACCCATGCCACCTTGCACTGCCTCATTTGTGGTTTTACCGTGGGCTCCCGATGCCAACCGGCCTACCGTTCTTTGGTTAACTTCCAACCCCGACAAGATATCCGATTTTAAGCATAGAATGGCATTTGCGAACGTTAGCGCTGGCGCCATTACTCCTTGCCAGATTCCACGCACCATCTCAAACTCATTGTGGCCCCACAATGCTCTGCATTTCGTTATTGCAGCACTGCACTTTTCCTTTACTTTCAGATTTTCTTGGTGGGTGCTTGAGTAAGCTTTTTCCTTCGTTTATGTATACGCCAAGCTGTCTATATTGCTTGACTATGGGCATGACTTACTGTTGAATTGACACTCGTATCTTCATTAAAGATCATAATTCTCGATTTCCCTGTGCTAAACTTGAGGCCTAGATTTGTTGCTGCGTTGCCTTATATATTCGCGAGTGTCTATAAATTTCCTTTTACTGTCCGTTAGTAACACTACGTCGTCCGCATACATCAGTCCAGGGAGCTTCTGCTGCACCATTTGTCCATTACGCACATGGGATAAATCGAACGCCCATTCGCTGTTTTGCAGTCCTCTTTCTGTGCGCTTAACATAAAGCGTGAACAACAATGGAGACAGAGGACAACCTTGCTCCAGTCATTGGTTAATTCCCACCACTAAATTCGTTACCTTTTCGACCTTCCCATAGAACATGCACTCGCTTGTCTCTATATACCTCTCTGGGCAGCTCCGCGAAATCGTCCTCTGTGCCTTCGTGCTTAAGAATATCCCATAACAATAATCCCTGCCTACGTCATCAGAGGCTCCCTTAATATCTAGAAATAGTATCGATAAAAGTCTGTTCCTGAGCTACTGCAATTTCTATGCGCTGAGTTAGCACAAACATATTATTCTCTAAGCGCCTGCCTGGCCTGAACCCATTCTGCAGTTCCTCGAGTATATAGCTTTTCTCCACCCACTTCAACAGTTCCAAGTCGCATTGCCGTTCTATATATCACCGTGACAAGCATCCTGTATGCCACGGTACCGACTAGTGCGCCGCCTAGTATCAGTCTCCCGTAGCAACTGCGGGTATCGATTTGCAAGATGTCAGCCGCCCGGCCCGGAGTGGCGTGAACCCAAGGATGGGACCGATGCGTGAGTATAACCTCTTTGTAGCCGACCTATTCGCTTCGACGCGAGGCGACTGAGCGCGAGATCGCGACAGCGGTCGCGTGAGGTAGTGTCGCCAATACCCCGCATTCCCGGAAGATGATCGGTTGCCCCGTGCTCGTCCAGAGAGTTGTCAAGTGATGCCGGTTCGAGACGGAGTTGCGGTGAAGCACGCCGTCGGGAGTTTGCCGTCAATCCTCCTGAATCCGGGGAACAGGACGTTGTGTAACGGCTTCTAGCTACACTCGGTGATGGAAAGCTGCTTCTCACGTCATTATGCAAGACGCCGGCGTGGCGAGAAAAAAGAAGGGGAGAGGAAAGGAACAATGCGAAATTCGCGCAGATTTCACATCGGCAGTGCGTCGTTGCTGCGGACAAAGTGAGAGCGTGGTAGCGGTTGGGCGTGCACTGCAGGTTTATCGACACGACACGTACGTCGTTGCTGTGGGTGTGAGACACACGCGACGTGCGACCGGGCTCGAGAGAACGCTGCTTTTCCCCGCTCGTTACGGCAAGCCCGATTAGGCACCGCTCGTTTAAGGCCCGGAGACGACGCCGGGGCAATAGTTCGCTTTTTTATATCTGGCCGCAGAGGATACCTTCGTGCAAACAAACAAACAGTGAAATGTTGCTTCACTATAAAATCAATCGCTATAGTAATCATTAGTTGCCTTTTCTCGACTATGCGGGACTGAAGACTCGTTCCAGGATATCGAAAACATTAGCTATGGGCTTTGAGTCAAGTTTCTCGTGCTTTAAAGCAGAACCTAGAGGTATTGAAATGCGCGCATCAAGGACGATAACGTTTGTGAGATTAAAGAAATTTAGGAGGGACAATGGAGAAAGCGTGTGCTCCTATTTGCTAGCTGTTCGCCGAATTGAAGGAAGTGGTTTTACTTCATGGGCTAGTAACTATTGTTCTGCCTCCAAAATATATGCTAAATTTCGTTATCCACCATTGCCAGGATATGGTAGTTCCCACAACGCACGACCGTCTGCGACCGACAACACAACTTTTAAAATTACAATATGTGTTGCTACAGGTTTGACACTACTGGGCTTTTGGTGCTGACATAGATAAGTACGCTCATGGTTAGCGTTTCAAAATTCTTATATCATATCTTCTCTCTCTCTCTTTCTCTGTCTACGAAAATGGAGTATTCAAAGCAGGCAGTTTAAAACAAAACCGAACTGTGTGTCTTCTACAGAGCGGAACTTGACGTGGTTCGCATTCACCCTTTGTAGCCGCAGTAAATGTACTAATGCAAGCTACCGCTTACGCGTGCAGGCAAACACGCTTAGCCGCGTATACAGCGACCAAATAAGGATGCCTGCATTTGCGCTGAACGTTTTCAAGGGGCTGTTCCGCTGGTGATACATACCCGCAATAGACCCTATTGCGGGTATGTTTAGACTAATGCGTTATTCTTTTCAACCTCTATTTTCACTACGGAGAGCATATATATTGACTAGTATAGGTTAAAGTAAAGGCCGAGCTTTCAATTTTCAATTAGCGCCTAAACAACAGCGTCAACATGTGACGTCACCGACTTCGCACCATTTCAGCCTACTGGGGACGTTTTCGCGCAGCTGAAGGATTGATTACTAAGGCTTGACGTTCCACACCAACACAAGGACTATGAGAGACGACGTACTATTGGACAGCTTGACTTTGATCATCTGGGTTTCTTGAACGCTTTGTGAAGGTAAAGTGCATCCACTAAAGTTACTAAGTTGAGTGTGTTTCCTTTGAAATGTACACGATGCTTTGTAACACTGTGGCACACGGTAATATTTATTGACAAGCTATTAGGCGGCCTCAACAAGACACTGCCAAGAAATAGCGACGTCGTCAGGTGCTGGTGCGGCAATGTTGAAGTGATGTTATTGGCCACCTTTCACTTTCGCGTACTTTCTGCTTTGCCAGGCCTCCACTCCTGGTGAGGCTGACATGTTTGCAACTACAGGAGTGCACTCTGCTAATGTAGCTTTAGTTAATATTTGTCTTTGGAGTTGCTTTGTAAACAAAAAAGGTTCTTATTTCTCGAAAACCAGTTCTGCGGAAGTCTGCATGCTGGGGGAAAATTCATGAAAGAGAAAATAATCATACACCCGGCGGTGTAGGAAGGCTACCATCCGGGTGGCCGATCTCGAATCCCAATTACTGGAACTTGGCGAGAGGGGCACCCCACAGGGGTCCGTCATTTCCCCCTGTTTATCCAATATAGCCATGGTTGACCTAAGCAGAAAGCTTCTCGAGATTGAAGGCATCAAACACACTATGTATGCTGACGATATAACTATATGGTGCACAGGAGGCAATGACGGTCAGGTTGAGGGCGCCTTACAGGAGGCAATAGACACTATTGAAACCTATCTAGAACCCACCGGTCTCAGATGCTCCCCCTTGAAGTCGGAACTTTTGTTGTATAGTCCCAAGAAACGCGGTCCAAGGCCCAAGGGATGGACATCGTTAGAAGACAAAGATATTAACTTATGTACAAAAACCGGTTGTCGTATACCCAAAGTCGATTCAATCAAGGTCTTGGGCATGATTGTTGAGTCAGGGGGTACAAATGGCAAGACTATACGCAAGCTAATTACTAAAACTGAAAGTGCTGTTCGTTTAGTCAGGAGAGTATCAAATCGGCATCATGGACTCAAGGAGGATAACCTCATTCGACTAATGCATGCCTTCGTTCTGTGCCACTTTAGATACGTGGCAGCCATGCATCGATGGAAACGGGCAGAGAGGGATAAACTGAATGCACAGCTTAGGAAGATTACCAAACGGGTTCTCGGGTTACCCGTATACACTTGTACAGAGCGATTAATGCAGCTTGGCATTCATAACACTCTTGAAGAGATCGCAGAGGCCCAGGAGCGCGCACAGCTATCTCGCCTCACAACAACGAAGGCAGGGAGATCTATCTTGCAGGAACTCGGATATCACCCCGATAGAGTAGCAGAAGAGTTCTCTGACGTTCCTCCGTCGATTCGTGAGAACATTACGGTCGCGCCAATACCTAGGAACATGCACCCCGATCATAATCGCGGTTGAAGGAGGGCAAGGGCGGCCAACCTCCTTAGGCAAATACACAATGATCAGCGACAGGTCAGCTTTGTGGATGCCGCTTCTTGTAAGGGACGTCAGGCGTTCACCATCGTCACTGTTGATGGTCGCCAAGGAATCACCAATGCTGCCTCGGTTCGGACGAGGGACTCCGAAATAGCTGAACAAATGGCTATTGCACTAGCCCTGCTAGATAGCTCACGGGATGCCATCTATAGTGATTCAAGATCTGCAGTCAGAGCATTTGAAAAAGGCACCATTTCCAAACAGGCCCTCAGACTTCTTGGGGGCAAGGCAATCACGCACCACTTCATTTATTGGTTTCCGGCACATCAGGGTCAGATAAAGGGTGCTCCTCCCAACCTCAATGAGTCGGCTCACGGGTCTGCGCGTGAACTTGCCCACCGCGCTACCCTCGACCAATCGGAAGCCGACTCACTAGAGAACAGGGACACGCCCTCCACCTACAACGAGATAACTAAACACTACTATCTCAGCCGTAGAACCTACTTTGTTCCTCATCCGCGCCTCAATAGAGCTCAAGCATTAACGCTCCGTCTACTACAAACGAATACCTATCCGAATCCATCGCTCTTAAATAAAATCTATCCGCATACTTACACCAACGCTACCTGCCACGATTGTGGAGATATAGCCACGTTAGACCATATGCTCTGGCGGTGTGCTCGGTCACGCTCTATCATCGCTAACAGCTCGGCCAGATGGGAGGCGGTTCTCCGCAGCCCTCTTCTGGCTGACCAACTCTGGGCTGTCCAGCAGGCCCACGATGCGGCCGAGAGGCTCGGCCTTCCGGTTCCCACGTGGGAGCGGCCCGCTTCGTGAAGACTCACGATCTGCAGGACTTTAATTAATAAAGTTTTACCATACCATACCATACCCGGCGGTAGCATGAAGTTGCAAAACTTCTTCCACTGCGAAGGTATCTCTTCTTTTTTTTTCTGAGAAACCAGTATAAGTTTCCTTCGTAGCTTCTTGCTACAGTGAAGTGGATGGCATTTTCCCCTTTCAGCGTTCCTAACGTGTCCATCGCCTGTTCGTGTTTATGTGAAGTGTTATACTTCTTTATTTACAGGTTCCTTTATCTTGCAGCCCCAATATTTACTACCACAACGGCAGGGAAGCCAACCGAAGCTTTATCCAGTTAACAATCACTTGTATTTCCTTAGGACGGCTTCGCACTTTAAAGAAGGCCGAGTGCTTACCATAAGCACTAGAGACCGGTTCGTGCTACTCGACGTGGTAGCTCAATGGCTTCGGAACTGCGCTGCTGAGTTCGAGGTTGCGGGTTCAGTTCCAATCGAGGCAGCCGCATTCCGACGGGGACGAAATAGAAAATCGCTTGCGTACCAAGCACAATTGGGTGCACGTTAAAGAACCCCTAGCGGTCAAAATTAATTTGAGGCCCCCTGCTACGTGCTTTAGTGCAATTCGAACATGCACTAAATGGTTTTATTCATAGGGATGATATACACTTTTGTTTGTCGTCAGTTTTCCCAATATCCACTGCGCCGAGAAAGAAGAAGGTACGAGAAAATTTGTGTAGAAGTGATCCGGCAGCTAAAATTACGCCGCGGGAGTTTTTTAATTGACAGTCCCAAAAAGTTTTGGAGTGTTATTAAGGGTGCCCGCGAAAACGTGTCGTCAATAACTGATGACAGTGGCGTTACCCTATCTCGTTCGCAATTTTATTACGTATTCAACGATGTATTTTCGAAAATATTTTTAGATGAGCGTTTTGAGCGCCTGCCCGAATTTTGTGACGCGAACTTTCTTACAATGGATCCTGTAGTAATTGATTACGATGGTATCGTTGGCCTTATTAACAATTTAAAGGTTTCGTCATCATGCGGCGTCGATGGCGTAAACGTAAAGTATTTGAAAAGTACGGTTGCTTACTCGTCCATTTTTTTCTTTGAACTTTTCGCTCAGACTTTAAATTTTGGTGTGTTGCCTTGTGATTGGAAGGTGGGCAAAGTGGTGCCGTTGTTTAAATCCGGTGACACTCATTCTGCGCTAAATTATAGGCCTCTATCTTTGACCAGTGCCCTTTGTAAAATTTTTGAACATGTCATTTATTCTGACCTTGTTAATTTTCTTGAAGCTAATTCATTTTTCACATCTCGTCAGCATGGTTTCAGGAAGACATTCTCCTGTGCAACTCAATTAATTTGGTTTGCTAATGACCTATTAGTAGCTCCAGATTTGGGATGTTATATTGATTGTGCATTCTTAGATTTCTCTAACGTTTTGGACCTTGTCTGCCATGAACTACTTTATTTTAAGCTCAGTAAACTAAATCTTGACTCTAAAATTCTTGCTTGGATAAAAAGCTTTTTGTTAAACCAACAGCAATTTGTAACCGCTAATGGCTACGATTCTTCTCTCTGTCCTGCCCTTTCAGGGGTGCCCCAAGGTTCTGTCCTTGGGCCCCTTCTTTTTCTAATTTACATAAACGATTTACCTGATGGTGTTGCTTCCTCTATTAGGCTTTTTGCAGACGACTGTGTTGTACATCGCATGATTTCCTCTGATAATGACACATCGCTACTACAGGCTGACCTTAACAATATTTCTGATTGGTGCAAAACATGAAAATTGAAACTAAACACAACGAAGTGCAAACTAACGAAAATTTCTCGTAAACTTTCTACTAACGCCTGTGAGTATAACATATATGGTTACCCTCTCGAAGAAGTGACTACTTACAGATACTTAGGGGTCCACATTAATTCTAACCTGTCTTGGCAACCACACATTAATTATATAGTCGGTAATGCTAGCCGCATGCTTGGCTACCTGCACAGCAATTTTTCAATGACCTCTTCTTCTCTTAAACTCCTTCTTTATAAAACTTTTGTTCGTTCCAAACTAGAATATGCATCAGCTGTGTCGGATCCGTTTACTGAAAGTATCATTAGTCACCCTGAACCTGTGCAGAACTGTAGCGCGCTTCATTTTTTTCCAACTACTCCCGTCTTTCCAGTGTTTCATCCATGAAAACAGCGTTACAGCTTCCATCCCTTTCCTTACGAACGAAAATAGGATGCCTCTCCTTATTTCATAAGATTTGCTATACCATAATCCTCGCCAAATAAATAAAAATAAGTATTCAAATAAATAAATAAATAAATAAATAAATAAATAAATAAATAAATAAATAAATAAATAAATAGGGTATATTAGCGCTCGAATGCGGCACCTACCCTTCTCTAATGAAAATTTAGCGTTCATCACATATGGCGCTATATACATGTGTTAAGCTTGTACATCACAGCGCATGCAACGTAGGTATAACACGTACAGTATGCATACATGAACGAGAGGAAAGGAAACCGAGGGGCCAGATTTTCATTAGTCACAATCCTAAAAGGCCGACAGGCAAGTGGATTATTATGACAGCACCATATATGTAACATATACACATAACATACTAAAGAAGTTTAGCATACATATATTGTACTGGATATGTGTCTAATGTGCACTCTTTTAAACAACAATATACTAGATGGCACAACACTATACCCCGTTTCATATATAACGGGCAACTCCGTGGAGTTGCCCGTTATATGTGAACGCTCCGTGATGCAAGAGTTCTTGCATCAGCAGCGTTCACAACAAGAAATGGTGTCTTTTTCCAGTAGTTATGTGAAACTATTCTTTATTTACGCTCAGTACTAAATAAAAAGTTGGAAGACGATTCAACCTGTAGCTGTTCCAGTCGATGAAAGACAATGTCTCCCTGGGCGAGTTGGGACCAAATATGGGATGCATGAACCGCATAATTTATTGGGAAAGCCGTGCTGGAGCGACAACGTTTGATCGACGTTAACCAGAGGTTGAACTGCCTTCCAACATTGTGTCATCATCATCATCGTCATCGTTATCATTATCACCACAATAATCATAATGATCATCATAGTCTTCATCATCCTCAGTGATCATCATCAGTTTTGTCAAATGTTTAGACTGCATTATGCTCGGGATCGGCCCACGAAAGAGGTTAGAGTCTAGGAACGGGCATACTCGTTATGGAAATGTGGCGGTAACTGCCAAGGAAGCTATTGTCTTCAAAGAAGTTTCCATCCCTAAAAGGGAACAAACTCTGTTATACGGCTGTTATTACGTTGTTTTATATCATTTTGCTTTCCGTTGCTTTACTTTTCGAGTTTTTCATTAGCGGCCCGCTGCGGCCGCCTCACTTGCAGGTTCACGCGACCACGTGCGACCGCGAGACTTGACACCGAAACACGCGGAGTGATACATTTTTTGATGGCCGAACTTCATGCGCAGCTTCCACAGCGTTGGACGCTGGGTATTAAACGGAGTATACGATGAAACTGTTCCCACGGCGGGCTTATAGTTGCCTGCTGGAGTACAAGTACCGCACGCGTAAAGCACAGAACTATCGCCCATGTATCGACAACTATGCATTCTTGGCAGACTTCAACACGCACGCAGTAGCCTCAAAACAAAAGGCGAACATCTCAGCGAAAGAGGTGATATGACAGATTATGCTCGTCTCAGAGTGCCTGCCACCGAGATTCTGTCTTGATTTCAAGGTACAAATTTCTGTAAGCCCGCAAGATATGCACGTGCTCGATGAGCAAATCTCAATGTAAAATACATTGCATTAAGCTAAAAATAGCAGTGCAACTCCCATGCTTGCCAGCTTGGACAAGTAAGTTTTGCTGGTAGTTCAGACAAAACGTTTGCTGCTCGACCTTCTATGCCAAAAGCGCTTTCGTGTTCAAGAGAATGGCGATCTCCGTGTCGAGGAACTAGGCGGAGAGAAACAAAGCGAATCACCGGGCCAGACATGATATTGAGTGAAGAAGCCGCGAGACGGCCGACGGCTATTGGTCGCAAATAAAAAGGGTAAAATAATCAAATCACCGCAGAAAGCAGGTAGCGCATTGAGGCCGGAACACGGAAGGAATTGAGGGGTGCCTGAAAGCGACTGTATATGCCGGATATAGTGCATGACCAAAGTAAAAAAAGATACGATATTCGCGCCGTGTATAGAAACGGTTGCTTGCGGAGTCCCTTCTATTCTGTTTCTTTCTTTTCTTTTTTTCTTCACGGCAACGAGGAGAGTGATGAATCGAATCGGAACACCGGCTCGGCAAACTGTTCAGTCAAGACGTGTCGTCCTTGACGGCGCACGAAAGGCGAGGCGTGAAAGGGGGTCTCCGCCAGGTAAACAGAGGCGACGGTGAAGCAGTCGATTTCTGACCCTCGTGGCCATCTATATTTGTCTTCTTACCTCGGTGCCCCTTACACATACACACAAAAAAAGACGAGCTTGTTGCCGAAGCGCAGGTAGTGAGTGGCCTCTTTACGAACACCGATTTCTCCTCTCGCACCCGCTTTGACGTGCCACGCGTTGATGTTAAGTCTTTCGTTTGCTTGCTTCTTGTTTGTTAGGCTCCCCTAATAGCACACTGCACAGAGCAACAGCGAACGGGCTTATCCTTTGACAACACTTTTCTTTAACCTATTTCTTTATTTCAATGTATTTCCAAGCAACATGAATTGCTATACATATGCATGTATGGGAAAGTTTTCGCGAAATGCAGTACATCGGTAGGGCACGATGCTGGACGCAGTGAAGTCCGGAGATAGTCCGGCAGCCTTCTCGTACGGATACCCGTGTCTTTCGTGTGTCGGCGCTGAACGCGCCTGAATGGGTGGTTCAATTTCGCCGGCAGTGTGTTCAAAAGACGTGAACCCTCATACCAGGGTGCCATATGCGTCGTCGTGCTCGTATACAGCCGCAGTACAGCAGCAGGAGTAAATCGTATTGGTACAACTCCCAAGTGGGCCACGAGGTACACGAGGTCATGATGACGTCGGTAGGACGTGATGGTGGAATAGGATGATAGGATCTCGCAGCACTATCGCATTACAGTCACTCGATGGAAGAATGACACGAGTTTTTAAAACCTTGACAAATGCAGAAAAACAAAATAACCAGCGCTAAATGACGTGCTCCTGCTTTCGCAACAGGTTTATGTCGACAGGTTGTCATAACCTCCACGGTCAATTACGATGACCAATTAGATCATTGTAATTAGATAATTCTATTAGGCCAATAAGTTACTGCTTTTGGAGCGTCATCATCATCATCATCATCATCAGCCTGGTTACGCCCACTGCAGGGCAAAGGCCTCTCCCATATTTCTCCAACAACCCCGGTCATGTACTAATTGTGGCCATGCCGTCCCTGCAAACTTCTTAATCTCATCCGCCCACCTAACTTTCTGCCGTCCCCTGCTACGCTTCCCTTCCCTTGGAATCCACTCCGTAACCCTTAATGACCATCGGTTATCTACCCTCCTCATTACATGTCCTGCCCATGCCCATTTCTTTTTCTTGATTTCAACTAAGATGTCATTAACTCGCGTTTGTTCCCTCACCCAATCTGCTCTTTTCTTATCCCTTAACGTTACACCTATCATTCTTCTTTCCATAGCTCGTTGCGTCGTCCTCAATTTGAGTAGAACCCTTTTCGTAAGCCTCCAGGTTTCTGCCCCGTAGGTGAGTACTGGTAAGACACAGCTATTATACACTTTTCTCTTGAGGGATAATGGCAACCTGCTGTTCATGATCTGAGAATGCCTGCCAAACACACCCCAGCCCATTCTTATTCTTCTGATTATTTCTGTCTCATGATCCGGATCCGCAGTCACTACCTGCCCTAAGTATAGATGTGATTTTGGAGCGTACTTACCCGCAACACATTTGAAGCCGGCCGTTCTTCGATATCACTTCATTTTGAAAGTTTGTTTTTCTTGCATGACTGTCACCAGAAAAGCTTGGACAATGTCATCTCACAATGTCATCTAATTGCCCCATCTGTAGGAAATACTTGTATAAACACTACACAGCAAGATATGCACATTGGGGACTACTTTAGGGAATAACTTAAAGCGTCAATGCAAACTACTGAAACAAAACAGTGTAAAAGTATTTTGGGCAATGAGCTCAGCGGGAAGTGGCAAAACGAGAGAAAAAAAAAGAGAGAGCAAGCTGCTTTCATGTTAAGCCGCTTCCTTAGCCATGTTGAATGCCACTTCGAAATGCGCATTGCGAAAGTCGCCACGCCGTCCTCGAAATGCGCGATGCATGCATCGCAAATGCGTCCTCTATCCACGAAAGTCTAAATATGGAAACCGCGGGAACTGGGCCTTGGGACCCGTGAAATATGGAAACAGCCGGGTGCTCTCCTCGGAATATCGAACCTCGACACGGCCGGCTGTGCATGCGCTTGTCTGGCGGGTACGCCGTAGGCGTTTTTTCCAAGTCGGTGCAAGTTAAACGAGCTTGATGTCCAGAGTCAACAGGGAGACGAGGTGAGGAAGTAGAACGAAAGTAAAAAAAAAATAAGATATCGAAAAGCGACGCCCATGTGTACTCTGTACGTCAGGAGCTGCCTCGCAATGACGTCGAGGACGAGAGCGACGAGGAAGCTGTTATTAAGGAACTCGGGTGAACCAGTGCCGCGCACACCGTCCGTGTTTTGTTCAGTATAAGGAGAGATAAAGTGTTCCGCCGCAGATGTGGGGCCGTGAACACTAGACTTTCGTTGTCGCATGGTTTCTTTTATATTAGAACTGATCATTTTGTGGAAGGGGCTCTACAACACTTCTCGAGGCCTCAGATGTTTCGTGTCTTCCTCCTCCTTCCTCTCCCCACCTCCTCAATGCACCTCATCTTTACCTATCGGCCAGCACGTGCGGTACTCGCGATGCTCGGCCAGTCATGACCATCGCGCTTGCTTCGTCAACTGTTCAGTGCGTGTCATGTGAAACGCACGTGGCACGTGTAAATGGTCATCCATGTCCGTACAGAAGGAACTTGCGGGCGATTTTGAAGCGATCGCCATCGCCACGGTATATTCCGCATGTTAACGATAGCGCAATACTAAATGTGTCTTCCTTTAAAGAGCGGGTCATACTCTGTATTTACATAAATTTCCCTTACCGATGTTGTTCACAATTTGCGCTAGCATTTGCACGCCGATTGATATCCCGGAGTCGCAGCATTTCTTTCTTAGCTCCAACCACTTTATATTTTATTTACACGGTGCTTGGTTTAACTATTGACCATGATTATGAAACAATTTCATCTCGAGAGGGGAAAAAAGAGACGGAGAGACAGCAACTGAAAAGTATACCTGGAAGGTTGGAAGGTCAACCGGACTAACGTCCGGCTTCGTGCGCCTTACACAAGTCGAAGGCGGATAACGGCGGAGAAACAACCCCAAGACGAGGCGTAGAATAAGGGCACAGGATGCAGCCGGCGTCCTGTTCTCACGGTGTTTTTCATCACCATCACATACAAACTACTATTTCTTTTTTCGTTTCTTTTTGTTCACCTTGGCGAAAGCGTAGTAAGGCAGGAAGTATAGGAGAATTAGTACTATGCTCCCACTGGAGTATGCAGGGCATGACTACAAACGACAACTGAAGCTCCTTATGTGGACTTGAGGAACTGCACGCGTCTCGGAAGGAAGTACGACGAACGTCGTGCGCAGGGATGGTTACATGCTCCAAAATAGCGCGCACGCTCTGTGAAAAGAAACGCCGTGGTGGAGCGCTGTGACGGTCTGATTCTGTCAACGTACACAAACATATTTGCAACCGCTGCGTGCTTCCACTAACGGAGAATCACGTGAGAAACTTGGTCTACTTAAATAGCGTTTCATTCGCCGGCCCCCTTTTGTTGCTCCTGTCTTCGCTCTCTTGTATTCTGGTTAACCGCCCTGCCTCCTACTTTTCTCTTTCCTCGGCGCTCTCTTGTATATTTCTTTTCCCCGCAACTCCGTAACATGCGCTATAGCCAGACTTCCTGCATAATTTGTCTGCTCGAAATAAGTAATAATAAAAATTTTAAAAACAAATGCATCTGCACTTTTTTATTCCTACTCCCGAGCCCACTGCAATTATGTGCACTCTGTCAACAGGAAACCATTCTTGGGACTACGGCCTTGCATGTCGCAGCTACAAAAGACCACAAAAGCACCTGCTGCCATTTCTGAAGGCGACTGGATTCAGTGACCCTCTCTGATCCTAACTGAGTGACCATCTGTGATAAAGAGCAGAAAACTGTTACTACGTCGGTGATATTCACATTGCATTTTCTCTTCTTCTCCTAATCTTTCCTTCCTCGTTTCCTTTTCCCCAGTGCAGGATGGAGAACTGGGCTCAGTAACCGCCTTGCCTTTCATATATAATTTTATCTCTCTCTATCAATGATAAGTTTCGCGTGATACCTATATTGGAAGCAAGAAATCGTGTTACCTCTTCATAAAATCGATAGAAAAGCTTTGTTGCGTTTCTAGTGATTCTCTATTGCGTTGGATGAACTTTATGTAGAAGTGAAATTGAATGTCATGCATTATTTTCTTTCGAGGGCTTGGCCGAACAACACTTGTACGCAATTGGATATCAAGGGGCGAAGGCGTTTCTTGTAGTGTAGCCAACCGGACGCAACCATGGTTAACCTCCATTATTTTTCTTTTTCTCTTTCTTTCTCTCTCTGTCTCTCTTCTTCTGTAACAAATGTGAAGACTATTGAAAACGTAGTTAAAAGCAGGACAAGCAGTCACTGCCACAGAATTTGCCAGCAGTCGATCCTCTTCTTTGTTGGTAGAGTGCAGGGGCCCTATAACGTAAAACTATTCCAATATGTTTCTATTCCAATTTCCTGACGTCAAATTTGCGTAACCACCGACGCAAGCACCGGGCGGTCACCCACAGGGTTGTCTGAACAGACCAATCAAACGCTCTCCTCGTTCATAGGAGGTCACTTTTGTTTGCTTGAAAAGCGAATCACATTGCCTGCACTGAGCGGCTTGTCGTATCTAATTGGCTGACAAGAGGCGAGGAGAACGCTCAAGTGGAGAGGGATTCACTGGGGCAGAGCCAGCGCACTGAAAACCGGTAACCGGATGAAGAGGGTGGTGCCGGCGTCTGCGATTGGTCGGCTTTCCCTTACTTAACTTGTGGTGGCTGGTCGAAAATCGCGGCGGCATGCAACGGAAGCTTAAGAACGATGCTAAAACTGACCCTCAGCAAATAATAGTTGGCAGAATGAAGTAGTAAACGTACCGAAAGTGCTTTAAAACGTTGCACGGTCACGCAAGAAGTTTTATTATACGCAAATACACCCACGCTCTCCGGCAGGCGCGAGTAGCCAGCGTCTGAGCGATCGGCGGCAGTCATCTTCTATTCCTTTCGGAACGGGGCAGCCTGCGGCTATTCCGAAAAAAATTCAGTTTTGTTCGGCATTTTAATGCATCTTTATCGCGTACACGTCACTTTGACGCGGTGAGTTCATGCGGTTGTGTGACGTCGCGTGACAGGCAGGTGAAGTGGGTGCAGCCCGAAAACTTTTTACCAATAGCCGAGGACTAATGGCGAAAAGGGGTCGAATCAGAAATAACTGTTTTTCTTTTTTCTGTCAAATCATGCATAATCAATGTGTACACATCATATCAGATGGGGAGGTTTAGCGGTTTTCGTGACGTTGCGTGACAGACAGGTGAAGTGGGGGTGGTCGAAAAAAGTTTTTGATCAATCGCGGAAGGCTGATAGCAGAATTGGAATAGAAAAGTTTGGAATAGTTTTACGTTATAGCGCCCCAGGTCTGGACAAAGATACCTTGCAAATGTATCATGATAGGATACAAAATGCCCGGGCAACAAGTATTTGAGACACAGCTACAAGATACTACCGCAATTATTTTATCGGATACGATATTGGGGGGGGGGGGGGGGAGGGTCCATTTGCATCTTAAGATATTTCGATACATTCGCGAATTTCTTATTATGGATCTATATAATGTAGCAGCAAATGCGTATGCACAAAAATGTTTGCTTGGAAATTTGTCAACTCCGACCAACATTGTTTCATTTGAATGAAATGTATATTAGTATCTCAAAAGCTTTGGCTTTCTTGCTCAAAGCATAATGTTTTCGTTCCAAAAAAATGTGTGAAAGCCATTAGATGCAAGGCAACCCTATTCTTGCAGTCTTCAGACTTCGTAACAAAGCACCACGCAAGAGAAACTTCGATGGCGCTATGTAGCGGCATCAGAATTAGCGCGAAAGACGCCGCGCGTATTGGCGTACGAGCACAGTACGGTGGCTACGAGCAAGTGTCATGGCAGTGACGTAACTAAAAAAAAAAAAAAGTTGGCTTCGCGCAGGTGTTCGCGCTCTTGTATTTGTCGAGATGGTGCGAGCGCCACCTCGTGACTTTGCTATTATTCAGGTGACTTAGTGGCAGCAGTATCGGCTTGAGAAGCGGAGTTCAGCCAACGTTTACAGTAGTTTCGCACGCTGATGCTGTGATAGCAGTATCTTGTGTCTTAAGATACACGACACATTATTTCATGTATCGGAAATGCAGATACTGATACACGTATTGCCAGGCGTATCATGACACAGATACCAGATACCCAAAGAGTGTCTAAGATGGTCTCTAAGAGACTTGTATCTTCGATACTGCCCAGACCTGGTAGAGTGTATATGGAGTGACTTTTCGTCTTCGTCTATCTCTGTTTTTTTTTCTTTTCGAGGTTCGTATATCAATTTCGTTTTACTCCCGCGGCGCAGCTTAATAGACTGACCGCTCGCTGTTTCACTCGGAAGCCTCGTCCGGCTCGTACACAGAATGTGGCGAGCACGTCAATCGCCGAGGGGCACCGGTCGACGCGAAGTGAGGGGCGGGGCTGCATAGCGCGGCTTTTCGGCGTTAGCGAAGCGTGTTCTCGGCGCGATACATTCCCGAGGCTACGTACGCACTATACGCCATATAACTGCCGTGCGCGGTTCTTCGAGACAAGCCACGCGTGTACGAGCACACACACACACGCACGCTCCTGCACACACACGCGCGCGCACGCACACGACGCTCTCACGCGGACTCGCGCACCACCGCATGCTGAGTGAAAGGCCCGTCACGGCCGAGTTGTCCCGCCGTTCCCGAAGCAGCGACTCTTGACGAGGTATACATACGCATACGGGCACGCTCTGCGGCTGCCGCAGTTCCTCGCGGAGGGTAAAAATAAGAGTGTAACGGAGACAGGGTCCTCCCGGGAAGTTGTGTTCAGCGCGGGAGAGACGATTCCAGCGCTCGACTCGCCCTTTCCGCGATGAGCTCGCGCGCGCAGGAAGGGTTACGCGGCCTTCCTGCTTTTCGGCGTCGACTCGGAGAGAGGGGTCACGGGCGTCAGCTTCGTCGCTCGGCGGCGCGCGCGGGCTCTCCTCGGTGTGCCAGAGGTGGTGACGGAACGAGCACTTCACTATTCGCCGGTTGAAGGCGTAAAAAAGAAAGAAAGAAGTAAATCTCTGGTGGCAACGAACTGGCAAAGGCTATCCATATCCCGGTTATCCGTCTTGAAAGATGAAAACAATACGGAGTGCGGGGCACAAAGAAGTGAGGAGAGACACGGATACTGGTGCACAACGATTAGGGATGTTTTCCTTGTTGAATGCTTTTTTTGTTTGTTTGTTTCTTTATGACAGCCAGTTAGTGACCACAAACTCCGCGCCCAGGCAGCGATCCGCCTGGTGCGGTGCCTACGTTATTGGCCCGTTACTGAATACCATGCGTGGTTGAAGAAGCACGGACACTCCATGGACGCTCACCTATCGTTCAAGGTAGTTAATATAGGTACAGTAAAGCCATAGAAATGTGCTGTCGCGGCAGTGTAAGGTTATGCATGCACATAGTTATATTAATGCATTGCTTAACAAGACGTCAGAACGCATTAATCCTGCTGCTACCAGCACACTCACTCAACGCTCGGGTGAAATCAGTTTTAATTGAATTCATGCAGTTGTGCTGACCCACTTTAGAAGGAAGGCTTATTCTGACCATTCGAAAGCGTACACTTTGAAGCGGACATGGTTTTCAACGATTCTCAGGCGTTGCTCAATGTCTTTGCATCGCCGTCACACCTTCGCTAACGCCAGACTTAAGCGACGCCAAAAGTGCAAAAAAAAACAGCGTTTCATTTTCCTTTCCTTCTTTCTTTATGTCTTTCTTTCTTTCTTCTCGCCTCCTCTAGTGATTTATTCTTTTCTTCTTCTGATTCTCAGTAATGTTCTCGAGAAAATTAAGAATTTCTCCGACCGCCTTTGTTTTCAACCGCAGATGTTTCCTCCTGCTTCTGTAATGCCGCAAGCACTGCGACTTAAAGCATACAGAGAAAGCATAGAGGGTAAGAAGAGAGTCGTGGGTACACCCTACACGCCCACTCTCTGTCACATAGATTTAAGAAAGAAGGTGTAGTCGACATGCGGGGTTAACGTTATGTTTACGGCTGGTAATAGGTTAGGAATGATATGCGTCGCTACAAAGAGAAGGAGAGAGCCGTTGAACGAAAAGAAAATAAAGAACTGACAGGTATTGTGCAAAACACATTAAGGCGTTTTTAGGATGCCGTATAAGATCGAGTTGTGTGTAAAGTACTTTTTAACTGCGGTCACCTTTATGTTGGGGTTAATTAGAGATTAACTGAGCATAAACGAAAGTTGACCGGTAGAACACCGACCAACCTTTTCCCGAACTTTCGTGATTGCAATTGTACTTTTAATTTCGCAGACAGTGAAACGCTATTCAGAAACATTGAAGAAGCGTGCTTTATGGTGAAAGCGTGGCATGTCCACAATAGCGGTGGGACGTGTGTAAGTCGGCCGTTGACTACGTTGCATAAAGAGGAATTGTCAAGACTAAATGTTTATGCTGTGCTAATGACCGGGGCATGCGCCCATGGGTTTCGCGTCTTCCTTCTTTGTCTGCCACTGTGCGACATTTCAGTTGACAGTCGGCGTTTGTGTTGTCCTACTCGCTCTTCTTATGTGCGTGTCTTGCACTGCTGCCCACGCGGTACCGCGTGGATCCCTACTAACTTGCTCAGCTTTCTGTTTACTGTTCATTCATCCAGCGTGCACAGACCATCCTGTCTTAAAGGAGTAATGACATGACAGTTACAACCTGTATTTACTTTTTTTCTTGCGTTAAAAGAAGGTACAGCTCTCTCAGCCAAAGAAAGAAAAATACTGGCAAGCGCCCGCTATGCCCTGAAAAACTTACTACTATACTTGTTTCTGTGAGCCAGTTTCGGTGCCCTGCAGTATACAGTAGGTGCACGAGTCATGACGTCATGATAAATTGGTTTACTGCGTTCCTGCAATCGATGCGGCTGCCAGCAGCGAGCGCACCCAGAAGCAGAGGTCACAGTAATGTCGATGACACCATGTCCGGTATTTCGAGACAACTCGCGCTTTTGTCAGAATTCCTAGTAAGGGAACATGCGTTGGCCACTGAATGGTTTCCATTCCTCGATCACTATTTGGGCACTTAGGTTCTTAAGTGATTGATTTAAAGTACTTTCGTTGAAAGTGCCGGAAGGTGGCACAAGCACTTTGTGGAGTTGACATACTGCGCTTGGTTCACTCGATTCTCCCAGGATGGCATGTTGCTCGAGGTCCGAGTCGGTCGATGAATGGTTCGTTGCGCTGAGGCTGGACTCGATGAGAAAACGAGTTAATCAGTCCCTCCTACTTCCCCTTCTCAACGCCGTTCCCAGCATGCCGCCTTGCGTCACATATGTAGCAAAAAAAAAAAAAAAACGTGCGCAGCTTGCACTGGTGGTGCAAGGCTGGAGTCAACAGAGAAGCTTGTGATCACCTAGCTTTTACGTGGCTTGCCTAAGTTGTTGGTAGCTTTGGCTAAGTCGTTTCTAGGTTTTGCGATGTTATGGTCGGCTTGGCTAAGTTGTTTCTAGGTTTTGCGAGATTATGCTAGGTTTTGCTAAGCTGTTGCCTCAGCGGGCTTGACGCTGGAAGTTTTCGAGCAGTCGCAGGCCGGGATCGCTTTCTCGGTGACGTCGAGCGTTCAGGCGCCGACTCTCGCGTTCCCTGGACTGACTCGGAATCTTGGACTCGGCGTCACGTCTTCTCAGCTGCAGTTTCGGCGCGCTGTTCCGAATTAGCTCGGCGGCGAAGCATCGGTTCTCGCTTGGCAGTACTACGCTCTTATTGGTAAGCCGCTTCTTCTTCGGGCGTCCGGACTTTCTTCTGTATTCCCATGGCAACAGAACGTGCGCATGGAGTAGACGAGGCGACAGGTCTGTCGCCGCGCCGGCTGTTCCGAGATTTTACTCGCCTGTGACGTCACGACTCCGCCCTACGCGCGTGGGGTGCGAGGAAGTTATGTGGCTCGGTGCTCTCGCAGATGGTTGCTAGGCAACGCGAGCCGGCGCACAGCTGGGCTGAGTTTTCTGGTAACGCTCCACGGCAGAACTAAAAGCTCCGCTGTTAAAAAGTTATGAAATTAGATTTTGTTACTTAACATGTTATTTGCGATTACGGCACGCTTTTTCCCTGCCATCCACTTCTGCCATTAATTTAGGGAGAAAGGTAACTATCGGTTTACTTAATATCTCGAGAAACTCATCGCTGCACCACCTCATATGCGCCGCTCTGCATCCCATTACACCTATGCCGCGCAATGGACGCACGTCACCTGTTTGTCCAGTTCACCTCGGAGTCGTTAACACGGTTCGCAAACCGGCCTTTTCTTCACTTTAGATGTTCACGTCGTAAGAAAGACTGCTCATTTGGGCGAGAGAGAAGATACGCATCGAAGCCTGCCTCAGTCAGGTAAATTCCAATTAACCGAAATAAGGGAGAATGGGCCTGTGTGAGTAATATAAATAGAAGATCTTGCGCATGCAACCTATTCGCCCGGTAGAGGATGGATAAATAAGGTGAGCATGCCTTTTAAAAGGGACAAGTGAGAAGTTCTTTAGACCTCGTTTTTTCTGGTATTTCTACAGCTCTTGGTGTTCGTCCTAATACACCAGACTAGACAAGGAATAGATGGGAATACGTAGTATTCCCGTCAGAGTGCTTTCTTCCTAGGCTAACAGCGTGCTCAGCTGGGATGTTTGGTATACGTATACATCTTGGTAAAGAGCTTATTTATAGCCCTCCGCAGAAGGACGAAAGGAATCGCCCTGTCCTTGTGATTTGTTCTGTGTCCTGTGTCCTGTGTTCCCGTCTTCTGTGTCCTGTAAAATCTCCTCTTTATCTCCGCAAAGTGTTTTTTTTTTTTTTACGCTATCAGTCTTACGGCTGTCTGTTATTGATCTCTGACGAAAATGTGTTCATGCTTCCTCTACTGTTCATAAAGCTCAAGTCACCGGCCAGGCTAATTACGACCTTATTAGCGACAAAGAAAGCGACACCTTCGGACAGTGGCGTTGATGGTAAAGTGGATGAGAGAATAATTCGCTTGCGAAGCAACGATGCGGCACGCGCTTTGTAAGCATCGACTTAGAATCACGACAACTCGTCCAAGGATGTGTATTACGGCACTCTGCCGAAAGCAGAGCGCGCTCAGGTAATATGTGCTCGAAGAAGAAATGAAATTATGTAATTTGTGCACTCGGACTATCAAGTAACTCAGGGCAACAAAATTAAGAGCTCGAGCAAAAGTCGAGGCCAAAGAAAACGACAGGGCCAGCGCCTGCTGAAGAAACAAACATTAACATCAAGCCGGTCTCGTCGTTTCCTTTGTATTCGTCTTTTCCTTGAGCCGTCAATTTGTTACCGGCGGAAGGGCTTCCGTGCCTTCTATACTTCGGTGCAGAGAAGCAAGGAATGCCAATTTCGATCGCAAATTGGGCATCGGCCCTTTCCCTCACATGCATAGTCGCGCGTCGCTGCACACAATTAATCCAATCGGATGGAAGAAGGTGGCCCGCGTGTGCCGGGTATATATATTTTTTTTCGGCAGCACGTTCCTGCGGGAGTCCGTTTACGTGCGGCCGCTGAGTGGGATCGGCTCCCTCCTCGCAGGAGCGGGACCATCTGGGTCACCAGGAAGACGGCGAGGATACCACCACCACGCCGGGAGAGGGCGGCGGCGGCAGGAGGTGGTTCCGCGCTGCTCCTCGCCGTCCACGAGTGAAAGTCTTCGCGGCTCCTGCCGGTGCTAGTCGACCGGCGGCGGGGCACGTCTTCCTTCCCGACTCTACGACGACGACGGCGGCGGCCGCGCGACGGCATCGCGTCCAGCGACGACGACCACCGAGCACAGGTGAGGAACACGTCGCTCCTCTCGGGAGAAGCAGCGCACGCACACGTGACTCTGCGCGGGGCGCGTCGTTTCGTCTCGGCTTCTCGAACTTGGCTTCTAGTGGCGTCGCTTGCCTGAAGCGCGAAACAAGGAGTGACATGCAGCACAGAGTTTCATATTGAAAAAGAAAAAATACCGGAGGCAAATCTGCCGCTAACATCTACGCATACGGCTGCCACCGGCTCTGCGGTTCTTAGTGTATTTGTAATGGTGGGTAGTGTATGGATTTGTCGAAACTTTGTCCGTTTGGCTTGGAGCAAGCTTTGGACCACTTGTTTTTTTACCTAATACTGGCACCTCAAGGTTGCTGTGCGGCGACCATTAGCCTCGTTTGTCCCGTGATTTCTACTTATGTAATGGGAGGGGGGGGGGAGGTATTCTTCGGCGACAACTCTCGCGAGATGTCGCGAGACTCAGCTCGCGAGAGCCAATGAGCCTCTTTCTCGCGTTAGCTCGACCCTTGTGCGCATGCGCTCAGTGCCGCTTCTCGCGAAATATTAAGCTCTCCGAAAGCGATCGTGCGAGAAAACGCCCCTTGCTTTATGCGAAAGCATTATATGTCCCACTGCGCAAAAATCCGTCGGCATAGTCGGCGTGACCGATAGATGGTACCAGAAAAGGCCGACGGCGCAAAGAGTAAGAACACGTCAGAAATGCTCGAATCGACGTCGAACAGTTCTCAGGGAGGTTTCTGTAAAGAAAGTAAATTAATGGCTTTGGAAAGAAAATTTGGTAAATTTCGGTCTAGGTGGGAATCGAACTCGGGACTCCGGGATGCCAGACGCCAAGGCGCCACGGCGGCTCCACCGTTCTGGCTGACTAAAGATGTGGCCTAGTGCGTGCGTCACTGGGCACGTGACGGAGAGGAGGTGTCACCACGTCTGGAGTGCATACTCTGCGCGTCACTCTCTTCGCATTTCATCGGTACTGTGTCTCCTGCAATAGACTCTCGACGCCACGTCATGAGTGTATCACGAGCTCGTATGTGGCGAATATATACGCAAACAAACACACCGAATCAGTAGAAAAACTTTAATTAGTGTAGAAAACATCGATCGAAGACGTTTCGCCAAAGGGACTTTCGCGTTCCCACACGTAAGCAGTCTTCAGTGTCTCTGCCGATTTTTTTTGGCACATTGATTGCACATGTTAGGAATACCTTAAGATAGCTTAGTATTACGGACATGTCAAAGTATGCTTTTCTGTTCACAAGAATGATGAGCATCCCTGCCGAAAAACCATTCGGATCTAGCGGCACGCATAATCAGATACGCTGAGGCTTATTTGTGCTGTAATGAAAAAGAGGGCGTCGGCAGCGCTTGAAAGAAGCCGGTTCGCGCTGCTCGCAAGGTTGAACTATTGCAATGTATCCGGTCTCTACTGCCTTTCCTTACACTGTAAATAAACACCTTTACATAAGGTGCAAGTGCGGGGTAGGACTCCTTTAAAGCTGAAACTTATAAGCCAAATTCTTCAACCAATTTGGGCCATGTTGGACGAACCTGCTTCGTTCGAAGCGCTGCCATTGCGCCTGGATGACAGGTACCGTTTCTTCGTTTCAATGCATTCGAAATTATGTAACATAATGAAATATTTGTCAACGTAAAACCTTTCATTGCTTCTGCAAAAAAAGTGGGCCTGTGAGCACGCAACACAACTGAACTGCAGGAAACAATAAAATATTCTGGGTCCGCATTCACAGAAAGTTCTTACACCAGAATTGAACGTAAGAACAAATCCCAACCATTCCTGATGCAGGACGCATTCTTACCGAGGGCAACCAACCAATGGCAAACAGCATTTACGAACGAAAGACCTTTTTTTTATTCAGCCACTGTAATTTAACTCCTCAACAAAGCCATGCCAAATCGTGATGAAATTCCACGTGCTAACTATTATTGCGATAGTGGTTTAACGAGCGGAGCGCCAGCTTTTTCTCTAGTAACGCTAATACATTACTTCCATAGCCTAGAGTTTGTTACTGCGAGGGTTCCTCCATAAATATCGGCTCACACCTTTTGTGCTTCATGATCTTCCGGGGATACAACTTTCAGCTCGCGTTTACTGTGTAACGCAGCGGAAGCGCATTTGCGCAATGGCACACATTCGGTGAGCGCTATTTTCGTCTTAAGCGCACCGTCACGATTCTCGCCACCAACGCGAAGTGTGGCGCTCTATATGAAGTCTCACGAAGTAAAAGTGTTCCCGAAAGTTGATTGATAGGGAAAAATGATTCCGGTATGGTAATGAATGAACGCAAACACATGCGCGGCGCTATTATTTGCACGGAGTGCGGTAAAATATCACATAGTCAAACCGCAATCGAACGAAGCATTCAAATTAATCTACAACAGTCCTGGCAATCGAACATTCCTCCACTTGCACTTGATGAGCTTTCAATTAAGCGAACGCTTTCTCGATGTCACTCAAAGTCGTTCAAGTGAAGCTTCACTGTTTTTACAGGGCGATGTGCAGTGCTGACCGGGACGAATGCGATATCGCTATTGTATCGTCCTTATCATTGTTGGCTCCGCCATGGCGACCAATCTCTTCGTTGTTGGCTGCGTCAGCACCGTAGCAATCTCAAGCTAGACAGCGCACGAAGCTAGACAGCGCTGCCGCGAGCCACCGCAGATGCCCTGTAGCGAAAGCGCCGAAAGTACTGGTATGATTATGTGAGTGCAAATATGAGAATTATTGGACAAGATTATGAGAAACAATGTGTGTGCCCATTGATAGAGGCTACAAGCTATTCATGCTTAGACCTCATCCAGTGATCGGTACCGCAGGAATCCTTTTTTAAAAGCGGCTAGCGTATTTCACCGTGTAGCTCTTTCTAGCTATTCCTTACTCCTGCTTCTTCACCGTAGACAATAATTTCTACTTAGTCATCACACTCATCATTTCACAGTGATTTGAGCGGAAAGATGACACTGGAAGCAGTCAAATTCTTCAATATTGCCGAATTTTTAATATTCTCAGCGATGGTTGACTCGCAAGATGGCCTTGCCCACCCTGCTTGGGCGATAGCGCAGACATGGCGGAAGTTGACAGTGTCGAGATAGGCACGCACCCTATCGCCACCGTTAAAGATATCCACGGGAACAGGAGGCTAAATCGATGATAGTAAGTACCTCACGCGACTTATGTATTATGTTTCACGAAGACCAGTAAAAGCTAACTGAAACCTTGTGTTGTTGTGCTTGAGTCCATTCCTTACGAAAACCAATTAAATTATGGGGTTTCGCGTGCCAAAACCACTTTCTGATTATGAGGCACGTCGTAGTGGGGGACTCTGGAAATTTGGACCACCTGGGGTTCTTTAACGTGCACCTAAATCTAAGTACACGGGTGTTCTCGCATTTCGCCCCCATAGAAATGCGGCCGCCGTGGCCGGGATTCGATCCCGCTACTTCGTGCTTAGCCGCCCAACGCAGTGGCCACTAAGCAACCACGGCGGGTAACAAACGTGAAAGAAAGAACGAAAAGGTGAAATTGAATGCCTCTCACGTCAGGAATACCGAGTAGACACTGCTGTAAGAGTAGCACTGACAACACCATTGGCTTTAGAACTCATGCGGTAAGCCACCTTGCAACGAACCTCTTCTTCATTGTGTGCTAATTGTTCAGTAAGCCTTTACGACTATTTCAAGGCGTGAGTGTGGAAGCGGTTATCGGAGTGAGTTGACAGATTGCTCTAGCTACACCGGGAATAAGGGACGCCACTGAACGTTTGTCAGGGCTGTGCTAGGCATCATGAATCTTATCGAAGCGGAACTCCCAGGCGTACCCTTCTTTACTGAACCCTTTGTCCGAGCGAACCAGATAGTGTAACAGCCTTGAAGACAGTTTTGCGGAGCGCTGCTCTATGGGGATGACGACGACAAAGTTTGAGAGAAAATGTTTGACTATTATGTACAAATACATCCTTGAGAAAATAAGCATAAATTTAGCCTTCAAGAAGATCTTCTTCAAGATGACCCGGATACATTTTCATGCTGTAATTTTACCAAATGAGTCCGCAGATTCTTTTGAACTGTTGTCACTCAGTCATACGGTTTTAAATGTACTTATATTACATGGGGTTGATTTAAACGTCTTTTATTTCTAAGGCACAATGGATTAACATCACTCACTTTTCACTTTGGTATCTTCACGGACGCACACAGTTTAGAGAAGGCCGGAGTTTGCAGATTTTCCACTCAACTTAACTGGTCTTTTGCTCTACGTTTGCTTAATTGGACACCAATCTTTCTCGTGGAATTTCTAGCAAATATTCTGGCCATCAGATAGTTGAATTATCAGCAATCTCAAGTAGTAATAATTATAGACACTCTATCATTCTGTAATTACTTATCCTTTGGATAAGCGTTCGCCTTTACTACGGATCTCTATACGGTACTTAAGGCGAACAGGTTGTGTGAAGTCCAAGTTGCGAGGATCCCCGGTCATGCTGTAATTTCACCAAATGAGTCCGCAGATTATTTTGCACTGTTGTCACTCAGTGATACGGTTTTGAAGGTTCTTTATTACATCCGCTTGATTTAAACATCTTTTATTTCTAAGGTACAATAGATCATCATCCCTCACTCCCGATTTCAGACACCTACGATTTTCGCGTAGCACGAACCCTCTCAGACAATGGCTTTCACGACAATGCTAGGCGATGCTATTAAATTGACGCTGTAGAGATTCGTACAACGCCTCTACCTGCGGACAACTCTAGAGCGACGGGACACGATCAAGACCGTTCTCCGAGTCAAAGATACTCGGACCATGGCCACACCCGTCACTGGCACGAAAAGCGATTCGTGCACTGGTGCTGTATACTTGAAGTGCACTGGCTTGAGAGACCGTTTATAGTGCCCCTGTGCATCCTCCCCCGCGCACTCAGTGCTCACTCGGTCTTCCTTTTTCCTCTTTCTATTCCCCTTTTCCCCACCCCCAGTGTAGAGTAGCAAACCGGGTGTTCGTATGGTTGACCTCCCTACCTTTCCTGTCCTTGCTCTTATTTCCTTTAATTTCGGGAGGATTTGCCGCAACGCATGCTGATGGTAAAAGAAAATCAAATAAAAGCTTGTTACTCTGCAAAGTGAAGGAACTGCCAGCAGTGTCTATGCAGACTTCTTTGTCACACAAATAGTTTTCAGGTAGATCTGGCGTCTGTTCAGAGTTTCTAAAGGCCTTAATCCAATCTGATAGCCCTAGTTCCGGGGCAAAACCAAAGCAAGTGTTGAGCATCTGACGTTGCCACAGGCTCCGAGCACTTCGGGGCTTAGCGGTTATTGCGCTGCGCTGCTAAGCACCCGGTCTCTGGATCGAAGCACCCGGTCTCGGGATCAAGGCACCCGGTGGCATTTCGCGGCCGCATTTCGGTGCGGGCGAAATTCGAAAACACCCATGTCCCGTGCATTGGGGCTGCGTTAAAGATTACCTGGTAGTCAAAATTAATCCAGAGTACCCCACTACGACGTGCCTTAATCATATAGAGTTTTTGGCACATTACCTCAAGCCCTGGTAATGAATGGCGTAACAGTTACTCCAGCCAGAAGCTTCCGAAGAGTACTTCCTGAGTCCAGGTAATCTTGTGGGGAAGGAAACAGCCACACGGGCGAATCAAGGCGCACGTGTCCTGCTGGAGGCTAGATTTCAGTGCTTGGTGGAGAGCACGGGGATCCGACGGAAAGAATATAGGTGTCTCAGATGAGGGGGCTGGCGATCTAGCCAGTTGTTCTGCCATGTGGTTGAGACGATTCCGCGTCTAAATTTTTATCTTTATACATCTTCTCTTTCTATGTCTAACCTCAGTTATTTTTGTAACAAACCACAGACGTTTGACAATATTTAAAGTGTTTAGCTTTATTTGGGAACTAAACGCGATTTCTTGTGTGTTTAACCGTTTTGATGGGCCGATAGGAAAGATAGTAAAGTCTAACACAGTGGTAGAAACCACACTGTGATACACAGTATCACCATATCACCATGCTGTGGTACCGCTTGTACCGTTGGTACATGTGGTAACAGCAGAGTTCTCGCCTTTTTCGCTCGGGAAAGCTAGCTGTTTGAAACGCTGTCATGCGATACGCTGCACCTCTGGTGGCGGCGTCTTCGATCACAGGTGGTCGCTGACGCTGGAATGGGTAGCGAACTAGTCCTTGAGGAAGTGGCTTAATGTACCGGTTGGCGACGGTACTTCGACCAGAAAACGGTAAGGCACGGTGGCAGGGGTAATGAAGTACGGGTAAGGCACAGGGGTAAGGGGAGCGTCACCTATACTACATAGTGCCACATAGTGCCATGAATAAACACCTCCCAAAGAATGCTAAACGCATTCCTGGATAACAACCGGGGTTGGTCCTTCATAATGTTTAATGTGATTAGATTCTTTGCCTATTTCAAGTTCTATCTATCTATCTATCTATCTATCTATCTATCTATCTATCTATCTATCTATCTATCTATCTATCTATCTATCTATCTATCTATCTATCTATCTATCTATCTATCTATCTATCTATCTATCTATCTATCTATCTATCTATCTATCTATCTATCTATCTATCTATCTATCTATCTATCTATCTATCTATCTATCTATCTATCTATCTATCTATCTATCTATCTATCTATCTATCTATCTATCTATCTATCTATCTATCTATCTATCTATCTATCTATCTATCTATCTATCTATCTATCTATCTATCTATCTATCTATCTATCTATCTATCTATCTATCTATCTATCCATCCATCCATCCATCCATCCATCCATCCATCCATCCATCCATCCATCCATCCATCCATCCTCTCAAGCCTACCCTTATAGATCCATGTCGTCTGTTAACTTGGGTCGCTCGTGGTAGGACTTTGAGTCTGAGTCTTTGAGACTTTGAGTCTATCGTGGTGCAGTCATCGTCGTGCCATTGTCATTACAACTGCGCCATTCGACTCTTGTTATGCCATCTTCGTCAGGCTGTTTTCTTTATACCATTGTCGTCATGCCGCCGTTGCTACGCTGTCGTCGAACTATCGTCATAATTTCAGAAAGGTCTTTTAATTGTCATATGGCCATCGTCGTTCAATCGGCGTCATTCCTTCTTTGTCATGATCGTAATCATGCTGTCGTCTTTCAATCGTGATTAAGCCGCCGTTGTCATCTCATTGCCGCGATAGCGTCGTGGTCATACAGTCATCGTGATGCATTCGTTATCGCATGCGCATTGCATTAGCATTCGTGATGCCGTTGTGGTCGTTCCATCGTGGTAATTTCAACTTCGTCATCCCATCCTTATCATACCGTCGTCATCACGCTATCGTCCTCATACAGCTGTGACGTTGTCGTTAAACCATCGTCATCATTCAATTTTCGTCATGCTGTCGTCGTCACACCGGCTTCGTCGTTCCAACGTAATCATGCTGTCGCTATTCAATCATGTTAATGCAACCGTTGCCACGATATCGTGGTCATCGCGTTGTTTTAATACAGTCGCCCTCAAACATACGCCGTCGTAGAGACACCGTGACGTCACGGTGCTCGTTCGATCGTCATCATTCCATCTACATCATACGATTATCGTCGTGCCATCATCATCGCGCCGTCTTCGTCACGGCATTGTAGTCCAGTGTCCATATTCTTTGTATTGCCGTCGTTTTCCGCGCTAATTTCTCCAGGCTTTACATATCAGCGAATAGGATTCCCTCGCTGTTCATGTATTACAAACAAGGAACTTCAAAAAAGAGTTGGAAAATAATTTGTCTCAGAAATTAGCACAACCTTAAGCAGTGTTTAAAACTATTTTCTCATCTTCATGTGAAATTTCCAATATTTTGCCATGTTTAGTGTTCTATTGTCGTTTGGCGCAGCGTTTTGGTCACGTGTAGTTTCATCTGTGTGGTGGTTCTTTTTATTGTAGTTACTGTACTAAGGCTAGCACTTGCCTTAAACATAGCCATGAACATAGCCATGAAACACCAAAATTACGTTATCATACTTACGTTATCCCTAGAATAAACTCTCTGATCGCAGGACTTTGTTGATAAGACCGTCAAATACTTCGATTGAACAGTGTAATACCTATTGACCTGCTAGCACATACTGCGCTCTGAAAGGTTGGTAAGACCTTAGCAGATGTAGTGGTGCTGCGTTCCGATTATGCCTCGTATACGGAAAAGCGTTGCGAGGGCTTGCAACTCTCCCTTCCTTAGTTTTATCCACCCCGCTTCAATGAACCATGACACCTGTTTGACAACAATCCCAATTAGGGGAGCAACACGAATTCTCTTGAAAGCTATCAGAACTTCGTGGCTTGTTTTCTATCCACGCAGAACTCTTCATGATAACTGTGCTCAAGTTCGATTGCTTATGTTTCGATATAAACGCGAAGATTGTGTCTTTGTTTACTATGAGTTCTTTGCGTTGGTTTTCTTCTTTCGAAGCCGTTCGAATACATTCTGAACCCCTGGACTGTCATTGGGTCATTCGTTAGGAAAGATGATGCTACAGGAAAGAAATGTGAGAAGCTGAAGGCCTTTGTGCCATCATATGGTGCTCTGCAAGACTTGCTCGACAAGTTAGTTCTTAACCTCGTAAGGTAGCATACTAGGGTACACGGTGTACCCCTCATTAGGAAAGCCTCCTCAGTGAGTGACCAGCACACATCCAGCACATGTTTCAGATCCGATTTCATAAGTATGTTGATATTCTTGACTAGTGCCGAATTCTCGAGGACTGCTAAAGACAGACCTGCATGAACACTACACCGTTAGCATAGAGGAAGTGGTCCTCAACATTAAGCGGAGCCTGGCCGGAAAACGACATGAAGTAAATTGACCAGTGGACCATTTCGGTATAGTGTGGAAATTGTTAACTCTAATGTAAAGTCTGAACTGGCCCTTCAGTTTAGAGACTATTGTAACAATTTCAGGATATCACTTCTTCACAGTGAGTGCGCAGATCAACTCAGTGACAATTTTGCTAAAAGCTTTATACTGCTAGGATTATTGAACTGCGGATGTTCTGAGCTGCAATGAAAATAATCGAGGTTTGTAGTTCTATAGGCAATGTGCTTATGTACAAATGGAATAACACAAAAGCAGACAAGCACGAGCTCTGAACGGCAACTTTAGGTTTATTAGTGTGCGAGACGCGTTTACGTTCATGCTTGCATACAACGCGTGCACAGGTGAAATGAAAGGGAGAGGGAGAGAGTGAGAGAATGGTCGAACGAGCGCATCAAAGGGTCCATGATCCTTAATTAATCCCTTTGATGTGGATGTCTGTCTGGTTATCTTTCCAAAAGCCTTTACATTCCCGTCACGTCATTTTTTTTTTGCTCCTCATGTTCAGGGATTCAAAGAAATGTCGATGCATCTTTAATCTGTGAACATGAGAGTAGCCTAGAATTTATTAAAACATTTGTTTGGACTGGTTGGTGAATTCTGAAACTATAGACAGCGCTGCGCGTAATGTTGACGATGAACGAAGCGCGCCAGTCCTAGTTGTACGTGTCCCTTTCATCATCTGCATTTTTAGGCTCAAACTAATGTATTGTTTCTAGAACTCAAGGTCGCAATCTAGAGTTAACTTCATGTGCGACCGGTGCACCCTGCGTATCTAGAGTCAGGCCTATTTCAAGCAGCGTACTTAAATCAACTGGCTCACTACCGCGCTTCTCTTGTCCACTTCTAAGTATATAACCCATCGCAGCGCATAGCACATTCGGAAGGCCGTGTAGTCTTTTCGCGCTCGTTATCTCTTGAGCTTTTGAGAACTCTGGAATCGTGAGGAAAGTTTACTGATGAGCCCACTATCCCAGAATCGTAGTTAACACACACATACACACGCGTGTGCACACTAAAAACTACACAAAAGAGCAGTATTATAGCAAAAATAGAAACAAATAAAAGCTTTCCCAGTGAAACACAGTGAAACTCCCTGAATGCAGTCGATAAATATACAAAGTTCTTACATAATACGCAGCAGCGCATAGTACAGAGTCAGCGTAAGACCTGCGACAAGAAAAGTTACTCCGCTCAGAAATAAAGGCCTCAGTTTAAAGCAGAGCATACAACAAGTCTGTGGCGCGATAAACTGGGCAGGATAGTAAAAGAATGTTAAAACAAAAAAAAAAGAGCACACCGAGGCACACGAAATGTCAAATGGTATGACGACGCCATCAAGGCGTTGTTGCAGGGAATTATTTACCTCACCTAATAGTGCTATTCACAAGGAACTAATACGATCACGCTACACAAGAACATCGCTTAAGGCTTTTACAGCTTCTCTTTGTTTATTCGGACAGGACTAGGGGATCGAGCAACCTTTTCGACGGATAACGGACGCCTATTTAAGGTGTTAAGGCGATCACGAAGTGACTGGCGATGTTGGTCGAATTGTGGACATTTGATCAGGATATGTTCTAGACAGGTTTCCGAGGCACCAAAGTGTACGCATTCTGAAGAGGATACTTTCCGTATGCGACATAAAATACGGGTTGTGTATGCCACGCCGAGACGTAAGCGGTGTCAAGAGTCTGTCTAAAGCCCGTTCTAAAAGTTTGATGAAAAGAGTAACAAAGGGTCAACGTTGTACGAAACAGATTATTTTGTCAGCTCATCGAGTCGCATGGTCTTTGACAGACTCTGGCCCTGGTCTTCTACGTCTTGAAGTCGAAAGGAGTGCCACAGATATAATTCTGTACAACGTCACCCAGAAGGAAATCTGCCGCCATGGTCTATGGGGATTTTTTGACGGGCGTTGTGCCACCATGGAAATCCCGGGGACATGAATGGGTCGCTACTTCCTAACTCGACTTGTCCTAAAACATGGCCACCGCATCGATGAAGCTTCCTTAAACCGATATCTCCAAAAGAAACTATTGGTTCCCGGTGATGCGTAGTGGCCGAACAAGGAACGTCGCTGAAGCCTACGTTTCGACAAGGAAATTTGTCTTCGTCGGTTCAGGAACTGTATTCCTTAGTGCAGTTTTCTGTACGCATAACTCACTCTCCCTCATGCTAAATGGGGGTGGAGGAGAAGATGAAGCCTGATGTACCTGATGTCAAAGTACAAAAAAAAAAGGAAAATAAGAAACGGGACCGGAGATTGAAAGGGAGGGCCAAAGAGCGGTTTGGTGTTGCGAAAGAAAGGGGAACAGGTAGCGTAGGTGTTGGGTTCTTTCGAGAAGTGGAGATAAAAACCGGAAACGGAAAATAATTTACACCGCATAAATAGGCCCTGTCAATCCAGTGTACCTGGTTTTCTAAGAAAGCAGGTACTATTTATATAACCTCTCCGGATTTTGACAACTATATTGCTTTTTGGGGTTGTAGCTATATTCATTGCTTAAACACACATGCACGTAACTTCGTGGTTGTTATCGTCTTTATTTTATCTCATTCGTTACCACGCTGACCATAGCTTTTGGGGAGTCACTGTGCTACACCGCGATTGGTTGTACTGCTATGTTAGACACGTTCTTCCCAAGGGTTATATGTACTCATGACCGGTGATGGGTGGCCGGCCCACCGACGTCTGTGTAGCACTCAATTCCACACCGTTCCAACAGGAACGATAGAATCGTACAATCCGCTTGCCGTCGTCGTGGCAAGGGCTGAGAAAGGGCGCTTGACTAAGTGCACGCCTTTTTTCCCAGCCCTTTCCGCGACAAACAAGCGAGTGAGATAGCAATCGACAGTCCGTTCCCTCTACTCCTCCTTGTCCCTCCCTCTCCACTTGCCTGCCCGAAGAAAGAATACCTTCAGAGCGAGCGCCACGACTGATAGCATCACGCGGAAACAGTTCGACGACTAATCGCTCCGGCGGATTGTTTTTGTCATCATCTCGAACAATTTTTTTTTTACAGATCCTTCGCTTTTTTACAGACTTCACTGCAAAAAAAAAAAAAACCGTCTTGCATGAATTTTTGCTCGCACGTACAATACAACTTCGCAAAGACAGCGGAAACATAACGATTGAAACTGACGCACAGTGAGTGCAGCCTTTCTCGCCTTTCCTCCAATATTGCCAACTCGCCAGTGATATTCACGTTCGACATAACTGTGTACAGCACAGCGCGAGTGCTTTATTTTTTCATTATACCTCTAAAGTCCCAACAATCGGGACCTTACCTGGAGTGTGGGCACAATGGAAAATGGCGGGTCAGGTTAAGCGTCATTACTTGACAGTCTTCCTCAATAGCAGCTTCGAAACGAAAAATGACGGTGATAGTGACGTTACATGGAAGTTTATTTTTTGGGCTGTAGGCACAAAAAGTGAACCTTGATATGTAGTGGAACGGGCACGAGTTGGACACACAGCATTAAGAACGTATTAGCCGGGAGAAACGATGGGCTGGAATAATAATTTGCTTACCGGCGGCAGTCGAACGAGGGAAGACACAACCGAGATTTTAAAGCTGCGATACTTATGTTATAGGAATAGTCAAAATTTAATGAACATGGCAGCGCGTTTCTGGACTGATTCGAGGGGTTGTTGAATGTATAACCTGACTGCTTTCATAAATAGCACAGGTATATTCTAGTTTAGATCGAATTAAGGTTTTATATTAAAGTAGCTTGACTGAGGGAGATGCTGACAAGAAGTTGCGCCGTAGATAAGCATGTATGCGATTGCAGTAATTGCAGTAACTGATTAGTATAGTGGGCCCAAGATTCTTTTTTCTCGCTTGGTTTGCCAAGCAGCATAACGCCAGTATGGAACTAAATATAAGCACGCCGGCATGCTTCTAGAGATACTGCATCAGTGACATATAAAATGTGTTGTCCATAATCCATATTTCATGTGGTGGTGGTGGTGGTAAACTTTATTGAAAGGGGCAAGGGTAAAGGGGGACGTGGCTGAGGGATCGGGCCCTGGGCCCTGGGCCTGCTTGGCCTTCTCTGCCCAGTCCACCAGTTCAAGATGTCCGTCGACGTCTCCGGAACTGAGCCAGGCTGTCCAGTCAGTCCCGTAGCTAACGGGGGGATGAGAAAACGGGAGCGAGGTGCATTCCCACATTATGTGTGTGAGTGTTCCTGTTTGTGAACAGAGCCTACGTTGGTCGCTTTCCTTGCCCCCTGTGATTTTTAATAGTCTTCCGTTTGATCACTCTTCAATTTCACACCAGTAAGTACACTTTCGCGAATTTTCTTTGTCCCAGGGCACGTCCAAAATAGACGTCGGGCATCCGCTGCAGAGGCGGGGGTAAAGCACTTTGGGCACTGGACAATATATGTCTGTGGTTGACCCCAAGCATAAGTGATGACCGATATAAGGGCCGCCCAGGTCAGAAGTCTCCGGAGAAAGACTTTCTACACCCGAGAAAGATTGTGGACAAGAGAGCAGATACGCGGGGTGATAAGGGCACGGGTGTCATGCCTGAGGATGGATTTTCGGGCAATGAAAACAGAGCGGGGGTCAGAGAGAAGGGAAAGAGGAGGAGTTGCGGGTGTCAAGGAAGAGTGAGCAATGCGGTGCACAGGGTCCTTGTTGTGGTCATAACCATGTGCTTGCACCCAATGGACAGTAATGTTAACATGTGTATAATTGTGAATTTTGTGTATCTGCTCACAAATACGCAACGTTTCCTTTATTTGTTAGAGATGCTTAACTGCGCCGAGGCTGTCAGTGTAGATGTGGGCCTTGTTGGTGTTGGACAAGTTGACAACAATTTCTGTCGCAGCTTGCATAGCCTGCAGCTCAAATAATAAGGGGTCTTAAATGTCCGCTGCATAGCTGCGAGCGGCTTGGATCTCAGGTTGTGTAGGACTTGGGAAGGCTATTCGTCCTCTTTTTGAGTTAACCGCCGCGTCCAGCCGGCGGAGCTTTGTCGTCTTGTTAATGGTCAGGGATGTATACTTCCATGGTGCAAGAGTGCCCAAGTTCGTAGTCATAACACAATCTCGAGAGAAACAGGAATGGAGCATCGCTGCTTTCAGTACGTGGCATTTTTTAAGTGAGGTTTTTAGCGCACGAAAATGAACGAGAGACAGCGGCAAGACGCGGACACAGCGCTGTGTCCGCGTCTTGCCGCTGTCTCTCGTCCCTTTTCGTGCGCTAAAAACCTCAGTTATGGAATACCAACACGCCCTAACCTACGCTCTTTCATTTTTTAAGCTTTTTTGCTTGCTGTCGCTGCTCAACTAGGTAAGAAATGGTGTTTAGCTGTGCTCGCTCTTGTAGCTTGGTATCGATGTTAGACGAGGGAGGGCCGTAATTGCTCTCATGGCACTTCTGTTGGTAACCTCAAGTTTGTCCCACTAATGAGCAGTCAGTCGCAGAAACTGCGCTTAATTGATATATAATGCGAGGCTGCAGGACGGAGTGCACGAGTCAACGAGCCACGTCAGTGCATGCCTACCACTCCGTGGAGCAATTGTGTGAATCAGGTGAACTGTTTCTGATGATGTTTTGCTTATCCTCTTGATCCACTTCATGCTAGACCCCGACTGATGAACTTCCAGGCCAAGAACTCGCAGCTCTTCAGTCTGAGAAATCAGCGATAAGCCAATCTTGAGATTGAAGTTGCTAATGCAACCTGACCTTCTGCCCACTTTGTTGGCAACGCGTATGGAGCGAGATTTCTGTGTCGATATCTGGAGTACAGCGGACTGCACCTATTCGTGTAACACATCAAGAACGCTCTGCAGTTTACACTGTGTCTCGAGGTCTCTGTGAGTGGACCACAATGTGACGTCGCCGGCATAAATGAGAAATCTTATATTATCAGCGTGCCGTAGTTCATAGGTTAGAGGCTTGGTTGCAATATTAAGTAATAACGGTACCAGAGCGGATCCTTTTGCTACCCGAACGTTTGATGTAAAAGAACCAAATTCCTGCCCTTGTACACATATAGAGAATGTTCGGCGGGTTAAGAATGAGTGTACTGATTTCTTCACGTGAAGTGATAAGCCGAGCGGGCCCATGTTTTGTAGAATGGCCTAGTGATTTACATTGTCATACGCTTTGGCTATGCCAATAGTTATACCAATAGTATCGCGGCTTTTGTGAAAGGCATCGTGATAACCAAATTATCATCCGCATCAAATTAAGTTGCTGGTGGTTCCTGGTGATTACGAAAATATAGGGGCCAAGATAAATCACAAGATATATGCATTCTTAGGTATTTAAATGTCTAACACTTTGTTAAAGTACACTGGTTAAGAGAGTAGTAGGACACTACATATAATTACGATGGCGATAAATGGGCACGTGTGAGCACTTACTGACATCGAACGACACGAGCTATTTTGCTGTACCACGCCTGCGTTTGGAAGAGGTCATAATGAAGAGCAGAGAAGTCTAGCGAATTTGTTATAGGTCGGCATAAAATGGGATCGTCCGCAGAAAGGCGTATGCTGGATGATAACTGTGGGAGGTTATTAATATATATGAGAAAAAAGAGAGGCCCAAAGACGCACTGTTGAGGCACACCGGGGAGAACAGGAGATTGGATTTGAGGAAAGTGAGTTAACGAAAACAAACTGAAGGCGATCGGGTAAAAATTCACGGGTCCAGTTAATGATGGCTGGATGAATGTGAAGGTGCGAGAGCTTTTGCAGGGGAAGAACATGTGATACTCTGTCTTAAGCCCTATTGAAGTCCAAAAAGAGGTTGTCAGTGGGGATATTGAGATCGAGGTGAGAGTACAAATTAGGTAGGAGCAGAGCAACTTGAGTGCCTCAAGAATTAGTTTTACGAAATGCGTGCTGATCAGGGGGAAATAAATTGACGGATGACAGAAAAGTGGCAATGTGGGAGTATATAATCTGCACCATAAGTTTTCAACAAACTCTGGTGATGGAAATTGGACAGTTGCTCTAGGATTAATATGGTCGCCTCTTTTTGAAAAATGGCGATTATTTTAGTAACTTCCCTATCAGAGGGGATTGAACCGGATGATGACTTTGAAACGCGCAGTCGTGCAACAGAGAAGCCACAGCCAAGATGGCAGAATAACAAAAACCACGAACGTGCTTTTCTGATCGCTATCTTCGTCATCCTGCCGAGCGCCTTCTTCAGAACACGGAAATGGCCTGTAACAGTATCCCTTTGAAACATTAATAAAAACAAGTGTTGAGAAACCTTGCGCACTACAGTGTTCTATATGGCTAAGCAGGTCGAACGCGTAAGCTTGAAAACTTAGACGCTGCCGAAACCCAGACATGCACAATGGAAGTTTCCGGTCCCGCTCGACGTACCAGGTTAGTTTTGTACAGGCTACCTTCTCCATTAGCTTCGCTCTACAGGAGGTCAGCGACACCTGTCTCAATGAGTCCAGGGCTGCTGGATCTGTTCCTAGTTTCATCACTGGCACCACCCATGTAATTTTCCATAAGTGTGGGATGTAGCCTGTGACAGATACTTTAAATGATTGCAACAGCTCACGTCGTCGCTGCACCGGTAGGTTAGTGAACAACTGGTCACTGATTAAGTGCGGTATCATCGCACAGCGACGTCGGGGAATGCTCAAAGATGGCTCCAGCTCTCTCATTGTAAAGAGAGCATCCATCAGAGACAACGACAGCAGCGGAAGTGGGTTGTTTGAGCCATGCTGACCGGCCTGAGGAGTATATCTGAACGAAGTCATTCGCCAGACGAGACAGCGTCTTCCCTACATTTATTGCTAGGATTTCAAATGGCTTGTGTGAATGGAACTTCCAGCACCATATCCCACGGTGTCCGTGCGCCGGAACTCCCATTCGGACTCAGAAATATGCATGCGGTGATTGATCCTCCTTGCGTGATAAACACCTCGTGGTCTAAGTTAGTTTATCAAGCCCTCGCCATAGCAGTGCTTCGGCTCTCCTATGATCATACAGTTGTTTCGCAAGTACGAATTGGGCACTCGCACTGAGATGGCGATTCCTGAGACCTAGTTGCAACTGAGAAGGGCGTTCACATGGTCTTCTGTCTGGACATCTAAAAGCATCGCTCCCTGAACAATAAACTGGTTGCTAACAGGTAACGCGGCAATAATTTTTTCAATGTCTGTGTACAGAGAAATAGACTTCACTTTCTTCAGGTGTGATCCTACCGTTACTGGTGTTAATATCACTGATATGCCAACGGTTGTCTCTTTATGATGTCGCACAAGCCTTCATCGTCCAGATCTGTGATTGTTGTGTTCTGTAAGCTGGAACCAGCTTATTCTTGTTTTGGGTTGCCAACTCTAGCGAGTGATCTTTGATCTTGAGTTGTTATATGGATATTTTGTTGAATTATTGAAGGGGCTAGTTTCCTCGTGCTCGTTGACAGGTGCAGTTCAGTGTCCGTGTCTTCTTTCGCGCTCGTTATCTATTCGCCGCCGCCTTCTGGATACAACACAAAATGGCTGCGAGGATGGGATGTATTCCGTACGTACCACGATGCCTTGAAGATTCCTTGGAACCGTTTTGCTGCCGCGGGCACCAGATTATGCCCGGTCGCTACGAGGATTGGCACCTGCGCCAGGTCCCATTGAGCAGTGCGTTCTGAGGAGGATTAACTAAGAAGGTCATCAGCCACAAGGTTCAACTGCAACCCGCCCCCACTGTTCCTTGCTACGCCAGGCCCTGCAAGCGTGCCCTGGAAGTAATGGAAGTGAGCGTTTGTCAACTACTTGGAAGCCCTCGGCGGAAAGGAGCTGTCGGCGAAACGCTGCAAAGCGATACTGCTCAACGCACTTGGCCTGGAGTAACAGTGAATGTACTACAGTCTGGTGTCAGACGACGCAGATGGCAGCAGGCACATCAAGGAAGACAGCACCGACGTTTTCAAAGAGGCACTGGCAGTGCTAGACAAGCATTTCGCCACGATGGTGAACGAACTGATGGAGCGGCACCGTTTTCGAAAGCGTCGACAATTGCCGGGGGAGCCCGTCAAGGCTCACTATGTTGCCTTGCATGAGCTCGCCGCATGCTGCAACTTCAGTGACGGAACCAAAAAGGCGGTACGTGACCAGCTTTTGAAAGCAACAGCATCGCAGCAGATACGTGAGCGCTTTTTGTTTGAAGGCTCTGGGCTCTGGTTTGACGCTCATTCGGGCGGTTGAAACAGGCAGACACATACAGCAGACGCAAGGTGAACTGAAAGAGTTCAGCGCTGATACAGCGGTGCACCACGTCACTGATAAACCGGCAAGTGCAACTGCCGTTAAGGCTTCCGGTGCTTGCTATCGCTGTGGCTCGAACGTGCATCGCGCCAATGCACCGGACTGCCCCGCCAAGAACGCAAGGTGCCGAAAATGCAAGAAGAAGGTCATTTCGCTTCAGTGTGCCAGTCGAAAAGCAAGTACAATGGTCGGGATGACGGCGAAAAAAAAATCGTCGGAAGCGACAAATGCTGTCACAGTTCTGACCCTGGGCACCGACGATACGCCAGGAAAGGGAATTTACATAGAGGTCAGCATTAATGACGTAAACATGCGTTTCCTCTTTGACACCGGTTCTTCTGCCTCGCTTCTCAACGACAAGCTTTTTCGGAAGCACTTCGCCGGTTGCTCACTCGCCGTTGCTAGTGTAACGCTATTGGACTACTCACGCAAGCAGATTTAGGTGAGAGGTTGCTTCCTCAAGGATGTCGTCTACAAGCAGACACGCACGTGTGTTCGATTTTGTGTGGTAGAACGCAGAACATTGCTTTTGGGAATTGATGCCATACGGAACCTTCAACTTCAAATTCAATGCGATACACTCAGCTGTCTTCAGATCAACGTGCAATCACCGACACTACTGTCAGCCAAACTGGACAACAAGCTTTCGCATCTCTACTCCGGGGGAGTAGGCCTGGCCAAAGGCTTTGTGCATCAAATCAGGATTCGCCCTTCGAGCACACCTGTCGTTGCACAACTACGTAGGCTGCCGTTTGCGTTACGAAACAGGGTGTCGGAGGAGTTGAAGCGACTGGAACAATGCGGCATCATAGAACGCGTGGACGCTGCTGAGTGAGCATCTCCCATCACGGTGTGCAAAAAAAAAGACATGGTACAATACACCTATGTGTTAATTTACGAGAAGTCAACAAAGCAATTATTGCAGATGGTTGTACATAGTATTGTAGATGGTTGTAGAACTTTTGTGCCAGTTGGCAGGGGCAACAAGATTTTCGAAGCTGTTTTTGAAAGCGGCGTACCATCAGCTGGAGCTGACAACTGAAAGTTGTCAGTTAACGACGTTAATCAGACACAACGATCTCTTCAGATTCAAGCGGGTTTGTTTTGGACTAGCCTCAGCGCTAGCATCCTTCCAGAAGATGATGTGGGCTATTCTGCAGGGGTGTAGAACTCGCACCGCGTGAGGAAATAATTCTAGGCGCCGCCTTACGTACATTCCTTTTTATAAATTAAAAAGACGCCGTTGTCATAACTTCTGACTGTGCGAAAAGGCATTAAGCTGTATTGCAATACAAATGCAGCATTGAAAAGTGGACAACGTTGCAGAAAGTTTGCCGTGTTCAACCAATATTATTTCATATAAACGCGTTCTTTTGTAAGATGATCACCCAAAACACAAATGGCAGCACCACCCTAAAGCGATGAATGAGCACGCCTAATGAACAAAACATTTTCATGTGCCAAATGACGGGGCTAATGTGGCTGTACGCATTCCTCTTGACCGCCATTGCATATGGCTGCTCATCAGCATAATTCGCGCGGCTCGTCGCACCACGAATTATGGCGGAAAATCTCTGCCATGGTGGCCCAGCGCAACGTCACGCAACGTCAAATTGACGTTTACGAAACGGCCCTTCCTGCAACGCTCCCCACGGCATATTCCTTCAACCAATCAGCAAGCTGACATGGCGCCTATCTTGGATCGCCACCACATATTCGCAAAATTGCAGATGCATTGCACTGGCTTCTGCGCGCAACCGCTCACTAGCGATAAAGCGATAAAGTCGCAATATAGCTGCCAAGGACAAAAAAAAAATGTATTAGTCGATAAAATTTGCAGCTTCACGTCACGTTTCGTCATCTTGATGAAAACGCAAAATTGCATTTTGCTGAACTTCCGTTTCCCGGCACAAACTTCAAGGCACGTGAGCTCTTGACAGTTTGTCAGAGAGTCAACATGGCGGACAATGGTATCCGTGCAGCCGCTTGCGTGTCGATAATAGAGTCTCTAGATAACGCGGTGGAATTTTCAAACATTGTTTTCGTTGTGTAGAAAACTGCTGGCACGATATTTATTTATTTACCTATTATTAGTTTTTTTAATTCATGGTTTTAATTCATGGTTTACATCTGATTTCTTTTTTCCTCTCATAAATATTTGACTTTCTAAGTTCCAAAGTTAAAATTGTTAATTCCCTTGTTTTTATCCACCTAATTTAAGAACCCGATTCATGGCCAATCCTTCACTGTGGTATGCGCCACAACCACTGAGGTCAACAACAACATTAACAACAACGATAGTAAAAAGTGATCGATGGATTCCGGCTCATTACAGGGGTGGCATAAAGGAGATACCACCAGACCACATCTGCCCAAGTAAAAGTTAAGCGGTGGCATACGGCAACGCAGCCTTGTAAATTACACTTCGAATCATCGAGTAGGACATCACTGTTGGTTGCAAGGATAATTTAGATGCTTAAAGACCGTAGATTTTTCCCAAGAGAGACGTTTTCTGTCTTCGGTAAAAGAAAACTGCTTATATCTAGCCGCCATGATATGCGCAGTTGCCGGCAGCGCAGATGTCACCGGACCATTTAAAGAGGTTCGCGCTAGAGAATCAGCTATTTCATTAAGATGATGATAATCATTATAATGATGATGATCACGATGACGGACATATTTTATGGCTCGTAACCACTAAGGTGGATAGGCCGAGAAGCGGGCGGCGGGAGGCAGGTCAAGAAAATTCTTATTTTAGAAGGAGAAACGCAATGTAAAAAGCGAAACAAAAGGAGATACCAAAATGACGAGACTAGTATGTGAATGAGCAGTCAGACTAAGTGGAGGGAAAACTTTAGAAGAGGTTATAATCAATGAGAGAATAAATAGAATGGTAATAAAGAATGTGGAGAAGCCAATTTCACTGAAATTAATGTTAATCTGATAGGTAGAATAAAGCTACAATAATTAGCACAGTAGTCGTTCTGTTTCAATTTAAAAAAATCAAACATTAAGATGAGACAGCAACGGGACTGGATGGAACCAACTTCCTCTTGTTCCTCTTTTCATTAGATGTTTAGCTTCTCCTTTCCAGTTTTAGGGGGACGAATGGTTGCTTTGCATGACGTTAATTCCGTATGTATGAACTGCTCGCTTTCCTGCCATTGGATACAACAGTTCAGTGCTCACAATACTGTGTAAAGAGTGTATAATTCCTGCACATATACCATTTGCACAATGAAAGAAAGAAAGAATAGGTAAAAAGAAAAGGTAAAAAGAAAACGCGTGACGACGCAGTGATGAGCGTGTCCGGCTCTCGTGTGCATGCTAATGCATTAACGTTTCTTTTTTCAATTTTTTTTTCTTCTATTGTTTCATCATATGCCGATAGCGAAGATCAGTGTGAGGAAGCAGGCGGATGACGATAAAACAACGTCGACTATGCCAGTGGTTGCCGTCAGAGTACCTAAGTGAACGGACAAGGCAAGCCAAATTTCGATCACTTAACTGCTGTCGCAGTAAAAGAACAAAACTAATTTTGCAATTATAATGGCCATGGTGTGTCAAAGGATTCAGCACCCTGTGATGACAGCAGAGGAGGCATTGCAAGAGAGGCACTTTTGCTTGAATGATGTTTTTATGCGAAGCATATTACGAGAGCTCAACCCAGCTCCTCAGGCGCGGCGGTGTCGCCTTCAATACCACGTGACACCGTGACGTCATGACAGCGGAGAAACGGCGCTCCAACTCGCGCCGTCGCTCGCGGCATCGCCCCCCGCATCGGACGCGGTGAGCGTCGAGCAACGCAGCGTTCGGCGCGACAACGAAATGTGCGCCTGAGCAAGCGCCGCACGCCTGAGCCGACGCCGACGAAACCGGCTTTTCTGCGACACGAGCTCCTTAACGCTGTCGCATTAAAATAAAGGCTAGTATGCTTCGCATCCTGGGCTTAACCTTAGCTAACCCACAGCCATTTTTTTCTTCTTGCGTGTGCTAGTGCTCTGGCGTGCTAAAGTGCTTTTTTCGTTTTGTTTTCTTTTTAATTAGCTACTTTATTTCATTTATCTTTTTTAGGTACATTTATACTTCCTATGTAAGTTGACATGAAGTAGCCGGATGCGTGCTGCTTGCAAGCTCACCACTTTGACCCCATTTAACCCTACCTACTTTCTTAAGAAGCGTAAGGACCACCTCTCTGTTGCCAAGTGTATGATGCAACGTCAATGCTTATGGCAGTTTTTTGTAACATCAACCATGTTGACTCTGCGGGTATAGCGTTTTCTTGTCGAAATACTGATGCACCTGACGGATATTTATCATCAATGTAAATGTCAGCCAGATTGATATCTCCTTTTGATAAGGTGTTTAGCTTCTCATTTCTTGTTGTCAGTGCGATGAAGGATGTTGCTTAGTATGAAGTTGATTTTTTTGTATGTACCGTACTGCTGGCTGTCCTGTCATCGGTTATAACCATTCGGTGCTTACAATAGGGTAAATATTTCCTGTGCATACAGCCTTTTACTAATAGTAAGAAATACATTGAAAGAAAGACAAAAAAAAATGGCTGTGGCTTAGGTAAGGTTAAGCCCAGGATGCGAAGCATACTAGCCTTTATTTTAGTTGTTGAACCACTGTTTAGCCTGGTGAACTGCTGTTGCTTGGCTATATTTGGTTCGGCTAGACGAAGAAACAACTCATGCATTACTGCTTCGCCTTCAAGAGTGGAACGCGACAGCGTTCCCGTCGACCCGCCAAGGGGTTTAAGACAATGGGCTACAGGGCAGCGACTACGCGCCCCGCATTGGACGCGGTGAGCGTCGAGCAAAGCAGCGTTCGGCTCGGCAACGAAATGTGCGCCTGAGCAAGAGACGCACGCCTTAGAAACAGCTCGTTTCTAAGGCAACACCGCATTCACTAGAGGCGCTTTTGTACCGCTTTGAAGCATCGTACTCGTGGCTCAGTGGTAGCGTCTCCGTCCCACACTCCGGAGACCCTGGTTCGATTCCCACCCAGCCCGTCTTGCAAGAGTTGAGCCAAAGCCACTTCTCCTCTGTCGTGACGTCACGGTGTCACGTGGTTTCATGGCGACACCGCCGCGCCTGAGGAGCTGGGTTGAGCTCTCGTAATATGCTTCGCATAAAAGACAGTGTCTGAGAGGTGGAACCCTGGATTGCCAGTAAGTTGGTCGTAAGTTCGAATCCTCGCGGCACGGTGAGAATTTTCTTCGTAATTTTCTCGCAGAGGATTGTATGAGTCGAACAAGGGATGGAGGCGGACATAAAAGCTACCACGGGTGTGAGCCAATAATAGCTATCGCTGTAAAAAATAAATAAATAAATAAATAAATAAATAAATAAAAAGAGCGTAAGTGTAGGGATTTCGGTACTCGTTATGGTTCTTCCAGCGCTTTCGCCGCAAGCCATGTTCTACGTATCAGCATAAATGGAAAGCCTCGCGAACGGCTGGAATGCGTAGTCGCGTTTCTACATTCGTGTTCATCTGTAAATGTCACACAATTTATGCTGTGAAACGGACATTTGAACCTCCACAATGCCCAAAATCAGCTACAAGCTGACTGCACATCGCACTCTCATGTATTAATTACGTGTAACAGGCATTCTGCTTTCTTTACGGTCACATTTCAATTTATATTGATGGTGCTTGTTCTGAGAGTCCGTGATAATATAGCCAATGACAAATCGCCCTCACCCAAGTTGTAATGTTATTTGCCGCAATCGGACTCGCTCGTCAACTCATGTCAAAAGTCGTGCGGTTTGTTTAGGCACTCATTCAATTTGGCAACTTACACCCATTTCATGGTAATTCGTTGAGGCAGAAGTATTAAATACTTACAGGCTCAGTTCAGGCACTGCGTTTCCTTGTTTGCTTGTTGTTCTTTTGGCCTTTGTTAGTGGTTCACACCCACTTCCACAGGAAGCCCCTTTTTTCTATCTTCTCTTGTCATTTTCTTCCTTTATTTCAATGCCATATGACAATAAACGACGGGAAAGCGTTAATGGCAAGGCCGTGGTGTCGAGTGCAAAGTAGAGATCTAAGATTTCCGGAAATTTCGAAGCCGTAAGAAAATACCACAAAATAAAAAAAACTGTTTTTCCACTAGATTTTTGAAGCACTGTAAAAATATTTTTCCTAACGTACGTAAGTGAAAAGAAAAGTAAAAATGAAAATGGAAGACGCTTCGCCTTTAAGAGTGGAACGCGATAGCATTCAAAGATCCCTGACTGCTTCTCACGCTTGCTGGCAACTGCAGTTATGCAAGCGTAATGTTTACTGGGAAACGCTGGCGGCGAACATTGTTCACGAAAGCGAGCTCTCTGGTAGAAACACGGCCTCTTGCGTGGGCCACGATGCGGCGGAGGCGCGCGTTATCTGGGGAGGTGTTGCAGGGAACCGGGCGCGCCGCTTTATGGCCTTTGAGATTTTTCGCTCGCGCGCGCAAATCTCGCAGACCATGGCCGCTCTATGAATGGTAGAAACGCTGGAAAAGGGGTGTGTTTTCAGGTTCCGCGTAACAGAATTATGTTTTCTCTCGTATATTCAAATTACAATCCGACGCCAGTCTGTAGATTGTGCGTAGTAGTATTTTACGATTTTTCGGACGTATTTCACTTTGAGAAATTCAATTAATGCAGTAACTTGCTTGCGCTACATGGAGGGCCTGCGTGGTCGGGTATGCGAGGTCCGAAACGAATTTTTCCCAAAGCGATGGTCGACGCTGGACGCCGACACGCGGGATTTTCTGGTACACGGGGGCCCTTAACGCTCGCGCGTTAGAAAAATTAAGAAAAAGAAAACCTCGCAATATGGTTACGGTTGTGTAACGCGCGAATGTTTAAGCGTTACCGGTGGTGTGGACTGAGGCGTTTTCCCTCCCGGATACCGAGCTCCAGGACATTTCAGCGTAACAAAATATTTTATAGCCCTCTCGTTTAAAGTATTCCCCTCATCTACGATGCTCGAGTGCTCGCCGGCTTTCTGCAAGCCCGAAGGCACAGTTCTTTGTCTGCCTCCTTATCATCGTCTCTTGACATAACGGTCCCAGGTGTACTGAAGGTACTTGGGTACTTTCGTTTATTCTTAGACGGAGAGAAGAAGAAGAAAAAAGCGAAGGGCAATATACTCAAACCCAGTGGCCAAGCTTGTGTGTGTGTGTGTGTGTGTGTGTGCATAACTATACGAGGTGTCGTTGTCGCAGCCCCCCCCCCCCCCCCTCCCTCCCGCCACCAGCCCGCGCTGACAGGGCCGCGGAAGCGCGAAGCGCCTCGTTCGCGGCGCGGAAGCCGTGCCCTTGACAATGCACGGATGCTGTCAAGACAGCCGGCGCTTTCGCAGGCAGAGCGAGAGGAAAGAAGGGGGGGGGGGGGGGAGAGGGCCCCCTCGTCGAGAGAATGTGGGTCGCTTTCCCCGCTGCGGGCCCTATTTTTGGGCCTCCGCCGCTCGCACGTCTCCGAGGAAACGAGGTCACGCCGCCGACGGAGGTGGTCGACCCGGCGCCGCGGGTCCCGTGACGACCAGGAACCGGTGCGGATGTGCCACGGGTGCTGCTCGATTGCCGCCGCCGGTCACTCCTTTTGTCCGCGAGGAAAGGGGAACGCGCCTTTCTTCGAGAAGAACGACGAAAGGACGCGAGAGTGGTTCGGCCGAGTTCCGGCACTCCACGGTGCGGGATTTCCAAGCCCACCGGAGTCCATGGGCGTGGGTTTGTTTGACGTGCCCGAGTGGCGGTAAAAATCTTCCAGCGTGACTTCCTCTGGAAGAGCGCGACGGAGGGAAGGTGAAGGGTTGAAAGGCTAAGCGAGTGCACGGAGGAAAAGACGGAATGAGCACGGGCGCCCGTCTGGCGTGCTTTACGGCGCGAGATGATCGCGGGTGTTTTCGAGTCGGGTCGAATGGGTGCGGAAGGTGCCGGCTGTGCGACACGAATGCCATCAAGACCGCTGCTTCACATCGCGAAGTAGCTTATATGAAATGGAAATGTGTCAGGTACAAATGAACGCGAATAAATAAAATTAACGCTACTACTAGACATTGGAGTTGGAGTTTATTTCACCACAGTGATTGAATGTTTACATATTCATACATATGTATACATATAGACGCAAGACGAAATCTAATAATTACCCTTATGCAAAAGAACAAAAGGTATGGATGTCTTAAAGGGCATCGTATCTTATTCCAATCGCAAGCGAGGTGCGAACGGTTTGGAGATATCGCGCGGAAGAAAATGGGACCATAATCCATTTACTCGGCCCGTAAGGTGGCTATTACAGTGCAAAAATTTCGCACAGCTTAATTGTGTCGGGCCTTCGTTCTTGTGAGCAGAAGGTGATCGAAAAAACATCGGGCATTGTCGTTTAAGGGTGATGCTATGTATACTAACATTCGGTATGTTTTTTTTTTGTAGATTTAGTGCACAATGTGTGTCAATTACTGGTGAATAAATAAGTGAATGAAAGGGGATGTTGCCACTTATCTGCGGAAGCACAATCATAAACGAAGTTACAGGGTCTGCAGGGGAAGACATTTTCTTTATTTAGTCAGAAATACCTATGGGTAAATCATTTTTAAGGCGAAATTAAGCCGTAAGTGGCTAGTTGCAGTGGCTCATACCCGGAAATATCGGCGTCTAGTCCGGTTGCCCAAACACTATCACCATCAAATCGAGTGGTACAAAAGAAGTTGACGAGTGGTACAAAAAAATATCATCATCGGCAATGGCTCATACCCGAAAAAAAAAAGATAACGTAATCTGGAATGGCTCATACCTTCGTTAGCAAGCAAAGATGCAATGGCTGAATATGAAAGAAAAAAGAACGAAGAAAATAAAGAAAGGAAACATCAACATCAAGAATGGCTCATACCTCCGTAAGCAAGCAAAGATGCAATGGCTGAATTTGATAGGAGAAACGAAAAAAGAAGGAACGAAAGAAAGAAAGGAAAAGTTGGAAAGAAAGAGCGAAAGAACCTTTAGACAGCGCATTAAGTGCTCGCATTGAGGAAATCGACCTACGGCACAATACGCTTACTTCTCGCTGCAGATCGTTATGTCTTGCAAGAAGTCTGACAATTCCGATCGGATAACTTAATGCATTGCCACGTGTGCAGCATGCTTTCGTCTTCACGTGTTACAGGAGTGTAAAATGCTGACGATTGTTCTCAAACATGACCGTAAGATGGAATTACTGTAGAAAGCAACAACTCCTACAGCATCGGCTCGGAGCAAGACACCAAAACTGTGGCTCCGTGCCGAAACTTTTTGCCGACACTCGAAGTTTCGCTTAGCAGCACAACTGCTCCATTGTGCTGAGAGCTCGGAAAAGCAGTTTTGCAGCAGAAGTGTGTGGCTGCAAGCACGGTGTGTCTGCAAGTGGTGGTTACGTATACAAATATGTTGCACATTATCTGTCACATACAGTTTCATCACCCCATCAGCAAACGCGCCTCACTGGCGGTTATGTTTTTACTCCCGATGTAGTAGATGGGTGTTAAACACAAAGATGAACGCGAGCTTTACTTATTGCCCTCAACTGTGCACGCATCTACTCAAGCGATGCTTGGATATGTTCCGCATGAAGGATTTTCTGCTATAATGTTTTCGTACGTTGCATATTGACTACCCACGTTTTAAGTGTTTTCATTAAGTTGAAATTATAGTCAAAATCTAGATGTCAATTGGCTAATATGCTCCGTGAACAAAGATAGCCGAACAAGGTCATGAACTTTAGGACAGCCTGTCTGGGGTTCTTTACCTGGTTAACGCTTTTCAATATATAGACGAAATTAATAACACTTTCGCACCAATTCTGAATTTTCCGTGCAGCCGTGCTCGAAGAAGCGGAACTCGAAAAGCGAATTGTACACCCACAGGCAGAGACGCATTGCCCCACTAAACGTTCCTCCTTTCATAAGGGGGCTTATAGCATTCCACCGGGGAAATCCGTTTCATGGTATGACAACAGCATTGTACAACGAGAAAAGTCGTCGTGCGCTCGGCTGCTAAGAAAGGGTGCTCCCACTCCGAGAGGTTCTTCGGCGGATCGCCGAAAGCGCCGGAAAATGATTGCGGGGCGGTTTCGAAGGCGTTGCGCAGGCGGCGGCCCGTATCTCTGCGCGCGTGCCCGCCCATATCCACGGCATACGAGCGAGCTGGCGCGGTCAGCCAGCGGCGCTCTCGAGTAGCGGAACAGGATACGCATTCCGGCCCACTTCCTTCCTCGTGCGGCGCGGACCAGGTATGGACCGGGCACGCCGCTGCGCCGACCGGGAAAACGCCGCCGGCACTCCATTGGGACGGAACCCCGCTGATAGGTGGCGCTACTCTCGATTTTCTTTGCGAGACCGAGACGACGGCTATTTGAGCTGACACGTGTAAGTGAGACTAAAGAAAAAGAAACTCAAAGAAAGAAAAGACAAACCTGCGACCACTACTGCAGTCTGTGGAAGGCAGGCTCGTTAAACTGCCGGCACATGTCAGGAGCGTTCCACGCACGTCTCTCGGGAGAAGTGTGACAGCTGCTGTGGGTAGCGAATCCTTTCCTCGTGCTTACGACGAGCGCGCTTTTGTGGGCTCCTCAAGCGTGCGTGCGTTCCTGACCGTGCGTTTATGCATTTATTCGTCCCGGAAGCTAGTCGTGTTTTTGCATGCTGCGCTATTTGGAAAGGCACTGAAGAAATACGTGCAGGCCACCGTCGGAATATACAACCGAAAACGTTAGGCAGGGTCTACAGAGCGGAAGTCGGACGTTTGAACAGAAGACAAACGCTAAGCTGTTGAGTGCGATGGTAAGCGTTAGCTCAGTCTGCAGTCCAGGCGGAAATGCATTTGCGGTGTTCGGTTCCTCAGTCTGTCGACGACAGTATTTCATCGGATCTGTACATATTACCGCCCTATACTATCCACTCTCGTCGTCAATTCACAGAACCCTCTATTCTTTTCCTCCAACAAGTGCAGAGTAGCAAGCTCGAGCAGTGTACCTCAAACCGATGTGCCTGTCCTTTCCGAAATAAATGTTCTTCTCTCCCTTAAAAGCTGACAACCACATGTGACCCAGTTATTGATGAGCGCCTCTACATGACTCGTACACGCAACAGTGGTGATTAAGCAGTAAACATGATCTAAACTCATTATTGTCGTGCAATTTAATGTTGCTCAATCACCGTTAATAAACCTGAAAGGGCACACCCATTTCCGAAATACTTTCCGCAATGCGCTTCCAAACTTTGCTCCGTTCATTGACGGACGACTCGAATCGCATGGGGCGTGAACAGCTCGTGACGCAGTCGTCTACATCTGGCTTGCTGCAGGGTCCGCTGCTGCAGCTGACAGGAACGCACCATGGAGCTAGTGCAGCAGGCGTTGACCGTGCTGTTCTGGCCTTTCACCAGCTTCTACCAAACGTACCTATGGTGCACTTCATTCGCAGGTAAGCGATCTAACGCATCTAACTCTGGAGACCGAGACGAGAACGTCTTCGGGACACCTAGATCCCGATTTGCGATGATCGTATCAGTATGAGACGGCATCGTGCGCGGAGTGGCTAACACACTGCGGGCTTGTGTCCTGTTCCGCTTCACTTTCCGCGTTGTCTTGTTCGACTGTCTCGCGCTGCACTTCTAAATGACGACGGTGCACTGAAGGACGTACTTGTATAGCTTCTGGATTTGTTAAACTTTCCTTAAAGGAAGCGCTCGCGCGGAGCAATTGCTGGCATGTCTTGCAAGCCAATAAGATCTTGCACCGAAGTCTTGCCGAAGTCGCGAATTTGTTGCCGAACATTAAGCTCCGTGCGTGTTTCATAACAGCAAGCAATGACACTGTTGTCGACGATTAGGAGGAAACGATCATATCAGTAAGAAAACGCCGATCTTCAAAGGTAGCGTTTTCGCAGAACGCCTTTATACGAGCATTTCTCAAGTGTCAACGTAGCTTCTCTTTTTTTTTTCGGCAAAAAGTGGGGTGTGAATGCGTGCCATGGTTGTACGTCATCTTATAGGCGCAAGTGCGAGGTTTCATAAGTGGATGCACAATTTTTTAAACTGCAATTATACTGAGCAACGAAAGCGGAAAAAGAAAAAAGAAGTCAGTCGTATTACGCACCACATTAAGTTCCACCAAGAGTTTGTGAAGAGGACTTTTGCAAAGTTCACGTAAATGATACTGCGATTTCAAATAGACTGTATAATCTAATACGTCACATTTTACAGCCTTAGACGACCTAACAAATGCCGATTATTGAAATCAGATACCAGAATTTTGTGCGGAATTTCCGCAGTAATAAACATCGGGCTTCATTTCCTCCATGAAATGTACCAATGTGTAACAATATTTGTTTTGAAATTGTAGCTGTAGATAACAATTCTGCTTCCTTAGGAGCTGTAAAGGTTTTCTCTCTTCAGTGCGACAAATTTTGTCGTAAGTGGTTAAGCGATCGTCTATTGAAGGCATTTCTGCATTTTACATGGTTTTAATATGAGAAACCGGAGATGGAACCTGGCTAAAGTTTCCTTTTAATTATTGTTATTAGGGCGAGTGCGATATTCAAAATTTGTTCCATAATTCAGAGGCACCGGTCTTGGAGGAAAATTTATATCTTTCTTTTTCAGTACAGTTATACCCGATCGAGGATGTCTCTTCCTTACGCTGTCTTTGTATTTCCTACACCAGCTTAGGTGAAAGGTTCATTGCTTGTAAAGAAGTGGGGCGTTATTTTATCTTCGTTTTCCGAAGGAAATATTCGGAGGCCATGTTCGGAACCCAATTTCTCGGAATACTTGTATTTCATTAAAAATTAAAATTCTAACACGCCTAACTAGCTTTGAGTATGTTACCAGGCTAACAAACGCATACGCTGCTGTGCGCCGGCGCAGATCGGCGGACGGAGAACTGGCTGCTCGTCAAGTCGCCGATCCCGATGTTGCTCATCATCGCCGCCTACCTGTGCGTGGTTCGGTACGGGCCCCGCATCATGGCTTCGAGGCCGCCCTTCCAATTGAAGCCCTTTCTTGTCATCTACAACTTCACGGTCGCCGCACTCAACCTGTATATCGCCATAGAGGTATGAGCGGTGCTTATCACTACTTCTGCTTGCGATTGCGAATTATGCTTAGTGCATGCATGCGCTGGTTCGTGAAGCCTCTTGTCTGAAGCTTCCTGTGTGTCATATGTGCCTCCGAGATATTAATCGCACAAAATTTTGCTTGCACTGATAAGTTATAGTTAGTACTTGAATCGGTTCGTGTCTTCTTGTCTGAAGCCGTTCGTGCGTCAGATGTCTAATCACGCAAGAACACACAAAAACAATGACGATGTGTGTGGGAGGGGGAACCCCGAAAATGTGGGCACCAATATCTCGGAGGCAAGAGCTGTCATTTGCGAAGTGATGCCAGGTGGCGGCATCACAAAACGCCGCATCAAACATAGAGGTTTCACGAAGCCATGCAGTATATCTATACCTTGCTTGCGTAAATTAGTCAATGCGCACGTGAACCATCGATAGAAGAACAAGAGTAGTTACACCAGCAGCGCCATGTGCAAGACAGACAAGAACTTGATCGCAAGCCCTCTCAATAACAGTTTATCGAAAAGTTCTCAGCTGACTTTTTTGTTCATGTGGTCTGATTGATTGAGCGACTGATGGCCTGTTACAGCGACTGAGCAGCTGTTAACTTAAGTGCTGAATGATCACAGTACCACAATATATGAGGTGAAGTAAACGCATTGCATTGATGAGGCAGTTTCACTATAGCACCAGTAAACGGTGAATAACGAAGAAAAAAAAAGGAAATGACAACAAGAATAAAGATATATGAGTAACCGCTAAGTTTGTGAAACATGATGCAAATGCTTGTTTTGTAGTTAGGGCATTGGTTAACCAAGGGAAGTTAGGTAAAGTGCGAAATCATACCAACACGTGCTTAAAATAGAACAAGCAAAAGGATACTGAAGCCCATTTAAACATATAGAGACCTCCTACTTTGTTGTAGCGTTGGTGAAACGACAGCCACAGAAGACAAACAGCGCAGTGTGTTGTTTAATGTGACTTTCTGTGTCGTTCTGGCTGCGCTACAACAAACTAGAAAGCGCCCTAACAACATGCCCATATTGTATACGCTCATATAGAAACCACGTCGCCTTGCAATGAAAAACGTCGCTTTCTTGATGTGGCCTGCACGCGAAATTTCGTTTGTAGAGCAGGTATGAGGGAACCATGCACCAGGCCGTCTTGCGCGCTGGAAAGTCGCTGCCCGTTGAGCTTCAAGGATTGTGCAAACGGTTCTGTTGTTGGTACATCATCGTTAGTAATAGGAGCCAAAAAGAAAGAAAGCACAACCACGGTTAAAATTCAGTGCAACTTTTTCAGAACAAGCGCACTAGAAGTTCGCTAGCGATTTCCTCGGACGACTGAAAGTCGGGTGGGAGTAGTCTTCGCGAGTTGCTTGCAGATAATGTCGCCGCGTATTCTTGCTTCAGGTCCAGACGCCAAGGTTGCTCGGAAGGATCGACCGGTGGTTTTCAGTGCCCGATGCCGCTATACATATCAGGGATGTTGTAAGGGACAGCTGATCATTTAAGTTTTTTTTCTTTCTTTTATTTTTTTCAAGCCCGCTTCTAAATATCAGCACGCCGACGTTTTATTGGCGGAGCCAATGCAGGCGTCGCACATGGGAAGATTGTGGCGTGTGCTTATATACTTTTTTCCCGGCGATCTCGTGGATGCCGCCATGTTTGATCACGTGGTGACGCATCCATTGCTTGCCTCAGCTGTCTTCGTTGCCGCCGTGCTTACAATGGATGTGCATCAGGCCAGTGCGGCTCAGCAAACGTCTGTTTTGGCGGATATCGCAGATGGCGACTATAAGTGGATAAGTGGAGGACACGAAGCTTCGGCCGTAGCTTCAGAACTCATTAAGCCTTGTCCAAATGGCGCGAGCAGCGTTTACCGTGCTTGCATAATACGGGGCTATAGAAATGTATTCCAAGTTGTCCAAACATACCGCTTATGCATTAAATCAGGATCGGTGAGTTCTGTTCTTCATTCTTTATTTGACAAACACTTTTAACTAGCAGTTTGTCGTGTTCTTGACTCTGTAAAGTTCCTCTGTGCGTTCACTATCTGATTGTTGATTTTCTACCTAATTGCTGGCAGGTGTGCCCAACTGCGATAGGTTTGTTCTTGTTGCGCACAAGGCCTGGGACGTAGATGTGTGTTTTTTACATTGCAATAGCTTTCAGCAAAGATGTATTATCGCTACTCGCTTACCATGTGTACAGTGACGAAACGCTTAGCTTCGAACATTCGTGTGCTGTCGGTTCATGGTTGCCATGACCCATGTTTCGGCGCATTGATTCAAGTGTGCGGCGATTCGCTTATCATTAATACGTTGGCGATAGAGTGGGCGCAAGTTAGCGCGGAGGTTTTAGAGTGGATGTGTGTAGCTAACGTGCGAGAGACTAATTACTATGTCAGAAAGCGGCGCTTCTCTCCTGTAACGAGCGCTACTCACTCTTGCCGACGTTCCGGTGCTGATGTAATTTCTTGCGAGGTTAGCGATACAGCGTTGGCAAATGAGTGAACTTTTTTATACTCGCGGAAAGTCGCGCACTGCGAAGGGCGGGCCGGCAACATAGGCAGTAGTTTGTAAAGCAACGGTCCGTGCACTTGGTCAGACACGTTTTATTCCATTCCTTAATAAGCCTGTCACTATTTTTGCAGCCAACTACTCTTCGCGTCTTCCCTCTACTGCTCCAGATTTTGCAGCCTGAATGAAGCATATAGTTAGCGAACACCAAGTTGCATTTCCGGCAGCTGATCGCACGGAAGCAGGGCAGAAGTCGTGAAGGTTTCGTATTCGTGTGCTTTAGCTGATGCACCGTGCGGCACGTCGCCAAAAGCCCTATGCGTCTCTTTCCTCTGCAAAATCACTATGCATCTCTTTCCTCTAGAGCACACTGCTGTACGAAAAGTGTCTATACGTAAAACGAATGGCGTCGACTTCGGGATTTCTCCATGCACTTTAGGCTGTCTCAGCACCAGGTACGCACAGAAAGAAATTATAAACAGTCGAAATGCATTCCAAGGCACCCCAAAACGGTTTATGTACATAAACGACACCTTAAACATAACCGTGCATCGTGTAATTAACTAACGTAAATTTCCGCGACACTGCCCGATTTTCACTGGCTCCGGGATTGGCCCATGCATACATGGAGCCGGATCTTCGTCAGCTGTAGCTGCTGGTGACTGTCTCGCGCCGTTACGTTTAGGGGACGTTAGGTGTCCGCGCCACGCTTACATTTCGCGTGTATGGAAGGCGTGGAAGACAAGGTGGAAACGAATAAAAGTATAAGGCACCTGCCGGGCTTGAAGTGTCCGACATCTTGTGCTGCGAGTTGTGGCGTTGCGTGTGGATGTGTAGCGTTGCACAGGGTGTCCCAGCAAACGGTGGCCACTGTTTAAAAATACGCCGAACCATTTTAGCGGGACACAACCAAATGCATGTTGTGGGATATTCTACGGAGCAAATCATACTATCTCTTGGTTTCCTGCTTAATTACACATTTACCAATATTTATTAATCAAAATCGAAAGCACGAATATCAGGGCAGAACTGCAATGCGAAAGTTCACAGCAGTATACCCAATGAGAAAGAAACGTCTATAGTTTCATCAGCTTCTAACTTCCTACTTGTTACGTATCAGATTTTCGGTGACCTAAAGAAAGCCCGGGGAATATGGCAGTGGAGGGCCAGAGGGGGGGGGGGGGGGGGGGTGCGTGCGCGCGAGATACCCGATTTCGCGCCACCGTTGCAGTGCTCTCAAACGTGCCCCGTGTGGATGAACAGTGCATTGAGCCTGAGGTGCTGCCTGGCCTACTTATTGTTATCGTGAATCACCGCGAGCGAAGCACATCGCTGGCGTCAATCGCACAGTCGACTCATGCGGCGCTACCGCCCTGTCACTTTTTGAGCGGGAAGACACAAGGCTACATGCGCTGTCCCTTCGTACGCGGCACGTTTGAGAGCACTGCAATTGCGGCGAGAAAACAGGCATTTCACGAGCTTTTTTTAAAAATAATTTGCGGACATATTATAGGACGCAGAAGAAATAATTATACAAAATAAGTAGGAAGGTAGGAGTTGCTGAAATAAATGTTTCTTGGAACGCTTTACCACTTTCTCAGTGAAAGTTTTGCTCTGAAGTTTATACTTGCGTACTTGGTTAATGAATATTGATTAATTATGCAATCAAGCAGAATAAAAAGACACCATGCGTGGCTTGCTCCATACAACATACAGCCAACAACATGCTGTCGGTCCCGTCTTCCTAGAAGTGCTTGGCGGTGGTAAAAACGTCTTTACTTAAAGCAGAAATCAAATACTCCAATCCTATAGGTCGGTCTCCCATTATTTTTTCTATGTCAAGGAATCCAGGTCGAAATTGATGATATAGGAGAAGGGCGAATTAAAATGGGGGCCGTGAACGCACACCCGGAGGCAATTCGGGTCAGTAGGTGATATCAGCCCTCGAGGAAGGTGCCTTCGGCGGTCGTCTTTTGTGGCAGCGCGCGCTTCCTTGGAATATTTTTAAACCTTGCCTGAAGTTAGCTGGGACACCGTGTATATACTTTCATAGCGTTTCAAAGCGTTGTACAGACTCGCGTAGCGTCGTATCTAGTTGAATAGCGTCGACCGGCTCCGCCCATACAAGTCACTCAGGTGCAGCGGTAAGCAAGGCCGTATTTGTCTACATTTTTATTATTTATTCATTTTTTATTTTTAAAGCCTCTTCAAATACTAAATTCGAACGCTGCCCTCTGCCCAGTGCATATTCGTATCCACTCTGTAGCCAGAGCCGCTCAGCCGCCACATCGCATCTTGGAAAGCGACGCAGGAAACAAGAGGCCTTAACAAGCGCTTGTGCAGCACTCCACCGCGCAGCCCATAGCAACCACGTGAAATGTATATTATCGAGCGTGTCCTTTGGAGGGTCGTCAGCGCGTCTGTTTCACAATGCGCTGCGCCCACGCTACGTTAACTGACAAAGTTATGTTTCGTATACAAGTGCCGCTTAAATAAGCAACTACATATATGATCAATGCCGACCGCGATTTCCCAGCGTGCGACTGACTCTTAGTGAAATGCAGACGCTAGACGGATGCCTCAGAAATACGCTTTATGGCGTTCGCGGCATGTTCAAAGTAGCAGCACTAAGTTGCACGTATACAGCCGCCGTCAGACTTAACGCGAATGATGACGACACGCTTTTAGCGGCTTAACATTAACCAACTCTATGTGTATACGATGCTTTCGAAGGAGGAAGCACTAAGCTAGCACATTCAAAGCACCCCAACCGGAAATCTCCAGCTATTTCCGCGGGAGAAGCAAAAAGGCTTAAGTATATATATAAAAAAATATGTCTCGCTTGATTCAAAACAGTGTCAGCCACGGTGTACATAAGTGCTGAGCAGACGCCGGGACTCCGTCGGAAACATACAGTTCTATGTAGTGTCCTGGAGGGACGTCATGGCCACGGCATGGTGTTTCTTGACGTCGGCGGGTCCATTTTACGAAGTGTCCAGTATCTTTGTATAGTTGCAAAAAAAAAAAAAATTGGTTGCGGAGTTTACCTTTGAGATGTTGTTCCCACCTGTGCGAGCGAACGTTTCCCGTAAACGAAAGCGATCGCAAGTGCGTTGCTCAAAGTTAATGACTTCTTCTCTGTTTCCTAGATATTGTATTGCATAACCAAGCGGAGATACAGCTGGTTGTGCCAACTGGTTGACTACAGCGACAATCCGTGGGAGATCAGGGTGAGTATCAATAAAAAAAATAAATTAAATAAAAAAGGGAATTCACGATACTGCCAACACCAGGTAGAGAAACGAAAACGAACTGTATTTCTTTATTATGACAACAATAGTGCAACCGCAAAATAAAAAAAATTATTTAGTTATTATTTATTGATCATAGAGCCGCCGAGTCATTAATTTGGAGATCATTGCGGTTTGGGGGGAGGGGGAGGGAGAGGATGACAAACTATTATAAAACCAACTTACATTTTTACAGCACAGCAGTTCCGGAGATGTAGAAACGATTACAATTCTGCATGTTCCATGGAAATGTGTGTAGTGTAAAAGACTATTTTTAGATTGATATCGATGTCTTTGCGTGATGAAAAGTAACTCAGGTAGATCGTTGAAAAATTACCCGTTCCGTTGGGGTGCGTGTTTTGCGTCGCTTTCGTTTAGAACGCCAAGCAAATGTTTTCTTCGCTTCTGTGGCGCCCAGGAAATGGTTGTATTTCGCCAGGAGAAATCTTACCACGACAGACTGCCTTCATTCGAGAAAGCGATCACACACACGCACACGCGCGAATAAGAGTGATCAACTACACACGCCACGCGTCCAGCACAGGCAGTGCACGAAGGTATTGTACGCGACTTCCTTTAGTTGTTTGTTAACGTGTCTTAAATTAAGCTGCGTAAACCGAAAGAGCGCCCAGCAGCTCTTCGAAATAAACTGCTGATACATTATTTATTATGCGAAGCATATTACGAGGGCTCAACCCAGCTCCTCAGGCGCGGCGGTGACCATGAAATCACGTGACACCGTGACGTCACGACAGAGGAGAAGTGGCTTTGGCTCAACTCTTGCAAGACGGGCTGGGTGGGAATCGAACCAGGGTCTCCGGAGTGTGGGACGGAGACGCTACCACTGAGCCACGAGTACAACGCTTCAAAGCGGTACAAAAGCGCCTCTAGTGAATGCGGTGTTGCCTTAGAAACGCGCTGTTTCTAAGGCGTTCGTCTCTTGCTCAGGCGCACATTTCGTTGCCGCGCCGAACGCTGCTTTGCTCGACGCTCACCGCGTCCAATGCGGGGCGCGTAGTCGCTGCCCTGTAGCCCATTGTCTTACACCCCTTGGCGGGTCGACGGGAACGCTGTCGCGTTCCACTCTTGAAGGCGAAGAAGTAATGCATGAGTTGTTTCTTCGTCTAGCCGAACCAAATATAGCCAAGCAACAGCAGTTCACCAGGCTAAACAGTGGTTCAACAACTAAAATAAAGGCTAGTATGCTTCGCATCCTGGGCTTAACCTTACCTAAGCCACAGCCATTTTTATTTATTTATTTATTTATTTATTTATTTATTTATTTATTTATTTATTTATTTATTTATTTATTTATTTATTTATTTATTTATGCGAATACCTTCAGCGCCACGAGGGCATTGTAGCAGGGGGAGGCATTTCAGAGATACACTGGTACAGAAAGGGCCGACTCCGGAAAGAAAATATACATATACAGAAAGCTCAGAAAAGAAATTAGCAAGGCTAACATTACCACGAACCGTTTCGGAGGAGGACAAGGTAGTTTGACGTTTTACTGTGCAATTATTCTATAGTTCCAGGTTCTTCAGAAAACAAGTTCCGCATTTTCTTGATTATAACGTGCACCTTTTCTTTCCCCAGAAAAAAATTGCTAAAATGTTGCTGTTAGAATGGAGCACAAAACAAAGGCAAGTTTCCTCCGCAGAGGTGACAGAGACGAGCCGATCGCGTGAAGCGATAGGCTTCGCAAAGGATACCGGAAGCCACGAGGAAGCTTTGACATCGCGGGCTTCTCATTGGCTCTGCAGGAAAATTGCAATTTTTGCCTGTACTACTCACGAGAAAAGAGCATGAGCAACAGCGACAGGTGTACGCTCGTCTGTCTTGTTTGCAATATGGCGGCTTCACTGCGGAGAGGGTCTTTATGAGGTGAAGTTAACTTATTGCACGAGGCTCAAAAATTAAATAAAAGCATTGATTTCCCTGGCGCAAATGCTACAAGATAACTCTCAGGCCATGGATTAAAATTTGTAAATCAAGAAGCGAATCACGGAAAAAAAATTCAGGTCTCATTTCTGAAATTTGGCGCTGGTGTTGGGCATTTTGATACTAATTGGCTTCTGGGTATCATTTCGAGCCGACGTGTGCGGAAATATTAAACTACTATAGAGGGCAGAGAATGAAATATCCTCCGCCACACACACTACTTACACAACGGGAAGCAGCCGACTGGAGAAGGCTACAAACCGGAACTTTCTATAATCTACACATATTAAGTAAAATGTACCCGACACAATACAGAAACTCCTGCCCATGGTGCGGAGAAATACCAACTCTTTACCATATAACATGGGAATGTAAGCATAACTACACATTCCATAAACATAAAAACCCGAGTGCGGAGCAATGGGAGGGCCTGCTCACCAGCAGCGAGCTCACCGCCCAAAGGGCGATCGTGCAGCACGCGTGCGAAGTGGCCAGGCTCAGTGGAGCCCTGGAATAGGGGCACACCCATGCTGAGAAGCCAGGCAGCAAGCTCAAGACGGCTCACCGCTAACCTCCTTGATAGAACCAATAAAGTTTTTCTCTCTCTCTCTCTCGAGCGTGCGCTCGTAGATGCTAACATGTAATGCATGGTACGCAACTAAAGCCTCGCCAAGCAGACCGAACATTGAGCAACTTGTTATAAATGCAACAAGTTAAATTTATTTCGTTAATGGATACCGAATGTTTAAGTGAGTTCATACCGAAATGCAAGCAATAAAATACGATAGGCGTTTAATTTTTTTTTTCATCAACGGCATTTAGCTTGCAGCTAAATATCAGCCCACGTCATCAGCCCCTTCTTTAGTGAGTGAGCAATTGAGCTACTGGAACTGTCTATATGACATTAGACTGCGCTTAACCATTGTTATTGTATAGGTTTTAACTGTTATTTCTTTCCTGTGGTGCGTGCTCGCAGATAGCACGTGCACTGTGGTGGTACTACATGAGCAAGCTGATCGAGTTGATGGACACGGTGTTCTTCGTACTTCGCAAGAAGGACAACCAGCTCACCTACCTGCACGTGTACCACCACTCAACCATGTTCTTCTTCTGGTGGATCGGCATCCGATGGGTCGCCGGAGGATCGGGTTAGTAACATTATTATTATTACTTAATCCGTGGAAGGTCGTCCTTAAGCCATGGTAGAAAGCTATATAACGGTATACAGTAGACCCTTGCGGGACCAAAAGCTTTTGGTCGAATAATCCGAAAAGTCGAATTAACAGACAGCGACAAAGTGAAAGAAGTCAAATCTTTTTTTTTTGGCTTTAAGTAGTCCGTCATCGACAGACCACTTCAATACAGTGTTAGAATAACTATAGCCGCCGCGGTATTGCGTGAGGGTGCCCGCACACCTCAATACTATCATCGGCACTGACAAAATCGTCAAGAGAGATATCGCTCAGGGAACAGCGCAAACTCTCATCACTGCAGGACAGATTGCTACCGACACTGTCGTCTCCAAGGGAACCAGTAGCGTCGTCTGTAGAATATGTTTCTATTTTCCACTTTTAGTAACCGCTCTGTCCATGAGGGGGCATCAGCGTGGGGTAGAACTAACCGAAGGAGCATATGCTTTCGCGGTCGAACTAAACGAGTTTTTCTTCCATACCGATGCGTTGTTTTTCGTGGGGGCCATTCCGGTGCGTTCGAAGTAAGCTGTGCAATTGAGCGCAATCGTGTACCGCGCAGGAACTTAGTATGTGGTAAAAGTCCTCTTCCACCCATGTACGGAAATCAGCGTGCCGGTCACTGCGGAGATATCAAGGCCAGACCCTTTGATCAAGGTTTCCCCTAGTCCTGGATATGACTGGGCTCGCGCTTTTTACGCAGGTCTTCCGATAGTCACCCCGGTCATAGCCTGCAGGGCGCAGCTTCGCTGTCAGCGACCAGTGATGTCTGAAGCGCGAACACCGCCTTGTGATCACTTTTTTCCGTAATGCGCCAAAATTCAAATATTCTAGATAGTTCTGAATTTGCAAGAATATAAAGCGTCCACGAATATGACGTGAGGTGCTCGTCGTGGTGGCTTCAGTGGCTATGGAGATTTGTCGATGAGCACGGGGTCGCAGCTTCGAGCTCCAGGCGACCGCATTCCGATAGGGGCACGCTGAATGCAAAAATGCTCGTGCATTGCGATTTTCATAGGCACTGGTTGGAAAGTACCACACCTTCAAAATTACACTACAGAACCTCTCATAGCGACTGTATATATTGTCCCTTTGTCTTGTTAAAACGTGAAATCAGTCACTCAAGAATATCTACGTGAGGTCATGGGGATCTTTTCACGACCTAGAACAGACACACATAAACAGAGACCTGTATGCAAGCACAATGCGAACTCTAGTTCAATAAAATGGTACGTTTCAGCTAAATATGCAGCGGCTGGCGCTATACACCACCCAAGTGGACGTGCCCGCTGAGCAGCAGCGCATATGAGGAAACGCGGGATCACCTAGCAATTGTCAGTCATTCGGAATGACGCTTCGCCCCGTTCAGGGACGTATTTGTCCGTATTCTCATGACTATAGAACGGCTTTGAAGAAACAAAACTGGGAAAGGTTATCTACTGCACAAGCGGCAGACGACCGAACAAGTTCTGTCCGTTCTACTTATCTACTCGCGTTTTTGACCGTTTCGAGTGCAGTCAAGAAGGACGGCTTTTCTACATAGCTTATTCGTCGAGCGGTTGAGTTCCGCGTATTTATGGGTGAAAAAAAATTTTTTTTTGGTGCCCTTCCATTCTGTGAAGGATAACCAGCGAAGCTGTATTGGAATGACTATATTGACAACTATGTTGATTTATGTGGTTATTGCTATATAGATTGAATAAAGACACATACGCGTAACTTCGTGGTTTTTATCGTCCTTATTTTCTCTCGTTCGTTACCATAGTGGCCATAGCTTTGTGGTCACTGTGGTACACCGCGATTGGTTGTATACTGCTATGCTAGACACGTTCTTGCGTTTCCATATCCATGAAGGTCCTGCGCCATAACATGGTCGATAAGGTAACATACAGAGCGACCACTGCGACTTTTTTTTTTCCCGCGCATGCACATGAGGTTGCGCCAGAGGAGTTTTCGGCGTACAAGCGACAGATGGGCGGACAGACGGACGGACGACTCGGCTAGCCATGTACAGCTTCGCTGTAAAATACAAATGAAATAAAATGAATGTCTCCTGTTCTATTCAGAGTAGTGTTCTGAATATAGCGCGGAAGCCATGATGCATTCGACAATTTTTGCCGTTCTCTGGTGCGCAACGCTTAACTACTGTGTTCAATGCTTGTGTCTACAGCTGCTCCTGGTCCAAGCATCAACTGCCTTGTGCACGTGCTCATGTATTCGTACTATGGCTTGACTGCACTTGGCCCTGCTGTGCAGAAGTACCTCTGGTGGAAGAAGCACCTCACACTTATACAGCTTGTGAGTATTGGGCCTGTGTTGACACATGAAATACCAGAAAAAATAACTAAAATAAAAATCTTGGAGAATATGTACTAGTCCCTGCAACAAGGCTTAAGAGGAAGTTCTCGCTCGGATGCTATCTAAATACATGTAAAAGAAGAATTCATTTTTCTCGGCAACCACTGCAGCAAATTTGGCGAGGTTTGCTGCATTTAAAAGAAAAACTTAAGATCTAGTGACTGTTGGCTTCGAATTTTTTATTTAGGCTGTCAATTTTTTATTGAAAATTGGCAAAAATAGAAAATTTTCAGAAAACGAAACTATAAAGTTTACAACTCTGTAACTCAACAATGAAAAATGACACCCCAATTTTGTGAATTGCATATAATAGTACATCTAAAGCGGACAAAATTGATATGTTAAACATGAATCTAAGAAAAATTGGTAATATGGAAATACAGCTTTTGCAGAACCCTTGTACACAACGTAACAAATTCACTTAAAATATAACAGTACATATTGAATTTCTCCGCTTTTAATGATCTAATGGATGCCGTTTACAGAACCGCGATATCTGTTCTTAATGCAGAGGTATTAATTTGTAAACTTCGTGCTTCTATTTCTTTTCCAAACTTTTGAATTATTGGAAATTCTTGTAACAAAATTCAGGCCCTAAATCAGAATTCCGCTTCCAACAGTCACTAGAATTTAGCGTTCTCTCTCAAATGCAACAAATTTTATTAAAATCGTTCCAGGGGTTATCTCACAAAAACGTTTTTGCGTTTTACATGTATTTGAATAGGCCGCGTCGGAGTTGGGCCCGAGCTAAAACTTCCTCTTAAAGGAGCCCAGGACCACCCCTCGGGCTTGGCGAAATAACATAGGCCGCGGGCAGCACACGCTGCTGTGAACATCTCGGCCAAGTTTTGCTGTCGTACGCGGCGCGTGGAGCTCTCAAGCGGCGCGCGAAGTCGCCTTTCTCCCAAACGCTCTCTCTTCAACAGAAGCCGGCGCCTCGTTCTCTTCTGGACGCTTCATTTCGTAATAAAGCGGATTCCCCACACGCGGCTGCTATTGGTAGCTGCGGTCTGCTACGTAGCGTAGATACCGCCGCCGCCGCGGGGTGCCGCCACGAGTCCACTGGCTAAGCGCACAGCGGCTCGCTGAGGACAACGGCGCTTGGCTTACGTTTAGCGTGTCGTGGCGTCTACGTTAAGATACAAGATAAAATTAACTGTGCGGTACAGTGACATTTAGAAGGCGAAGCGTTGTGGGCACGTCCCACTCCGCCGTAGCCTTCGCAGTGCAAGGCATTCAAGGAGGAGTGGAAGCACTATGGAAGCAGTGTTTGGTTATATCTCTGCTTGTGCTGAACGCATAGAAGTACTTTTCGCGGCACAGTATTTATGAAATACCCTATTTTTCCCTTCAAATGCATCTCTCCACTTCGATAAAAAGTAGTTCAGGGCCCCTTAATGATCGAGCTTTCCAGAGGTATACATATACTTACGGTCTTTCACTTTCGGATCTTTTATCTCTTGACATTCAAGGGGGAGGGGGGGGGGTGTCAAAAATCGGATGTTGTACTTCGAGGGAAACGGGTGAAATCGAGGGTGTTATTGTCTGGCAGCCAAAAGTTCGGGATTTTCCCGTAACTTCTACAAACGATTAACGCAAGAGACGGTCTCCTTTTGAACACAGACATTCCATATTAAACAAGCGAAATCACTTATAGGAACATGCGATGGCAAATAGGGCTGCTTGCAAATCAAGCCTCTACAAATCCTCATCGTCAGACACGATTAATATATTTGAAAGAAACCACACTAAGAAAAAAAAATAGAGACGGGTTTGGCGCGATCCCTTCTTTGTTCTTAAAGAAAGGAAAAAAAACCCCACAAAATGTAGTGCACACAAATGTAGTGCACACTACAAATGTTGTGTAGCGTTTATTATGCTTTGCAGCCGGTGTGATGTTATTCCTTATCTTGCAAGCCCTGCCGGGCTTTTCGTTCTTGCTTGCTGCTGTCCTCGTCTGCTGGTTTCCTATGTAGGCTCTTGCAACAGAATGAACGAAATTACCGTTATTTGCACGTAACGTGGCAGGGTAAACGTATTTTCTCAATGCCACAGCTATCGCTCACTATACAGAGAAACGTCAGCGTTGCGTACGTTATTTCGCTTCCTAGCGCAGTGCCGCCGTTTACATGCATGCGGCATGCGCGAAAAGCGATGCAATGCGCCATTGTTGTATTCAATTAAATGCAGTACTAAAAAAGCAACAACCTTTCGTTCACTTAACGTCGGTAAGTGCCGATTATAATACGTTTTTATATATGCTGGTTATTTCTAGAGTGTAAATAATCATAAAAGAAAACTGGGCGTAATTGGCATGCTTAACGATAATGTACGTAGGAACTATTACACAACCACCTACATATATAGACAAGTCCCACTATATTAAGCAATCCACAGCTAGAACTACTCGCCAGAAACACTCCCCATACCCTTGCTTCTTACGAATTCCACCACAGATGCCCTGGAACTCGTTTTTTTCCCCTGGCGATCAGAGCATGGAATAACATAACCCCCTCCATTACCAGTAGCAATCTTTAGCTCGTTTCTTTAAGCTAATCAAAAGCGATTTGCTAGCCTCACAATTTTAAAATAGCTGTTTTCTTTTTGCCTTTGTTCTCACATAAAGGAAGTGCCAATGTAATTTTGTTTGTGCAGTTTACTTTTGTAGATTTAGTTGTATGCCTCACAGCCCTCAATTGTGCGACATCTCGTTGTAGTGTTTTACTTTTTCGTCTTGCACTAAAATCCCTGTCTCTTTTTGCCCTCCTGTTATAATCGCTATGTGATTGTAAATAAATAAATAATAAATAAATGAATAAATAAATAAAGGAGGCTTTTACCATATTTACACATTATTATTAAGGTTATGTCTTAACCACTTGCTGACAAAATGTGGGAACGTCCATTAGTTTCGTAACACATGTATTTATTATTATTGTTACGTATTTAGGAATGGGCAAAAATGGTTGGGATATATCGCGTTTAATCTTATTTTCATAAATTCTGTTCGGTATGTGTGCATAAATTTGGTCATTATCATGTTTTACCCCAAAACAAAGGACCCTACATATATGCATACTGTGGCAATACAAGGGCGCTGAAAGCAATATGGTTCCACCCCTTGCGAGCCTAATTCCTTTAGCGCATAAGAATCTCATGCATTGCTTGCGAGTGCTTAATCTGGAGGCTGCACATGGAGAGAGTGCCAAACGGTGCTTGGGGAACACGTGGACAGACACTGTTTCTGCTTGCATTGTAATTTGCGTGCACATGAACGGGAACTCCACTTATGCTGACTAAAACAGCTTTACACAAGCACTTTAAATATTATTTACATATATTTTGATGCTAGGATGGCTCCTGCTAGGTCTTGCACCACTTTTCCAGTGTTACATATAAGAGATTGCTCAGGCTGATCATGGTTCAGCACATGGCCACTGACGTGCACCATGTTGATGCACCAACTTACTGCACCTCCCTGAAAGTGGCATCCCTGCATGTAACCTGCAATGAAACAGACTTTCTCCTGCCAAGGAAGTAAGGGCGGGCTGCTAGATTATTAATAAAATTTGCCAGTACACTGCAGCATTAGCATACACTACAGTGCGTCGTCACCGCTACCATCCCATAGACCTGCCAGCCTTTGCAAATGCTCATGGCAGAGGTAGCACAAATGAGCTAACGTGCATGAAGGCTGCTGCGTCACTGCAACAATGACCGTAATTATGTTATGCTTTAAGGATATGGAGCTCTGCCTTTGCCACTGAAATATAACAGGTTACACCAGGCCAAAATTTAGTATAACAGGCTATGCCAAACCAAGTAACGGTATTAAAGCAGCACTGTTGCTAATGCATTGTAATACAATTTTGCACATTGACCTTGTGCCATACGAACAAATGGGTATTCATCTTATTGATGCCATTAACACCAATCAAAGCAATTTACAATTGGCACTGTGAATATAATGCTCTGAAATTACTCTGCAGATTTGTGACTGATAATTTTGATTGTATGTTTGCTTCTGCAGTTGCATACAGCTTCACCAAATATCGGGCATAATATAGCCCACAGAGTTCTGAAAGCAAATCTGAAAGTTTATGTCAAACTAAGCTTTATTCCTAATTTCCTAAAATAGATCTGCTCTGGTTTGTCTAAACATCCCGATGACATTCACCAGAATGCCTTACGCCCAATGACTATTGAAGGTGTCTGGAAAGGAAAAGAAGCGAATGCTATGTTGTTGCATGGAACTTTGCCATTTCTCACATTTAATACAATCTGTGATGTGTATTCGGAGTTTAATAGCACAACATCAGCTCAGGCCAGTCCCTAAATGCAGGCCTGCTTGCTCGCTCAATTGCTAAATGGAAAAATAATCATACTGCCCTTATCAATCCGAAAAATAAAAAGCCTCAAGTGGTGTCTAGAAGGTTACATGGATACTAAACAGGAACTAGGACTAGCTAGGCTGGCATACTGAATTTCTGAAAGCTCAAATATAGCCGAGTTTTAACATAGGAGTGGGGCTGGAGGCCTTGTATGCTGGAACATGCTAGAGAAACAACAGATAGTTGTTGACACTCATGAAAATTAACCATTTATTCTTCATTCATCATCTTACCGCATTCGTGTGAGAAATCTTCACACTTTTATAATGGCATAAATTTGGGCACAAACAGGCCAAAGTTGCTCACTTGTTTATCAATAAAATAAAAAACTGTTTCAATAAAGAATAAACAAAAACTCAACATGGCATTATTTTCACGCATTTCCAGCACAAGAGCCAAGAAGGAACAAAGTAAGTGGAAGTATTGTAGAATTTGTGATGCAAGAATGATGGCATTGTCGCCATGATTTGGGTGCAAAATTGAAGAACCACTCACAATCACCATCAATCCACTCATAATCATTTTTTTTTTATCTACCACAGAGTTCCTAAGAGTGGTCTCCCAGTGCAACTGGATTTAGTATCTCCTGTCAGTTCCCTAAAAACAGTTGCCCATTTGTTGCAACAGTCCAGCCTCTATGGCTGGTACTGTTACCTTCTCTTGTTTTTCATGCATGCATCAGGGCCCATGCTAATAATGTGCATTCATAGCCTTTCTATACCACCTTTTGCAAACGCAGGTGCAATTCAGCATTGGCCTGGGCTTTGGCATCAATGCCATCTTCAGTGGCTGCAAATTCACGCGATGGATGCAATATGCCTTCATCGTGTACGCCTTCTCTTTCCTCGTACTATTTGGAAACTTCTACATTCATGCTTACAGGAGCAGGGTGAGTAGCGTTGCATCTTTTGGGCCTACTGTGAATATCGGTGCATCTGTGGCTACAAACATTGCTGCAGAGGGGCTAACCAACAATTCTTGGACATGTCACATAAAAGTGTCCTATTGCTAGGACAAACAGAAATGCCTTTGGCAAATGTAACTCGAGCAGCTATGTACACAAGAAAGGCATATAATTTCACTGATAAGGTGGAATGCCAATTACGTTGCATTTACTGCACTCACCTATCACAGAACTTAAGTGTTGCAGTGTGAAGGCTTACTAAAGCAACCATTCCTGAAGTTTCAATATTGAAATCGGCTATGCCAAGTGCTCTACAAGAGGAAACGAGCCAAACATGTGCAGTGAAAGGCATGCCTATTACGAGCTGTGGTTGGTGTAAGTGTGTGATTAGGAAAAGATGAGGATATGCAGCATAAGCGACTGTGGTGCGGTGCATGTTAGTGAACTACACTTTCCTGGCTAGTAGAAATCGGGCAAGGTCAAGGACACCATCAATGGCGGCGAAGGACAACTTTTGTTTATGACAGCCATTTTTGTAGAGCATGTTTACAAAAAGTTTCGATGGGAACAGATTGGTGAACATGCACCATTTCCATATTGTGGAAGCAGTTCACAAATGCAGCTGCTTAAGCACACAAGCACCTGGCTCATCGGTGCAGCATGTTGCACTCGCGCTAGAATATCTTTAGCAAGGTCCAATGGTCAAACCATTACCATGGCGTGCACTGGCCAAGGTGCATATTCAGGTAATCTTGTGCTGGACCATGGACACTCCTAGCCTATCTATAGGAGCCATGGACACTCCTAGCCTATTTTTTTGAGACTGTTGCTCCATCTCAGGGTCATACCCATGCACCTAAATTTTGTCTCTAGTGATGATCAACATTAAAGGTGACTCCTTTGCAAGGTTCTGCTTCCATCTATTTTGCTCTCTTCCAAAAATTAGAAAAACAGCTCAAAGGTCACCATTTTGAAATGATTTCCTAAATGCACATAAAGAAATTACTTTATTTAACACAGAGCTAGTCCCAAAACATTTTGATACCACCTTGTATGGTGCACTAAGCAGACATCTATTAAAGAGAAGGAAAAAAAAAGTGCATTTAGATGTACACTGAGCAGTACCTAGTGTGATTACTTGAACAGAGCTTTTGAAGAGGCACATGAACTTTTAAGCAATGCATTCAACAAACATACCAGATTGTATCCAGACAGCAATCTATGTAGAAAAGGAATCTCATAAATATATTGTGCATAAAGAAAGGATGCACCTAGCAGCAAAATATTACTTGTACAGGTCCATTTCATCTGCACCATGGCAGTGGTATGCTTGCAGTACATGCAACTTCAAGTCTTAAGTCTCTGCCAGCAAATTTGTTAACAACAACAACAAAAAAAATTCAGCTTTTTTGCTGAAGAGGTATCACCTTGACATGCTCAAAAGAAACCCACCTCAAACTTATGTATGTTCCCTTTCTTTCATAATTTGTGATAAATTTATTCACAAAATTCTGATTGTGGGCAAAAGTGGTGGCAGATGGAGCATTCTGTTTAGGCCGAATAGTTACGTCTTCCTGTTAAATTTGGCAAGCTTTTCCAGAGGGCCAAATGGGAAGTGTGCTGATGTCTTTCACTTGTACACCAGAAGTACCTATAATTTTGCCATTATACTGATACTACCTAGCACTCTCTCATGCCAATTTGTGCTTGTTTTCCCTACAGTATCAAGCCAAGGCAAGCAAATCTAAGGAGTTCGGGGAGCTATCCCAAGCGGACAGCGATTCCATCGACAAGCAGTACCTCTTGCCCTCGCTGAGCACAATGTGCTTTCCGGAGGGGGTCATGGATAGTGACTTCAAGAAGAGGGATTAGGGCATCAACACATTGCCTTTGGGATGGACTCAGTTCCTTTCAGTCCTTACACCACTCAATGTGGAGTCACATCAGTCAGTGGTCCCACGCACTGTCATAGGATTTCAAATTGTAGATGGTCTTGCTCAGTGTAGTACGCATGGAAGAACAGCTGTTGCTGTGTGCATGGCTCACGTGATATATGCGTGTTACGATCATTCAGCCAATCTGCAAAAGGCGAAACAATGTGTGATAGCCGTGTCCCAGACTCGTTTCTATAAAACATGGCTATGCTGGGACAAGTTTTGTTTTGCGATAGGAGCTTGATGTGTCTTACCACAGAAGCAAAAAAAAAAAAGTGTTGTCGTGTGTGTTTATAGTAAACAGAAACATTACATTGTTTACTCACTGAACTTCCAATGGCTCACTTCAAGCAAACTACATGTGTTGGAGCTTAAGCTGAAAGCTCTTTAGTAGCAAGTGTGAATATTCAGCAATAGTTACTGTTTTTCATTGCGGCTTATTGTATATTCTGTTTCCTCTCATAGTTTATGACAGCAAGTTAGAAAATGAAGCTAAGAAATAGGCCTTGTGGAATGCAAGATTCATCTCATCTGCTGTACTGTTGTATTGACTACTATGTATTTACTAAGAGGTAGCACACACTTTGGTTCTCTTTCAGGCAAATGGCTGTCATTTAAGGTGTTATAATTTCAGCTAAAAGTACTGCTGACAGGCGGTGGATCACCAAGACAATGATGAAGTGTTTGCAAGTGGGAGAAATACCCGCTCCTGAATGCAAGAACTATGCCACAACATTATATACAAGGACAGTCCATCCTACAACATTACCATGATGCTGCAGTGGCCTACACATTAACTCTGCCATGCCCTTGTACTGCACATGGTCAAGGCCAAATTCTCAAATTAACATCAATCTAAAGAACCTTGCTTCAAAGTGACTATGCTGGGAAGCAACTGGGAAGCATGGGTGGGAAGCCTTATTGCACATACCTTCACATTCAATCTCCACCACTGTGTCATTCTAAGCAAGGTTCCAAGGGGAGAATTTGGTACAGCATGTAATGTACGCTGGGCGTTACAGGGTCACACTGCACTCATGCACCCACTGCAGGGCAAAAAAGGAATACAGTACAGTTCTCTCATGTTAGGCAATAGATTTCACAATAGTAATGCTGCCTTGATAATAGGATGTCAGAAATTAATGTTATGATAAATAAAGCACATAAACTTGCATATCGCATTTTACACCAAACTTACTCCATATTTTAATGCATGACTATGGGGTTACATAAGAAGGGAAACATGGAAACATTTTACAAGCTTGTGTGAATCTTTTAGTGCATTAGGAAATGTTCATAACTACTTCATGACTGAAATAAAATCGTGTTAATGCAGTAAGCCTGCTTAGTCTCTTTGAATCAAACCATTTAGTTCTCTCTTCATATACCTGAAGATAACGAGTCTGAATAGTGATCATGGCAAATGCTCTGCTAAGATAAGTTTGTCTGTGCAGCGTTTGGTCAGAACGTTTTAGCATGTTCCAGGCAGTATGATAGATTTCAGCATGCTCGACTGGATGTATGATGACTAATCGTACAGTCCGCCAAAGCATTGGTGGATTAAAAAGTCATGCAGATCCCATGCATTGTTAGGACTAGTGTAAGTTAAGTTTTTGCATTCACTCCACAGTTGCGGTCAACTGAGCACTGATGCATCATACCGCCACTAGTGTGCGTGCTCTCTCAACACCACCACTGTGTCTTGATGCTATGATTGTTTGCGTCAACCGATTGGCACCATGCTCTCCCTTCAGCCTATGACATCAATGCTTGTGCAAATCAGTTGGTGCGTGGGTCATTACCTCTCCTCCCTTCTCTCCACTCCTGCACCCTCTTCGACAAAACCCAATCGCAACCACTGGACGCCACAAAGAAAGGCTTGCTTTAACACATGAGCCCTCTCAATGGAGTAACTGGAAGTGAAGATTTATGGGGCATATAGTGATCCAAGTATGATGGCATATTACATTGTGTTCCAGCATAGAGTTTCATACTAAGTTTATTAGAGGAAAGTCAAGTACTTGTGTTTGGCACCAGCATGGATGGCATGCAAGGATCTATATAGACCAACTTTCGCGTATGAACTGCCTTTGTTTTTTTTTTGTATCAACTCATGAACGGCACCTCGCCAGGCATGGGCATTACAAATAAGCAAACGCGGGCTTATGCAAAATCTTACATCCATGTATCCACTTGAGCAAGCTGATCGGTAACAACAAAAAATTGGAGAACGCTTAAGCTTTGCCTTTAAGAGTGGAAAGCTATAGCATTCAAAGATCCCTAACTGCTTCTCACACTTCCCAACAGCTGCAGCTTACGTAACTGTAATATTTACCAAGAAATGCTGGGAGCGAATGCTATGCACGAAGGTGAGTGAATGAGCATTCTAGTAGAAAGACAGCCTCTTGTGTTGGTAGTGGATGCGGAGAGGCGAGTGCCATCTGGATAGTGTTGTTGCAACGAACCGAGCGCAGCGTGCCACTCTATGAATGGTAGAAATTCCGGAAAAGGGGCTTATGTTTGAGTTTCCAGGTGACAGAATTATGTTCTCTGGTATATTCAAATTACAATCTGATGCTATCATGTCTGTAGCTTGTGTTTAGGTTGTACATTACGATTTTTCTTACGCATCTTACTTTGAGGAATTCAATGAGTTCAGTTAATGCCTCTGCACCATATGGAGAGCCTGCTCGGTTCTGGTTCAGAATGATTTTTCGGTAAACAGCATCCCACACAAGATGCCGACACCCGATTTTATGCAACACGGGGCCCTTAACATTATCGGGTTAAAATTGCTTTCAAAAGGCTACAGTGGCTAAATATGCATGGCCCAACACACTAAATAATCAACAGGAAAGCCATCAGTTACATGCCATGTCAGGTTGAAAATCAGTAAATCATGAGTAATTGTTGCTTAAAAATGAATTTGATGTTCCCTCACGTGTATTGCACTTGACTGTACTCTGCAAGAACCACTGAACATTCAGATAAATGCATGCATGTGTTTATCCTCCAAGCAGCCACCCTCCTAGACTGAAGATACGTCATAGCTCTCAATAACCACATCAGACATCCCCCCTGCAGCACACAAGTATACGGCAGCCATATGCAAACAACATGCATACCTGCCAACCTGTGGAGTTCAAAATTCGTAAGAATCCCACGTACATAACACCAAATCGATGAAGAGAATAGTAGTATTTTTCTTTAAGTTTGCAATTAGCATGCACCCTTTCGTGGGATACATATGCATTTCATTAATGATTTAGGATTAGATGCAGCACACAGGCAGCAGCAAATGTGGAGCACCAAAAAGCCACAAACTGACAGGCAACACACCGCATTGTTTTTAAGACTACAGTGACGTTTTTAGCGATTTTGCTGCTGCCGGTTTCTCCTGCTTCACAAACTGTCTAATCAAAGCGGATACACCTTTGGTTCCCTTTTAAATCAGAAAGAAGCCTCTCAAGGGCATGATAGGAGATCAACAAGCGAAACTTGTTAGTTAAGAGAACATATTTTTACCAAAACTTAAACTATTCATAAAATTATAGGACGAGCCTGAACTTGCAAAGCGTATGGAAAATTCGGCAAGTTGGCAGTTATAAACATGGCTGTCCCTGTGTGAAATGAAGAGTGCATAAGACTGCTGTTGGAAATGTACTGTGCAGCAAGAACAGAAAAGAGTGAAGAGAAATATAAAGGGAAGCATTGCTCGGTATGTGAAGGTGATACAGGCTCCAAAATGGGATAAGGCCAGGTAGGAATGTTGCTTGCAGCAGTGGCATAGCGAGAAACTTACTTCGGGGGGCTCTCCGCTGACAACTACCACTTCTCCCCTTCCTTCAACTCTCTTTATGTATTTATATACATATATACATATACACACATGGAAGTTGTACACCATGCAAAGACAAACTTCTAGCACTCCTTAGACAAGAACGCTTTAACGTGCATGTATGTTTCTGCACTGCCAAAATAACACTTTGCTTAAACTTCTGACACGTTTTTAACTGCCAAGGCATAGAACCCCTTCACATCAAATTATGATATTATCCTTACGCTATTCTTAAAAATATTTAAGAAATTATAATTTCGTTTATAAATTGAGGCATTTATATAATGTATGTATTAAACTAACTACTTGTTACTGTAAAAACTTTTAAGTGCACTAAAGGAAGGCTTGGAGGCAAAAAAAATGACATACTGCAACAGCAGGGAGCAGTAAGCCCCAATAGACGTGCTCAACAAATTTGTACCACCTAACAAAAAACTCCACATACTCAATTCCTGCAGCACCTAGACTAACTGCCTCCTTTAGTAAATCTTGAGCCAATGTTCAGCACCTTACATGGAGCCACAATGGAAATGATGACAATGATGACAACTGCTGGGGTGCTCTGAGAAACCTCGGTGCAGGTTTCCAAAGTCTCTGATCGTTGCCGTACAAGTATGTGAAATCGTCAATCAGCCGCGAAGATGAACCATCCCTGACACATGGCACAGGTGATGAACACAGCATTTTGCCAAGACAGAAAGCATGCTACGTAAAGAAATTATGCAATTCATGGATTAAGTACAAAAGCCCTAGTTCCACAAATACAGTGGACAGCCATTAAAAAGACTTTAAAGAGAAAAATAGGTTGAGCTGCATTAGTAAATTAGCTCTTCAGAGTACCAAAAAATGGCTGTGGCTTAGGTAAGGTTAAGCCCAGGATGCGAAGCATACTAGCCTTTATTTTAGTTGTTGAACCACTGTTTAGCCTGGTGAACTGCTGTTGCTTGGCTATATTTGGTTCGGCTAGACGAAGAAACAACTCATGCATTACTTCTTCGCCTTCAAGAGTGGAACGCGACAGCGTTCCCGTCGACCCGCCAAGGGGTGTAAGACAATGGGCTACAGGGCAGCGACTACGCGCCCCGCATTGGACGCGGTGAGCGTCGAGCAAAGCAGCGTTCGGCGCGGCAACGAAATGTGCGCCTGAGCAAGAGACGCACGCCTTAGAAACAGCGCGTTTCTAAGGCAACACCGCATTCACTAGAGGCGCTTTTGTACCGCTTTGAAGCGTTGTACTCGTGGCTCAGTGGTAGCGTCTCCGTCCCACACTCCGGAGACCCTGGTTCGATTCCCACCCAGCCCGTCTTGCAAGAGTTGAGCCAAAGCCACTTCTCCTCTGTCGTGACGTCACGGTGTCACGTGATTTCATGGTCACCGCCGCGCCTGAGGAGCTGGGTTGAGCCCTCGTAATATGCTTCGCATAAAAAGCCACTCTTACCATGAGAGGAGGCTTGACAAGACCAAAAAATGAAAAACAAAAGAACGAACGATCGGCGTGGATGACACCTTAAGTTCTGGCACCAACCAGCCATGACGTCGTAGATTTTGAAGGCATCTTCTCTGGCTTAACTTCACCTGTCAAGATGGACAATAATGTTTTCTGAAGGAGCCAAGACACTTAACTTTAACTAATTTGAAAAACCTTTACTGTGCTATAGCAGCCAAGGTAAGAGAAAATACTTTGAAATCTGCGACATCACACTCATGTGCCGGAATTCAAGTTTCATCGAGAAATCTAAAAAGTAGAAGTGTGGCATTCATTTCTTTTTATTCTACTAAACATCCTATTACTGTGACATTAACAAATATAAGAGTTTTGAAAGAATACTTAACCAATGTTAATTGATTTAGTGTTTCTCTTTTGTGTTCCTTTAGATGAACCCAATTAAACAGAATCTTCAGATACACTGTATAATGTGCAGCTGGTTCGTTGTTTTCACATGAACCCCATACATCAAAAATCTGCTTAACATTTACTGTCCACTTGCTTATATTAAGTCAAACTTCCATGGTAATCACTGGTGCTTGCTTTGTGAGAGGCGCAAAGCCACCTCTTGCTCTGCAATAAGTAAATGGCATTTCTGTGTCCATAAACTAAGCCAGTGCTGATGATGATGTGAAAGAATGCAGGGAGGACAGGGTAGGGCAGGATTTTTGAGCAATTTGGCTGAAATACCAATTTCGACATTGACGGATCTATAAGTGGGAGCAAATGAACATTACTGAGTGGCCTGAATATAGGCGTATAAATTAATGCTTTGAGTCAGGCATGTTGACTAAATTTTTGATGCAAAAGTGCCCAATGGGCCATTGAGTGAAAAAGCCAGCAGTATCTGTAGCAGCGAAACATTTCATTGGCTCTGATGCCACATTATGAGCGTGCCTCATGTTCTCTTGACACTGGCTTGTGCTTGCTGGCTCAGGCCTCAATGGGTTAGAGGGCGAAAGGCAGCACCTGCTTCTGTGGTGTTGTGAGGAAAGAGGGCATCCAGACGCCACATCACACTCGCTCTTGGAAGCCTGTGTTATCTGTGTGTTCCTTTGCAGCACAAGCTCTTGCCTGCATTTCAAATGTGCCTCAGTAAGGTCAAATAAAAAAATTACAGGGTCTCTTAAGATCTCTCTCTCAAGAGGTGAACGGCAAAGCCGTCATTAGACATGTTGGTCATATCATAGCCATCAGTAGCCGTTACAAGTCATTTAACTCATTATTTGTCATTACTGGCAATTATCAAGCATATTTAGTCATTTCTAATGAATTGTAGTCATTACAATTTGTTGTTAGAGATATTGGTCATTTCGTAGTCATTACAAGTAATTTCAGTGACTAGTAATTACTGCTCACTAATAAGCATTTTTAGTCATTTGTAATCAATTGGTGTCATTACAAGCCATCATTAGACATGTTAGTCATATCATAGTCAACAGTAGTCATTTCAGTCATTATTAGCCAATACTGTTCATTACTAAGCATTTTTAGTAATTTCTAATCAATTGTAATAGTTAGAATTTGTCGTTAGACATATTCGTCATTTCAGTCATTATTAGTCATTCTTGGTTGTTGCTAAGCATTTTTAGTCATATTCAATTTTAGTCGTTACAAGTAGTCATTAGACATATTGGCCATTTCAGTCACTACAAGTCATTTCAGTCATTATTAGTCATTACTGCTCATTAGTAAGCATTCTTAGTAATTTGTAATCAACTGTCGTCGCTACAAGCCGTCATTAGACATATTGGTCATTTCATAGTCATTACAAGTTATTAGCAGTCATTACTAGTCATTATTAAACTCTACCAATCTCTATTTAACGTTATCATTTCATGTCGCTATAAATCATTTTTCCTTCTTTAATCTGTCTTTCGGCACACACTTTGGCTGTCAGGTCTGCTGACACAAACTTCACCATGAGCCTAGCCTTAATATGTTCCAAGCATTTCAATGTGCTCGCTTGCCTGTGAGGAGTTCATAACTGGAAGGACAGATCAGCGGCGTTCAATTGGTCATTAACACTTTCACATTCACAACTTATAAGAAATGCTTAGGTGTCCTCGAATATTTTTTTAGCATCTGCCTTTTTGATTTTAGCAAATTTGGCGATACGTTCTGGTAAGACAAAAAGGTTTTCTTGTTCCCTTCGAGTTTGTCTTAATGGTAGTCTACTGTATATAAATGTACATTGAAGCATAAGCAGATTGCAAAGGTAATACTAACTGTAAACTGCATGCGCTCACGTATGTCAAGAACTTTACCCTCTGCTTCAGCCTCACATCTTGTAGACACCGTTTCTTTTCGCATATAACCTGCACCCCAAACTACAACAGCCAAGAAATAAAAAAAAGAACAAAAAATATTCTGCACATATCATCCAATGAAATAACTGTATACAACAATGCTCAAATCTTTGCAAAAACAGTCTATTTGTGGATGCACTACTCATCCACGTTGTATCTTTGTCCGGTGGCTCTGTACCCTCATTATTTGGTGATGCTGAAAACACTATATTCACACGCCGGACATTATCATGGACAAACCAGTCACGTGACATGGGACGTGAATCGGATGACCTCGCAGTTAGCGCTCACACGACAGAGGATGACAGCACGAATGGAGCAGCTCTCGCATCGGCGATGGCGATGGAGCGAACACGAAGGAGCTGAAAATGCCAATGGCGATTTGGCTCGTTGTCGTATCACGAAGCACTTCGCAAGGACTGAGGGTGTACTGCAGGAACAGGTGACGTACGAGTTTACTGGCACCGCATGCACTACTATACACGAAATGGCAACCAGTAAACAGTAGAAGAATGTTCAACCATTAAAGAATGGGGAAGGGAGCTTCTACATGCAGGGTTCGGAAGAGGGCGGGTTCCCTACAAGATAATTAAACTGAATGGTGAACCTCACCTTGAAGTAAGGCTTCACAGTACCGCATGCCGCGCTGCAGTGAAGCTACACTTCGAGGCGAAATTCGCATATACCTGCACCCAAACTTTACTGTAAAATGGTCTTTTATGGAGCGGGTTATATGCACAAAAATATGGTAACAGTATGCACAACTCTAAAAATTCCGTTGCTCCGATAAGAAAGTATGTCACAGCAGTATTGTTCTTTGGAGCTTGCACGTTTATTCCACACATTGACAGCAAAATAGGACATCACTAGATACTGCTATGCAACAACATCAGTAAGGGGCCACTGTAATGCTTCCCACAGTTCTAAGAAATACAACACAGCAAGAAGTGACTACCCTCAACTGACTGGTGGCTTAAGTATAGAATGGCAGAAGGGCACCATTTGTAAATGGACAGATGCGACAACTTTAAAGAAATGCAAAAAGCACACAAAATCTCCTATAAAGCTTCATTCTTTGGGAAAAGTGCACACATCCTGCACCGAAGAAGTGTGTGCATAACTTTGCGCACACAACCTTACATCCAAGTACAAGAATGATGTTCCGAAGGTTTGAGGGGTAAATAATTGGCAGACACTCTCCTATATACAAACATTTGGGCAATCCGAGACAGATATACACCACTGTACGATGTTACACACCAGTCTATGCAATTCTTGTCAGCTTGAAAGGGGATATATTCGTATTTCGGGAAAATGTATCTTTATATAGATATTACAACAGTTTGCGCTGGGATTGTTTCAATCTGGTGTAGCATGACCCAAGTGATGACAAAATCCTACATTCACAACATGCAATATGCAACAAAGCGGAAAGCCACTAAAGCACGCCAGAATGTGTTCTTTAAGTTAAAAGAGTCACAGGTGTTGCCTTCCAGTTTTTGTCAGAATTGTAAATTGCATACACATAGTTGTTATTGCAAGAAAGAATGCGGTGCAATGACTGGCAGCATGTAAAGTTCGAGAACATATTGCCTGTACTGGTACACAAGCAGTGGCAGCTACGATACAGCAACAAGGAAGGCTCTAATGGCTGAACTAGCTAAGCGTGAATGTATCCTTAGGGCTAAAGGTAATGTCAAGATATCACATACCCTTCATCATACTTCAGAGGTGAAGTAAAGAAAGACGTTTCTCCATATATTCTAAGCGATAAGGCTTAAATAAGATGTGAAGCATTTCAGATGGCAGGATTCAAATTAACAGAGAAAGAGAGAACAACTTTGAATGGAAGGGGAAGAATAAATGGCAGGACTGACTTAAAACATCGCAATTGAGTCACTCAATATGTGTCGCATGTCACGTGACAACAGTGCAGCGTTGTTCTTTTGTTTTCTATTCCGTCTTGCAGAACCCTGGGACCAGTGTTGTATTTCATTCTAGTAAGGCACTTTACGCTCCTGAAAAACTAAAGTGCTTCAGCTCGAATCCTATAAAATACAATGAAAGTGACAAAAAAATGAAACAAGAAAAAATAAATAAATGCTATGCGGGGAAGTGGGCACTTCACAACGTTCAACTGAGAAGCAGAAAAAAAACAAACAAACGAAGAAGCAAGAAAGTGCAAAGGTGTTTGGTTTTAACCTCAAAATAGAATAATAAAAAAAGGCATGACCAGTATGAAAAAAAAAGCAAATGCAAACATTATACCTATTGAATAACAAAACATAAGCTACAGAGTGTCACTATAAATATTTAACCTCTCCCTCACATTCGGGCAATGTGCACTGGCCATGTGAACACTGACACAATGTGAACGGGCTGGAGTGAAAGGGTAGGGTCACTGCCCTCCCTTCTCACAAAATTTCTCGAGAAGTGGCATCAGTGAAGCAGATCCCTGATCTCCTGTTTCTCGGCAGCTTCCAGGTAAGTCTGGCCCTCGGGTGTCCTGCCATCCTTTGAGGCACCCTGTGCAAGAAACAACAGTACAATTAGGGAGAAAATGCATTTGTTTTGCAGTTTTTCTTTTTCACACTCAGAAGCGAGATGAAGACCCTGTGCCAGGGTGACCAACATCCACAAAAATCTATCGTGCTGATCCCACGCACTGAGGGATTGAGCGTAAGCGAAGCTTTGGTAAAGGGACAAAATGAAAGCCTGTATCTTGACAAGAGATGCACATCTGATTTCAGTGATGAACGTGCCCTGCAACTGTCAGTAAGATGGCAGAGAAATGCAACACGGCACTGCCACCAGCCATAGCATCCTAACCCTCAGACGCCACAAGAGTCGTCTACCAGAGCATGCACACCTGATGGAAACTGACAGGCACATGTGCTTTTGCTGGTTTGTGCGCTCACGCACACATGCTATGAGATGTGACGAACTTGCCAATACTCTCAAAGATCTACTTGGAGATTCCACGAGTGAAGTATGTGCACAACTGTGGCCCAACAGTTAGAGCATCGCCAATTATTTTTGTGTGTGAGCCATCCAGCAAGGTGGCAGTGGTGGCAGCAGCAGCCACGGTCAGCAAAGTGCAAAAGGGTTCGCTAAGAGTGCTCAGCTTTAAAACTTTGCATTTACGTTTGCCGTCTGTACGACTATCTGTTATACGCGTCGCACATCTCAGCTTGCTTGGCGACAACACTTTTTTTCACAGTACACTCAACTTGACCACTGCATCTGAAAGCCTACGACAGAAACAAAGGTATTTTGCTGGATTACCAATAATAGGGGCTTGCTTTCCCTGATTTCTTGAGCTGCAATTCCTTTCAATTTCTGAACAGCGTAGTTTAGGCTTGCCTTTAGGCAAGCTCTCCATAGATCAGTTAGAATTACCTGAAGTGTCAAAGTTGATAAGCATAATAAGCCATATTCACAAATACAAAATTGGAATGATCGAGGAAGCCATAAAAAATATGGGCAGCATGAAATCAGAAGGAAAGTCGCCGTTGGAAAGATGTACACAGTGAAAGATAAGCAGGGCATGTCACCAGCGATTTTGATGATATTACAAAGGCAGCAGAGGGACTTTCTTCCGAACTGTGCAGTATCCATAGCGGCAGCATGACTAATCAGTCATAGACAGGGTGGTACAGCTGTAACATCTTTTGCAGCAACATTTGGAGTAAACAAATTTTGATTTTGGAGCAGAATATTTTGAATTTGGAGCAGGTAAATAGGAAAAAAATGACATTTTTGGAATTGCAAATCTTGAATTTGAAGCAGCTGATTTGGTGCAGAACAATCTAACTCTGGAGCTCAATGAAGAAAGTGATTCCTTGTTTTGCATTAACTCCTGCAGTCACAGATTCGACTTCAGAGTACACAGAAGGCTGCTGTGTTCTGCTTTATAGCGTTTAGCAGTAGTACTATGAAGTTCCTTTACTTACAGCTCCCATAGTTTGATCTAATTCTAACAGCATTTTGGAACCCTTCACTATAACTGACATGTAAGTTTAGAAATTTTTTTTGTATTCAAAACACATGGAGGTGCGAGACTGTTGTTTCAAGCAAACTTGTCATTTCTGCTCGCTGCTTATTGCAGAAGTATATGATGCCTGAACACAAAATGTAATTCTGGTCCAATGCTATAATGCATGCATTCGCAATTTTTATTTTTTAGCTCTTTCAGGATTTCGGTGTAGCTCCAGCGTACGCTAGAGGAATATCCGCGTACGGCATATCGACCAGAACCAAGGGAAACCAGCTACACCAATATACAACGGCACACCTGAAGCATCATTGAAGCTTGGCTAGACGGTTACTATATTGCATTTTGCATGCATTCTTCCAATAATTATAACCATGATTTATCTACAAGTGCTTACTAAATGAGTGTTTTTGACTATTATTAATTATGCTGTGAATTTACAAGCACGTTTCCACCTGGATGTGGCGGTTTCAGAGTGCTTTGGTGTTCCTGTCAAGAATGACTGGGCGCAATTGCCACTGTACTGAATCCTCTTATCACTATTGCTAATAGATGCATTAGTAACTGTGGCCGTCATTCGCAATACAATGTCAAACTAGTCAGCTTTCCAATACCAGTCTCGATCGGCATAAACATGTTCATGTACTTTGCTTGTTCCTATTTGCCACGTTAAGCAACATATCTTTATGCCTTAATGATCTAGACAATGAGACCACCACGTGACCCCCCCCCCCCCCAAAAAAAAATTGCAGTGAGGCCTTTACTTGTGTGCTTTGGCCACATTTAACATAGTTGCGATGCAGCAACTCACAGATTGCAGTCTGTATCAAAAGGACTCCCATTACTCAAACCCCTTTATCGTTCCCCTGGTGCTAGCACCAAGAGCACCAGGTAAGAAAATATTAGTGCTTGAAAAAAGCAGTAACATTCTAAGAACATGGGTGCTTCAAGCGACTTCAAACAGAATGTACTTAGAATCAAATACGACTGGTGCACTGCTTCGATGTTCTTTGAAAGCGGCGTGGAGCTCATTCGAAGCGTTCACATTTCTTTTTGACAATGTGCACTCGTGCCTCCATACACAAAAACCGCACACAAATAAAATTTAGCGAGTATTAACATGTGTCTCCCAACGCCAGGTTAAAGTGGGTGACCAGAGCAGCCTACCGGCCCTGCTGGCAGATATGATTGGGCACACACATTGTAGTCTTGTGGGTTAAGTACTAAGATATGTAACTCATAGGTCCCCGAAAGAACACAAACGTGGGTTCGCAGGTGTGGTACTGCGGTCATGCATTATCGCACGTGAATGCAGCAGAACGCTAGCTGGAGTGGAGTGATACTCGATGACTTTCAATATCCCCGAGGAAGAAGCCAACAGAATTCAGGCTATTTACCTTGCTCCCACTTCCCTCCAAAGCTAGCTTGAACACGAACACTTAATGGTCGCGCTCAGTGTTTAGGAGCAGCTCGGGCACATAATGAGGAGATCTTACAGTTCTGGCTCAGCATAGCACAGCGAGGTGCAAATGTAGCACTTTGGCGCATATGATGCAGCTGTAACACCTCCATCATCGTGACAATCAGGAAACAGAAGTTCCATATGTAACTAGCAATGAGGTTAGATGGGCTTAGGAAGTCATGTCCAGGGGAAAAGTGGCAGGAAAAGATGGAATAACAGCAGATTTCATCAAAGATGAAGGAGATACCCTCAAAAAGCTTGAGACCCTTTATTTGCAATGTTTGAAGACTTGGATGTGCACAAGAGAGTTGGTAGAATGCCAACATCATACTAATCCATACGGGTGATACCAAAGAAATGAAGTATTATAGGACTATTAGCTTGACATCAGTATTGGACAAAATATTCACCAAGGTAATTTCCAATAGAATCAGCAGAACATTGCACTTCAGTCAACCTGAAGAACAGGCTGGCTTCAGCAAGTGGCATATTCAACGAGTCATATTCATGCAATCAATGAGGTAAATGAGAAATCTGCAAAATACAACCGACCTCTCTATATGGCTTTTATAGATTATGGGAAGACATTTGATTCAGTAGAGATACCAGCAGTCTTGGAGACATTGCATAATCATGGAGCACAGGAAACATATGCGAATATCTTAGCAAATATGTATCAAGATTCCACAGCTACCTTAATTTTTCAGAGGTAAGGCAGAAAACACTGATCAAGAAAGGAGTTTGGCAAAGAGACACAATATCTCCAATGTAAATATGTATAAAGTGCATTGCTTGCTTAGACGTATTCAAGTTAAGCTGGGAAAGATTAAGAGTAAGGATCAATGAGGAGCATCTCATCAACTTGCAGTTTGGAGATGACATGCCCTGTTCAACAATGATGGTTATGACTTACAACAAATGAGTGAGGACCTTAGCCAACAAAATGTAAGAGTGGGTCTGAACATTAATAGGCAGAAGACTAAGATAATGTCCAATAGCCTGGCAGGAGAACGAGAATTCGTTATTGAGGCATGAAAAAGCATGAAAAATTGTCAGACTAGATTGAAATAGGCACAGTGCACAGTCACTCTAGTTCACTTGCAGTGCTATTGCACTTCAACCATTTGGATTCTTAGCTATATTTGGGGCAGGCAGAATGAACTCATCATTTTTTTGGGCATTCAAATGTGCTCTGGGAGAACTGACAGCATAAGAGAATGGAAACAATACATGACACTTTTCGAGGGAGCTATAAGTGTGAAAGGAGAAGCAGCAAGTAAACATGTACAAAGTGGCATCCAATGTGCACTAGGAAAGTATTAATAAAAAAAAGACAAACAACACCCATGAAACTTCTGTAAAGCAGTTAAATTAAAATTAAATTCTGAGGTTTTACGTGCCAAAACCTCTTTCTGATTATAAGGTACGCCGTAATGGAGGACTCTGGAAATTTAGACCACCTGTGGTTCTTTAACGTGCACCTAAATCTAAGCACACAGGTGTTTTCGCATTTCGCCCCCATCGAAATGCGGCCGCCGTGGCCGGGATTCAATACCGTGACCTCGTGCTCAGCAGCCCAGCACCATAGCCACTGAGCAACCCCGGCGGGTTAGTGTAAAGCAGTGTCTTCTGTCCACTGTGACTTGAAAATGCCAGACTTGAATTTCATGCGTCCTCCTCTACCGCAAGCCTGGACAAAGATTGCTAGCCAAAGCAATAAAAAATGGCTAACCCAAACTAAAGGTATTGTGCAGCTTTGAGAACACCTGCTGTGGTACAGTGAACCCTTGTTATAACGAAATATTTTACTTTAATCATTGCTTTATTTGAAACGTCTCTCAGTCCTGACCAAACACGTGCATTTTAAACCGGATTACTCAAGCATATTGATAAACCACTCTGCTTAGAGTGAACTATACTCCGTTACATACATAGCAGTCAATGCTGTGGAAGCTATGCAAGAAGTTCGGTCAAGAAAAGTTACCACTCCGCACATTCCGTCTATGCTTCGCTGTGCGCCAACAATGTTCGCTCACACTAGCATGCATGTGAGGTGCCCCGTGACGGGTTGCAAATATAAAACCCGAAAAGAACGACAAAAATAAAAATTACCGTATTTACTGGCATAATGATCACATCCCTGAATTTTGTCGTCAAAATTCGATTTTGTTCTTTCCTGTGTAATGATCGCACCCCGAACTTGCCACAGCGATATGTCGTGTGCCAAGTTTAGCTAATGATGATTGCGCTTACGATCTGTCAAACGCTGTCGAATGCTACGTGAACGACTCATCAAGACATACCAAGCGGTCTGCATGCACCAAAGATTCTTAAGCAGATGCCCCATTTTATTCCTTTCATCACTTTCCACAATTCCATGAAAAATAAGAAGCTACAACCGTACTTGCCTTGGCTTTATTATTTGTAGGCTTTATAATGGTTACGGTCAACAATAACAACAAAAAAAGGTGCCTTTCAATTCTTCTTGTCAGCACTCGTGGGCACGCAACAAATAGCGAGCGGAAACGATAGTAGCCACATTTACACTGATACGTTAGAAGTGTACCCTATTCATATGCCGGCGCTTGTAACACAGCGAAGATATTCACCCGCCCTTAGCGGAAACGTGCTGTATTAGGATAGTAGTGAAGACAAATGCCGCAGTTTCTGCAGCATACCCGCCATGTGTTTCTATGTCACTCCAAGTGAACATGGCTACGTTATTGCCACAGACTTGCTGATATTAACGATATCATTCATTACTGATATGGAAGAAACTGTTTCAATGCGCGTAATGTACTCACACACACACACAAAAAAATATCTCGGCGCGTTCGGCTTGCTCCGCCGGCCACCATGTTTGTTTTGTGTCCCGCACTGTTACAGCGGCAGCTACCTTGTTTGTTGACCTGTTGTCATCCCGCAGCAAATGAGAAATGAAAAAAATGTCTTTCTTTTCGTGGAAAATTTAACCCGCGCAATGATCGCACCCCTGAATTAGTGGCAATTTTTTTTACAAAAAAGAGCTACCATTATGCGAGTAGATATGGTATCTAAAACAATGCCTTTGCAGTCGTATACCACAGTGGTTTGTTTCTGAGGATTAAAACTTGCTACATTCAATACTGAGCCTACATATAAACCAGTCATGCATAACTGTGGTAAAAAAACATAGAACTATATCCAAGTGCGAACAAAGCCACTGCAAGAAGTCTCATTAGCCTCCCCAAAGTGGACTGCAATGTATGGAACGGAGTATAGCAAGCGGTGGGTATGCACTCACTGCGGCGCTTAGCGCCTTTCTCACCAGACCTTTCCTTGTGACATACCCTCTAATCACTTAGAAAATGCTAACAAACTTTTCATGCCAGCCTGCACACAGTAGCGACAAACACTGAGCGTGAGCATATGGCAAGATAACTTGGAAGAAAAATTTTGCCACCTGGGCTATAAAAAGTGGCATCATATAGCCAGGGCTACCCTACTGAACTGTTCAGGCATGTGAACTTGCCATACCACATTGGAGAATTGAAGTCAGAAACAAAAGAGCAATGACGGTTGGCACTTGAAAGGCAAAGTGCAGTCGACCGATGTTTTAACAGTACCGAGCGAGCGTCATCAGGCCAGCCGTTGAACACCTTCTAACGGCGCAAAGTGACTAGATCAAGAGAAAGAGATCAACAAGTCCTTGCTGACCCCATTGCCTCACGCCGTTAGAAAGCGCTAACCGGCTCGCTTGTCAACGGTCGCGTGGTACTGTTGAAGAATCTGTAGACCGTACACATTTGAGTTTCCAGCTATCCAGAGTTTCTAACAGACACCTAACAGATAAAACACTGTTTTTCAAGTGTTGCAAAAGAAAAGCCAAATGTAAATGGGGAAGGGGAGGGGACATCTAAATAAAGCTCAAAAGCAAAGGGCTGTACAAAGTGCAGCTACAAAAAATTAATTTCAGTGCTGATACAAAGCTCACAGCAGTGCAGTTTGCCACTTGCCCTGACAGTTTAAAGCTCAGCTATAGAAGTAGGAAGTAAAACTAGGCTACAAGCTGCAAAGGGAGCGACTACAGTCGAACCCACTTATAACGATACTGTTTTTGACAATATATTGGTTATAACAATGAAAGGCTGCTGCATTACGAAATTTTGCATGCTTTTCATGGTGAAATAACCAGCTTAGTACAATGCCCTAATGCCGTATTATCGGTTATAACGATGAAGTCTGGCTGCTGTGTGTCCGAGCCAAAAGGTAGTGAAATGTCAAATCCTTGAAAAAAAAAAAAAAAAAAAAAAACGAGAAATTCGAGCCGCTACACGACGGTCCACTGCTCCAACAGCTGCTGTGTGCTCATTTTCCAGCCTTCTCCACACGCCTCTCTCCCATCGCCTTTCCACCTCTTTGAACACGAATGGGCTGTGCCCATAGCTCTACACTGCGCCACCCTCCGAAACTTGAATGGACCGCACCAACTGCGCTGCTCCCAGGATTCTCACATGTTGCTTGCTGGCTCCTCATTCAGTGCAGTTGTACAAACAGCTTAATTGCTCGCATTCGTCTTTGTTGGTTGCATTGAAATCGTTCCTGGCAATGTGGTTTCTCAGCCTTGTGTGACTCGCCGCCGAAACAGAACATGGCTGATCAGCCTACTGATCATCGGCAATGCAGACGTTGCTGGTGAAAAGAAAGCGCATGGCTATAGATTTGGAAACTAAGTGCTTCTAACCAATGAGGCGATCGTTGCGAACATTCTTGCATTGGATAGCAATGGTGACAACGGCAGCGATGACGCATAAGGGCAGGCTGCTTCAACGTTGTCCTCACAGGAGATGATTCAGTCCCTCTGGGGCTTCATTTTCGCAAGGAACCTTCCGCTGCACTATGTGGAGCACCTGGATGCCTTGGAGAATGATGTCGGCAAGCTTTGCGTAAAGCATGCAAGGCTGACGGACACAGGGTTTTCTCATGCAGGCCAGTGAGAAGTACGTGGCGAGATGCTTGTGGCGATCAAAGCGCTGCCTCAGCGGTGCTTGAATATTACTTGCCACTCGTGACCCCTCTTTGCAGTTGTTATAGCAATTCCATTCTTTCAAGCCAACAGTTGCAGCTTGTTAAACGCAATCGGAGCACTTAGGAAGCAGTTAAACGAGTGAACACAATCAGCAGCCACAGGGAGGAAGGTGGTGGAGATGGGTACTGGCCTCCCCGCCATTAAAGGGCTCCTCACAAGGTCTGGCCATTTTGAGCTGACAAGCGCAGAGCATACATTGCATGATAACAATAGTGCCTGCAAAGTATTACATTGCTACGCGCCGTGGAAAGATACGAAATTTCAATCCGAACGCCATTTCCTTTTTCATTCGCGGCCACCACGCTCTAAGCCGGATGGTGACATAATCGTGCCCCTGCGCCTACATACTCGTGTCCGCAGTGTGACGTCGCTCTTGGTGACACAACATAGAGAATTAGTCAAGACAACATCTGTTATCCGTGCGATCTGTTGCTTGAATTGACGAATTGAAGTTTAGAGAAATAATAAAACACACAAACAGAATGTGTGCGTGTTTTTTGTTTTACTTCGCACCGAAACAAGACAGATGTACTTCTGCTTCGTCTGCTTGTTCCCATGGTCGTGCGCTCGCATGCGCAACTACCAAACTACACTATTTTCTACCATGTTCCAGCATGTGATCACGCTCTGGGATCCGCTTGTTCTGCCTCAGTATACATGTAGCACTGAATTATACCGCTAGTCATGTTTCCTTGTGCACTGCGCGCAATATCATGCACTGCGTGAACGAGACAACAGCTCGCGTGCGGCGCGGTCAGAGGAAATGCATAGCGCAGGAAAAAAAAAAAGGCGTGGCGAAAAAAAAATGAAGGTGGGGCCTCTGACGTATGTGTCACGCAATACTCGAGGTCTGGTATGGGAGAATACTGGGAAAGAATTTCGCTTGCGAAGGCTAGACGGGGCGAGTGGAGAGAGCGTCTTGCTTGGCAGTAGAGTCTGCCTGCTGAAATCATGGGTTGGCGGCACTAAAATATTTCTATCCTGGCTATTATAAGGAGCCGATTTGAAAAATTTTTGTGGCAGAACGCTCCCTAGAGGACACGTAACAACTTCTAGCGTATAACCAAGATTTGCTATGGAGCCTGGTGAGGGGCCTTTTAAAGTTTTCTCACATCAGCTTTGCCATCTCCCAATTTTTTTTCATGCAACCCAGCTATAGAAATGAAATTTTTAGGCACTTGACTGTTGTTATAAGTGGGTTCAATTGTATACAGATGCACATGTCATTTAGATATTAAGCTGCCCATGTTGTAAGTACTGCAGAGTCTGCAATAGGCGCAGAGTTTTTCCCTGAAATATTTAGTGCAAAAGTACCTTCTTGCTTATATATATAATTTGACATAGTTTGAATAGTCTTCTAGCCACCATAGAAAAAAGAAAAAGATGTGGAGAATGTGTCGCTGTTTTTGTCGTTGCCATCGCAAATTTAAGAAACTTTGGTGGGCATGCATACTTTACTACTACCTCGAGGTGCAATATCAGCAGGTCTCAGTAAAACATTAGTGCTTCATTTCGAAACGATGTGATAGAATATGCAGAAACGGATGGATGCATAACAGCACAACACCACTTCAGGGCTTCCGAAAACAGACAGTGCATTAGTGCAACCGTACACTTTCACTGAAAGCTTTGTGGGCACTGCACTGTTCATAGTTAAGACACCAGGGAGGTATTTTTATGCCAGCATTGTGCAGAAGTTCTCCCGGTAATGACAGATTTGATTATTGCAAGAGCTGTTGAATTCTCTCTTAAGTTTGTAGTTTCATGAAAAGGAAAGGCTTGTCTTTTCATTGGAGCAGATGAGCTTTCAGCGCTTTACAATCAGAGTGACTATTAGCTGGGACAAATTGACAATGTGAAGAGAGGTCTCGTTGGCAACCACAGACTGCAAACACGGTGCGAAAAACCTCAAACTCGTGAGCAGGACGACGAGTAAATGGCTGGCAGTAACCCGAAGATGCTTACAGGCCAGCTGCAGTGATTACCACGACTGCACCTCGGGTGTTTGTCAATCAGTGCCCGATGATAGTGTTATTTTTGCTTAGAAGTATTGATAACAAATGTGTCCGACGTCCCCGAAGATGATAAGCTGCGGGATGTCCATAGCAACTAGTGGTAATTCCGGATAAGCATCCTGTCAGTTCAGATAAGTTGCATATGTGGATTTCGACTCTGAGGATAACTGAGTGAATTGACCAAATAAAATGTGTTTTGCAGTTACACAACATTGTACACAGGATAATTTTTTTTTCCCTCAAGGCAAGGGGTTGACCTACATTTCAGATTCACTTATATTCCACGTTTACATTATTTTTTTTATTTGCAGAGCAGCGACTGCCAAGTCATGAGGTGTTCATTTTCAGCCACCGCACAGCTCGGTGGAACTGGAGAGTTTTCCTTTCAGACTCTCATGGCACTCCCAGTGCTATGAGGTTGTTCCTCAGAACTAATACCCAAAGTACTGTATGCCTTTTAAGCACAATTAAGAACAGATTACAACTGTGACAAGTAACTTCAATAGTTTTTAGCAAGACAAGTTTCATAGCGATGCTGCCCTTTAAGTGATAAAGAGCTGTGCACACCAGTGACAATACCTAGAACTACTCAAAATATAAGTAAACGTTACAGTGATCAACACAGGAAACATGTTTTGCAAGGTTATGACATGCTGCTAGTGTCATTACAGCCCTGTCACATCAAAAGATTGCATTTGGCTGCTGCGTCAAGCCAAGAGTGCCACACTGTAAAAGGGGCTCACCTTCTCGACCATGAGCTTGACACAGGCAGTGTGGCCTTCCCATATAGCTGCTAGTAAAGCTGAAATTCCATATTTGTCCTTAGCCTGGAAAAGATGCCACAGCAATGTACATTAAATCTCTTGTTGCAGCCTTCCAGACATTAAGTGCAATCACACATAATATAAAGCCACGATTTAGGCACGTGTGGCAGATGACAATGAAGAAACCACTTGGGCTATGGCCTTCTTGTGTCCATATTTATCATGCAACCCTAACTCATATTGCTGGTGCGCACACCATACTCGCAGGTCACATGAAAGCTTTGTGTGTTCTCTGCTCGCGCTGTTGTTACAAACTGCAGTAATACCAACTCACCCAATTTTCCATTCTATTGGCCCATGAAATTGAGTACCCACCTGCGGCAAGTAGTTTTTTTGCTCACTTTCATTTTCCTTTACCCGATTATTTTGATGTGTCAATTACACAAGAATTAACATCACCTATGCATTCTCTGGCTTCATTGTCTGTTATTCGTATGGTTTAAACTAACAAAAAAATTTAGCCTCTCGGGTCCCTTTATTCTTCTCGCTCCGTGCTGGACACTGCTTACGGACGTTTTTTTTTTTTTAATTAATTTTAACTTCGCATCTTAGCTTTCATGAGACCCCTTGAGTGCAAGTCTCATTCTCAGAACAGTGGTAACAATGTTTCACCTGACCTGCTAAATGTGGCATTGCCATCTCTGGTACTTACATTCACGTCAGCACCCTTGTCTATCAAGTATCTAAGAACGTCAGCCTGGCCATAATCGGCTGCATGATGTAGTGGAGGTCTGCCATCAATGGAGGCATTCACATCCAAACCCTGAGAAAGAAAGAAACTTAAGGTACAGCATAAGAGATCTCAAAGTACTTGTCCGTTCACAAATTCATTCGGGTCGTCAAGTGTGGGACACCACTAACACAATATATATATATATATATATATATATATATATATATATATATATATATATATATATAATCTTTTAAGATTTTCTGTTACTGGGGCAGCCAGGTTTTGGTACATGTGTCACTGTCCGTGTTTTGTGTTGTGCTGTTAAGGAAGTCATTGTGGCTAAAATGCCTATTTATTTGTGTTCGCACTTTCCATGAAGATAACATTTCACAGTGGGTCCTGTTTCATAGCCTGTTTTGATCTATTTTTACTATGCTACATTGTTGGGGCCATATTCAATATAAGATAATATGTCTGTGCACTCATGGTGAGCCTTTCTAGCAGCTTTATGGAGCTCACAACCACCAATAAGAATATATAAATGTGTATTTAGGCATTGTCTGCAGATAACTATCCGTGTTACAGCACAAATTTGAGATTTGGGGCCGGCTAACCTGCCGGGTACGTATGAGTAGATTGAGAACTGTTAGCACCCACATTTAGGTTGTGTAGTAGGAAGTTAACAGCGGCAATATATGTGCATTTAAACGTCATGGGCACCAGCTATCCAACATTTCCTCCCTCCTCAAACTACTACTGTGTTTGTAGCAGTTGCTCTGTGAAAGCTTTACAATATGATATTTAGTGTTCCAATGAAAAGCGGCAAGCAACAGAAATGAAAAGTGACAAAACAACTCGTGGCACATATATGGTCGACAACCTGTGCAAACAAGAACGCGAAATTACTCTCAACATATAGCTTTTAAAATGCTCCTATTAACTAAAAGCTGGCTGGTTGATTTCGAGTGCACACCTTCAATTTAGACCTCACGCGAGAATATGCAAAAGCAAAAGTTCTTCGCTCTAAAAATGGGCTATATGTAATGCACAAACTCGGTTTGATGAGCCTGCCAGTGTAATAACTTCCCTGCGTTCCCAAAAGAAATTAAGTATGGCGATGTTTCATAAGTTGATTTTATTTGTTCGAAATACTTACAGAAGGCCACTACCAAAGGTAATAAAGCGTCATAATTCCTGTTCAACAAAAAGTATCGCGTTACCGGGGTTACTGTGACATAACAAATGAAAAATAGCTAAAAGAAGTTCCCTGTCGCGTTCCTCGTCTAAATGGAACGCTTCCGGCCCCTGAGATACCGTTACACGAAAATCTTTGATTGCCTCATACACACACAGACCATTACTATCAAAGCAAAGAGACATGCACGAAAAACGGGAGTACGACTACTGCCCATTTATAAAATATTAAGGGCAGAACCATTGCAGCTCTTGTTAGGCAGACGATGCCAGGAAAAATTCAGTACGCCAATCGCAACTGTCAAGCGAAAGCAAATTTGCCGATAAAGGTGCCGCCGGTTTAGTCAGACACTAAATGCGTGGCGGTGAGAGCGCGCAGGACCATTACGTAACGACGATATTTTTGGCAAACGGCTGATAATGTGTCAACGGTGCCCGGGCGACCACTACGCCAGTAAACCGAGACCACCGAGGGAGATAGGGCGGCATCGGCATTTCCGCTAGTAGTACGCACCTTTTGCTCGACGCAATCCTTGACCTGCTCGAGGTCGCCATTCTTCAGGCTCCACAAGAAATCAGCGCTCATCTTTACAGCTTGTGGTAAAATCAAAGGAAGAAACGCAAGCTGTCGCGGAACGCAAATCTCAAGTTGGATACCCACTCATTGAGAAAATTGCGGCTCGTTGTTGCCAACAGCTGAAACAAAACCACTGCTGTACACAGCCGTTGTATTGAATTTTCGGCCAAGTTCAGCGTTGCCAGCGTCATTGCGTCTTGCGCCACACAACATGGAGGAAGGAAAACTGTTGTCCTTCCTCCATGAGCACGCAAGAATGTGTTCAAAACATGGCATCCATGACGTCACCAAAGTGTGGTCGAAGCATAGCCTTTGAGATGCCAAAGCTACTGTGTACTGAAATCATAGAGTTACTGAAATTGAGCAGTGTGTCGTCCGGCGGCGAAAGCATGCCTCTTTTTGCGATGACGGCCGGGGGTGCTGGAACACGCTGTTCCAGCACCCAACTGTCGCTGCAGCTTGGAGTCATTGCTGGCAAGAGGAAAAATAATGGTGCAACCACCGTTTATAAAGCTTTTTTAGTTTCGAAACTGCTCCTCCCAGAGCGGGCGCGTTTTGCGCTTAGGCACTGAGATGGCGCTGCGGTCGAAGTTTGCGCGTTTGCGCTACGCTAGCCACGCTGCCGTGCAGCAGCGCTACCGACGCTGCAGTAGGCATGAGCACTTGCATCGCGTTTTCTTGTCGCGTGGTCCTGATTTTTTCGCTGTAAGTGTGTGTGAATCATCATGAGTAGTGCACAAGTTGTGCTTCAGCTGCTTTTGGGTGTATGGTATGCTGTGGTCGGTGTGGGCGCTCATGTTGCCCTTCGGACCTCCAAGTATGCAGGTAGCGTGGGCTGCCGCTCTTGAACGCCAGATTCTTTTAAATTTTAGCTGTCAGAAGGTAGGTGGTGCGTGGGATTTATTTTCGTTACAATGTGTTACGACTCGGCAACCAAATGCCAACGTGTTTTGTGCCCTGATGTACCAGCGGGTACCGGCGCAAACCAGAGAAGAGGCACTTCTCTCCGCCCACCGATCCGCTCCTCCTTGCAAAGTGGGAGACAGCGATACCCCACGCAGACAAAGTGTTGGGGAAAACATCCTTTTAGTGTGCGACACCCACTTCCAAGAAGGCGACATTGTGAAGTCGTAGAAACATATAATCAACCCAAAAGTGATTGAAATCGAACGCGGAGTATGGTCTCTCAGGAGTGATGCAGTTCCTACCATATAACGGAGAAAATCTCTGAAAAAGAGAGCAAGTGACGCAACAAACGCAGGGGCAACTCAGAGCGACGCTGCAGCGCACACCGTACAAGAACAACCGGGAGCCCGTGCAAATCAGCTGTATGAATGTTAATAAGTTGGTGGAGAAGTTCATGAGTTGGTGGGAGAGTTAGTGAGTTGGTGGTCTTTAGGTTGCTTCAACATTGGAGATCGGCAACCCTTGAAGACTAAATGGACAGCGATCACAGATTGTTTTAAAGCGAAAGCTTTACTGGCCGCGAACTTGCGATTTCGCCGTGGCCGTGCTCCGAAGAGGCACATGACGTCACACCGCGTTCCTCGTCGTTGCGTTCCCCTCCGCTCGCTTCGCCAGCTGTGTCGCATGCCTGCTAACATGTCGGAGGATTGAAAAGGAGAGCTCGCGTGCGCCGCAATCCCAGTTGAGGCGGCAGTATAGACGGCGACAATTCTGATAAGCGGGAAGCGGCCTGGAATCGACATCGGAACTAGATGAAGAGGAAACGAATCGCCCAGGAAACAGACGAACAGCGCGCTGAACGATTGGCTAAACGCCGCAACATAGCTAGACAACCAGACTAACCTGGACTTGCAATCAAGATTAACCGAGGCTAACCAGCCTTAGCTTTCCCTACGTATATACTGGCATAGCCGAGCTAAGCCACTGCCATTTTTTATTTTACAAGGCAGGAATGGACTGAGAGGTATACACAATATTGAAGTGTCGTAGTTCGCAAGGACATGAGCTACGCAGTATCTGCCCGCAGCAAACTGGTGCCGACGTTGCCCATGGATATGGCGATTACTTAAAATCACATAAAATAATGAACTTGACCTCCTGCATGAAGTGCAAAAGGGATACAATGGCTTCACAAGACACTCTACCTCCTGAAGCAATGCTTGTGATTGAACGCGAGTTTGTGACTGGCAGCCTTGTTTTTTCTTCAAGGGAACTGTTTAGCTGCGTGAAAAGCATAGAAGACCCTATTGTGCAAGCATAGAAAAAGAAGTCTTTGGGGACCTTTTCTAGAGGGTTTTAGATGGTCCCTTGCCAAGACAGGGCGAGACTGTATCGGTTGCCCAGAGCATAGCTGTGTTTTTACAGCACAAATTGTACACGCCTATTTGGTCACACGAATGAACTTTTTTTCCCGAAAGAAGAACCAGGAGAACGACAGTGCCAATAGAGCTCGGAGGGAACGTAAAAAAGCAAAGCTCGTGTGAATGGTAAATGAAGTGAAAAGGAAGGTCTCTGAAAGTGTGTGAAAAGTTTTTATAAACTATAATATGCTAATACAAGTCCACTAAAACATGTCTGTAATGTTTTTATTTTATAACTATTTACCAGAGGTAGCAGAGCAATGTCAGCATGATATCCATTTATCAGGTAGCCCTCTATATGTGCTTTGAAAACTAAGGAGTCGCTTTATGTAACCTCTCTAGACGACCCTGGAGGGTTTATCTCGTTCTTAATAAAACCGGGGGAAATGTTCAAATTTTGTTTCAATTTTTGTAGATCCTGACTTGCGCGAGTTCGGGTTCGGAAAACAGGAATAAAAATTATTCGCGATCAGTGTGATTTATACGGAGAGGTAACATCACCTTTCAAGCGGAAGTGCGAAGTAAACTCCTCATATCGCCATGCAGATGCTGAAGGTATGAAACGCCAGCGGGGAGATGCACAGACGATCAATTAGGTTCACACAATTTATAACATTGTTTATAGATGTTTTGATCAACAAACGTCGATTCATACGCCATATATTCGACAGTGTAGTTTTCTACAGCAGGTTTAAGGCATTTAGGCGCATTAAAAACCAAAACCGCGAAATGCACACGCCTATATCTATAAACGGTGGGTGCAACACACGGCCTCCGGGATCAGCAGTTATGGTTAGGCAAAGAGTTAGGCATGCCTTCCAACGAGTCGGAATCCAACCAACCAATCATCGCGGACAAGATCAGTCTCTTTCCACGTAAGTACGAGGCTGTGGACAGGAGCTGTGCCGCTTCAATGTAACCTTGGGCCTGACGGACCAACCGACTGAGCCATCTCTCCGGGCAACATTCAAGGGTCACGAGTTCAAATCTGCTCTTCTGTTTCTTTGTGTGTGTGTGCGTGTGTGTGTGTGTGTGTGTGTGGCATATCTTCGTCGAGACCCTCCGCACCTATTTATGACTACTCATGTGCAGGTCATAAACTACCAGGTTTCTCCAGCTGAGTGCCATCTCTGCTGTTTAACCGAGCTCAGATTGGCATAAACAGGCCTGGAGTGCGGCCTGATCCCGGTGACCAGAACCGGTAACGCACTCTCTCACCAGAGCAGGATTGGCCACCCTGGTGCAGTACTTCGCCACAACCTCCTATATGAATACAACAATCTAACCCGGCCCTCAGACCCCAGCAGCTGCGAAGCAACTGGCCAGGGCGGCGGTCAGACCTGTAGCGCAGCAGAGGGTGCTAAGAATCCCTGGCTCCGGACAGGCCGCCATTGGAATATGAACCTGGCAACGTTTAACGTTAAAACGTCATCTAGTGGAGCAAGTCTAGCAGTGTTATTGGAGATATTAGAGGGTAGTAAATGGAATATAATAGGGCTCAGTGAGGTTAGGAGGACAAAAGAAGCATATACAGTGCTAAAAAGCGGGCACGTCCTGTGTTACCGGGGCTTAGCGGAGAGACGAGAACTAGGAGTCGGATTCCTGATTAATAAGGATATAGCTGGTAACATCCAGGAATTCTATAGAATTAACGAGAGAGTGACAGGTCTTGTGAAACTTTACAAGAGGTACAAATTGAAGGTCGTACAGGTCTACGCCCCTACATCCAGTCATGATGACCAGGAAGTCGAAAGCTTCTATGAGGACGTGGAAACGGCGGTGTGTAAAGTCAAAACAAAATACACTATACTGATGGGCGACTTCAATGCCAGGGTAGGCAAGAAGCAAGCTGGAGACAAGTCAGTGGGGGCATGTGGTATAGGCTCTAGGGAAGAATTATTAGTAGAGAATTAGTAGAGCATTAGTAGAGAATTAGTAGGGAAGAATTATTAGTAGAGCTTGCAGAATAGAATAATATGCGGATAATGAATACCTTCTTCCGCAAGCGGGATAGCCGAAAGTGGACGTGGAGGAGCCCGAATGGCGAGACTAGAAATGAAATAGACTTTATACTCTGCGCTAACCCTGGCATCATAAAAGATGTGGACGTGCTCGGCAAGGTGCGCTGCAGTGACCATAGGATGGTAAGAACTCGAATTATCCTAGAGCTGAGGAGGGAACGGAAGAAACTGGTACATAAGAAGCCGATCAATGAGTTAGCAGTAAGAGGGGAAATAGAGGAATTCCGGATCAAGCTACAGAACAGGTATTCGGCTTTAACCCAGGAAGAGGACATTAGTGTTGAAGCAATGAACGACAATCTCATGGGCATCATTAAGGAGTGCGCAATAGAAGTCGGTGGTAACGCCGTTAGTCAGGATACCAGTAAGCTATCACAGGAGACTAAATATCTAATCAAGAAACGCCAATGTATGAAAGCCTCTAATTAAATGATTATGAAAGCCTCTAGTTAATCAACAAGCGTAAGACAGCTGACATATGAAACTATAATATGGATAGAATTGAACATGCTCTCAGGAACGGAGGAAGCCTAAAAGCAGTGAAGAAGAAGCTAGGAACAGACAAGAATCAGATGTATGCGTCAAGAGACAAAGCCGGCAATATCATTACTAATATGGATGAGATAGTTCAAGTGGCTGAGGAGTTCTATAGAGATTTATACAGTACCAGTGGCACCCACGAAGATACTGTGAGAGAGAATAGTCTAGAGGAATTTGAAATCCCACAAGTAACGCCGGAAGAAGTAAAGAACGCCTTGGGAGCTATGCAAAGGGGGAAGACAGCTGGGGAGGATCAGGTAACAGCAGATTTGTTGAAGGATGGTAGGCAGATTGTTCTAGAAAAACTGGCCACCCTATATACGCAATGCCTCACGACCTCGAGCACACCGGAATCTTGGAAGAACGCTAACATAATCCTAATCCATAAGAAAGGGGACGCCAAAGACTTGAAAAATTATAGACCGATCAGGTTACTGTCCGTTGCCTACAAACTATTTACCAAGGTAACCGGAAATAGAACCAGGAACACCTTATACTTCTGTCAAGCAAAGGACCAGGCAGGATTCCGTAAAGGCTACTCAACAATAGATCATATTCACACTATCAATCAGGTGATAGAGAAATGTGCGGAATATAACCAATCCTTATATATAGATTTCATTGATTACGAGAAAGCGTTTGATTATGTCGAAACCTCAGCAGTCATGAAGGCATTACGGAATCAGGGTGTAGACGAGCCGTATGTAAAAACACTGAAAGATATCTATAGCGGCTCCACAGTCACCGTAGTCCTCCATAAAGAAAGCAACAAAATCTCAAAAAAGAAAGGCGTCAGACTGGGAGATACGATACGCAGTGGGGGAGATTTTACGTGACCCTCTCGCGAGACGACCGTCAGGGCATCTGCGAAGCTCACCCTTTCCAAGGTATATCTGGCTCCTGGAGGCGACGTGGATCTTGATCTGGAACGGCTCACCCTCGGTCTGGAGAGGGAGCGGGACCGGGACCGGTGCTTGGTCTCCATGGACGGGAAATCTGATTGAAGCGCTGATTGCTGTGCTGCTCGGCGTTCTCCGAGGCGTCTTCGTATAACGTACGGCGTTTTGTATCTGGCAGTACAGGCTTTGTCCGCTGTGGGATGGGGTCCACCACACAACGTGCACTTGTGCGTACACTGATCTTGACCTGGGTTGCGAGTTCCGCAGCTCCGGCAGATCTTAGTAGGGAACGGGCAAACGTCCATGCGGTGCCTGAGACGGTCGCATCGGTAACAGATATCGATCTGCTTGCGGTACAGGGAGCATGGTATTAGTGTTGCGCCATAGCGAACCATGTATGGTACGTCAGGTCCGTCGAAGGCAATGACGATGGTCGTGGTGGAACCGATTCGCTTGGCGGCTAGGGCTAGAGGATTACGATAATTTATGATGTTAGCGTCGACTTGTCTGGCGTTGTCGGTGAGAGGGACGCCTCTGATGACTCCTTTGGTAGTATTATCTGGGGCAGCTTCGTACGCGCTGACCTCGTGGGTTACCCCGTTGACTTGGATGGAATTGATTCTTGCGTACCAGTCCGCATTTTGCGGGATGGGCGTGCTGATCACCATGAGGTTTTGCTGGTTGTTCGAGCAGATCGTGTCGTTTTGACTGTATTCTGAGCTAAGTTGCGTTGCTTGAAGAATAGCTGCAGCCACTGTATTGCCGACCTTGAAAATATTGAGTGCTCCTTTGGGTCTAACGATCATCTTGATCTCATTTGCTGGTAGTGGCAGCATGCATCCGGCCTTGGGAACCTGAGTCCTAACTTGCTGCCTGGGTCTATAGCGAGAGCGAGTCTTGCGTCCTATGTTGTTGTTCTTGGGAGGCCTGAATATTGGGAACGGGCGGAACACCAGCCCATCTCGGCGATTAACTCTTCTGGGGAAATATCTCTGCCACACACTTGGACTTCCATGCTTCGCGGATTTGGCCAGGGGCTTGTGCGTCGTAGCAGAGCTCGCACGGGCACGCGCGGGAACGGGTCAGGTAGCCTGGTAGGCCGTGCACCTGGGAGCCCGAGCACCTGGCGCACGCGCTTAGTCTTAGCGCGGCGACGGCGTGGTCGTTATACAAAAGTCGTCACAGTCCCGGAAAAATAAATGTCCCACCTGATAACTTGGTATCTACAGAGTCCTGGTGGTCTCGCAGTTCGAATGGTACGAAATTCGGGCTGGTATTCACAGAAAATCGCGGCGAAAACATTTCAAGAAGACAGAGCCGATGTGAACATAAGCTATGGGCATTGCGCTTCTTTGTGTTCCTCCGATAAATTAAAAGAAAGATTTTTTTTTACATTAAGTTCCTGGCTCCAAAGCAAATCTCGTTTTCAGCCGTGCTTTGCGCGTCGTTCATTCTAACAACCAAATTAGCCCCAATTTGGTATCCTAGCCCTGGTTTCCGACTTGTGGCGTACTGCTTAGAAGGAGGTTACTGGTTATTATTTGCTTTGAAAACATATATACCCATCGACGGAAAGGGAAAGCGAGGGGAGTGCTGGCAACTGCCACCGGAAGGGTCACTTGCAACGCCTGCCTACTCTACATGAAAGGAGACAGAAACATAGAAATAGTTGCAAGGGAAAGTAATATTTCTTTGTCGATAAACACTTTCGTAGTTAGACACGAGCGCGCGCGCGAGAGAGAGAGAGAGAGAGAGAGAGAGAGAGGGAAGGAAGGGCAGACAGGTTAACCAGACGGAGTCCAGTTTGGTACCCTACACGTGGGGAGGAAAATGGGGAGTAAAGAGAGAGAGAGAAAACGTGAGTCTTATAACGCACTTTCACATGTACTAACTTACCTTTCTAGTAGCACGGAAGTGTCGTTTGCCGATGGTGGTGGTCGTAAACTTTATTGAAAGGGTGAAGGGTAAAGGGGGACGTGACCTACGGATCGGGCTCAAGTAAGGCCCTGGGCCTGCTTGGCCTTCTCCGCCCAGTCCACCAGTTCAAGCTGTCGGTCGACGTCCCCGGAACTGAGCCAGGCTGTCCAGTCAGTCTCGCTGCTGACGGGGGGATGAGAACGTATCTCAAATAATTACCCGTCTCTAAATTTTCCTGTAGACCACGAAGTGGCACTTCTAGTGACATGCACGTCGCCTTTCGTAAATTTCGCCAGCCGCATTACCTCCCAAGTTGTATGCAATTCAACTCGGAGCAGTGCATCTCCCACCTGCGCGCACTGCTGCGCTCGCAAAGTCCTTTGTCACAACAGCGATCGACTGGAAGCACTTGCCCGCCGGCGCCGTGCACCACTCCAGTCCCGATGATTTCAAGAAATACATCGAAGAAATCATCCAGTGTTTCTAAAAGCCCACCCATCAAGTAATACCCAAATACAGGGACATTTGTAGTGGAATAAAGAAAGAAAGAAAGAAAGAAAGAAAGAAAGAAAGAAAGAAAGAAAGAAAGAAAGAAAGAAAGAAAGAAAGAAAGAAAGAAAGAAAGAAATACACTAAGTGTGAGCTAGAGTAGCTAAGCTCATTGTGTGCGGCTGCAGCAGTTTATGAAGACTGGATTGATGCGAACAAATAATTTCAAAATATCGTACCAGGGTGGCCTGAATATTAACTCCTACGCGATTGTCTTAATCTCGCCTACTCTATACGGTGGCATTTCAATTTCCTTCACCGCAGCACGCGTGAACAAGCCCATGCGCCCAGTAGCTCGCGCTGTGGCTCACGTTGATCAAGTGGACGATTCTGCTCTCCTGCCATTTGCTCTCCTTCGCGGGTGTCGTGGGCACGCGAATAAGAAGCGGCTTCGAGAGTGCATTGCTGAAATATTCGTCCCGGGTCGCCTCGCGCGCATCGCGATCGTGATATGCAAAATAGTGGGGGGACAGCCTGTGGGAAGACGCCTGACGGACGACGCTATAACATAGCCTGCGTCGTCTGCGCATGCCTGGCGACGCGTTGGGAGTTCTTCGATTGCATAGATATACAAGTGGGCGTCTCGAAAGGAGCTCGGCGCGTGTGCATCGTATACGCGTCAGAAGAATGACGTCAGACGCAACAGGGAATGACTTTGCATGCGCGAAGCCACGACACGTTGACAGTGAAAAATACTTCGGGATTAATAATACGAAACCCGAGTGCGGAGCAATGGGAAGGAATGCTCTCCAGTGACCGTCAGGACGTCCAACTAGGGCTGATCCGACGGGCCCAGCTGGCAGAGGCATCCAGCGGACCCCTGGACTAGGGGCAGACGGCCATTGCTAAGAAGACAGAAGACACCATCTGACTCCGCGAAATTCATCAAATTTTTCTAGAGCTCAATAAACGTTTTTCCTCCTTTTCATCGGGATAAATAGTCGCGCTAGGAGGCAGACAGCGAAACTCAGCGTGTTTGCAAGGCGTTATACAATTTTTGGTGTACCTAAAGACGTTCCTTGATGTTTAGAAACGTGTGACGGATATTATCCGCGTGAGATGCGTATTAGAAAGTCAAAGCGGTAATATTAGAGAGGCTGTTAGTAGAGTGGGGACATTAGATATAGGCTGTTTTATGATGACACAGAATTAGTTCCATTTCCTCGCTATATTATGAGACGCAAGGCATCACGAAGTTGATGAAATTATGGTACGTCTCTTGGCGGAAAATTGCTCTTGTAGATCATGTTCTTATCGCCCCAACCCGAGGAAATGCGAAGATACTCTCTGCACTCATATTTTCACACCCTTGGCCAGAGATTTCAGGAGTACGTACGCTCCTTCCTAAAAGACAGAAGCCCGACTGCGAGTCTCGCAGCGTAAATCGGACCCCTACACGCTGGGCTCCGTCGGAACACCGCAAGGCTCAGTCACCTCTCCATTACTATTGAACTTATTGGTGAAGGGACTCGCAGACAAACTACGAGACATCCCGAACGTAAACTGCACTCTATATGCAGATGACATCACCATATGGAGCCCGGGAGACTCCCTGGCAGACATGGAGCAGGCATTACAGTCTGCCCTAGATGACACGGAGGAGTACTTACCAGGCGCAGGAATGAAACTATCCTCCAAGAAATCGGAACTTTTACTGTTTCGCAAGTCTTGCCAAGGAGTCCGCCATCTAACTCCTCTAGACGAACTTCTGATCGCATTACACACGAGACGGCCAACAGATTCCGCGAGTCAACCACATAGCATTCTTGGGCTCCTAATCGAAGCCACCGGATGCCACGCACACACGATCAAACACTTAACCGCCAAACCCGAAAGCATGATCAGACTCATCCACAGTCTCAGGGCACAGGAAGGGTCTCTGCGAAGATAACCTTCTGCGCGTATACCACGCCTTCCTTATGAGCCACATTAATTACGTCGCCTCTGCCCAAAACTGGACGAAAATAGAAAGGACGAAACTAAATACACTCATCCGCAAGAGCTTCAAACAGGTCTTCGGGGTTCCACAAAGAGCAAGTACAGCAAAGGTTGATCAGCTTGGCATGCACAACAACATCGACGAAGTGATCGAGGCTCAGACTATGGCGCAAATACTCCGCCTAACATCGTCCAAAGCCGGTAGACTAATCCTAAGCGAAGCTAATGTCTCTCCACCTCCCTATCTCGAGCACGCGGTTACCCTACCGAGCGAAATTAGAGACAACTAGAGTCTCACCGTTTCCCAGAAATGTCCGCCCACAACACAACGTGGGTAGGCGCCGGGCCCGTGCCCGCGCGATTCCCGACCGCACCGACGCGGATCGTGAAGCCACCGCATTTGTAGACGCGGCCCAGTACGGCAACACATCAACTTTCGCGATAGCAGTCGTGGATGGCAATGGAACGTTACGATCATCCGCTTCGGTTAAATCGACCACCAGCGCTAAAGCAGAACAGATAGCTTCGGAATTACGAACAGATTCGGGCTTACGAACAGATTCGGGCTTACGAACAGATTCGGGCTTACGAACAGATTCGGGCTTACGAACAGATTCGGGCTTACGAAAGCGGCAACGTATCTAAAGAGGTAGCGCATATACTACAAGCGACCTCACAAGAGAGCAAGCGATGCCTCTCCTGGTTCCCCGCTCACATGGGGAAAGACGTTCACCTGCAAAAACCCAACCTCAATGAAACGGCCCACGACCGTGCGCGAGAACTTGCCCGCCGCGACGGTCGCACGGCCTCCGAGGGGCTGGACATTCAGTTTAATGACCCGCTGCTCACTTACCAAGAAATCGCCTCACACTATCGAAACGGCAGAATGAAATACCCGCTCCCACACGCCAAACTCGAACGCGCGCAGGCGGCCGCGTTTCGAATGCTACAAACGGACTCGCATCCGTCATGAGGCCTACTAAGCCACTACAAGTCAGAAATCGCGGCAAATTGCCTAGAAATTTATTGCTCTCTCTCGCACATGCTATGGCAATATACCGCGTTACAAAAGGGCCCTCTCTCCAGTGAGCCCGAATGGGAAGAAGCCCTCAAAAGCTCGGACCTCAAACTCCAACTCAAGGCCGTCCAGAGGGCCCAAGAACTGGCGGAGCGTCACCACGTTCCCGTCCCGATTTGGGCTGTAATAGGGGTGTTTCGGTTTTTCTCACCTTTGTAAACACCCATGAAACGCCCTTTTCTTCCAGAAAAGCATGTTCCACAAGGGGACACCCTTGGAACACCACAGTCCTATCTTGCACCCTAATTTTATGGGTGTGAATTGACAAGGCTATAGTGTGATAAATGAATGTTGGCATGTTACGCATTTACATTGGCTATACGTGAAATGCACCCTAGCTGGCTGTCCCCGGGCCATGAACATTGTACAGCGCCAATTACCAGCTACATTTCCTTTGAGATATGAATACTGCTCTAATCGTATTAGATGTACAAGTACAATGGGACTTACTGCAGTTCCCGGCTATGTAAAAAAAAAAAAAAACTTGCACAAAGCCACCAGGAAGCCTTAGTTTCAGCAGGTCCCACAGCTGCATCTGAAACTAAGTACACGAGCGCTTTTTTCTTTCATTTCGGCCGTTATCGACATGCTACCGCCGCGGAAGCCCACAGCCAATCGGCTACTGCGACGGGTTAACTGCTTCGTACTGCTATAGTGACACGGGTTTTGCCCTCCATTAAAGGCATACGCGTTACCAACGTTTCGATCTCTATCACTTGCGCCACATCGCACTTTTTAAATTCCGGATGTTAGTGCCCTGAAACGCCAGCATCCTGTCTTCGGTAGCAACGCAACGGAAAGGTGGAGAACGAAGAGAGTTCATAGAAAGCCAGTCTTCCTATACTCTGAATGGCTCGCAGTGATGCTCCCATTCAATCGGTGTAGCTCGACCAGTTGCAGACAGCGGATGTGCCAACACGGTTGGCTGGCACGGCACAGTCTTTGCACTACATGGAGTTAGTGAGACGGGCAAAAAGAATAAGAAGTATTGATAGATGATTTGGGCAAGGTGCAGTTTAATGCAATGCATGCTCGGTACAACCAGCGCAAAACACAACTGTTGAACAAACGAAATTAAAAGCGATTGAATGCTACTTGACTGGACGCATCCCAGATGCTGCAAACAGGAGCATATGTACAGTGCATTAACATACATTTACGCATTTGTACAGGAATACATGCCAAATACATACCGAAATTTACACAGCACAAATTTCTCAGCTTCATGATATTTCGACGTATAGGAATGTAAAACGGCAAACAGTTTTCCTAGATCAATAAACCGAAAATAACAGCATCATTCAAGGCGCAGTAACAGACTTCTTTGAGTACAGTGAAGTTCAAATAGCTTCAAGCTGTAAAAATTATCTTAAATGGGTAAGCGTTGTAAACCACCTCCGCTGGGAGATAAAAAAAAACGTTTTCGGCAGTTTTAAGTAAACGAGAAAGCGCGCAAGTAATTGAACTTTCCCAGTTGGATTCGAAACGCACAGAAGGGACATACTAGACATTTCTAGACGATCTATATATACCACGTCACATCCTCTAATATGACCTCAATGTGCAGTTACTTCGTGCATCGCTGTCCTATTGTGAACTATTGAGTGCTGTGTGGGTGTGTCTTGTTTTTTCTCTGCGTCCACGTACCAGTTGCGTTAGACAAAAAAAAACCTCCAAGATGACGCATACCAACAAAAATTAGGTTTTACGTGCGAAAACCACGATCTGATGATGCACGCCGCAGTGGGAGACTCCGGAAATTTGGACCATCTGGAGTGCTTTAATGTGCACCTAAACCGCAGTACACGGGTGTTTCCGTACTTCGAACCCATCGAAATGCGGCCGCCGTGGCCGGGATTCGATAGCGCGACCTCGCGCTTAGCAGCCAAACACCATAGCCACTAAGCAACCACGGCGGATGCATATCAAGAAGTCAAAATCTCCACACTGGTCGTATGGTAAACTGATTGTGAGTATTGTGTGGCGCAATTGCAGGACTGTCGTGCAACTGAAGATGGAAAATAAAAAGACTACAGTAAGGCTCCATTGCGCTGTGTGTATGTTCGAGGTTAAGAAAAATGCATTCGACTGAGCACAATAGCGCATGCGTGGTTGCTTGACTTTTTCATCACAGCGGATGAAAGCAGCGAAAAGGCAGAATGCGGCACACGTAACCATTTACAAAGGACGGGGCTAATTTATTTGGTTATCGAGCAACGCAGAGGTAAGGTTATTAGAGGTTGAGAACAATGAAAGTAATATTCGTAATAAATCAAGTGTGCACCCTTATGTTAAGATTAGGACAATAGCGGTAGCATGTGCAAATTCAAACACTGTTCAATGCAAACGCATTCAGATGCATTCGAAGATCAATGGAAAGACTAACAGCGTACAGAAAAAATACGGGAGAAACACTGGTAAACTTAATTCGCTGTAACACAAAAAATGCAAGTAAAGCAGACATTGTCTTTTGAAGATTTTTTTGGGCATGCTGGTGCACGTCACTTGTCTAGACGTGTTTACACACGACTTGGCATAAGGGGAGTACATGTAGCCCCTTCGAAGCCGCTGTGACAATGGCTCACGCGGTGCACTTTAATCACGAAATTACACAAATGTGTAACAACGACGTCACAGTCGGGAGAAGAGCACCATGGCGCTTTAGCATTCCTACCGATCTTGCAGAGCAGGTGATAGTTGACACAAATTTCGAACTAAGGCGCCGTATACGCGGTGAACAAGCGACGACAGCGGGTAGCCCTGTCCGATAAACAAACGACAGGTAATACATAAGTTGGGCCATCTAGATCCATAAAAGCATTTGATTAGTCAAGCACACCAAAAAACTAGAAGCAGTGAGCCCGGCGACACCACCAACCACTCTTAAAGATGGACGTCATTATCATGTGCAAATCAGGAAACGTTTTTTGGCGAGAATAAGCACCCTCCCCTTTCCCATTCTTTGACATTGTGTCCTTTTGTAGCGGCATGTTGATCTTTTCGAGTCAGTGATCAGCGACGTGGAAGAACCGAGAATGTGTGAAGACCGTTTCTGGCACGAGAAAGACGCCTGAATAAATCCGCTGAATGCTGAAACGAGTACCGAGATCAACCCAAGGACCAAAGCCAAAGAAACCAGCGGTTCGACCAATCCAAAAGCGGATGTCCATAGACCATAGTAAACCATAAAACCAGGAACCTCTTAACTTCAGCTTGCAATACAGCTTGCAATTACTGCGGATCGCCCCCTCGCAGCGTCTGACTGTCCGCAGCATTCGACTCATCTCGAGAAACGCCATTCAGACAGACCACGCACACCGACGCGAGTTTATTCTTCACGCAAGTACTATTCCTGAAACTTTCAAGGCGACGGCCGTGCTCAGCTAAGCCTACCCACGATTGCCGATCCTGCTGCCCGGGGCCACGCGCCTCGAGATCCACGTGCACGCCGGGCCACCCGACAACGGCTTTTTAAATGTGTTTTCTCTCTTCAAGCGTAGCCGCAACCAAGCGTTATGGAAGTTGACCGAACGAGCTCCATAGCAGGAGTAACAAATAATGAAGCAGAGATGAACGACACGGAGCCGACGTTCGACAGCAACAGCGGAAAAACACTATGCAAGACCGGACCGTGCGTGATGCTACAAGCGCGACATCAGAAAGAATCCATCGTAACGTCGAATACGCAGAAGTTCTCATACGAACACAGCAAGGGCAGAACACGAATGATGGAAAACGGCAACAAGCTCCTCAAAAGCCACGGGCCCAAAACAACGCAAGCAAGCCACGTCCTCGCTGGCCAACGACTCCACCGCTACCAGAACACCATTACAAGATTGTGTGCAGACCTAAAGCCGGTGTGAAAGTATGAAACTGGAAAGGCGGAGTGACAGCAAGAGGATTAGCCCAAGCATGCGGAGTCGCACCCCAGGAGCTCTACGCCAAAGTGATACAGACACAGTGGCAAGAAAACTTAATTATGGCAAGTACCGAAGAAGAGGACTGCGCACTCAAACTAGCGGAAATAACAAGCATCGAAATAGGACACGCAACATACGAAGTTACACCGTACCTGAAACCAATTCCGGGCATTGTATGTGGCGTTGTTCACGAAATAGAGGAAGGCACCACCGAACAGCAGCTAGTAGATCTACTAGCAACGACCAACAATTGCAAAATCCTCTACGCTAGAATGCTGGGAAGATCGACGTCGGCAGTGATCACCTTCGAGGGCCCGCATGTGGCGTTCTACGTTAAAGTTGGATGTACTCACCCGCTGCAGACCCTACAGAAAGTCAGCCCAGTACTGCAGATCTTGCGGGGAGATAGGACACAGACAAGACATCTGCCCTAATTCAAACGACGAACTATGACAACTGCGGAGAACACAACGCTGATCCAAACAACCACCAATGCGAGCCGAAATGTAAGCTCTGCGGAATGCCCCATGAAACGGCGAGCAGAGACTATCGAAGGAAGCTGAAACCGGCCCCGCCACCGTTGAGAGTCAGGGAGCGGTCAAGATCGAGACAAGATTCTGGTACCAGGCCAGCGTAGTAACTACCAACGACAACGAGCACATGATGACCATGTAACTATCGCCACAGTCACCGAATGAGACCGAAAAGACAAAAAGATCGTGATCCAAGTCGGGATCGAGATCGAGGTAAAGAGAACAGAGCATCCCCCGGATACCGGCAACGGGCGTGGAACACGACAACACCCAGCGAAAGGTAAGCTGGGCCAGCGTCATCACAGGGCACAATCATACGTCGAGGGAAAATAATGGATTCTTCGAAGACAGAACGATGAATTGAAGCGAGAGCTAGAACAGCAAGAGAAGACACTAGAGAAGCAAGCTAGCACTGAAAACAGCGCGAATCAATCATGCGAGAAATAGAACTACGGAGAGAAAAGGGCCAGCAATCGCAAACACCACTACCGCGACCTTCATCCCTACATCCTCAGCAACACAACTAAAGCCAGCAACACTGTCGAACCAAGCGGTGATAACCCAGAACGACCTGAAGACACATGAAGACCGCATAAACGCCAGCGTGACCGCCATGACGGAAACCACGATGTCCACGGTAACACAGGTTATGCAAAACACGGTAACCCAGATGATACAGACGGTTCCAATCTCTCCAGAGCGAAATTGACAACCAGATTCAGGCCCTACAGAACAAGATGACTCAAACGGGAGAAAGTTTCAGTCAACGCATCCACATGCTAGAAGAAAGATAATACTCGCAAGAAGCCTAAGTACCCTGCGAGAGAAGCCAAGATCATGCAGAGCCTAAGCGAACAAGATGGCGAGGCTAAATAAAGAGAAAGATGACTACAAGCAACACCCATGGCTCAAAATTTGGCAATGGAACTGTCATCTTATTTGAAGTAAGAGAAACAACCTTGTACAATTCTGCACGCAGTTTAACCCGGACATTGTAGCCTTACAAGAAACCGAAGCTGAAGACTTCAAGGTCAGTGGTTACCTCACTCACGTCACCGACGGTAAGACGAGGACAGCAATCCTGACCAAGAAGGCCATCAACGCTCAACGATACGACATCCAACACCGCATCGAACACACCCTCGTCGAAATCGTACCCGAGAAAAAACAGCAAAGCCTCTCTGTTAAACGTGTACAGCCCGCCGAAGGACCACCTAAAGGATCTAGAGAAGCTAATGCGAGAAGTGAAGCTGAGTAAGGGTAACGGACTGATAGTCTGATTTTAATGCTCCCCATGTGGCCTGGGGATATGCGACCTCAAAGAAAAAAGGAGATGTACACAACGTAGCCCAAAAACACCTCACGCTACTCAGCGACCCGCACACACCCACGCGCATCGGCAACAGTGTATCTAGAAACACCAGCCCCGACCTCACATTCGTAGAAGGACTCGAACAGTATGAGTGGAGCTGCATGGACGAGAATCTGGGTAGCGACCATTATAGATGTAACGGGGGTTTATTCAGGTCGTAGAGAAGCAGCGACCAATGCGGCAACAGCAGGTAGGGCGCAGCCAGCGAACGAACTGGGTACGAGCCACGCGATGGCAAAGGGGCTTTTCAGCCTGCCGATCTTTGTCACAATCACCCCCGGAATTGAAGAGTAGCCATCCTGGCGACCTAGGAAGAGGTGGGCGGATCGTAATACTGCTTCAGCCGGCCAATGTGCACAGTCTCTCGCCCGCGACGACGCAGATTGGGAGATGGCGATATGGGTTCGACCACGTAGTTCACTGGTGATGTTTGTGCAACCACGCGGTAGGGCCCGTGGTACTTTGGGAGGAGCTTGGACGAAAGGCTAGGAGCAGCAACAGGCGGGACCCAAAGCGACACGAGTGAGTCGACGGGGAAGGGGTGAGGGGGAGGATTGAGGTCATGGCGCTCTTTTTGGCGGCACTGTTGAGCAGACGTCAAAGAACGGGCCAGTTGTCGGCATTTCTCGGCGTGCTCAGCAATCGCAGAAACAGGTGAGCATTCAGCAGGGTCCGGCCGGTACGGGAGAACAGTATCAATGGTGCTGGAAGGATGGCGGCCGTAAAGCAGAAAGAATGGCGAGAATCCGGTAGTGGCTTGAGAGGCAGTGTTATATGCATAAGTGACGAACGGAAGTACAAGGTCCCAGTTGGAGTGGTCAGATCCAACATACATTGATAGCATGTCACCAAGAGTTCTGTTGAATCGTTTTGTTAAGCCATTGGTCTGTGGATGATGAGCAGTAGTAGTGCGGTGAATAATTTGGCATTCAGATAGGAGTGACTGCAGGACGTCCGAGAAGAATACGCGGCCCCGATCGATCAACAGTTCACGAGGGGCGCCACGGTGGAGAACGAAGTTGTTTAGAATGAACGAGGCGATGTCTTTTGCTGATGCGGCAGGCAAGACGGTGGTTTCACCATACCGTGTCAAATGATCTACGGCGACAACAATCCATTGGTTGCCAGCGCCAGTAGATGGAAGAGGCCCGTATATATCAATGCCAACGTGGTCGAATGGCTGAGCTGGGCAGGGAAGTGGTTGGAGAAGTGCGGTGGAGAGATGCGAGACACATTTGCGTCGCTGGGCAATGCAGGAGCGTACGTATTTGTGGACGAAGGTGTACATCCCTCGCCAACAGTATCGTAGGCGAAGCCGTGTGTAGGTTTTTGACGCTCCACGGTGATTACACTGCGGGTCCGAATGAAAAGCTGAGCATAAATCTTGTAGGTGGCGAGGCACTACTAAGCCATTTGCGGCCGTCATTGTGGTAGCTGCGCCGGTATAAAAGTCCGTCGCGGATTGTGAAATGCTGCGCCTGTCGGCGTAACGCTCGAGGTGCCCAAGTTGATTTGACAAAAAGTCGAATATCACGACGATCCATGGGTCTTTTCGTTGCTCCGATGCCATTTCCAGGATGTCAAGTGCTGAGATGTCATGTCTGTAGGTAGAAGTTCTGTCTGAAGTAACTGGGGAGCGCGAGAGGGCATCGGAGTCAGAGTGTGCGTCCAGAACGATAGACGACACGGATATCATATTCGTGGATTCGGAGGGCCGACCGAGCGAGGCCGCCCGACGGGTCTTTTAGGTTGGACAACCAGCAAAAAGCGTGATCCGTCACCAGGTCAAGCGTCGACCGTAGAGATATGGACGAATTTTTTTTAAGAGCCCACACGATAGCCAGGCACTCTTTTTCTGTGACTGAGTAATTGGCCTCAGGTTTCGCGAGGGCACGACTAGCATAAGCGACTACGTATTCGGCATTAGTGTTTTTGCGTTGTGCGAGCACGGCACCAAGGCCGACACCACTAGCGTCAGTGTGAAGTTCTGTAGGTCCGCTTGGATCAAAATGGCGCAAGACTGGCGGAGACGTGAGTAGGTGACTAAGAGTCGTAAAGGCATCATCAGAGGCTTCCGACCAAGCAGAAAGTTCATTGTCGCCTTGGAGAAGTTGGTTAAGTGGTGCGATCACAGTAGCGAAATTGCGAACGAAACGTCGAAAATAGGAGCATAGGCCAATGAAGCTGCGTAGTGCTTTCAAGTTAGTGGGCTTCGGAAATTCGGATGCGGCGTGAAGTTTATCAGGATCAGGAAGAATGCCTTCTTTGGAGACAACGTGGCCTAATATAGTCAGTTTTCAAGCTGCAAATCTGCACTTTCCTAAGTTAAGCTGGAGACCAGCATTCGGGAGACAGGTCAAAACTTGATGTAAACGCCGAAAATGGGTCGGAAAATCAGGGGAAAAGATGACAACGTCGTCGAGGTAGCAGAGGCAAGTATGCCACTTCAGGCCGCGTGGGATGCCGTCCATGCGTTCGAAGGTGGCGGGCGCATTGTACAGACCGAACGGCATCACAGTGAATTCATGCAAGTCATCTGGTGTTACAAACGCGGTTTTATAACAGTCAGCGTCAGCCATGGGCACCTGTCAGTAGCCAGAGCGGAGATCTAAGGAGGAAAGAAACTCCGCCCCTTGCAAACAGTCAAGTGCGTCGTCAATACGTGGCAACGGGTATACATCCTTTCGGGTAATCTTGTTATGCCTTCGATAATCGACGCAAAACCGCATGGTGCCGTCTTGTTTTTTAACTAGGACGACTGGTGATGCCCAAGTATACATACTAGAAGGCTGGTTGATACCACGATTGAGCATATAGTTCACCTGGTCATTGATAACGCGTCTTTCAGTCGCCGATACTCGGTAGGGACGCTGTCGAATTGGTGCATGGCTCCCAGTGTCGATAGTGTGCGAAACAGTCGTTGTGCGGCCGAGTGATGTTGCTTGGCAATCAAAAGAGGAAGAGAAGGCTTGGAGCAAGTGAAGAAGTTCGTCGCGCTGCGTCGTCGTAAGGTCGCTGGCAATAGCTGGCGTAAAAGAACGCGGTAGTGACTGAGGACGCGATGCCTCGAGAGCAGCAATATAAGTGGAGTCGTCCATCGTGTCAAATATTGAAGATGAGGTCAGTGGCTCTGCTCTGCCAAGGCTTTCACAGCGGCGTAAAGTAATTGGTGCAGCCGATGGGTTTGAGACGCACATGAGAGAGGCGCCAGCTTTGAACTCGAGGACGGCGAACGGCAGGAGTAGTGAACGGCGGCTAACTAAGTTCAGACGGAGCCAAGAGTACTGTGCCGTCATCTACATAGTCACAAGAGATACTGACAAGAGTGGAAGACCAGGCAGGTATAACGGTGTCTTCTGAAACAGATTTTGCGACAATGGCCCTTATGGCCAGTGATAATATAGATCGAAAACTGAAACAGCTCGATTTCGGCGCGGGCGCAGTCAATGATCGCATGATGTGTGGAGAGAAAGTCCCAACCTAATATGACGTGTGAAAATGATGGCACCACGATGAATTCTATGATATAGAGGACCTCCTGAATTACGGCACGAGCAGTGCAGGCGCCGGATGGCTAGACGTGCTGCGCGTTGGCAGTGCGAAGAGACAGTCCAGAAAGCGGCGTCACTTTTCCTGTCTTGCGGCAAATACGGGCATCTATCGCTGAAAGTGCAGCGCCGGTGTCGACAGCTGCTAGCGTCAATGTTCCGTCTACTGCGACTTCAATAACATTCTTCGGGGAAGTGTGAGGCCTTATACATTTCACTGGCACCGCAGTTCTCGCCTCCTGATCTGCAATATTTAGTTTTCCTGGCGCAACGGGCTCCGACGCCGGTGCATGGAGGAAAGCGAGCGGCGTCGAGGAGGTGAACGGCGAGCGGCGGAGAATGCGGTGTCGACGACAGGAGGAGATTCAAAGGTGTCCGAATAGTTGTGGCGTTGTTGGAAACGTGGCGCATATGGGTGCACATTGTTGGGGACGTTCGGTGTAAGGAGGCGACAGTGACGTGCTACGTGTCCAGCACGGCCACAATAAAAACAAATCGGGCGACTGTCTTCCGTGCGCCAATGATCTTGAGGTCGTGCATACTGCACCAGTGGCCCGACTGGAGCGGATACGGGCGGGCGCAAAGGCGGGGCGAAGGGGACCGTAGGTCTGTGGTGCAGGCCTCGAAGGGACTTCGGTGTACGTCAGGGGAGCGGCAACCGGAGCCTGCTGGAGAGAAGGTGGAATGTGGTCGGCTACCTGCTCCTTGATGACAAATCGGAGAGCGGGCGCCAACGGAGAATTCGACTGGCCGTGTGTACGGGAAATCAGAGAAAGCTGACGAGCCACCTCTTCACGGACGAACTCCTTGATCTGTAGCAGTAGGGACGTGTTATCTGGGGAAACAGCCAAGCTCGACATTGAAGTCGCCTGAGGAGGAGATTGGCGGGTGGCTATGCGTTGTTTGCGGAATTCGTCGAAGCTTTGGCAGAGACTGACGAGTTCAGAGACTGTCGCCGGATTTTTCGCCAACAGCATATGGAAGGCGTCGTCTTCAATGCCTTTTAAGATATGGCGGATCTTCTCGGCATCAGCCATTGTGACGTCAACGCGGTTGCAGAGGTCGACAACATCTTCTATATAACTTGTAAATGTCTCCCCGCACTGTTGCGCACGACTGCGCAAACGTTGCTCGGCGCGAAGCTCGCGGACGGCGGGGCGCCCGAATACCTCCGTCACGTTAGTTTTGAAGGCTGCCCACGTCGTGAGATCACGTTCATGGTTGCGGTGCCACACGTTGGCGACACCACTCAAATAAAAGGATACGTAATTCAGTTTTTTCGTGTCGTCCCAGTGGTTGTGGATGCTCACCCGGTCGTAGTCAGCGAGCCAGTCTTCTACGTCATGGTCTTCGGTACCGCTGAAGATGGGTGGGTCGCGTTGACGCATCGCGCCGGGGCAGACCACGGTATAGTCACCGGGGCAGCGGGTTGTGGTTGCGGTGGTCCTTCTTCCGGCATAATGAAGACAGGCTGCAGTGTCGGGTTGCGAAGTTCCAGAATTCCGGTTGTACCCAGCAGCTCCACCAATTGTAAAGGGGGTTTATTCGGGTCGTAGAGAAGCAGCGACCAACGCGGCAACAGCAGGTAGGGCGCAGCCAGCGAACGAACTGGGTACGAGCCACGCGATGGCAACGGGGCTTTTCAGCCTGCCGATCTTCGTCACATATAGTGCAAACGATCATCCCGCACCACAAAGCGACCATGAAGATTGGAAAAGCCAAGATCACCGACTGGCAGGCCTTTCGCAAAGACGAGAGCGCCATTAATGCGACGATAGACGACATAGAATTATGGATCAGAGGAGTCGTGGAAAGAGCCGAGAAGCATACGAAGACAATCCAGCTGTCGCAAGTCACCCCGTAGTCGACCCCCACTTACTCTACCTGTGGGAGGCACGGAGGGGACTCGCGAAACTCTGGCAGCGTAACAAATGCAACCGGAAACTCAAAATTCGAATCTCTTAACTGATCAAGGAAACGCAAGAGTACTCTGAACAACTTGAAAAACAGAACTGGCGCGAAACATGTAGCAAGCTTCAAGGGACCTTAAGCAGCAAGCGCACATGGACGGTACTCAAGACACTCCTATCAAAAAAGGAGAACAAGAACGCCACGAAACAGAGTGCAGAGACTTGTACACAACCACCCGGGGAAAGAGAAAGACAAAGAAGTGGAGGAGAAGTTCCTCGGTACAGAGCGGAACTGTAGATTCGCACTTTGTCGAGTATCGTGGCAACCTAAATATAGAACTGGATCGGCCCTTCACAGAAGCAGAAATCAAGAGGGCCTTGAGCAAGCTCACCCGCAACACGGCGCCGGGGTACGACAGAATAAACAACAAGACACACTGAAACCTTGACGGATCCTCTGTGGACGCACTCTTAAAATACATCAACGAGTGCTGGGAACACAGTAAAGTACCACCGGAATGGAAACGCCGAGGTAACCATGATACCTAAACCCAACAAGCCCATCAGCGTGCAGAACCTTCGACCTATATCCCTCACGTTGTGTGCTGGAAAACTAAGAGCACATGGTGCACAACCGCATGATCGAACATCTCGAAGACAACAGACACGTCCCAAACAATATGTTCGGATTTAGAGCTCACCTGTCCACGCATGACGTATTACTGCAGATCAAAGAAAAAGTCGTCGACAAACTGGACACGCACAGAAAAAGAGCCATCCTCGCACTTGACATGAAAGGGGCTTTCGACAACGTGTCACACGAAGTCATACTGCAACGCCTCAACGTAAATAATTACGGTAAAAATATATATGATTACATCAAAGCTTTTCTAAAAGAACGGACAGCTACAGTGGGGATAGACAACTTATACTGAGAAATTCGACATACCACGAAAGGGAACGCCACAAGGCTCCGTCATTTCGCCGATGCTATTCAATTTAGCGATGAGCTCGCTACCCAAACAACTGAAGCAAATAGAAGGGATTGGACACGCAATATATGCTGACGACCTCACCGTCTGGACTACAGGAGGGTCGACAGGTAAACAGCAAGACGCTCTGCAAGAAGCTGTTGACACAACGAAGAGGTACCTGGAAGCATGTGGACTGACGTGCGCACCAGAAAAGTCAGCTCTTGGTATTAAGAAAGCGCACAAGAGGCCGACAACCGCAGCATGTACCAGACCCGGAAGTAAAGGTGGGAGGCATGATTCCGCAGGTAACGAAGCTCCGCATCCCCAGGCTCCCGATTCAAAAGGACGGGGCCGGAGCAGCAGAGTTGGAAAAAATTCAGAGAATAATGCAACAAATAACCCACCTTATCAAAAGAGTGACGAGCAAAAGACACGGACTCAAGGAGCAAGACTGCACGAGAATAATACAAGCGCTGCTCACAAGTATCGTCACCTACGGGACCCCATACGTTGACATGAACAGTCAACGAGACGAAGTAAACGCACTCATAAGAAAATCCTACAAAATTGCGTTGGGCCTGTCCCCTTCCACATCCACAGTGAAACTACTCAAAATGGGAGTTCACAACACGTGGGAAGAGCTCATGGAAGCGCACAACGTCAACCAACTGGAGAGACTAAAGCTAACAAAAACGGGAAGAGCCCTGCACCAAGATCTGTGCTACCAAGTCGAGGTTGAGAGGCACCTAGCTCAGCGTATCCCACACGAGATCAGGGACAAGCTACACATAAGTACCATTCCCAGAAACATGCACCCCGACTACGACAAGGAAAGGAGACAGGCGAGAATACAGGCGCTGAAGCACATACTGGAACGCACAAACAGCAAATAAGAAAATGTGAGATACACGGACGCAGCTGCGTACAGAACAAACGACCGATTTGCAATCACCGTGGTCGACGAGAAGGGCGAACAACTTACAGCCACATCTATACGTGCCAAGGACGCGAACACAGCGGAAGAGCTGGGCATAGCCCTGGCCATCGCAACGCGCAAGAAGACCCTGGTTACCGTGTCGACGGACTCGCAAGAAGCATGCAGGAGGTATGTGAACGGAAGGATAGGAAAGGCAGCACTTCAGGTCTTGACCAACACCGAAATAGAAACAGCACAGATCCTCTGGACGCCGGGACACGACTCCCTCGCGGGGAACCAGGCGGCGCTCGCCGCGGCTCGAGATCATGCACGCCGAGCCATCTCCGACACGCAGAGAACACGGACCAATGACTGCGACGAGGATGATGAACGGATGTCCAAGAAGTACTGACATCCCGGCGCACTACAGGAAGCAGAGGCGTCGCTACCACCCGCGTATAAGACGATGAGTAGGGAGCAAGCAGTAACTTGGAGAAGACTCCAGGCTGGAACCTACCCGCATGGAACACTGCTACACGCCATGTATCCATGCACCTACGGGCGAGACTGCAAGCTCTGCCCGCCGGACACACCCAACACCTTGCGCCATAAGGTGCTGTAGTGCAGAAATAACGGCGAAGTACCACCGTCATCATCACCACCAAGCGATAACAAGCAGGAAGAAGCGGATATGGAGGAAGAATCGGAAGACCTGTGGGAGGCTCTGCTGGTGACGCAAGACCCTGACAGCCAGCTACGATTGGTGAAAAAGGCTCGGGCGGCGGAAGCGAGCCATGGCTACCTGGACTGAGGAAACCGCCCACCTTTAGGCTTAAGAAGCCTGGTCTAACAATGAAGTTTATTTCTTTCTCTCTCTCTCTCCTAAGAGGAATGAACTGGGAAAAGTGAAGCAAATGTGACGCTGGAAATGCTACCAAAATATAAAAAGTCGAAGTGCGCCAGCTAGCAGCGTAGCCCATATACGTTCTCGATCGAAAAAAAAAGCACAGAGTAGGTGACATGCAAAAGCACACATGCACACACACACACTACTACAAAAGTGCACAATGTCAATGAACGTCCATTACTCTCGCCACCAAAAATTTACAGATTCGCTCATGAAAACGTTGACAGTCCTTATTAAGGACTGAGTGGTGTCCACGTAAGTACCTTTTTAATGATCTGCTTCGTAATAACCCAATTTCTAGAAGCGCCATCCATTCGCTTAGCAACGTACCACTCTCAAAGCAGAAAAGCTTGCTACACTAAACTTATTAAATATGCCTGCGGAAAAGGGCAACAGCGAACTGGAGAACATCGGATAGACGGTCGTGGGACGGTGACGACACGCAGTCCTTTAGAGCATGAACACGCCGTCAAGACAGTGCAGGACACCGCCAAGACAGGCGTGCGACGCGTTCACGAGTCCATGAGGAAGCTTGCTGTAGAGAGCACGCGGCAGGACGATCGGGCTGAAGGTGTTTGCTCGTGAGGCAAGGCCAGGCATGTTCTTGTAAATGGGCGTGCTGGAACATTTCTCTTGCGCCACAAGCGACAGCAAACACTGGAAACCTGAAACGACACAAGCCCCGTTTGTTGGTCATTCGAAAACACGTGGGTGCAGTACAGTCGTGTGTACGCGATATTTACCAAAATTAAGTGCAAGGGCGCCAGGCTAAATCCAGTCTGCCAGCAGGACGCCGTCGGCGGGAGAACGTAGAAGCAATAGCAGTCGCACATGGAACGGCGATGCTCGTGCCGGATGTAACCTCTTTTAGAGCGCAGACCGGAGAGTGCGTGCAGGAGCGTGCTATGTGCCCACCGCAATCTAAAACAGGAGTGCAGAACCTGTAACGACGCAGTGCTTATTTGTTGAACACTGGAGGACAACTCGTAATACGAGTCTTGTGTAAACGACACTTACCAGTCCACTCTACCAGCAAGACGCCACTGGCGAGGGAATGTAGAAGCAGTAGCAGCCGCTCCTGGAACAGGCGATTCTCGTGGCCGAAGTAATCTTTTGGAGCGCCGACCGTAGAGTCGTGCAAGAGCACGCTGGGTACGCTTGTGGACTGCAGTTGAAAACAGGAGTACAGAACCTGTAACGACACAGTGCTGATTTGTTAAACACTGGAGGACAAGTTGTAATACGAGTCCCGTGTAAACGACATTTACCAGTAGTAGCGCAGGGTGAGAAGGCAAGTCCAGTGTACCAGCAGGACGCCATTGGCGAGGGAACGTAGAAGCAGCACAAGACGCTCCTGGAACAGGTGATGCTCGTGGCCGAAGTAATATTTTGGAGCGCAGACCGTAGAGTCATGCAAGAACACGCAGGGTACGCTTGTGGACTGCAGTTGAAAACAGGAGTACAGAACCTGTAACGACACAGTGCTTATTTGTTAAACACTGGAGGACAAGTAGTAATACGAGTCCCATTAAACGACATTTACCAGTAGTAGCGCAGGGTGAGGAGGTAAGTCCAGTGTACCAGCAGGACGCCATTGTCGAGGGAACGTAGAAGCAGCACAAGACGCTCCTGGAACAGGTGATGCTCGTGGCCGAAGTAATCTTTTGGAGCGCACACCATAGAGTTGTGCAAGAGCACGCTGGGTACGCTTGTGGACTGCAGTTGAAAACAGGAGTGCAGAACCTGTAACGACACAGTGCTTATTTGTTATACACTGGAGGACAGTCGTAATACGAGTCCCGTGTAAACGACACTTACCAGTAGTAGCGCAGGGTGAGAAGGCAAGTCCAGTGTACCAGCAGGACGCTATTGGCGAGGGAACGTAGAAGCAGCACAAGACGCTCCTGGAACAGGTGATGCGCGTGGCCGAAGTAATCTTTTGGAGCGCAGACCATAGAGGCATGCAAGAGCACGCTGGGTACGCTTGTGGACCGCAGTTGAAAACGGGAGGGCAGAACCTGTAACGACAGTGCTTATTTGTTAACCACTGGAGGAAACAGCCGTAATACGAGTCCCGTGTAAAGGACACTTACCAGTAGTAGTGGAGGTGAGGAGGAAAGCCCGGTGAGAAGACCAAACGAAGACACAAGGAAAATAGAAAATTCCCGACTGGATTGTGCCTGACTAATGTGGTGTAGAAGAGAACTGCGAAACGCGAAACTCGCCATGGTTCTTGTCGTCGCAGAAACTGACGAAACTTGCATTTCGAACTTTTTTAATGGCGGAAAATACTGGCTTAACTCTTCAGAAAGAAACGATGCATAAAGTGGGCTATGTAGTCACAAGGACTGTTCAGAAGGATGGAGAGAGCAAGTTAACGTGGAAATCAACACAGTAGCAATCGGAAGACGATCTCGAAGGTACATTCAGTACCGAGATAAAAATACAATTGTTCAATGCGAGATGTTTCACGCTTGGAATGGCAGAAGGAGCGTGCTCGGAATAATTTGAACAACAGCTACCATATCGCGCCATCAAGCAATTCGTGAATATCGAATAGCAAGAAAATAAAATGTATTTGACGCCTCGTGGTTAAGATCAGGACTGCTCTGAATGATTATCTTCAGACAGGAGGAAATTTGAATGCAGATTTACCTACACTGTGGATGAATTTTGGAAGAAAGTCTTGCAATGACAGCAAACGTAATTAAATTTGCGTTGATGAAGTTATGCTTGGAACATCATAAAGCAGGCAAAAGGCGTGTACATAGAAGAAAAAAAATTTCGCTGAGCTGCAATGAATCTTTGGAAAGGGACATCAAACAGTGAAGAAATGAGAATTTAAACGTGCATCAAGGTGCCGTCCTTACGTAATCAAGCCAGACCAGTATTCTAGGAATGATCTGGGACACGGCCGACGGTATTCTATCATATCGATATGAAGACTCGAGTAAAATGGTCACGAAGCGAAGAGTACTTCAAGCCAGGGCAAAAATATTCGGTCGGCTGGAATTTAACGTCCTGCACTGCAACAGCTAATATCGGTATTCAATGACTGGAAAAAACCGGAATCTTGGGACAACCTTCTCCCAGACGAAGATAAATGACCTATGAAAATATATACTGAGGAAGATAAAGGACTAAATGCCTCAAGAGCGCATCGACAACTGAACGTAAGCACTGACTTCTCGGATGCAAGCCCGGCGGTGTATTCAAGTGCAACTTTCACGGTACTGTTTATATCAGAGTGGAGACTGCTGGTCCTGGCAAAGAACAGAGTAGCTCTAATGAACACCGTCGTCAGTTTCGCAAATTATAACTTGCGAGCAACAGTAAAGTATCGGACCACTTGTACAATCGTGCTGCATTGGAGACAGAAAATGCGCGAAGCACACGTTGAACACAGACTACACGAGAACAAAATTGCTCAGTAGGAGAATGGGGATACGTCAATAGTAGCGAAAAATCGAGCAGATATAACCTGGAGTCACCGGAGAAAAAATGTAGCGAACAATTTTGTGGAAGGGATCCCAGTTGCCACAGGCCAAATAGCCGTCACAAAATGCCGGTTAATAATGAAAGGAAAGGAGACGATTCTCGTGTCAGACATGCGTCGAAAAGGATCTCAAGACGAGGAATTGAAGTTGACAAGTTCGGCAGTTACATGAATATTGGGAGAACAACGTGAATGTTTCGTTCCGCGAATAATATTAGAGGACAAGTTCTACGGTCCGCTAAAAGCAGAAGAAATAATAACCGCCGACACCTGCCTCATTTGGCTAGAATAAAGTGTGTATATTGAAAAATTGCAGAAATTAAGCAAGCGAATGTGCAGGGAGTAGGTGAATACCAGATATATTAAGATAAAGACCGATTGAGACTTCAAGGGCGCCTTCGGTAGGGCCCGTATCACAAGACGAGCAGCACCCGATCAAATGTAAATGGAAGAAATCCGTTGACTATTAGTGCGGCACCTATATGGACAAATTTCACGGTGGAGTACGCGGTACACTGGCGCGTATACGTGAAAGAAATAATACGACAGTGCGTTGTGTGGCTGAGATATAATTCCAGATCGTCGTAAGAGCAAGTACTTCCTCTTGAAGATAGAGTAACGAAGCCCACATTGAAATAACTGGTCTTCGTTTCAACGGTGCGCTGGGAGCAACTACAAAAAAAAGGAAACATAGCCAAACTTTGTGTAGCAACTTTCACATTTGCCGTGACAAGAGGTACACTGCGGAACTGTTGGAGACGCTTCACATCAGTTTTCTTCACCATTTCCGGCGTTTCTCAGCTCGAACATAAATGTGCTCAGCAACAATGCAAGACTTTCAGGAAAACGAATAAGGGATTGAATGCGGTCACAGCAACATTACGTCGATAAACAACTGAACAATTGATGACCTATCACCAAGTGGAAATTCCCGCCACGAAACACCGTGTGGGAGCGGTTTCTGTGAAAGGCTCATTCGTAGTTTTCAAGTCTACTGCGAAAAGCGATCGGTGCATGTGTACTGCATAATGGAGAACTATATACCCGAGTATGCGAAGTAGGTGGTATCATTAAGAAGCAATCGTTAACACAAGTTCACGATGAACCTGGAGAACCTATTCTGCGGACCCGACAGGTGGAACCAGAAAACTGGGAGCATACATTGAAGAATAGGACGGCAACCTTCGACAAAAGTGAAGACTACGTAGAGTTACAAAAGCATTGGGGAAAATGTGGCACTCCGAGTAGACGAAATAAATTGCGGATGAGGAAATGAAATCAGCTAAGAAATATAACCAGGAACGGAAGAAATGCAGCGTCGTCTTACTCGGAGAGCAACATACAAAAGCTTTTTGGAAACTCTGGCGAAGGAAGTTTTCCGAAACATAAACCTAACCTCGAAGGTTTGCATAGTAAATACATTCGACAGCAAATTTCATCGGAAGCCCACAAAATTTGTACTTGCGGAAGTGCAAAGGTGTAGCAACAGGATTAAGGAAAGGAGCAATGAGAGAACACGAACCATAGCCGTCAGCGGAAAACACGGCTTTATTCAAAAGCAGATATTCGGAACCTTAAATGCCACAGGGCTTATACGCCACACGAGTAAACAACCGTAGTACCACTGGAATGTATACATGGTACTAGCCAGAAGTAGTGGAGGGAGTTGAACGAATCTCCGTCTCCCAGCTGAAAGCCAACGGCGAGAAAAATGCAGACGTAACACGGCCGGAGACGATGTGCAGAACCACCCGCTGGATATGCTTGTGAATAGCCGCAAAGGAAAGCAGACGGTCGGAACCTGAAATAAGGCAGGGCTTGTGAAACACTCGAGAACACAGCCATACACGATTCTAGTGTTCATGGTACTTGCCAGGAGTAGTGCCGGGCGAGGAACAAAGTCCAGTCCACCAGCAACACTTCCCCGCCGAGGGAATGCAAAAGAGTTAAGACGGTCGGTGACGGCACGAGTGATGATCAAGGTCATCATCTGCGACGCAAATGGGAAAGTAAACAACCAGAAAAGAACAGCTGGAACCGCAAAGAAATGGATTACTCACCGTAGCTGCTGCACGGCCGGGCTCCGCTCCAGACCGTAGGCGACGTAAGGTCGCCGCAATAGCTAAAAGCTGGAGAGGTAATTTCCGAGTGGCGTTTGCTTCCGTGATTCCACATTTCGCTCGATAGCACTGACGCGCCCGGGCTACCTCGTCACGAAATAGTGGGGTCGGGTCGCAAGGCCATTCGGAAGGGTCCATGTCCCTGACGCACCCGTAGAGGACGGCTATCAGCTGTAGCCTGCGCAGTGTGAGCTAAGCCTTGTGTCAGCTAAAACCTGAAGCTATACGCCGCCACCCCGCAACACGTGGCCCGTCCTCTTCGATTCCGGCACGGAGAAGACCCATGTGGCCGCACGCCAAGCCCACGAAACCTCGGGCTTACAGCTAAAGTATCTATACAGCCCTAGTGAGCGCTAGCTAGGGCAATTGAATAAACAGTTAACTTCTCTAAGGCGTGCGCCACCCTCGCCAGCTAGACCATCTGTCTAGAAGACGCACAAAGACCACCTGATGAGCGTTTAGGACGCTCGATGCGAAGCTCGCAGAGACGACGCTCGCCGTGACGAGGGGTTGCCGCGACGGTCCTGTGGTTAGTGGCCACACTCAGACTTGGATGTCCCTGTTGCCGGCCGATGTGCAAACGGGCACAGCCGTGGAAGGATTGTTGCTCAGAAGCATCTGATCTGGAACGTAGGCAAGAAAATACTTTGCATTTTGAGCAGGAACCATTGGTGCCGAATTGTCACGTGTAATTTTGCCACATATGTGGGCGAAAATTTTCCACACTCCAGGACCAAATTTATTCAGAAAAGCATCTATACGCTGCGAAGAAGTCGCTTGCTGATAATCTGCGGCCAAATTCCCTGCAGCTGACTTAACTGAAACCCATTCGACAATGAAACGCTAAGCAAGCACGATGGAGTCCAAGATATGTGCGTCTGAGTGGCCGGCCGTTGAAAAAAAAAAGAAGTTTCGAAACCAGGTACAGCGCCTTGATAAAATGCCTTTGAAACCTCAGACATCGAGTTCTAGTGTCAGCTATTTACGCGTTCAAGCAATATATATCAATCAAGAAAGCGATCTTTAAATAAGAAGCTACACTACCCGCTCCTCATGGGCATGTTTCAAGCGTCATACATGGCTTAGAAAATAAAAAAAATACATGTTCAGTTTGGCCACGTCTTGTCTGGACACCTGATGGCCCAAAACTTATGAAACTGGTGGTTATCACTACGTAGTTGGGCAATTCAGCACCTTAACGAAAGATTAACCAGCTTTGCTGAAACTGCTTCAAAATTTAGTCTTACTCGCACTGGAGACGCAAAAAAAGTGGCCGAGCTCGCTTACGTGAGCTTTTCGTAATGTATGTCAATGCAAGTTCAAGTTGGCTGCAGAAAGCGTAAGCGAAGCTGGCCCCCCGTAAGGTGACATTCAGAAATCTCGCAAAAGAGCTTCCGTGTTATAATTCAGGCATGTCGCATTGACTTTAGTTGTCTGCTAATATGAACATTCACTATTGCCCACATTTGTACACTGCATTTTTTAGGCTTGTAGCGCAGCTTAGAAAGAGCAAAAATGAAGATGGAAGGGATAATGAAAGGGAACGGAGAACAGAGTGACCGTTCCCTTTCATTACCCCTTCGACCTTCCTTTTTGCTCTTTCTGATCCGCGCTACAAGCCTAAAAAATCATGACATACCAACTCGCCCAAACTGTCACGATTTTGTATAATGCATCACATTAAAGCGTAAAAGCACTTCAAAAAAAGTCAAAAAGTCAAAAAAAAATTGACACGTTTTCCATTGCCAGAATAATATTTCCCCCGAGATCTCTGACATTGTCCACAATATGTAAAATTTCCCACCTTTTGGCGAAGCGGCCTCGGACGTTCTTCTCGCTCACCGCCATCCAAAACGGTCATCTGCAAAAGGAGAACAGCAGCGGGCTCATTGTTGACCACTCGTGGACAAAGCCGAAGTACGAGACGTCAGTACGCGATACCCACCAGTAGTGGCGGGCGAGGAGCAAGGTTCCGACTGCCAGCAGGACGCCATGGGTGAGGGAACGTAATTTAACAAAACACGGTCGGCCAGAGTACGAGCGGTGCTATAGGCCATCTACCGAAGGGGACGTTGGGAGCATTTCAGACGAGGAGCAGCCCACTGGAGAACTTATGGGCTCCAATCGAACGCAGACGTCGGGATCCTGAAAAGACAGTGTCCGTACTGAGCATTTCCACTAGAAGATCCCAAGAAGTTTTGCACAAAGATTTATCGGTTTCTTGAAAAAGCATGAAAGTGGTCTCGCGACACCAGTGGAGTTTTGAGCAGGACAAGTTATCTGAGCTACCAATGTTGCAAACAAAGGAAGCCATGATAAAATGTGGAACGGTAGTTGAATGCAGCATGAATATTTGTGGACCTAAGACGGTTCCTTTGATGAAGTCAAATACTAAGCACTCTTCAGGGTGTTTTCTTACAGAATTAGCTTATAATTAAGCCCCCACCCGCTATCACCAAAATTGTAGCAATGTGTTTCACGGGTGCAACTATATCCAAGCTAACGTGAATGACTAAATGTGTATCACAAGGGTATTTTTGGGCAGCTTTTATATTTCCTTTATAGGTAAATAATATCTCTGCCATTCCGCCAATAGAAAAAAGGTTTTGTACGTGGATGACATGAATTGTTTTGTCTAGTGCCGACTTCACAGAAAAAAATCAAACAGGTGGTTAAGGGAGTTGTCAAAGTTGCCAGACGTGAACGAGCTTCAATTGAATTGAAGCACATAAAGCAAAGCAACGTGAGCATTTATTTTTCATGTTTCGAAGCACGGGAGTAAACCCTTTAGGTCTAGCGGCACTGATCATATAGAGTGGACGAACAGTATACTATTATTGAATGGTCATGACTACGTTGGAATGACTACGTTGGCAATTTAAACACGAAGCGATCTGGTAGAATAGGTGCTTTCGGAAGAACGAGACCAAATGCCACTTAGATGCAGGTCAAGCCCATCTTCGATACGATCACAGATGCAGTATGTATTGTTATGTGGGGCTCAACTTCTAGTACTAAAACTAAAAGGCGAACGACGAAATAAAGCATTTCCTTTCGCTTCAAAGTTGCCGAAGAACAGACCACTAGGGATTCCAGAGATCTTTACAAATCCAACCACACACGTGCGTACTGGCGACATATTATTACTGAGGTTAAGAGATCTACAAAAAACTTGAAAACCAACGACACATTACGGCAGACAGCCTTGACTTGAACCCCGTCGTCGGGAATGGTTGTAATATTAAAACTGAAATTGAGCAAGCAAACTCCTCGAGACATTTCAGCAAGCTACCAATCCTTATTTTTCCCATACGCTTAGGTAGTGCAAAGTTTTTCGTGCTTTTTAGATGCCAGGTGTTTTTCCTGTGCTATACAAGTTTACGCAACAAACGATTAGTGGGGTTTTCTTCGCCTAAAAATGTTTTGTATTGCGTTAACATTGTTAGAGACTTGTTCTTTCATGTTTACTCGCCAACGATGTATACTTTCTTAGTATTCTTTTTGCCAATTCCCTGCATCCTCCCCTCACGCAGTACTGCTTCGGAAGCCTGTGAGGTAACTGAATCAATAAGTAAGTAAGTAATTGCTGAGAGAACGTTAAGCTTTGTTTAGTCACGTGATGTGGTGAATTATAATTACTACATAGTAAATGCATTTCATGCTTGCTTATGAAGACAAGTGAATTTTGATGAAGTGCATAAAAATTCACATTTCCTTTTATTTTAGTGAAAATATGTTAGCGCTGTTGCTCGTATGCAAACTATTGAGGACAGGGATTTATTCAGGTACCGACAAACACTTGTATTCCCTGGTTTTCCTCATTCTATTTCCTTCGTGGTATACTTGTCCAAGCGATCAAACAAATTTATGTAACGAAAGGGAAGGCGAATCTGAAACGAACTGAAGCAATAAGGCTGATTTTTCGACCACTCGAGGACACAGCCGCAGTACGAGTGGTCTGTGCGTAGTACTTGCCCGTAGCAAAGAAGGGCGACCAGCAATCTCGTCTGCCAGCGAGACCACGCCGGCGAAGGGCAACGGTCGGTCACGGTACGAGCGGTGCTCTCGGCCATCTCCCGAGGGGGACGTTGGGAGGATGGCAAACGTGGAGCAGCGCACTGGATATCCATCTTACACGTGGGCTGCAACCGAAAGCACAGGTCAAGATTATGCAAAAATAAGGCATGGATGCAGTAAGAGTAAGTGCTGGGGGAGTTGGTGCATACCGAACGAAGAATTCAATCAGTTAACCAGGCGCATACAGAGCAAAGAACAGCATAGGACGGTGCTGGTTTTACTATCAAGCGACTCAACCAACATCGTGCTGTGCACTTATTTGCACTGTGTATGCATGTTGATCGCTGGTTTAGTTGCTTGTTCAATAAGGCCAGGGCGTGGCAGTGCTACCAGCACTCGCCTCGTAATTGACCAGTTCTACGTTCTGGAGCTAATGTTCGCGCCGCATCTGCCGGCGCACGTAGAACAAGCGGTGCAGTTCGATGCTACTTTGGCTGCGCAGGAGCACATCGCCACATGCTGCTCCCTGCCACACCTTTCGTCGGATTAAGTGGTACGACTCTTAACGGCTACACGTGTCGACCACTCTGGACATATCGACACAGTGCAACTTGAAACGTCGCACCGTCAACGCCATGGTTGACGGTGCGACCCCTCACCCCTCAACCCCTCACCTACATTGTGCAGGTGGGTAAACGTTGTGGTACGCGTGTTAGCGCGAGCAGTACCTTTTTAGTAGCGCTGGCCTTCCCACGACCGTTCTTTGGAATGGACACGGTTGTGTACTTCAGCTTACTTATGCGAAGGTGCATTGAAACCAATCCAGGACTAGAGCTGGAGTAGATCGCTAAGGAACTTGAGGAAACTGCCGTCGATATTAAGGACATGTAGGAATAGAGGCTAGTTGAATAAAAGAAACTCGTTAACAATGTTGCAACAAAATTTTATGCTTGAGAAAACTAGGTTAGTATGAATGGGATGATTGAAACAAAATAAGACCATCTAGAAAATGTCAGTATAGGTTGTCAAATTATATCGTTTATGGCATACGGCGTCTATTGGAAACGCCTACGCAAGTAGAAGATACCATTGCTACGGGGTTTATTGACAGCTGGAAGCCAGGTTACGTGGAATCGTGCGCAGAGCAGCCGAGCCATTCCCGACAGACGCAAGCGCGAGTAGCAGCACCGAACCTTCCATCATCTCAGCCGCAAAGAGGCAGGAGTGACCCACGAGCTCTCTTCGGCTTACACAATCGGGACGTGCTCCGTGAGAAAGTGGTCACTAGTGAACGCATCCGCGGTTAATGCAAGGTAAGACGAAAAGCAAAGCAAGCCGTGTTACATGTAAGCTCCCGAATTCTCGACGAAGGATACTTCAATGAGGTTACAAATTGAAAAATACGGATATGGTTTATCGAGGAAGACGGCACGGAAAGCACGAGAACACAAAGCTTGGGTTGGGACTAAAGTATCCGTAAAAGACGAGAAAGTGTCGCTCGCGTTCGACAAGCTGTGCAACAGCAATCGGCCAATATGGGTCTGGTGCTACCGCAACAACAGTGCCATTGCAGACAAATGCAGAGCCATCGAACACGTTGGAATTTCTGCGTAACGAAGCTTTCTTGAAGCTTTTCATACCGGTGTGTTTGACGGAAAGCAAACAGGCGAGTGCGCGTTCTCTCGCGTAATTAACCACGCTACACAATGCGACATCTTAAGCAGGCTTGCATTTGTTCGTGTCTTATTTTAATTGTACAGGCTGCTTCTTCGGCAGTGACCCGTTCTGGGCATGTGCCATTGCACCACTCATTTCTTGGCAGATACCCCGCTGAAGCTATGGGCCACAGTATGGAAACCTATTGTAAGATATCATCGAAGCACTCGAAGACTGAGCAAGAGAGCGGCTCCTTGTCGCGAGCACGTGCTACTTTAATAAACCGCTCACATTCGAAGCAGTCATCGGTCTATGGTTTTCAACAATGGCGCTGTGAACCAGCCTACTACCTCTCCGCCCATAAGAAAGGTCAACCTGCAAAGAAGCAGAAAAAAGAAACGGAGGTGGAGCAGCGGATCGCGCAACGAGACCGAAGAGAAGACCATATATAAGCATCGGAACAACTCACCGAGAAGCAAGACGCCATTGTTACTCGACTAGAAATGAGCGAAGCATATATGTACGAAGAAAAGCAAAGTGCTACGCCCTAGATCACGAAGCTTATCAATGCAATTACCAGACAAAAGTTGCGCCCAATGCAAGAGAAAAAGCGAAAGCCTCAACTGCGCCAACGAACAAATGGAGGAATTTGTAACAGAAAATACTGCCGAAGCAGTAGTTGAATGATAGAGTATGACATGAAAACAACGACGATCTTGCCTACAATAGAGTTCAGAATTCGAGAGGCCATACAGTTGGATTTGAACAATAGAACAACGCAGGTGGCATCACTAAGTTCAGAACAAGACGCAAGAGAAATACATAAGCTACCAAATCTGGAAATGACAAAGCTTAGCGGTAGGGCCCTGGAGTGGAATCGTTTCTGGGCTCAATACGAGTGAGCAGTTCACCTCATACCCAACATGAGCAAGGGACAAAAGTTTATTAGCACATTTAACCGGAAAGGCAGCGTATGCTATAGAAGGGCTTCATTGCTTTTTCTGGATATGAAAGTTCTGATGAACCAATCGAAATACTACGAACAACGTTCGGAAATGAACGATCAGTGGAGCTGCGCATGAGTGCTATTGAGTCTAGAGAAAGTGAGGTTGGTACAAGAAACTGATTAACCACGCAAGATAGTGCACGGACAGCAGTTCAACAGATTGTCGGTATGCACATTCAGCGATGCGAGTGCCAGTTTCGCGTCGATGTTGACAGCGTTGAAGAGAGCAATTCCACCGGGGATATCAGTGCAGTTCAAGTCAAAAGAAGCAATGAAAAACAGCTTAGCCATGAAAGCTAGCGCGCAAAGCAGCAGGAAAACAATGCAAGGAAAAGCTGGACAGCCTTAAGTCATTCCAGCGATAGCAAATATCTTCCCAGGAAGATACAGCGTTAATAGGAGAGGATAGTTGCGAAGCCAAGAAATAGCATACAGCTTCGGAATTACAGCATTTATAGCTCAGAAACAGAAGCTGCCTGTTCTGGAAGCAGAACAACCACGTAACTGAGGACTGTCGTCGGAACATTCCAATGAGAAAAAAAAAACATTCTCACCGGGAATAGAGTATGTTTCAGATGGAACCGACCAGAACACCACCTATTTGTAGAGGAAGAGGGAAATGCAAGCAGTGCAAAGGACAACATTTTAGTTAAGTAAACATAACGGTACGGCAAGGTAGAGCAGGTCAGAACATAGCAAGCGGAAGCAACGAAGGCTACTCTACATGCAACTGAAAATTGCAAACAATTTTGCGGTTTTAGAGACAGCAGTAGCTTGGATAGAGGGAGAATAAGGTGGCAGACAATGCCGATAAATAGACAGCGAACGCCAGCGGATATTTAGTGCAGCTGGATTAGTAAAAGAAATAGGAGCGAAGATATAACAGGAAAGGCTGACAACTGGTTCATTCGAAGGAGACGAAAAATTCAAATTAACGTTGCCCAATTAACTGTAGCGACGCGAGGAAAGAAATCAGCCGTGGTAATAGAAAGGCTACAAGCCAACGTCATATCTGTTGTCTACCTGCTACAAATCAGAATTCCAACGAGAGAAATGGCACTAAAACAACAAGTGGCGGATGACAACCGAGACGACTGCAACAGAAGCCGTAGGACTGCTGAAGGGCTCAATTATTGGGAGTTCTTCGCTGGTAGAAAGTAAAATATCGAAAGCAGACTGATGGCAGTCGAGACAATACGGGGTTGGGTACTGCAAGGCCCTCAAAAAAGACCAAAACAATTTCATCAAGCATGACATCGATCAATCATGGTTCTCAAGGTTGAAGTTGTGGAAACAATCCAGCAAGAGATATACAAAGGTTTCAGAGCATTGAATCAATGGGGATCCCCAAAAAGTGTCAATACTAAAGAAGCCGAAATTCAATCAGAGTAAAATAGAAGTAAACGACCGCGATCAAGTCCACCTGCAGTGGAATTAAAGCATGAACTTTTAAATCAACAAGGAAAATGCAATGAAAATACTTTTTCAAGCTTTCTGGCAATTCACCGCACGACGGGGTATACCTGCCGTAATCTGTTCGCTTAATGCCAGTACCTTTACTAAGGCCGAGAAGGAAATGCTTGAAGCTGTTGGGTACGAATGAGCGAAGGATTACTGCAGTACCCACCAATGGAAAACAATAGCTGAGTGCGCCCTGTGGGGTTGTGGGAAGATTTTTAGAGTGCCTCACACGAAGCCTAAAGACATGCGAAAAATAATCTCAAGTACAACTACAGTGGAGCAGCCACGCACAATTGTAGCAGAAGCTGATGGAGCGCTCAACAATTGACTTAACATACGTACATGGCGAACCTAATGATCCCATGCCACTGATACCTGCCAACATAGGCGGACTCCAACAGCTTCAACGTGGACAGACAAGGCTATACAACGGAGACGTTGAAGAAACACGGCGAAGCAGATGCGAACTCGTAAAAGCTTGGTGGATGTGATGGCATCGCGAATATCTCGGTGCCACTGTACTGGTGTTAAGACCGGATCGAAGAGCATATTGGAAAATGTGCCAAATTGAAAGACGTTACCCTGGTCGCGACGAAATCACAAGGGCTTGTCTAATTCAGAAAGGCAACAAATATTTCTCGGAACATCTGCGAACAACATCTTTGAAGGGTGCCTAAAACATCCCGTCGAAGCCTATCTCATGTAAGTTGGAAGGCGGGAGCCTGTGAAATATCTTCTTCAAAGTACTCGAACACGAATACGAGAAAGGCTCCTTGCCGCGAGCTACTTCAATAAACCATTCATGTTCGAAGCAGTCACCGGTCTCGACTGTTCTAACATGTGTCAGTAACACGCCGCGGTCATCTGAGAGCTAATTACAGTGTGCGCAGTGTGGAATCTCCCGCTTCTCGGCCGAATACCTCGCTCTGGGAAAGTGCCACACAATATTATTGGTTTGGCACGTAAAGCCCCATAATTTATTTAGAGTTTACCACTTCTATCACTCGCCGGGTGAGGCAATGATAGTGTCGACCCTTCTCCCCAGCTATGAACAATGGTGCACAAGCAAATCCCGCATCGCTGTATGTCCGGTGTACTACGTAGACAAACTAGTCGTGTACGCAAGGCAACATATCACTAACTCGACGCTAGAGTGCATACGACATGAAAAATTGTCACCAATTGCCGTCAACGCAAACAGTACAGAAATATTCGGTTACATGGATTTGAACAGCGCATCGGAGCGGCGTAATTTATTTTTTATGCGCTATGGCGTTCAGTATCACCTACGACATGCGAGCAACTGGCAAAGCGGCCACACGTTGCAGCTCCTACTAAGGGCGTTTGTGCCTGAAGTAGTCCTACCTGCTGTGCTCCGAGTCAAGAGCAGCAGTATTGGGAAAAGCACTAACAACCATAATTACAATGAATAATAATAATAATAATAATAATAATAATAATAAGAAACAGCGATATTACGAATTGTGTTCAAGCGATATCTACCAGTAGTAGCAAACGAAGTCCCCCGTAGCAGGACGCCATGGACGTGGAAATGCAACGAAGCCAAGGCGGTCAGCCACGGTAAGAGGTGCTCAAGGCCATCTCCGGTGGAGGACGTTGGGAGGATGGCAGACGTGGAGCAGCACACTGGATATCCTTCGGACTCATGGTCCGCAATCTCGAAAGCGGACCTCGGGATCCTGAAACAACAACAAGGCTTTTTTTAAGCACTCGAGAACGCAGATGTAGTACTACTATTCATCTGTACGCGGTATTTACCCGGTGCAGAGCCACAAGGCCACACCGACGAGGGAACACAGTAGGCCGCGCGTGGTACAAGTGATGCTCTGGAAAATAGCGAGGACAGTAAGCACACACCGAAAAACGAACAGCAACAACGGCAACGAAACAGGCCGCTTACTGTAGCTGCTGCCCGGCCCAGCTCCGACGAAAACAGCAGGCGACGTCCGGCGTCGAGGCGCTGCGTAGAGCGGGTTAGTGCCTAATAGCTGGCGAGGTAATTTCCAAATGCCGTTTGCTTCCGTCATACCACATTTCGCTCGATAGCACTGACGCGCGCGGGCTATCTCCGTCACGAAATAGTGGGGTCGGGTCGCAAGGGCATTCGGATGGGTCCATGTCCCTGACGCAGTCGTAAGAGGACGGCTGTCAGCTGTTGCCTGCGCAGTGTGAGCTAAGCCTGTGTGTCAGCTAAAACCTGAAGCTATACGCCGCCACCCCGCAGCACGTGGCCCGTCCTCTTCGATTCCGGCACGGAGAAGACCCATGTGGCCGCAAGCCATGCCCACGAAACCTCGGGCTTACAGATAAGCAACAACACTAAATTTAAGGAATCTTTTAGTGCAGCTATACAACCCTAGTGAGCGCTAGCTAGTGCAACTGAACAGTTAACTTCTCTAAGGCGTGCGCCACCCTCGCCAGCTAGACCATCTAGAAAAAAAATGCACAAAGTGCACACACAGGCCTTTTGAGCGTTTAGGACGCTCGATGCGAAGCTCGTAGAGACGACGCTCGACGTGACGAGGGGTTGCCGCGCAGGTCCTGGGGTTAGTGGCCACGCTCAGAGTTCGTCCAGAGTTCAATAGTCCAGGCGCCGTCGGGAGGGTGGGAATGCGCACAAACAAAAGAACGAGTACTCGGCAGGAACGACTTGCGACTTGTATACGCTGCGCCCGCTCGACCGGAGTGTCGTCGGCGTTTAGTAACGTAGTTATGCCGGCTGGCAGTCACACTCCGGGAGCTCGAAAGCGGGGCCAGGAATTGCCGAGGCGGAGACGGCAGGCGGGTCGGGCAACAAGTCTCTCGAGGCGTGCCTCACGTTTTTCAGGCCCCGGGGCATGAAGCCAGTGCTTCCAGAGTCGGCTGAAGGCGGGAACATGCGCAGCGTGCAACTTCGACAAGCGCTGCCACTGTTAGCGCGTAATTAAGACGAGAATGAGCTCGAGGTATGGTGCGACGCAAAAGGCAGCAGACACGACGCACGCCGAAGCAGACGGAAAGTTCAAAATGGCGGCCCAAGCCCCGGGATGCTCGCTACATGCCCACGACGACAACGATGCCAAGCTCTTCGGCGCATGCGTTGATACGCCCGGGCAATTTCTTTTCTTCTCTCATTGGTCTAATGGCGAACTACGTCACCGGCTCGCTAGCCGCCGTGCCGCTGTTATCACCGTGATCGGCGCGAAGGCGATGGTAAAAACAAAGGAATAAAAAAAAAAGAGTTGCAGCCTGCGTACAGCTGCCGACCTCGAAATGTTCTAGAAGCTTCTACATGCTTCCACTGTGTTCTTGGACATGGAATGGCGTTAGCGCTGTCGTCGTAGTTTTATGGATATTATAACCCGTGGACGGAATCTTCGCGGTTCCGCCATACAGGTTCCGTGGCCGCCTTCGCATTCGCGTTGGGCTCCGGCAGCGAGCATGACTTGCAACTCGCGAGCGCGCGCCGCGACGTGTGTCGAGTTGTCTGTACGCGCAGTCGTCTGCTCCTGCCGCATCGTTTCTCTTGGAACAAAAAAAAAATGAAATTCTATAGCTTCAATTGCGTGCCCGAACGACGCGATCTTATTTTGAGACATGCCGTAGCAGGGGCACTAACGGGCTAATTTTGACCACCTGGGGTTCTTTCACGCGCATCTAAGACCAAGCACACGAGCGTTTTTGCATTTCGGCCGTTATCGAAGTGCGACTGCCGCGGCTGTGATCCAACCCTCGACCTGTAGCTGAGCAGCGAAATCGCAAAGCCACTCCACTTGCGCCACTTGTGCTTTTTCTGGAGGTACTAGGTGTCCCAAAACGCTAGCATCCTGTCTTTGTTGCCAACGTAATAGAGAGGCGGAGAACGAAGAGCTCAGTTAATAGAAAGCCGTTCTTCCTCTACTCTGAATGACTCGGCGCAAAAGACATCGCGAAAGATTTGGGACGAGAGAATCACATGCATGAAGATTTCATAACCGCAAAAAATATAATGACAAGATTATTCTATGAAGCACCTAATCACAAATAACACTTTTCAATATATTTCGACTCCTTGTTGAAAACTTCATTTACCAAAGATTGGTGCATCTGATCTCTCCACCTGCTTCCTTCGCGTTGGTATGGTCGGTAGTATATAGAGTTAATTTTCTTTACTTCCTAATTTTTTTTCATAACTTTATTTAAATATTGTTTTGTTTTTGCTTTGCGCAGCGACCCCTCAACAGTGGCCTCATTGAACAATGGCCTTCTCGTGCTAAGCACGAGTTGTCGTCGGTTCGATGCCTTTGGCCAAGGAAGGCAGCTGCTTAGCATGGCTGCCATTTTAGCGCAAGGTAAAACCTTTCATTTTGGGTTCAGAACTGTACGCAAATAATGTAGAGAATGAAGTAACTGCGTGTCTAGTCAACAAAACGTTTATGGCCATGACAACTTCAATGAATACTGCACGATTCACCGCAAGAGAGAGAGAGAGAAATAAACTTTATTGCTAGACCAGGCTTCTTGAGCCCAAAGGTGGGTGGCCTCCTCAGTCCAGGTAGCCATAGCTGCTGCCGCCGTCCGAGCCCGGTTCACCAACCGTAGCTGGTTGTCAGGGTCTTGCAAAAAAAATAATAATAATTATAATGATAATAATAATTGTTAACGCGGGTATGTTTTTTTGTTCTTTGTCATAGAGCTCCGAAACGCCAAGAGACACTTTACATCCTAACAAAATAGGCGTGTACAGTCGCGGACAGATTAAAATGGACCACGGTGAAGGCGGCCGGAGTGGCTGCGGGGCCGGCGCTGAAATCGCGCTTCGCGCGCTCACGACGGCAGTACACCCAGTGACGTCAAACTTCTCCGCAACCTCGCTCTCGTGCTGGTGCTTGTTCATGCTCGATAAATTTCAAGTGCAGCGTTCGGCTGCTTTGCTGCTGGCGGTCGGGACCATAGAGTTTCTAAATAAATACCCTAGAGGGAAATGTGGCGCTAGTGTCTACGGGGGCTCTCATGAGCGTTGCCTCAACCTAGGGCGCTATTTTGGGGCCGAATCTTATAACGGTTCGGTTGGGGAACCGTTCCTTTGGCCTCACCTGATTGGCCAAAATTTTGATTACGTCACAGGTAGTCAGAGGCAGCGGGGCGGTATCGCAATTTTCGAATACGTCACGCATCTGTCAATCATCTTCAAAGCGAACCGGTCGTAGGAACCGGCGAAGGGGTAGCCCGCTTTGGGTTCCGTCGCTGTGGCTTGGCTGTTGGCTTGTGACCCTGGCCGCGCGCGCCGGTCGCGCGTCCCCGGAGACACGCGGGCGTTTGCGCGCGCGTGCGTTGGTTGCTTCGGAGGCTATTACTTGTCTTCGTCGTCTGCTTGGCGTTGCTCTTTCGGTGTCGACCACGGCTGGAAATGCGATACGCTTTCAAAGAAGTGACGGATAATGAGTTGCACCGCCCTTGCTGGCTTTCTAAGTAGACCTTTTGCAGGCTACGCTATCAAATGGAGGAGACTCGGGTACAAGCATACGAGTGGCCATTCCACGCAGAGGAAGGAATATTGCGCGCTCGGGTTCATTGTTACCGGCCTGAAGCTCCCAGAGCTCAGTCGGACGCGAAGCATTCGTCGGAATTCCCTAGATCTCTGCTGCCGACATTGTCCACAAAGTTGCTCTCTCAATTACTGTGTTGGCCCGTTGAACGGCTGGGTCAGCTTTCCCGTGACCTCAGCTTCAAAGTCAATGCCAAGGAGATATTTGCATGGTGAGATCGAATTCCCAGTGCTATCGCCAGAATGAATAGCTCGCAGATCGCCGTTCAGCAGTCAGAAGGGTTCAACCTAGGCTGGTTCAGCACTTCCTTCGTTCGGCTGATAAAACTATACAGTCAGGACGGGAATGTATTGTAGAGCTCTCTTATTTGGCTGCCATTTTTTCTCTATTTCGGGAGTGCCATACTTTGTTTCTCAATTTCACGGCACAGCGCGCACCATCAGCACCACACTCTGCGATTTGACTTCGTGCAGGAAATGCAGGGCCCGTATACCGTAAGGTTCGATTTAAGTTCCATTGCTTCTATCACGCGACGCGCCGTGGGGCAGATCGCCGGGATAGCGGCAGCGCGGCGGCGAGCGAGTCATGTCCGAGCCGATGACGAAGGGCGAAAAATGAAGAAAAATTGATATAGTCGGCTTGTAAAGGTGTCCCTAAGAACCAGTTCACGGTTTTGTCGCGCTATCTATTTGAGAAGTGCTGGTAGTGCGTTCCTGTTGCATGCATCGTGCGAGCTCCTGGTAGCAGACGACATAGCGCTGCGCTCTGCCCACTCCGTGGCCAACTCATTTACGCTTACGATACCGCGTGTGGGCTGAGAATGAAAAAGAATGACATTAATAAATTACTTCTGCTTTGCGTAAACGCCCGGCACCACAAGTTTATACTTGAAAACTTGGCGTATAATATTTAATTTATATTTTACATTTGTTTAGCAAGCAGAAACATTCTGCAATTCCTCGATTAGCTCGTCATATAGTGACGTACACTTCAGAGGTGGCACCCTCTCATCTATTGGTCGCGTCCTCCCCTTCTTGCACCGCCGGCTTGGGAGTGGCACATCAAGTGACGTAAGTGGCGAAGCGAACGGTTCGTATTCCGAACCGTTATAAGATTCGGCCCCTGGACTCGCATGACGGCTGCACGGCCGCCATTATCCGCCATGTTTACTCTCTGATTGGCTGTGGAGAGCTCACGTGCCTTAAAATTTGTGCCGGGAAACGGAAGTTTTGCGAAATGTCATTTTGCGTTTTCATCAAGATGACGAAACGTGACGTGGAGCTGCAAATCTTATGGACTAATACATTTTTGTGGTCCTTGGCAGACATATTGCGACGTTAGCGCGTCAAAAAGAATGTGAGCGGTAGCATGCAGAAGCCAGTGCAACGCATCTGCAATTGCGCGAATATGTGGTGGCGATCCAAGATATGCGCCATGCCAGCTTGATGATTGGCTGAAGGAATATCTCGTGAGGAGCGTCACAGGAAGGGCTGTTTCGTAATCGTCATTTTGACGATGCGTGAAGTTGCGCTGGGCCGCCATTGCTTAGATTTTCCGCCATAATTTTTGCTGCGACGAGCCGCGCGAATTATGCTCATTAGCAGCCATATGCAATGGAAGCCGAGAGGAATGCGTACCGCCACATTTTCCCCGTCGTTTGGCGCCACGAAAATCTTTTGTTCATAACGCGTGCTCATAGTATTTGCATCGCTCTAGGTGGTGTTGGCATTTGTGTTTGGGGCCATCATATATCCTACTCGAGCTTGTTATTAACCAAGCAATATAATGCGAATTAGACTAACTTTATAATCGAGCGAGGTCGCGGCTTGATAAAGACTCGTTTCCTGCACGCCCGACGGTACCCTCGTCTAAGGGCAGGACAGCTGCACTTTTAACGAGTGTTCCGTTTCAGTATTCCGTGTGCTATTGACCGGAATTCAGCTGCATAAATTAAGAACGTCAGATTTCGTACGTCTGAAAGCAGTTACGAACTCCCTAGACGACGGGCTCCTGTTCTTGTATTAGTGTCACTCGTCTGTCTCTGTTGGTTCTAAAATTATTTAGTTTAAGTAATTAAATGGACTATAGACTTTAGTAGTGCTTTTGGATCACTCGTGCCAAAGGAAATTCCGCGGTTGCATAATAAAGTATTTCCCGGCTAAAAGGGGCAGATTACCAAAATGAGCGGAGGAATGTAGGGTTCGGTGCTGTGTGCGCTATGAATGTACCGGGTTCATCAAGTGATCAAGATGGCGAGCGAGAAGGACGGAGCAGCGACGCAAGTGGCGGCATGCAGACCGAGCGCGTGTCGACCCACCTCGAAGTCGTCGCCAAGCGCCGAGAACGACCTGAACAAGTCCGGCAGAAAGCGAGGGCTTGGCGTGCCGAGGAGACTCCAGACTAGGAAGAAGGAGAAAATAAATAGTCTCATTAGTATATTGTCAGATTGATTGAAATAATAAAGACTGTGCATTTCCTAACGGTGCTTTATACCGTCTTTCCTAATGGTACTTTATTTACACTTTATAAAAAAAATCGAAAAACAGGCATAAAAATACAAAATGAAACATAAGCCTTGAAAAAAGAAACCGCCACATTTGCACACAATCAAAACCTCTTGAAAACATTCTAAGCGCAATGCACAGAAAGAGAATAGCACCCATAAGCTTGTGTGTTACCCGCGTTCACGAAGTGAAACGCCACTGTAAATGTTTTACAATTGTTGCTGTTATGTGAAAAGGCGTAGCCGCCACCATCACAGGGTCACTAAATCTTTTTATTTTTTAACTTCAATAGAAAAACGAAAGAAAAAGGGTGGGGAGAGGGGAGATGTGGATTAAAAGATGGAACGAATAGAAAAGATAGTATAAGTGGGGTAGAAGACTCGTGCGCTGATTTCAAAACAACAATGTCAGTAACGCGCTTGTAACTTTCTAGTCTACCGAAGCCACGCACGCTGAGAGCTTATGCGCACTGGGGAGGTAATGAACGGAGGTGCCCTTAACGGGCATTTTCGGAACGGTCATCAGGGAATTTTGCAGTGCGCCGGTCAATTCGCGTAGGAAGAGGAAAGACCTAGTCGTAAGTGAGGCACGAGAGAGAGAGAAGTGGGAAGAAAGCACTATAATTAGATGTGGGCGATAATTGTTGTCTGAAATGTAGTTGGAGATGGGTACATTTGTCATGCATGCACGCCTTGTCATCGCTTGTCTTTAAACTTTAACGCAAATGATAAATAAATAAATAAATAAATAAATAAATAAATAAATAAATAAATAAATAAATAAATAAAAAAATAAATAAATAAATAAATAAATAAATAAATAAATAAATAAATAAATAAATAAATAAATAAATAAATACGTTCTGAAGTACGTATATCATGTGCGAATGTTTAGGTGAAGTCTGGCTGCCGTCCTGATGTTCGATGTCAACCCTACAGGACCATCATAAACGCGGCTATTTATGCACATTCAGTCTGACGATATCTAGAGAAGGAAGTCTTTTTGGTGTCATCATCATGTGATGGACGGCTGGGTAGCAGTTAGTTGTAGTAGTAGTAGTAGTAGTAGTAGTAGTAGTAGTAGTAGTAGTAGTAGTAGTAGTAGTAGTAGTAGTAGTAGTAGTAGTAGTAGTGGTATTCATTAGCCTCGAGGAGAGTTCGGCAGCTATGGAGAGGGGTGTAACGGCGGTGTCGACGAGGCCCACAGTGGCTTCAAAACGGAAAAAGAAAGGGAAAGGGTTGGTGCAGGGAAGGGGCAGTTAACGGCGCATGGCTCCGGAAATGTGTGGTCGCTTCGCGGCAAAGCGCACGCAGAGTGGTTGCATCACTGGGAGGTGACGACGGGATAGTAGTATAGGCAGAGTTCGCCAGAGACAGGCTGGCACGATTGCGTACGTCTGTGATGATTGGATGCCAACGTAAGCGCATCGCAAGCACAGACATCGGTAAATAAAGAACCGAAGAGGAAATCCACTCCCCCACCCCCCTTCCTCATAGGCACAAACCCTCATCACAGTGAAGAAATTTGAATATTGTATGGGAAGCGCGTGGTGTGACACGCTTGCGTGCGACACCGCGACGTTTCCTGTGCAATACCAACGACATGTAAATTTATTTGGCATACACGAAACTTTCTGGCATGCGCGTTCGCCACGTCATTGAGACGGCACTCATATCAAGTATCCTTCCTGCATGTAGGCTTCCTTTATTATTTTTTGTAAAGCCCACGTGTACGAAGAATACTTGATATCAGTGACGCCTCAGTGATGTAGCGAACGCAAATTGAACGCAGATAATTTTGGCACCCTCATTATATCCTCTAATAATCGAACTCTTTGCAATAAATAAATGACAAAGATAGGCAAGCGATCAAGCAAGCAAAAAAAAGGAAAAAAGAAAACCGAACAAACGAACCCCCCTTTTTGAGTGAGTGCGTGAGCTGTGCTCCAAGAAAAGCTTGCAACCTTTGGCGCTTCTCTTCAAACAATAGGCGCCGTGTATCTCGCGTGCATTTCTTTAACGCTGAGCGCGTGCTACTTTCAGGTCACGAGTGGCATGCGCGTACTAGAGTGGCAAGCGCTCTTGGCAGGAAAGAGGCGAGTCCAGAGGTTACAAGTAAGGAAACGCAAGCAAGACAGATTACGATTATTGTTTGTCGACAAGATACGTCCCAAGGGGCGCGAAGTTCTTTTATTTTTTCTTTCTAGAATTTAGTTGCCTTAGACGCCCGCAATCGGTGCGATGGTGCGACTCTAATCTCGACGCCTGTGCCGCCGTTTGTTCCGTAGTTCCGGGTTGCATGCCCGCGGACGCATCGTTGTCAGAGCCGGGTTGCTTGCCGCATCTGGCTCCGCTCCGCGGCAGACGCACTTCGGTACCAGCAAACAGATATAAGCATCTGTGGATTGATTACTCTGTGTCTTTAGCAAGTATATACTGTTACCCTACCTCCCCTCTTCGGGTTGCTTTGGGTCTTAAATAGCTACTCGTAGATAGCACCACTATTTAGGGAATTCATTATCGTAGCCTCCGAGATGGTGCGGCCTCGGATGCCACGTCACTGACACAACCATAACCCCTGCGTAGTGTAATCGCAGCCTGGGCGCATACAACGTGCTCGAAAAGCGTAGTTTACGTCGCGCTCTCGCTCTTCGTGCCACTTAACCGCTGGAGTTAAGCTCTCTCATTGCCTGTGAAATATAAGCACAATTCCCACACGAACACATATGCAAACCTGCAATCGTACCACGTCGCAGTTCACGCAGAAAGCGCCCGCCGACATCTTTAAAGATCATGAGACGCGCGTCTTGGACAGAGTGCACGTACACCGTCTACTAATCTTGCACGTCAAGAAGAAAGCGCTCAAACTTGGCAACAGAAGGAATGAATGTATGTGAATCGCGGTTGGTGAAGCTGCGATTGTATACCACCCGAACTACCGGCGTGAAGTAGCTACATGCAATACTATATTCTTAATTGTACAAAAGTTTCACTCTCCTGAAAAGCGAAATACCCATGGATGTTTACTACGCATATAACAATGATCACGACACATTTCGCGATACGTGTAAAAAAAAGCAAAGCATGTTTACTCTGTTTCTATATTAAAGAAACACGAAGGCTAAAGCTGCACCATTTACACGGCTCGTAAAAAGCTCGCATGGTGGCACAAGAAACACCGATGTATACAACGGGCGCGATAGCTTAGTGCACAATTTTTGCCGTCTGGAACGCGCAAAGTACGCAGAAGCACACGGCGTCTTTCACAACATGGTGACAAACACCGCGCGCACCTTTTACAGCGAAGCTGTTAGCCTCTAGTTGGTCTGGATATTGCGTGGGCTCGTTCTCACCTAAAAAGAAGTACCGCCACCTAGCGGCTGCGGCCACTCATACAGACCTCAAAGAGCAGCTAGAAAAGGGCTTTGTCTTTGAGTTCCCGCGTAACAGAATTACGTTTTCTCGCATATTCGAATTCTGAAGCTATCATGTCTGCAGCTTGCGTGTAAGTCGTACGTTGCCTATTTGCTGATGCAATTTAGTTTGAAAAAAATTCAATTACTTCAATAAGGCATTTGCGCTTGTCGGAGGGCCTAAAAGAATGAAGATGTGTGCTGTCTGGGTGGTGGCACTTGTCTAAAGTTGGAAACAACTTCACTGTACATCCACTTTCACAGGGTGGAATGGAGGCGAATTTTTGAAGACGACCGTCGCCTGCTAGCTGCTTGCGCTTGTCCGAGCAAAAAATAAAAATAAAAAAAAATAAAAAATAAAAAAACTTGCTGGCCGCTCAGAGAGTCTGCGGACCATCCGCGACTTCCGGCCCATGAAAAACTAACGCGATTCTAGCAGCTCTCGGACTGGTAGGCGGAACAGAATTCCGTAATATAATCAGCAACTCTAAGAGCGGTACTTCCGAAGCTGTTCGAGAAAATCGAATGCGGGATAGCAGTGCCAAGCAGTTCGGGGCTGTCAGGGACTGATAGCTGTGATCGGCCAAGAGACGCGCCCCACGTTCAAAGGGCTTTTGGGTGTCGTGATTTAAAATTAGCCTGTAGGTAAAGAAGAGCCAGGCAAGCGAAATGGAAAGCAGTTTGACGTTAGCAGCATGAAGAAGAAGAAGAAAATACGACAAGGAAGAAGAATAAACGCCACGAAACTAAGAAAATCAAATCAAACGTGGGGCAGAGCTTCCCGTCTCAACCCTACCTCTAGCACCGGCCTCCGAGGGAAACTAAGAAAGACTTGAGTGTCTTTAATGCTATAAGCCACTTAAATCGAAATATACCCGCCGTGGTTGCTCAGTGGCTATGGTGTTGGGCTGCTGAGCACGAGGTCGCGGGATCGAATCCCGGCCACGGCGGCCGCATTTCGATGGGGGCGAAATGCGAAAACACCCGTGTGCTTAGATTTAGGTGCACGTTAAAGAACCCCAGGTGGTCAAAATTTCCGGAGTCCTCCACTACGGCGTGCCTCATAATCAGAAAGTGGTTTTGGCACGTAAAACCCCAAATATATATATATATATAAATCGAAATATACTACATGACCTACACGTATATGGCTCGTGTTGTCATATAACTTCTCAAAGAACAACGAACGATTAGCATTATACTGACTAGAGTATAAGGCCCAAACAATGAAACGTTCCTTTCCTTCGAGCGCTTCCTAACCTTACGTGAGGCCTCCTTACAGCGAAGGACCGATGGAGGAAGCAAGCATACTCTGAAAGCTCCCTTCACCCGTCCTCACGTAAGGAGCGGTTGCCGCCATGCCTGGGTTCGAGATTATCTCTTAAAAGCTTTAGGCGAACACCAGAACACCCCTATTCAATAAAAAAGGTTGTATCGTCGCACAATCTCTAAGTTGATGAGCTAATATAGAGAAGCGTGGACGCTATTTTTTAGTTTTGTTTACTAAATCTAAAGAAGCAGTGCATTACAGTGCGAAACTTGATGTGCTCCAGCAACGCTGGCACGCCGGCGTCGTGCAACGCCTAGCAACGCTTCCATGCCGCACGCGTGACTGAAACGAACGTGCCTGGCAAAACGTACCGTGCTCGCGCTTCTCCGAAGGTGGGCGACAGCACGCACGCGCAAGCAAACGTCACGTGGTTAAGCAGTGAGGCGAAGTGCTCGTTCAGGGCCAGGAGCGGCGTAAGGACGCATGAAGGTAGCTTGGCCCAAACAATAAAACGTTCCTTTTAGGGGTGTGCGAATATTGAAATTTTCGATTACGAATCGAATACGAATAAGACGAAGAACTCTCTTCGAATATCGAATCGAATATCGAATACATGTGTAGTATTAAAAAATTGCAAGAGAGGTAGCAATAGCTTTATTATCCTTTTAAAAATAACATTGCATTTTACAAGGTTGCTTCAAATTAAAGAGATACTCAATTATAGATAACGGACTCAGGTAATGCCCTCAGTCAGGTAAAACGCTTGTTACAGATTGTCGTGAAGGAAAATTAACTGCTCAATATGGCCAGAAAGTAAACGCTCTCTATGCACTGTCACATTTCTACCGGTAGAAAAGATTCTTTCACTAGGAACTGAAGTGGCAGGGATCGCCAAGTACTTCCGGGCGAGTGCACTGAAAAGCGGGTACCTGAAGCGGCCAATGGACTGCCACCACTCACAAGGATTCATGCCCCTTTCCAGAAGAGCCTTTTGCGCGTAGTCTGTACCTTCCCTCTCAGGGGCAGATGCCAAATGTGTCTTCTCTTTGTTCATCACTAGATCGTCAAAAGCATTCCATACACTCGATGCCACCAGTGGACACGAAGTCGACGCTGGCACGGCGGTGTCCCCATGGTGTTCCACGACGGCTTCCTGGAGCTCCCTTGTCACAAGGTTTTTCAGCCAGATCATCTGACATGATCATCTGATGAACTGTGGCCATAAAGCGCGGATCAAGAAACATGCCTAGGCTGGCCACTTCATCAAATTTCCACTCCGCACAAAGAGCCTTGATACATCTTGAATCAATGTTAGCAAACCCTGAGTTGCCTTTGCAACCTTCAAGGCAATGGGGCATTCCAAAAATAATTGGAATTATAAAGCTTGGTGAAAAAGAAACCGAAACTGATCATGTCTCAAATGCCTGAAGCAGATAGACTGAAACAGAGCATACAGATAATGGCAACTCAGGGTTGCAAAGGCAACCCTGAGTTGCCTTTGCAACCTTCGAGGCAATGGGGCATTCCAAAATAATTGGAATTATAAAGCTTGGTGAAAAAGAAACCGAAACTGATCATGTCTCAAATGCCTGAAGCAGATAGACTGAAACAGAGCATACAGATAATGAGCGGATCATGCGAAGTTCTCAGTTAATAAACATGTTCTTAGGAGAATGCGGAGCAAGCATACAATTGGTTAATTGCTCAATTATTCGCAGTCTATCCGAATATTCGCCGTTTCCACCGTTATTCGGCCGTCCTCGGATATTCGTGAATTTCCGAACATGCATTTCTCGAATCGAATACGCTTCGAATATGGAAAATATTCGATTCGTATTCGAAATTCCGAATATTCGCACACCCCTAGTTCCTTTCCTTCGAGCGCTTCCTAACCTTACGTGAGGGCTCCTTACAGCGAAGGACCGATGGAGGAAGCAAGCGTACTCTGAAAGCTCCCTTCACCCGTCCTCACCTAAGGAGCGGTTGCCGCGTGCCTGGGTTCAAGATTATCTCTTCAAATCTTTCCGCGAACACCATTATTCTATTAAAAAATGTTGTATCGTCGCACAATCTTTAAATTGAATAGCTAATATAGAGAAGCGTGGACGCTTTCTGCTAGTTTCGTTTACTAAAGTTAAAAAAAAGTTGCGCATTACAGTGCAAAACTTGATATGCTCCAGCAACGCTGGCACGCCGGCGTCTTGCAACGCCTAGCAACGCCTAGCAATGCTTGCATGCCGCACGCGTGACTGAAACGAACATGCCTGGCAAGACGTACCGTGCTCGCTCTTCTCCGCAGGTGGGCGACAGTGCGCATGCGCAAGCGAATGCCATGTGGTTAAGCAGTGAGGTGAAGCGCTCGTTCAGGGCCAGGAGCGGCGTAAGGACGCATGAAGGTAGCTTTGGAGCTACCTTATGCTGAGGAAGCACCAAGGAAGCCTTCACCGAGGGCCCCTCAGTAAGGAAGCTTTCAGAGTGACATAAGGTAGCCTCACCCCAATGAAGGCTTCCTTAGTGAGGTAAGGAAGATTTCATTGTTTGGCTTCTTATGCTGAGGAAGTACCAAGGAAGCACCAAGGAAGCCTTCAGCGAGGGCGCCTCAGTAAGGAACTTTTCAGAGTGACATAAGGTAGCCTCACTGCAATGAAGGCTTCCTTACTGAGGTAAGGAAGATTTCATTGTCTGGCCCTAAGTTGTTTATGCTTTTCGGTGATCGTTTTTCTTTTTCACCGGACAAACACTGCTACATTGGTATTGCACGGCACAAGACGTGTGCTCATGTATCGGAACTATCTGGAATTGTGTGGCCGATTCTCTATCGAGGGAGCCTCGTCCAATCAGATTAGACGCGAGCAACAGCGATTGCGCTAGAGCGTACGAGGAGCCATTTGTACATAGCCGAATCACTTGACCGGCACCCTCATTAGAGTTCGACGACCAACAAATGGCGGCGACTGTTGACCAACAAATGGCGGCGGCGCTAGCGTTGCGCTTTGATGTGTCACTCGTTTTTTCGTATTGGACAAGTTCTCCCAATAAAGCGTTAAATCCGGGACTCAATTTGTCTGCTGTCTGGTTCTTTACCGTCATTATACAAGGTGAGAGTACTATCGCAGGTTTTCTTGTATACACGCATATGGCCCCAGCGATCTGCTGTTCGACGGACATTTCCCCGTACTACTGACAGGGCGGAAAGAATCTCTTCTTTTCCCTCTTTCAAACCCCTTTCCCTTAGGACTTCCCTCTCCTCTCTTGCTTATTGTCCGGTGTTTGGGAGCCTTCTTTTTATTATTGTGGTCAGCGTGGTGACGGAACGATTTGACGGAACGAAATAACGAACCGTAACATTTATCTTGGATTGAAAGCAGAGCTTTCAATGTCAAAAACGTTGACAGTTATGCGTAAACTAGCCCAACTTTGTACTTTAGTAAACCGCAAACATGCAGAGTTCGCGCAGGACGGACACATCAGCAACAGCGGCTCCTCGACCGGCGTCAGAAACTTCCGCTTTTGCTCTTATCTCTCAAAGAGAGAAGCAAAGGACGGGACGACGATTTCGCAACGTTGCGCACGTCGCATCTCGGGTTTAGCGAGACAGACAAAAAGGAAACTTGTTCGCGCCATAGAGCCCAGCTTGTCAAGAAGCGACAACAGCGCAGCGCAAAACTCACTGGCCCAAAAGACGTGTAAAAAGGTACATGGAGGATTCGTTGGGCCCGTAGCTGAATCGCATGTTCCTGTAGACAAGTTGTGCCCTTCAAGCGACCGTGTGTGCACTGAAAAAGATAACAGTGCAGTGAATTCTAAGTAATTGCGCATAATTAGGGGCATTACAATATCTCTCTGGGTTTGCCGACGTCGATAACTTAAGCCTTATTCTATGGCACGGACAGTTTGATCGACTCGTATTGAGTAAAAATTTCTTTACACAGTAGCGCGCTTGGCAAAGGAGACGTCTAGCTTTGAGATATACGGGGGGTTCATTTTGAAGTTTTCCAGGATTTTTAAGCATCGCTTGTGGCTGATAGCACAATTTTTGTCCATCGAGATGGATTATTCGAAGAGACGGACATTACCAGCACGAGAGATCGAAACCCATATTTAACAAATTAAAAGGAAGCATTCACTAATTAACTTCTTAATTACTTTACGGCACATATTGCGAATTACAAATTGTAGCCCGGTGAGCTTGCAAGGCATATCCACTTAAAATGAATCTCGAGGATGAAGCAGCTTCGATATATTGTTTCCCAAAGTATGAGGCGAAAGGCGTTGGCGTTCCAGCTACTTCTTACACCGGCTAACCTCCCTGTCTTTCCTCTCCTTTGTCTCCTCCTCCTTCTCCTTGGCCTTGAATGCATAAATGAGCGTTTTGTTAAAAAAAGTAAGTGGACAAACAGTGAATTTTTTTACAATGAGCTTCCTGGCGCATATCTCCAAACTGCTGTCATTCTGTAAATTCATTCAAAGGGGATACGTTTTGCATCCTCACCGGATATACGTACCGTTAGTAAATTGCAATATTGCCGTAAACTAATTATTTAAGAAGCTAATTAATGATTTCCGTGATCGATATTTAGTGCAAGTAATGTCCGCCTCTCTGAATAATCTAGCACAAGGACTGGAATTACGTTATCTGCCCCAGGCTAGAGAAATAAGCGGAACTGTATTCGTAAATTACCAGCAAAACAAAACCAACAAAACGCCCTTAATACAGGAGGGGGATTTGTAAACAAGACAATACGCAAAAAACTTGAGGCAGGTCGATAGAAGTTCTCTCTATAGAAGTTCTCACATCGACTCATCCTGACGTCACAGATTTTGGCTGTGTCTGCTCGGGCCTAGCTACCCTTTACCTGTAAAGATGAAGTGCATTGTATTCGGAAGATTCCAAGGACAGAACTTAACGAGTTTCGAGAACATTTACTGTGCCACATCGAGGCAAATGCGCGAAAATACTTTGAAATCTGTGACGTCGCATTGATATATGTAACAGCACTAGAGTTTCGTCGCGAAATTAAAAAAAAAAGGAAAGGAAGTTTGACCTCCATCTTTCCTCTTACTTATCATCATCTTATCGTGAAATTAACGAAAATAGTGTTTTCTAACAGTAGATTATCAGTCTAATCTGAATTCATCTCTCTCGACGTCTTATATTTACACCAGCGCTCGTCAAGTGCTACCGGATTCTATTGATTTTTTCTCAGAGACCACCAGTGCGTCCATAAACACCGGTCAGATTTAGAAGCACCGGTTTATATAGGCGTCCGATAACCCTGCGTTGCTGTCCGGCGACGCTGGTATTCGGCCGCCATTGTGAGGGATAGAAACGGACACGCTTTAGTATGGGGGGCCGTTGCCTGACCTACAGCAGTCGTTTAGGTTTTGGGCTGTTTCTCCAGCGTTCCTTCATTGAAGTTTGACATGCCGACAAACATTTGTGCGTTGCGATGCAAGCGCTATATGACTACGTGCACAGTTCCGGCCTAAGGCCTATACTTAAGTGCGCAAAATTCAATGCGGTGTTCACTGTGCCGACTTCACCAGTGAACTCGGCCGCTTCGTGGCCGTGTCCACCATTCGTCCTTACTTCACACAGATCATGACAGTCAGGTGCATTAGTTTTGATTCACCTGTCAGTGAGTCTATTAATAGATTGCGTAGGGCGCACACATGCATATTTATTCATATTTTTTACACACGTGAGCTACGGTACCACCGTAAATAATGAACGCTGTCACTGGCCTAAAACCGCGTAGGTGACAGCAGTCACGTTTATCGACTCAAATGCAGTGTAGCGGCGACGACGACAAGCAGCAGTCAATCCCATGGCCAAATACACTGTAGCATTTGCGAGGCCACATCTACTTGGGCCACGCACGACTGCTATGCACTAGTACACAAGATGTCGCAGCATGCATGGCGTGCCTTCTCGGTTTACATCGCTCTTCTTGCTGTATAGCCTGTGCTGACGGAATTGGGAATGACGTAAGACACGACAGAAGTTGTCGTTCCTGTTGTCAAGGGCTCCCCTTTTCGTCGCCATCTTTTCTATATTATTCAAAGGCGCGTTCGTGGGGCAATTACTCTGAAGCATTTACCAAGACAATAAACTTACGCCGTCGCGAAGAACCAAGTTTGCCCTTGCAGAGCCACGTCATTCGACGAACACACTACGTCAGAACGCCGTGGAAAAGTCACCGAGACTTGTAGCAGACCACGCGTGGCCCACAAACTTACTGTGTGCGTCCTGCGCTCGGCCACGCGTCTATACTTCACGATGTTAATGGGAACCGAATGCGTGTACAGGGTTGTCGGCATTACGCAAAGGGCGCACTACTTTCCCCCTAAAGTTTCGAATAAGTCGTATCAGACGCACCACGTGGTGCAACGCGACACTCTGCATTAACAAACGGGTTTAGATTCAAAACTCCTCTTCTACTCTGTCAAGTGGTGCCGGGCTGTGCCAAAAGGGTGAAGACGACACAGCGCTTTATTGAAACTACCCTCTTAATTTCAATGACGAAGTTTTATTTGGGAAGTGCACTTTTACTGCATCACATTTAGGCAGACGCTGACTACATCGATGCGCAATTTCCGCTTCAGTGGGGGGACGGCGCGGCCATGCACTTTGTTGAGTCGAGGTGAAGTCAGTGAATTGTCGAGTCGAGGAAGGTCCTCGAATACGGGGGTATGCCTCGTCACATGGGATTATGCATAGCAAACAACGGCCACTATAGCACTGAGTCCTAGCAACCGATTTATTCCAGGAGCAAGCAAACCGAACAAACAGAATCACTGTATATTTGAGCAAGGAAGCCGAGGGCAAATAACACGCATATAAGCAAGAACGTGAGCACTTGTATTTTTTTTGTGGCCGTATACTGGAGGGTGTGGTAACCAAAATGCCTACAACATGCTCCTCTAGAAATAAAAACTGACAAATGGCAAAATAGACGACAGACTTTGCCTCGCATTTTTACATTCGAGACCCTTAATTCTCACTGTCTTCGTCCAACCTGTTTTGAAGCGACAGGTGTTAAGGAAACTTCAACCACCTGTAGTGGCACCATCTTGTTTATCATCATTACATTTTCTTATGGCGAGGGAAGCAAATGGAACGCAATATTCAAAAAATTCAAATTAGTCGAAGAAAACTGCTTGTCAAGGCCCACTATCCTCCATGGGTGCACACTGTGCAGCTGAACGCACAGTACTGTAGGTAACTCTGGCGCTAGTGTCTACTAGAGCTGCGAATCTGCAAGTATGGCATGCTGTCCAGCCAACATGGGAACGATGGGTAGCACACGGATTTGGCTAAGCTTCGTTCTTCTGGCTTCACACGGCTTTGAGAGTTTGTAAATAGAGTTTCTTCAACGAAATATTTGTGATGATCCAAGTGACACAATTCGCAATCATCAAGCATGTGCGCAGAATGTTACGCCCTTCATGCGTTTAGGAAAATGCACACAGGGAAATATAGATAGATGAAGCAGACCAGGTAATACGAGAAAAATGTTTGAAGTCACAAAAGCACAGAGATTAGATAAATTCAAGTATTACAGCCATCACTCTCATAGTAGCTGAACGGTCGCAGTGCTACTGTTCCCTATATTAATTTTCGCATGAACTATGAACATGAGAAGTCGTGCCATGTTCGTCGCTGTCGTCGAATGCCAGCTCATTCTTTGATGTTTTTCCTTCGTTTAGTTGCGGCAGTCGTGACTTATAGACACGCTTTGTACGTACAAACCAGCCTTCGCCATTTGTTTTGTATACCCGCGTTTTCCTGCCCATATTGTAGAAAACCTGCCTTTCATTAAAGGGAAGTGTGATGAACGCCAAATTCACTCAAACCAACGCAGAAATAGAGGAAGAAAAGGGGAGAGGAGGTACTATACCGAAAAAGCGTCCGGTTTTCCCGCTATTTATTGCGTGAGGGTTCAAGCTGAGAGAATACTATAGAGACATTTTCACAAAGAATCTCAACGCCGTGCGCCATGTTGACCACTGGACTATGGTGGCAAAAGCTAGCAGAACAGAATGCCCTTGAAGCCCAAGCACCTCGCAGCAAGTGAACACACGACGAGAGTTGTAAGATTTTGAACGGGAGTTTGGCAGATGCATGGCTGGAATAAAGATCTGTAGCGGCAGACGTTCGCGTTTTGAAGATGGCAGGGGTGGTCTGTTCAGCTATATCAAATGGGAAGTTACATCAGAGTCAGTCTGAACGGCATGTTCGAGCATCGCCTCGCTGTGCGCTACTACCTGCCATTCGTGGAAAGCCGAATTAGCAACTCCGTGAAGTGGCAGCTAATCAGAAAAGAGAGCGGGCTGTGCGTTGCTAGAGGGGAGAGTGCGTGCTTGTCGTGCGCTACTAATACAGTAGACTGCTGTTAATTTGACTTCGGTTAGTTCAATTTTTCGTTTAATTCGATCCAGACCGAAAGTTCCGGCTTGCCCCCATGAGTTTCTATGGGCCCAAACGTTCCCTATATCGATCCTGAAATTGGAATCGGGCAGATAATTCGAACTTGACAAGTCAGCACGCGCGCGCCCTACCTCTATGGTGACCCCAATAGCGACCCCAATGGTAAACCCACCAACGATCCATTTAGTGGTCATTGGTGGGTTCACGTCCACGTGGGCTCAGTGGTGCAGCTAGAGTCTGTCTTGGCGGAACTTAGGGAAAAGGGAATGCGCTGAAAATACGTCATCTCCCGTCGAAAACGCTTATTTTCTGCCCGCCCTAGAAAGATTTCAAAGCAATAACGGCAGCTAACAATGCCTGATTGCGGTATTTACCCAATGGTAACACGTTTTTTTTTGTTTTCCAAGAAAATTCGATCGAAAATTGCCTGCGCGGTGCAATCGGAAACGAAACAAAAACCGCACTCGCGGCGTTCGCACGCTCTACCACATAAGACTGCTGTAATGCGACAAAGCTGACTTGAGAAAACCGGCCGTCATTAAAAAAAAATTGGGTGCGCGTTAGATTTCTACATTGCTTTGGAGCTTTAATTTCTACGTTAGTTTTCTACTTTGGACACGTAGGAAGTGCGCGCACTTTTCTATTGGGGGCGTGTTAGACTCGAGCAAATGCTGTTAAATGAATCAGCGGTGCGTTAGGACGTTTTTTCTGTATGTTGTCTAATTCGATCCGTCGGGTAATTATGTCACTTACATTGGTACCGCCACGGTCGAATTAATAGAAGCCGACTGTACTTTCTTCCGTGAAGCCTCCATCTTTTTCGGCGTCACGTGGTGAGATATCATAGGCGGCCTGTTAAGGAGCCCTGCCTTTAGTCCTCCTTTTGAGTTGGCTGACACGACCCGTAGCTTTCACTGCACTTCGCGGATTCGGTAAGACGTTACATACACAAGACGCATTTTGTGAAATAAGCGCTGACCGTTTGCAGCTTTACAAGGCAGGCGGACCAAGGGTGCCAGATCTAGATCTTGTTGCTTCTTTAAAAAAAAAGAAAAAAAACGGAAGGGAGACCCACTGCCAACTGCTGTACTTTGATGCCGCGTTTCGCGACTCTTCTCGGTTAAAAGAGTTCCGATAAGAGAGACGTGGCGCCGCGCAAGCGACGCTCCGCACGGCAGAATGCCCGCGACGTCAGTGGCATCTGGACAGTCGCGATGCGTGGTCGACGCCTCTCGTCTCCGCTCGAAGCCCAGCATGTTCTTGTGGCCGCACTGGTGCTGCTGTCACTTGCCACGACATCGGTCGTGAGGTGTCTGCTGCTCCAGAAGGACTTGCAGAGCTTCGTGAGTACGCTGGAGCAGTACGCTAGAACGAGAAACGACATCGTCTTTGTGCTCGACGAGTCCGGCAGCATCGGTGAGGACAACTTCCCGGCAGAAAGGAATTTCACGGAGATGACGGCGCGGTTGTTGACGGTGTCGCCGGACTTTTCCCGGCTCGCGGTGGTCACCTACGGCAGCGACAACAAGCTGCACATCAACCACCTCTCCAACGGCGGCGGCGGCATGTGCAGCTTCCTACATGAGCTCAACACGATTGGTTATAGGGGCGGCAGCACCATGACCAGGGAGGCGCTTAAGCTCGCCAACAGTCTTCTGCGACAGGGCCGCCTTGGTGTTCACAAGTGAGGATGTTTGAGCTTCAGTATGATGCTATGTGCTATAGTCGCTTGACATGCTCGTCTCGCTTGTCCATGAGCGACACGAGAATCAGAGAACGGATACATTAATTCGTGGCTTGGATAATTGTACACGGCCTGGGCGTGTCGATTTCAGGGAAGACGCACATGCGGTGAGAGGATATCGTATTACCAGAGAAGGCTTTAGCGGGCTCTTCCATGGCTTAATGTCACTGAACGCTACCGACACTAATCACACGCAGGACAGAAGAGGACGGAAAATATTTCACGTCCAGGTATCGCAGCGCGCATCGGCTACATTCTGCCGCAAAGTTTCAGCCGGTGCACGCATGCGACCTAACTGTCTTCCCTTGGATCGTCGACGAAGCTCAAGTCGAACACATGTTTCATAAACACGGAGAACTACTTAATTTCCAAATTTCGGATCTTTTTCGCCCATTCGCGCGCGTGAGAGTGGTGCTACATAGAGTGTAGTGGCGCGACCATTCTTATGAATGCCTCTTGCAGTGATTGCCAACTCAAGCAGTTCCTTCTCGGTTCATCTCGCAACTTACTGCCAACGTTTGGCGTATATTAGAAAGCAACCCCTCAGAGCGTGTCCACCTTCGAATGTGGTAGGAAGCACGAGATCACGCTTCGGGCTGCGTTCGCGCGTAGTCACGATCCGTGGGCTCGTTTTGCAGCGATAGCCGCGATGGTACGGAGCAAAGAAAGTATTTGCAGAGAGCACTGAGCAGTTAGATTGAAGCTATGGTGCCGGATACAGTGTTTAAGTGTCGGACCTTTGTCTGCAAATTAAATGCCTGTAACATTACTGATCATTTTATGTAAAATTTTGATTCTGAACCTAAAACATATCGGCACAATCACATGGTAGTCACATTAGAGTGCGCGGTATACGCTTTAGTGATACCACTCTGCAGGCTATGGCAGGACAGCCGAACAAGTTCACATCGATTAAAAGCTACCAGGAGCCAAATATTCCCGGCCAATACGCTGAGATTCTTGATGAAATAGCTATGAGTGCAGCGATCATGGCGTTTCTGCAGAGGAGTTCCTAGGTGAGGCAGACCGACCTTTCGGCTAAGGACGTGAGCTTCACAAGACCAATTAACAAAAAAATAATTCATTACTGTTTTTTAGTACCATAGGAGATGTTTAAATGACAAATTAGGAGGCACTCAAATTAACTACACCCTACCTTTTTTTTTTCAAATCTTGAAGGTCACACCTAATTTTGAATATTAATAATCAAATTCCAATAAATGAAGGCAATATATGGGAACTCACCTTGCGGGCAGCTCAGAAACGGTGACCCCGTTATCCCATCAGACGGAAACACCCAGCGATGAAAAGCACGAGAAAGTTTGAAACTGAGCGTGTCGGCCAGTGGCGGCAGGCACTGATACGACAAACTTTGCTTAGGGTAGGAAACTGGACAAAGTCCAGTTAATCTCCCTTTCTTCCCCTACTTCCTTGTCTGTTTCTCTCTTTTTTTGCCTGGAAAGCATGTGAGGCTGTGTGCCGGGTTGTAATTGGCCGCAACGAGCCATGATTGAAATTTCATAACACACTTCCTTGCTGTGTCACGTAGCAGCGGGACGCGCTCGGTTTCGATAATGCCTCGATTGAGCTTAGAGATTCAATGATGAATATCTCGAATTAAGTGCTATTTTGGAGATTAAAGAAAAATGGGGGTGCATTAAAATGTGACTGCTTCCAACTTTTTTTTTATTGATATGATATAAGGAGATGTTGGCGCGCAATTTAAGGCGCCGGCTACTCCTCATCTCTTGAGTGGATCCGTCATACATCATTCAGGGTTCACGGTTACATATCAAGTAATCTTTTCACACAAGCACCAGGACTTATAACGCAACGTTTCCACAGGAAGACTATGACGTAAGGAACACATTGTACATACAGTATACATGGCAAATGTCTCCACACTTATGTAGTCGAAAGTCTCAAAAGTACAAACGATACTGTCGCCTAATAACACATTTTCTAGTCTGCGGGTGGTATATATATCGTGTAAATATAGTAGCACATACAGTCACAACAGAACAGTCAACATAACATAATTCCCAAACAGATGCATACATAGAGTGACATTGAAATGAACAGAACAATGAAAGCACTAATAACGTCCAACGATGCCGCTGTCTTCAAGAAAAGTCTTTAGTGCTTTTAAAGCGCTCTTCTGCAAGGCCGTTGTTGGCCAAAGGCCCAAAAGTTTCCTTAAACTGAAAGGTCTGCGGTCAAATTTACTTAGCGCTGATTTAAGTCGGCATCTTGGTGTGTCGTGATGTGGGCAATCTAGAAGGAGGTGATATATATCTTCATCTACAAATCCAGAATCACATTCGGGGGTTTCCGCTCGGCCAATTCAGTGTAAGAAATGTTTTGTGTAGGCCGTGCATAAATAAGCGTTTCCATAGTTCTATCTAATGACAATGAAAATTTGAATTCCAACTTTGCCATATCAACAACTGCTCCCAAGGCACTAATAAAAAAAATTAATTCATGATTTCTTGTTAAGTAGTTTTCTGAAGCTCACGAAATTAGGGGCAATGCGTGTCTGCATCGCCCATGAACGATTCTGCAAAAACGCCACGTTCGCTGCGCTTATAGCTTTTTAATAAGAAGTCTCTATCAAGACAGGTGTAACTGGATATTGCAGGGAGAGGTCTTCGTCCTGCAGTGGACAGGAAGTAGGCTGATAATGACGATGGTGAACGAAACACCCTGTATAAGAAAAAAAAAACACACTAGCGGTGACCCCCAGATTGTTTGTGAACGTTTATATTTCTCAGCTGCTTCGCCTTTCTTTAAAGAGAAATACTCCGCCTGGACAGTCCTCTGCTTGGCCTATTTGAGCGCTCGCTAATGTAATTGCCCGACGCTACGGCTTAAAGCTTATCCATAAACCACTGTTGAGGTGAAATTATTTAAGCAGTGCCAGCGGTAAGAACTGAAAGGTAGTATAGGGAAGGAATGAAAAGGGGGGGGGGGGGGGTATCTGTCGACTCCTCCACCCCCTGGGCACAACATCTCCATAAACAAAGTCCTTATTATTGTTCACGTACAGCTGCAAAAGCTTGCTGCAAGTGATACCGCACGGCGCAATGCCCGCTTTAGAGACACTGCTTCGCATTACGGGCGAAATATCATTTTCATTTTTGTATTTTACAGAGCCCCCTTTATAAAGCGAAATTTCAATGAAAACATGCACTGTCTTGCCCTTGCATGTCTTGACCTTGCGAGTTCGGCACTTTGGGGCAGAGTCAGCTGGCAGAGTCAGCGTGGCAGAGTCAGCTGTTTTAGAACTCATCAAACTCAGTGGAGTAAAAGCTTCAGAACGATCTTCTAATGAGAACCACCGGTCTGCAGACGTAAATAAGTATATTAAGGTGATGCGGCTGAAACTGAGTAGCCTTGTATACATACTGGTGAGAACCTCAAAATGTGTCTGCTATTAAGAGCCTTAATTATTTACCAACTCTCCAACAAACATTAGCAGAGCTGGCGGATGGCGCTGCATCCGGCGGAGAGCCTTCTCAAAGTTTCTAATCGCCTTCACATAAACTTTGCAGACTGGAGAGTTTTCTGCGAAGGTTCCAGAATCCGCTAAAAATTCCATTTGGAAATATTTACAGACATATAGAAAATCGATGACAGCTTTCGATGTGCCTAGGAAGAGTTCGCATCAACATGATTTTTTTTTGTTCCGATGACATGGATATGACTCACCGCAAACTTGCTGTGAAATTGCCGGTGCAATTACATTTCAGATTACTGTTTAATTAGTACTATCATATATATATATATATATATATATATATATATATATATATATATATATATATATATATATACAACGCCTTGTAACGCAACGTAAGGAGTACAACGCAACGTACAACGCAATGTAAGGAGTTGTCATCCTACCCCTTAAACAAGCTTTGTGTATGGAGGTTACATATAGCGCCACGTCTCTATAGCACGCATCCTGCGCTTTCCACTATACCAGTCAGGCCACCACGCTATCTGGGGCAAATGATTGAAAGCCACGCGCGTGACGCATCCACTTGATGCACGTGGCGAAGTGATCACGTGATCCAACACACTCAGTTTGACTCAGGGGAAACCACATAAAGATCCGTGAAGCCCGACGCGTGCCGTGCCCGACATACTACCAGCTCCCTCCTACCTCACCCCTCCCCCGTTTTCGCATTTAGAATTGCACTATCTCCCGGATTGGCCCATTTCGCTATTTCACTATGTACAGGAATCGGCCTAGCTTTGACATCCCCATCTCCAAGATCGGCCCAGTTTCCAATTGCACTATCTCTGGAAATGGCCCAGATTACTACATTTCCGGAAACGGCCCAGTTATAATTTCACCATCTCCCGTATTGGCCCAGTTCGCTATTACACTATCTCCAGGAATTAAATAGCTTTGATTACACCCATATGCAGAATCGGCACCGTTCACTATCACATTTTTCTCCTGGAATCGGCCTGGCTTTGATTACACAATCTCAAGGATCAGCACAGTTAACTATTAGACTGTTTCCTGGAATCGGCTGTGTTTTGTTTACACCTATCTGCGGGATGCGCCCAGAAAACGTTTATTATTACACTATTCAGTTCCAGTGTCAGCCCAGTTTGTGCAATTGCACTGTATCTGGAATGTGCCCGGTAGGATACACCACCTCCGGTACGGCTCAGTCTACAATAGCGCTAACCCCGGAATCGACAGAGTTGATAACAATATCTCTGGGATCAGCCCAGTTTAATATTGCACTATCTACGGAATCAGTACTGTTCTTTATTACGCGATGTGCGGGATTGGCCCAGGTAGCAATTGCATTTTCACTGGAATCAACCCAGTTTACAATTGCGCTATCTCTGAGTTTGGCCCAGATCACTATTATTCTTTCTTCTGCAATCGCCATAGCTTTGATTAAGCTATTGGCGGGATCAGCCCATTTCACCATTACACAGTCTTCCGGAATTGGTCCAGTTTTGATTATGCTATCTCAGATAGCGGCACAGTACAATATTATACTGTTTTCAGAAATAGGCCTAGTGTTGAGAGCACCCATCTCCAAGAATGTTATTGATTCTTGAAAGTTGTTTCTTGTTCACGTGCCAACATTTGAGGTGCTTTTCGAGAAGCACGACAAGCTTAACGCCTTTCGCTTTTGCAGAATAATCATACTGATATCAGATGGACGAGCAGACAGCGACAACAAGCCCAACGATTTTGCTCGTGAATTAAAGCGCAGCGGCGTGATTATATTTGCCGTCGGAGTCGCCAGCATCAACCGCGCCGAGCTGGAGGAGGTGGCGACATCGCCCAAACACATCTACATGCTCACAAGCTTTCCCTACATCAAAGAGGTGAACAGCGATCTCCGCAAAGGTACAGTATTGTGCGCATTTGGCAGTCTAGCAAACCTTTTCGCGGGAACCAGTCAGCTCAGAGACGCAGAATATTCGTTCACGTTAATCTGGAGCGTAGCGTGTCAGGCGCTTGGCGAGGCCAACATTTGCTGCTGTGATTAGCGTACATCTTTCTTTCTCTCTTTCGGAGTAGTGTCTGAATTTTTAAAGAAAAAGCTTTAGCTCGTGAGGAACCTTATTCGAACACATGCAAAGGGCAGAAAATATTGTAGAAATACATTCAAAGCGCAGGAATGATTTTTAGGCAAGCGCCTGATTCATATAAATGTTGTTCTATTTGCTTTTTGAGAGAGCAAGTTAAATTCTAGGGACACTAAGAAGCATAATTTCGATTCAAGCTGTCGACTTTCTTAAAAATTCCTGAAAATTGTCAAGTCATAAAATTATATATATATACATATATATATATATATATATATATATATATATATATATATATATATATATATATATATATATATATATATATATATATATATATATATATATATATATATATATATATATATATATATATATATACAAGCACGAAGTTTACAAATGCCCAACTCTACACTAAAAACAATTATCAGTGCTCTATAAATTATATCTGTAAGAGCATCACATGCGGATAAAGCTGGTGCGGATGTAAATTTGTAGCAAACGTAAAATTGTTGCAACGTTGACGAGGGTTTCGCAAAAGTCTGCTTGGCAGATTAGTGACCAGTATACATAGCAGTGATGTGTAATACGTCAATATTGTCCATTTTAGATGTTTTATTAGATACAATATACAGAATTCTGACGTATTTTTCATTGCTGAGTTACAGAGCTGTAAACTTGATAACTCAGTTTTTTTTCAAATTTTCGTATTAGTTAGGAATTGTAAAAAATAATTCCAAAATAAAGAATCCGCTTTCCAGACTCACTATAATACAACCTTTTAAATGCAACAAACCTGCTCAAAATAAGTACAGTGGTTGCCGAGAAAAGCGATTTTTCCGTTCCCACGCATTTAAATAGGAACTGCCGAGCTTAAAGCTTGCTCTTAAGTGGAAGCTTTAGCTCGAGTGCTCCTATCTAAACACATGTAAAAGGAGAATTCATTTTTCTCGGCAACCACTGCACCAAATTTGGCGAGGTTTGTGGCATTTAAAAGAAAAACGTAAAATCTAGTGACTGTTTGTTTCGAAATGTTGATTAGGTCGTCAATTGTTTATTAAAAATTGTCAAAAACCGAAAAGATTTAGAAAACGAAACTATCAAGTTTACATCTCTGTAACTAGGCAATGAAAACTGATATCACAATTATGTGAATTGCACCTGACAGTACGTCTAATGCGGACAAAATTGATGTGTTACACATAAATTTAGAAAAATGTAGTAATATGAAAATACAGCTTTTGCAGAACCCTTGTGCACGACGTAAAAAAATTCAGGTAAGGTATAAAATGACATATTGAATTTGTCCTCTTTGAATGATCTAATGGGTGCCGTTTACAGAACTGCGATATCTATTCTTAATGCAGAGCTATTAATTTGTGAACTTCATGCTTCTATATTTTTCAGACCTTCAAATTTTTGAAGATCTTTTAAACAAAATTCAGGCCCTAAATAGAAAATACGCTTCCAACAGTCACTAGAATTTAACTTTCTCTCTCAACTGCAACAAACTTCATTAAAATCGGTCCAGGGGTTATTTCAGAAAAACGTTTTTGTGTTTTGCATGTATGTGGATATGTCGCGTCGGAGTTGGGCCCGAGCTAAAGCTTTCTCTTAAGCTGAAATGATTTCTGGATGACAAAAAGACTAAAGGGAAAACTTTTTTTCTGCTACCTTCTAATGTAACCAGCTCCCCCCCCTCCCCCCCTCCAACCCAAACAAAGAGAGAAGAAAGAAAGAAAAAAGAAAGAAAGAAAGAGAGAAAGAAAGATAGAAAGAAAGAAATAGAGATATCGGGTAGGTTGTGTCAGGTATACGCAGCCGGAGTCGGGTACGCGACAAGACCAGTGGGGAGGAGCGCACGTTCTAGGCCGCCTTATCGCTATTTCGCTAAACGCAAGTGAGTCGGCTGGCTGAGATGAGGCCGAATATCAGCGGTAGCGTTGCGCAACGCAAGCGCCGGTACTGCCATCTCTTATTCACTTCGCTGTTTACACGCACCATGTGAGGAAATTTCAAGGTGCCGCCTTTTGTACATTTCTCTTTCTCAAGTGCTTCTCTTGCGGAACACATCTCGCCCGTCTCTGTGTTTTTCTGGACTTCTTACTGCACCTGTGGGGTCTACCGCCCCCTCCATCGCGGTGATGGATGTACAACAGGATCCTCCCGGTTCCCGTTCACCCGCGGACATCGGTTCGAGGAAGCGAGGAAATGCGTTGAGCGGTAGCGAGGACACAGAGCTGTACTGCGCATCAGGTGACGAGTCCTCGGAAGACAGCTTTCGACTTGTCCAGTACCGCAAGGCCAAACGAAGAATTATCAACTCATCTTCGGCGTCCAGCTCGAACCCTGGGAAAACAGCTCCTAAGCGATGGCCTCACTCCATCCTGTTTGTGCCACAGAACGCTACCGACAACCTGCGCGTCCTCAACAGGCAAGCACTCTCCGTGTATCTAGAAAACACTGTGCCAAATGAGATCAAGGATGTTAGGATAAATACTAGGAAACATCCTGGCAATCGATGTGATGAACCCGAGTGCACTGACCATACTACAACATGTAACGCAGCTGGGAAACATCAAGGTCCGATCCATCGTGCCAACGAATGGTGCCACAATAACAGGAGTCATCTATGACATTGACAATGAAATATCTAATGCAGACCTCCCAATTCTCATAAAACCAGCTAGTGAACACAACGTGATTGTGCATGTTGGTCGCCTCGGCAACACACGTTGTGTGAGGATAACCTTCAAAGGCGACTGCCTTCCACCCTACGTGAAGGTCGGCCACTTTCGCCACCAGGTTCGACCATTTATTCCAAGACCAATGCAATGCTTCAATTGTCAGAAGATTGGCCATGTGAAGGGTGTCTGCAGAAATTCGGCCGTGTGCCCTCGATATGCCGAGCCCCACTCAGAAGACAACTGCAGCGCAACCACGTTCAAGTGTCCTAACTGTCAAGGTGATCACTGCGCCTCTGTGCACGTGCACAGATAAGATAGGCCTGTGGTAGCGAAGAATCGTTCCTTAGTAAATAGAAGCAGCCGCTTCTTTCCCGTCTTCCCAGATGAAGCGTCCACTGGCCGGCACATAGTGCCGAGGGCAGCAAAATGCACATATTATGCGTAACGCTCTGTCAGCATGTGTATTGTGGCACACTTGTGCAGGTGTGTATGAACCTAGAAGGCGCTCTGCTTAAAAGAGTTCGTGCTGTCGCGAGTATACTGCAAGAAACAAGCAACAGTTGAGCAACATGTGTTTTAGTATGCACAAAAGCAAGTTGTCACTGAACACGAAGTTCCAAAACCAGGATTATGCATCTTTGAATAACGTACGTTGAACGTGCCACAAATGCACCATGCGCTGTCAA